>NC_053040.3:466182779-466806773 GCF_002575655.3 Aegilops tauschii subsp. strangulata | reverse complement strand
CATCGAAAATATCTGCCTGCCTCGAGGGTTTTTCTTTTTCATAACACACGGTTGTTATCTCCGGACCGTGCGCGATGCACTATCATCAAAATTTTCAATAGCCCGGCATTTCACTCCCGCATAGTAAAATTTTCAGTACCCGCGTCATTTCCTCAAACACCCCGTGCCCCCCTCCACACACACACACACACACACACACACACACACACCAAAACCTCCTCGGGTGTGCGCGTGCACACACACACACACCCTCCCTCGCTCAAAACCCTAGCAAAGTCCCCGCCGCTGCTACCGCCACCGCCGCAAGGCCTCCATTGTCAACATCTGCCGGTTTGCCCGTGCAGCTTACCCACCGATCTCCATACCCAGGCCGCCCTGAGTTTCTTAGATGACGCCTGCCAAACGCCCCCTTTCCCACAGATCGCCGTCCCCATCCCCGTCCCCCACTCCAGAGCCTCGCAGCCTAAGCCCGGGTACGCTTCCCGTGGAGCTCGACGAGCGACTGGCCCAAAAGAGGTGTATAGCGGTCTCTTCGCCCGACGTCGCCTAGGAAGCTGACGACCATTACTGGCGGCAGACACTCAAGCAGCGGGCTAGAGTATGCGGGCATGTCCCGTCCGCCGGCTACGACATCAAAGTCATCGACAGCGACGCCCTGAGGCGGGCTGTGTCACAGGTTAAGTGGCCCACCCGCAACCCCTCGGGTTCAACCGCCGTCGATCTCATCCATGGCCCCGCCGCTGATCTCATCTGGCTCGCTGTCAACAATTTGCCATTCTACATCGCCATCAAGCCCCTTTTGTCATTTCTGAAGGACACGTTCTGCGATGCTGGCTTGGGATCTACAGCTTCCAAGTCATACCTCATCGACGGCGACCACGAGGAGGGCACCCTCTCCGGCTCTTCCAAGGGGAAAGCGCCCGTCTACGACATCAGGGAGGGCACCCTACAGTCGTGCTCTTTCAAGGGGAAGGAGCCCATCTGCGACAACATGGAGCGCATCCAGGGTCCGTGCTCTTCGCACAGGAACGAGCCCATCTGTGACAAGTGAGGAAACCCATGATTTGTTTATTTCAGTTGTTCACAATGTGATGCTCTATATGTGCAATTATTTACTGCGCAGTACATTTCATCAATCTAGTTTTAAACATACCGATAGGAATGCATATATTTTCTTGCTGTTAAGCCTGTTATAGCTAGCATATGCCTCTTTTAAAGTGTTTCGATTGTTCGGTTGTTTGTAGTTAGCATATGTTCAGTTTCAAATGCTATCTTTGGTTGTTCGTAGTATGCCTTGTTTATTCTAGTTATTCACAATGTGATGTTCTATATGTGCAAGTATGAACTGTGCAGTTCAATTTCATTAGTACCAGTTTCAACAATACCACTATGAATGACTACATTTGGTTGCTGCATCTTGTAGTTAACATGCCTTTCCATTTTTATTTAACCATAACCAGTGTACTTAGACCTGCACAATACCAGTTTGAATGACCATGTTTGCTTGTTGTTAAATGTTAGGCCTGTTGCAGTTAGCACACCTTTCCACTTGTTTTGCTTTACTAGCTTGCTTAAACCTGCACACTGAAGCTATCTTTTGGAGATTATTTCATCCGCCATGTGTAATTTTGGTTGATATTTAGCCTGTTGTGCTTAACATGCTTCTTGATGTACCTACACAGGACAATTATGGGAACGACTGCTGTTTTCCATCGAGGTTAGTTTCATCCCATGGCTTATATCTACTCACTATTCAGGATATCCGTAGCTGGTACCATATAGGCCGGCGGCTGATAAGGGACTAATCGGTGAATCGGACTTTTAACTGAATATATCTGCAACCCATTTTTCCTTAGGTTAACTAGGGCCATGTGTAATATATCTGAGGCTAGATAGTAACATGCACTGTACTTAATGTATAAATATGCAATCCTAGGCTACATAGCAACAAGGAAGAATGTTACATTAATGTTCTAATGATGTCTAGATATACGTAGAAGCGCAGCAGCAGCAACAGCAACAACACAACCCTGTTTGGATAATCAACTTAGCTATAGGTTAGAGTTAGTTTCTAGCTTATTACTAACCCTGAACTAACTCCATCCACAGAGTTGTTTGGATGGCAGGGTTAGATTGACAATAAATGCACTAGGAGAACTAGCTCCAATTAGCACCTCTTGGGTTGGATACTAGTTTTTTTGGGTGGGTTATAGATGCAACTAGCTCAAACTAGCCCTCATGTTTAGATATACTTTAGGGCTATTTGAGCCCGAACTAGCTCAAACTAACTGTAACCCGTGGATACAACAGGAGATAATTTTCAAGAATGAACTAAACTCCTTCCGACCCATAATATAAGATGTTAATTCATCTAATATGTGAGTATATTGGATGTTATAAGATACTCCCTCCGTTCCTAAATATTTGTCTTTTTAGATATTCCAAATGGACCACCACATACGGATGTATACAGACATATTATCAAAGAGTGTTGTACTACATCATTGTGCAATTGCTGTTTAGCTTCTAATATTAACTTGGTGCTTTTAGGTACATATGTCATTGGTAAAGGTCCGCGTTTCGACCCTTTCTGCGTATGGGGCAATGAGATATCGATGAACCAGCCTCAAGTGAGGAAGCTGATAAAGATTGTTAGTAAAATGGGTCCAAAGATGGCAATTAAACTATTTGTTTACACATTATCCAAGACAACAACAAACTGCAGGATGGTAAGTAAGAACTCTGCAGCCTTCTTTTTACTACACATAATGAGTTGTGTTAGATGACAATGTCTGAAATCTTATTCCTTTGCAGTGGTTGCGAAAGCAGTTTACTCAAGATTGCCTCTCAAACTACATGATTGGTGGGCATGCAAAGGTTAAAGTATTTCTACCGGAACACGATGATTATCTAGATGTTTTCATGAAGACCGTGAAGGATGGGCGGTCGGCCATCACAAGGGGTTCGACTAGAGTCGTGCGTGCCTTGTGCATGGAGGAGGGCACAATATGGGCATTCCGCTTTACCTTGTTCAGCAACCAGAATATATTTCGCCTCTTTCTTTACCGTCTTTAATAGTACAAGTATACAACTATGGTTCATCATTCTTTATTTGGTTCTTATGTAATTTTCTTGAACATATGTACCTATGAATGGAATAATGGATTGGTTGTTTGAACCTGATGGATATGAATAAAGTTGTAGCATACATTCAAATTCAAATCCAAATCCGGTACAATTTGGAAAAGCAGCAATTAAATTATGGTGAAATTATGCTCTCCAGGTTGTTACGGCACACATAGTTGGTAAAACACATACGTTTGCGATATGCACCATAATCTGAGATGGTTCACAGAGAGGAAACGCGTGCAAGCATGCACACAGTTGCCGTTTGCAAAGCGTGTGCGATGTCCGACAATATCACAAACGGTGCGGGCAAACTAAACGTTTGTGTTAGTTGCCTTATCGTACACGATTCGCAACCATTAACTGTTTCTGATGAAGTATGCATCGTAAACGTTGCACCACAGAATAGCGTGTGCAATAGTTGTCGTGTACGACGATGTTACGATGGTCCGACGTTTCGTAATCATGTCCGACACTCGTACGACGATTAGCTAATCTTCTTAACGGTGAACTGATATGTCTCCAACGTATCTATAATTTTTTATTGTTCCATGCTATATTATATTATGTTTTGGATGATTATTGGGTTTTATTATACACTTTTATATTATTTTCGGGACTAACCTAGTAACTGGAGGCCCAGCCCAAATTGTTGTTTTTTTGCCTATTTTAGTGTGTCGAAGGAACAGGATATCAAACGGAGTCCAAACAGAATGAAACCTTCGGGAACATGATTTTCGGAACAAACGTGATCCAGAGGACTTGGAGTCTACGTAAAGCAATCGACGAGGAGAGCACGAGGCAGGGGGCGCGCCTACCCCCTAGGCGCGCCCTCAACCCTCGTGGGGCTCACGTTGCTCCACCGACGTACTTCTTCCTCCTATATATACCTACATACCCCCAAACGATCATATTCGGAGCCAAAACCCTATTTCCACCGCCGCAACCTTCTGTACCCGTGAGATCCCATCTTGGGGCCATTTCTGGCGCTCCGCCGGAGGGGGCATTGATCACGGAGGGCTTCTACATCAACACCATAGCCTCTCCGATGATGTGTGAGTAGTTTACCTCAGACCTTCGGGTCCATAGTTATTAGCTAGATGGCTTCTTCTCTCTCTTTGGATCTCAATACAATGTTCTCCTCGATCTTCTTGGAGATCTATTCGATGTAATCTTCTTTTGCGGTGTGTTTGTCGAGATCCGATGAATTGTGGGTTTATGATCAAGTTTATCTATGAACAATATTTGAATCTCCTCTGAATTATTTTATGTATGATTGGTTATCTTTGCATGTCTCTTCGAATTATCAGTTTGCTTTGGCCTACTAGATTGATCTTTCTTGCAATGGGAGAAGTGCTTAGCTTTGGGTTCAATCTTGCGGTGTCCTTTCCCAGTGACAGCAGAGGCAGCAAGGCACGTATTGTATTGTTGCCATCGAGGATAAAAAGATGGGGTTTATATCATATTGCATCAGTTTATCCCTCTACATCATGTCATCATACTTAAAGCATTACTCTGTTCTTATGAACTTAATACTCTAGATGCATGCTGGATAGCGGTCGATGTGTGGAGTAATAGTAGTAGATGCAGAATCGTTTCGGTCTACTTGCCGCGGACGTGATGCCTATATACATGATCATACCTAGATATTCTCATAACTATGCTCAATTCTATCAATTGCTCGACAGTAATTCGTTTTCCCACCGTAATACTTATGCTCTCGAGAGAAGCCACTAGTGAAACCTATGGCCCCCGGGTCTATTTTCCATCATATTAATCTTCCAACACTTAGTTATTTCTATTGCCATTTATTTTACTTTGCATCTTTGTTATAAAAATACCAAAAATATTACCTTATCATATCTATCGTATCTCACTCTAGTAAGTGACTGTGAAGGGATTGACAACCCCTTTATCGCGTTGGTTGTGAGGTTCTTATTTGTTTGTGTAGGTGCGTGGGACTCGTGCGTGGTCTCCTAATGGATTGATACCTTGGTTCTCAAAAACTGAGGGAAATACTTACGCTACTTTGCTGCATCACCCTTTCCTCTTCAAGGGAAAACCAACGCAGTGCTCAAGAGGTAGCAAGAAGGATTTCTGGCGCCGTTGCCAGGGAGTCTATGCACAAGTCAAGACATACCATGTACCCATCACAAACTCTTATCCCTGGCATTACATTATTTGCCATTTTCCTCTCGTTTTCCTCTCCCCCACTTCACCATTGCCGTTTTATTCGCCCTCTCTTTTCTGTTCGCCTCTTTTTCGCTTGTTTCTTGTTGGCTCGTGTGTTGGATTGCTTGCTTGTCACGATGGCTCAAGATAATACTAAATTGCGTGAATCTACCAATACCAACAACAATGATTTTCTTAGCACTCCGATTGTTCCTCTTACCGATGCTGAATCTTGTGAAATTAATGCTGCTTTGTTGAATCTTGTCATGAAAGATCAATTTGCCGGCCTTCCTAGTGAAGATGCCGCTACCCATCTAAATAGCTTCGTTGATTTGTGTGACATGCAAAAGAAGAAAGATGTGGACAATGATATTGTTAAATTGAAGCTATTTCCTTTTTCGCTTAGAGATCGTGCTAAAGCTTGGTTTTCGTCTTTGCCTAAAAATAGTACTGATTCATGGAATAAGTGCAAAGATGCTTTTATCTCTAAGTATTTTCCTCCCGCTAAAATCATCCCTCTTAGAAACGATATCATGAATTTTAAGCAACTTGATCATGAACATGTTGTACAAGCTTGGGAGAGTATGAAATTAATGATACGTAATTGCCCTACACATGGTTTGAATCTTTGGATGATTATACAAAAATATTATGCCGGATTAAATTTTGCTTCTAGAAATCTTTTAGATTCGGCCGCGGGAGGCTCTTTTATGGAAATCACCTTAGGAGAAGCTACTAAACTCCTAGATAATATTATGGTTAATTATTCTCAATGGCACACTGAAAGATCTACTAATAAAAAAGTGCATGCGATAGAAGAAATTAATGTTTTGAGTGGAAAGATGGATGAACTTATGAAATTATTTGCTACTAAATGTGTTTCTTCTGATCCTAATGATATGCCTTTGTCTACTTTGATTGGGAATAAATAATGAATCTATGGATGTGAATTTTGTTGGTAGGAATAATTTTGGTAACAACGCATATAGAGGAAACTTTAATCCTAGGTCGTTCCCTAGTAATTCCTCTAATAATTATGGTAATTCCTACTACAATTCTTATGGAAATTTTAATAAGATGCCCTCTGAATTTGAGACTAGCGTTAAGGAGTTTATGAATTCGCAAAAGAATTTCAATGCTTAGCTTGAAGAAAAATTGCTTAAGGTTGATGAATTGGCTAGGAACGTTGATAGAATTTCTGTTGATGTTGATTCTTTGAAACATAGATCTATTCCACCTAAACATGATATCAATGAGTCTCTCAAAGCCATGAGAATTTCCATTGATGAGTGCAAAGAAAGAACCGCTAGGATGCGTGCTAAGAAAGATTGCTTTGTGAAAGCATGTTCTTCTAGTTTATATGAAAATAAAGATGAAGATCTAAAAGTTATTGATGTGTCTCCTATTAAATCTTTGTTTTGCAATATGAATCTTGATAATGAGGGGGCTGAAGATGAGCCACCTTTACCTAGAAGGCGTTCCAAAAATTCGGAGTTTTTAGATCTTGATGCAAAATTTGGTAAAAGTGGGATTAAAGAAACCAAAACTTTATATATCAATGAACCAACTATCTTGGATTTCAAGGAATTTAACTATGATAATTGCTCTTTGATAGATTGTATTTCCTTGTTGCAATCCGTGCTAAATTCTCCTCATGCTTATAGTCAAAATAAAGCTTTTACTAAACATATTGTTGATGCTTTAATCCAATCTTATGAAGAAAAACTTGAGTTGGAAGTTTCTATCCCTAGAAAACTTTATAATGAGTGGGAACCTACTATTAAAATTAAAATTAAAGATCATGAATGCTATGCTTTGTGTGATTTGGGTGTTAGTGTTTCCACGATTCCAAAAACTTTGTGTGATTTGCTAGGATTCCGTGAATTTGATGATTGTTCTTTAAACTTGCACCTTGCGGATTCCACTATTAAAAAACCTATGGGAAGAATTAATGATGTTCTTATTGTTGCAAATAGGAATTATGTGCCTGTAGATTTTTTCGTTCTTGATATAGATTGCAATCCTTCATGTCCTATTATTCTTGGTAGACCTTTCCTTAGAACGATTGGTGCAATTATTGATATGAAGGAAGGGAATATTAGATTCCTATTTCCGTTAAGGAAAGGCATGGAACACTTCCCTAGAAATAAAATAAAATTACCATATGAATCTATTATGAGAGCTACTTATGGATTGCCTACCAAAGATGGCTATACCTAGATCTATTCTTGTTTTTATGCCTAGCTAGGGGCGTTAAACGATAGCGTTTGTTGGGAGGCAACCGAATTTTATTTTAGTTTTTTGCTTTTTGCTTCTTTTTAGGAATAAATATTTTATCTAGCCTCTGGTTAGATTTTTTTATGTTTTAATTAGTGTTTGTGCCAAGTTAAACCTATAGGATCTTCTTGGATGATAGTTATTTGATCTTGCTGAAAATTCCAGAAACTTTCTGTTCACGAAAACAACTGTTAAAAATCACCAGAACGTGATAAAATACTGATTCCAATTTCTGCTGAGCAATAAACAAATTGTCCAGATCGTCCTATTTTGGTAGATTTTTTTGAGTTCCAGAAGTTTGCGTTAGTTACAGATTACTACAAACTGTTCTGTTTTTGACAGATTCTGTTTTTCGCGTGTTGTTTGCTTATTTTTATGAATCTATGGCTAGTAAAATAGTTTATAAACCATAGAGAAGTAGTAATACAGTAGGTTTAACACCAATATAAATAAATAATGAGTTCATTACAATACCGTGAAGTGGTGTTTTGTTTTCTTTCGCTAACGGAGCTCATGAGATTTTCTGTTAAGTTTTGTGTTGTCAAGTTTCCAAGTTTTGGGTAAAGATTTGATGGATTATGCAACAAGGAGTGGCAAGAGCCTAAGCTTGGGGATTCCCATGGCACCCCAAGATAATCTAAGGACACCAAAAAGCCAAAGCTTGGGGATGCCCCGGAAGGCATCCCCTCTTTCGTCTTCGTCCATCGATAACTATACTTGGAGCTATATTTTTATTCACCACATGATATGTGTTTTGCTTGGAGCGTCTTGTATGATTTGAGTCTTTGCTTTTTAGTTTACCACAATTATCCTCGCTGAATACACCTTTAGGAGAGACACACATGATTCGGAATTTATTAGAATACTCTTTGTGCTTCACTTATATCTTTTGAGCTATATAGTTTTTGCTCTAGTTCTTCACTTATATCTTTTAGAGCACGGTGGTGGATTTTTTTTAATAGAAATTACTGTTCTCTCATACTTCACTTATATCATTTTGAGAGTCCTACAAAACAGCATGGTAATTTGCTTTAATTGAGAAATTAGTCCTAATATGCTAGGTATTCAAGATTAGTAAAATTTCTTATGAGTGTGTTGAATACTAAGAGAAGTTTGATGCTTGATGATTGTTTTGAGATATGGAGGTAGTGATATTAAAGTTGTGCTAGTTGAGTAGTTGTGAATTTAAGAAATACTTGTGTTGAAGGTTGCAAGTCCCGTAGCATGCACGTATGGTAAACGTTATGTAACAAATTTGAAACATGAGGTGTTCTTTGATTGTCCTCCTTATGAGTGGCGGTCGGGGACGAGCGATGGTCTTTTCCTACCAATCTATCCCCCTAGGAGCATGCGCGTAGTGCTTGGTTTTTGATGACTTGTAGATTTTTGCAATAAGTATGTGAGTTCTTTATGACTAATGTTGAGTCCATGGATTATACGCACTCTTACCTTCCATCATTGCTAGCCTCTTCGGTACCGTGCATTGCCCTTTCTCACCTTGAGAGTTGGTGCAAACTTCGCCGGTGCATCCAAACCCCGTGATACGATACGCTCTATCACACATAAGCCTCCTTATATCTTCCTCAAAACAGCCACCATACCTACCTATTATGGCATTTCCATAGCCATTCCGAGATATATTGCCATGCAACTTTCCACCGTTCCGTTTATCATGACACGCTTCATCATTGTCATATTGCCTTGAATGATCATGTAGTTGACATCGTATTTGTGGCAAAGCCACCATGGATATTATTTCATACATGTCACTCTTGATTTATTGCCCATCCTGGTACACCGCCGGAGGCATTCATATAGAGTCATACTTTGTTCTAGTATCGAGTTGTAATCATTGAGTTGTAAATGAATAGAAGTGTGATGATCATCATTCATAGAGCATTGTCCCAATAAAAAGAGAGAGATAGAAAGGCCAAAAGAAAAAAAGAAAGGCCCAAAAAAATAAAAATAAAATAAAAAGGGGTAATGCTACTATCCTTTTTCCATACTTGTGCTTCAAAGTAGCACCATGATCTTTATGATAGATAGTCTCTTGTATTGTCACTTTCATATACTAGTGGGAATTTTTCGTTATAGAACTTGGCTTGTATATTCCAACAATGGGCTTCCTCAAATGCCCTAGGTCTTCGTGAGGAAGCAAGTTGGATGCACACCCACTTAGTTTCTTTTGTTGAGCTTTCATACATTTATAGCTCTAGTGTATCCGTTGCATGGCAATCCCTACTCCTCACATTAACATCAATTAAGGGGCATCTCCATAGCCGGTTGATTAGCCGCGTTGATGTGAGACTTTCTCCTTTTTTGTCTTCTCCACATAACCCCCATCATTATATTCTATTCCACCCATAGTGCTATATCCATGGCTCACGCTCATATATTGCGTGAAAGTTGAAAAAAGTTTGAGATTACTAAAGTATGAAACAATTGCTTGGCTTGTCATCGGGGTTGTGCATGATGAGAGCATTCTTGTGTGACGAAAATGGAGCATGACCAAACTATATGATTTTGTAGGGATGAACTTTCTTTGGCCATGTTATTTTGAGAAGACATAATTGCTTAGTTAGTATGCTTGAAGTATTATTACTTTTATGTTAATATTAACCTTTTATCTTGAATCTTTCGGATCTGAATATTCATACCACAACTAAGAGAATTACATTGAGAATTATGCTAAGAAGCATTCCACATCAAAAATTCTGTTTTTATCATTTACCTACTCGAGGAAGAGCAGGAATTAAGCTTGGGGATGCTTGATACGTCTCCAACGTATCTATAATTTTTGATTGTTCCATGCTATATTATATTATGTTTAGGATGATTATTGGGCTTTATTATACACTTTTATATTATTTTTGGGACTAACCTATTAACCGCAGGCCCAGCCCAAATTGCTGCTTTTTTGCCTATTTCAGTGTTTCGAAGGAAAAGGATATCAAACGGAGTCCAAACGGAATGAAACCTTCGGGAACGTGATTTTTGGAACAAACGTGATCCAGAGGACTTGGAGTCTATGTAAAGCAATCAACAAGGAGAGCACGAGGCAGGGGGCGCGCCTACCCCCTTGGGCGCGCCCTCCACCCTCATGGGGCCCACGTTGCTCCACCGACGTACTTCTTCCTCCTATACGGAGCAAAAACCCTATTTCCACCGCCGCAACCTTCTGTACCCGTGAGATCCCATCTTGGGACCTTTCCGATGATGTCTGAGTAGTTTACCTCAGACCTTCGGGTCCATAGTTATTAGCTAGATGGCTTCTTCTCTCTCTTTGGATCTCAATACAATTTTCTCCTTGATCTTCTTGGAGATCTATTCGATGTAATCTTATTTTGCGGTGTGTTTGTCGAGATCCGATGAATTGTGGGTTTATGATCAAGTTTATCTATGAACAATATTTGAATCTCCTCTGAAGTCTTTTATGTATGATTGGTTATCTTTGCCAGTCTCTTCGGATTATCAGTTTGGTTTGGCCAACTAGATTGATCTTTCTTGCAATGGGAGAAGTGCTTAGCTTTGGGTTCAATCTTGCGGTGTCCTTTCCCAGTGGCAGCAGGGGCAGCAAGGAACGTATTGTATTGTTGCCATCGAGGATAAAAAGATGGGGTTTATATCATATTGCATGAGTTTATCCCTCTACATCATGTCATCTTACTTAAAGCATTACTCTGTTCTTATGAACTTAATACTCTAGATGCATGCTGGATAGCAGTCGATGTGTGGAGTAATAGTAGTAGATGTAGAATCGTTTCGGTCTACTTGTCGCGGACGTGATGCCTATATACATGATCATACCTAGATGTTCTCATAACTATGCTCAATTCTATCAATTGCTCGACAGTAATTCGTTTACCCACCGTAATACTTATGCTCTCGAGAGAAGCCACTAGTAAAACCTATGTCCCCCGGGTCTATTTTCCATCATATTAATCTTCCAACACCTAGTTATTTCTATTGCCGTTTATTTTACTTTGCTTCTTTATTATAAAAATACCAAAAATATTATCTTATCATATCTATCAGATCTCACTCTTGTAAGTGACCGTGAAGGGATTGACAACCCCTTTATCGCGTTGGTTGCGAGGTTCTTATTTGTTTGTGTAGGTGCGTGGGACTCGCGCGTGGTCTCCTACTGGATTGATACCTTGGTTCTCAAAAACCGAGGGAAATACTTACGCTACTTTGCTGCATCACCGTTTCCTCTTCAAGGGAAAACCAACGCCGTGCTCAAGAGGTAGCATGAACCGTTTGTGATGGGCCGCACATCATACACGTTCTATAATAGTGAACCATCTGTGATGGGCCGCACATCATAAACGTAGCACCACAGAATACCGACTGTGATGGCAATGCGAGCAGAAACGAGTAGGAGTACTGTAGGGGCCCTATTGATACGTCTCCAACGTATCTATAATTTTTGATTGTTCCATGCTATTATATTATCTGTTTTGGATGTTTAATGGGCTTTAATATACCTTTTTATATTATTTTTGGGACTAACCTATTAACCGGAAGCCTAGTGCAAATTGCTATTTTTTTTGCCTATTTCATTGTTTCGCAGAAAAGGAATATCAAACGGAATGAGACCTTCACGAGGATCGGTTCTGGAACAAACACAATCCAGGAGACTTGGAGTGGACGTCAAGGAAGCAACGAGGCGGCTACGAGGTAGGAGGGCGCGCCCAGGGGGGTAGGCGTGCCCCCACCCTCGTGGGCCCCTCATGGCTCCATCGACCTATTCTTTCGCCTATATATACTCATATACCCTGAAAACATCCGAGAGCACCACGAAACCCTATTTCCACCGCCGCAACCTTCTGTACCCGTGAGATCCCATCTTGGGGCCTTTTCCGGCGCTCCGCCGGAGGGGGAATCGATCACGGAGGGCTTCTACATCAACACCATAGCCTCTCCGATGATGCGCGAGTAGTTTACCACAGACCTTCGGGTCCATAGTTATTAGTTAGATGGCTTCTTCTCTCTCTTTGGATCTCAATACAAAGTTCTCCTCGTTCTTCTTGGGGATCTATTCGATGTAATTCCCTTTGCGGTGTGTTTGTCGAGATCCGATGAATTGTGGGTTTATGATCAAGATTATCTATGAACAATATTTGATTATTCTCTGAATTCTTTTATGCATGACTTAAATATCTTTGCATGTCTCTTCGAATTATCGGTTTAGTTTGGCCTACTAGATTGATCTTTCTTGCAATGGGAGAAGAGCTTAGCTTTGGGTTCAATCTTGCGGTGTCCTTTCCCAGTGACAGCAGGGGCAGCAAGGCACGTATTTTATTGATGCCATCGAGGATAAAAAGATGGGGTTTATATCATATTGCTTGAGTTTATCACTCTACATCATGTCATCTTGCCTAATGCGTTACTCTGTTCTTATGAACTTAATACTCTAGATGCATGCTGGATAGCGGTCGATGTGTGGAGTAATAGTAGTAGATGCAGAATCGTTTCGGTCTACTTGTCACGGACGTGATGCCTATGTTCATGATCATGCCTAGATGTTCTCATAACTATGCGCTTTCCTATCAATTGCTCTTGCTCACCCATCGTAATACTTATGCTATCTTGAGAGAAGCCACTAGTGAAACCTATGGCCCCGGGTCTATTTTCCATCATGTTAATCTCCCTTCAACTAGCTATTTCTGTCGCTGTTTATTTTGCAATCTTTACTTTCCAATCTATACAACAAAAATACCAAAAATATTTATCTTATTATCTTTATCAGATCTCACTTCTGCAAGTGGTCGTGAAGGGATTGACAACCCCTTTATCGCGTTGGTTATAAGGTTCTTATTTGTTTGTGCGGGTACGAGGGACTTGCGTGTAGTCTCGTACTGGATTGTACCTTGGTTCTCAAAAACTGAGGGAAATACTTACGCTACTTTGCTGCATCACCCTTTCCTCTTCAAGGGAAAATCGACGCATGCTCAAGAGGTAGCACCTATTCCCGACGGTTTCTGGGTTGTGTGGGAAGGACCCCCCTATTGCCCACACTCACTTGGCGACGGTTCCAAATGCCGTCGCGGAAAGGGGTTTTGAACCGTTTGTTTAGGACCGACGCGCACCGGTGCCTGGCTATTGTCTTGGCCAGATCATGATTCAGAAAGGAGTACTGCGAAGACACCCCACAACCTATGATCCGTAGATAGCACCCATGCGAGATAGGAGTTATCCAGGTTAGCTGTTCCCGTGGGAATGGAGTTCCATCAACGTTGGAGATCCATGAGTTGCTTCCATCATCTGCCACTAGAAATCATTGTTGTACTCAATGGACCTATAACACTAGTAGAAAACAGGGCTTTGGTCCAGGCTTGGCCAGCCTATTAGTCCCGGTTCAGTCTCGAACCGGGACCAATGGGGGCATACGTCCCGGTTCGTGAGCACAGGGGGGCGGCCGGGCCTCGTGGGGCATTGGTCCTGGCGTCTGGACCCTTTGGTCCCGGTTGTAGACACGAACCGGGACCAATGGGCCTTGCTCCTGGCCCACATCCATTGGTCCCGGTTTGTGGCTTGAACTGGGACCAAAGGTGGGCCTTTTTCCAGCCACAAACCGGGACCAATGAAGTGGCTATATATAACCCTCGCCCGCGAGCAGAGCACTCCACTGCTCTGTTTTTCTGGCCAGCGAGGGGAGAGCTTCGTGGAGCTCTAGCTCACCTCCTATGCACATGAGGTGTTCGATGAAATGCCCGAGCCACACTACTTACGCTTTCTCCTCTCGAAGCTCGACCTCCAAGCCCTATTTTCTCCGTCAAGTCCCGTCCCCGTCTTCACCGCCGTCGATCGCCCGCGCCGATCTCGTCGTCGGCACCACCGTGGTGAGCCTCTTGTTATTATCTTCTTTCTAAAAGAAAAAAATTCTTACTTGTATGATAGATAGATACTTGTCTAATTTTCTTACTTTTATTATTGTTTGTTATTATATAGTGTGATGGTTTTGGTATCCGCCCCCGTCAGCCCTCGTGCTGTCTATGATTCGGATGTGGTATATATTATCTTTTATAACAATTTGGTTCATTTATTGTTTATAACAATTATGCCGACCAACGTGACATAGATTTTATTTATATAGGAGTTATGTGAACCGGAAATTCCAACCGACTCTATTGTCGACAGGTTAAATTTAGTTCAAGAAGAAAACAATTACTTGAAGTAAAAAATAAAAAAAATTGAGAGGGAGAAGATGATATTGGAGTTGCATGTTGAGGATGTCGTCGATGATCACAAGATAGAGATGGATGCAATGCGCTTGAAGATTAGAAAGATTAGAAAATATGCCATTTATACCGAGGCTTGGTATCATTATGTCGTTGGATCAAGTGTTGATACGTCTCCAATGTATCTATAATTTATGAAGTATTGATGCTATTATATTATCCATCTTAGATGTTTTATATGCTATTTTATATGATTTTTTGGACTAACCTATTAACCTAGAGCCCAGTGCCGGTTTCTGTTTTTTCCTTTTTTTTGAGTTTCGCAGAAAAGGAATAGCAAACGGAGTCCAATTGACGTGCCAATTTTTGATGTTTTTTATGGACCAAAAGAAGCCCCCAAAGTAAAAGAGTTGGGCCAAAAGAATCCCGGGCTGTCCACGAGGGTGGGGGCGCGCCCACCCCCCCGGGCGTGGGCCCCTATATCGTGGACCACTCGGAGACCCCCCTGATGTGAAACCGACGCCAAAAATTCCTATATATACAGAAACCCCCAGAAAATAACCTAGATCGGAAGTTTCACCGTCGCAAGCCTCTGTAGCCACGAGAAATCAATCTAGGCCCTCTCTGGCACCCTGCCGGAGGGGGCCATCATCACCGGAGCCCATGGAGGAGGATCCCGTACGGGCCATCATTGCCATGAAATCCAAGGACGAGAGGGAGAACCTCTCCCCATCTAGGGGGGAGGCCATGGAGGAGGAAGAACAAGGGGGAGAACCTCTCCTCCTCTCTCTTGGTGGCGCCAGATTGCCATCGGGAGGGGAATCATCGCCGCGTTGATCGTCTTCATCAACATCACCACCATCATCACCATCCTCATCTTTTCACACGGTCCACTCTCCCGCACCCCGCTGTAATCCCTACTTGAACATGGTGCTTTATGCCACATATTATGATCCAATGATGTGTTGCCATCCTATGATGTTTTGAGTAGATATCCTTTGTCTTTGGGTTGATTGATGATCTAGATTGGTATGAGTTGTATGTTTTATTTTGGTGCTGTCCTATTGTGCCCTCCGTGTCGCGCAAGCATGAGTGATTCCCGCTGTAGGGTGTTGCAATACGTTCATGATTCGCTTATAGTGGGTTGCTTGAGTGACAGAAGCATAAACCCGAGTAAGGGGGTTGTTGCGTATGGGATAAAGGGGACTTGATGCTTTAATGCTATGGTTGGGTTTTACCTTAATGATCTTTAGTAGTTGCGGATGCTTGCTAGAGTTCCAAACATAAGTGCATATGATCCAAGAAGATAAAGTATGTTAGCTTATGCCTCTCCCTCATATGAAATTGCAATGACGACCGCCGGTCTTGTTAACGATTACCTAGGATAATTCCGCACACCGACCCATCATTATTCCACACTCGCTATTTGTAATGTTTAGTAATATATTCTAACTTTATGATAACATAACCTACTTTATGTTTTAGCTCTCCGATATCATGCAAAGTTATCCTCTTCATACCCACAACGTAGTTTTATTTCTCGTTTCTAGTTGGAAGCAAACGTTCGGTGTACGTAGAGTTGTATCAGTGGTAGATAGGACTTGAGAGAATATTGATCTTACCTTTAGCTCCTTGTGGGTTCGACACTCCATACTTATCACTTCCACCTTTGGGAATAGCTACGATGATTCCCTGCACTTGGGGATTATCAAGCTCTTTTCTGGCGCCGTTGCCGGGGGAGCAATAGCGTGGGGTTGATATTCTCGTGTGTGCTTGTTTGCTTTCTTCACTAAGTAGATTTTGTATTTCGTTTTTATTTCTATTTAGTTGTGGGTGAAACATACAAAAAAAATTTAAGAATGAAAATACAAAAAAAATTACTTGCCTCTCATGCCTAAAAAGTTTTTCAATAAGAGAAGTCATTGGAAGGTTATGCATTGGAGAAGTGAGGGTCGACCTTGAACACTTGTGTTCATGCTCATGGAAACAATGTAAAAAATTTCATGGAAGCTTCTCTGAAAATAATTATCCCCTTGTATATATATATATTGTAATATAAAAATAATGTGCCAAGCTTTGGCTTTAGGATGATTAGATTGCTTGTTTACTTTGTGCAGTACAAAAACAGAAACTTTGGTTGTAGCACGTGAATTTACGTTTTTTACTGGAAAGTCAAATGGGTCTGAAACGTTTTGCGCATTACTTCTGTACAATTTGTTTAAATTGTAATATTTTTTTTAGAATTGTTGGAGTTACAGAAGTATACTAAACTTCCAGATTACTACAGACTGTCCTGTTTTTGACAGATTCTGTTTTCTATGTGTTGATCGCTTATTTTGATGAATCTATGGGTAGTATCGGGGGGTATGTGCCATGGTGAAGTTGTAATACAGTACATAAAGTGCTAATATGAAATTGGAATGAGTTTGCAACAGTACCTAAAGGTAGTGATTTGCTTTAGTATACTAACGGATCTCACAAAGTTTTTGTTAAGTTTTTGTGGATCAAGTGTTCGAAGAACGAGGATTTAGCGATGTGAGAAGAATAAAGAGAGGCAAGAGTTCAAGCTTGGGGATTCCCAAGACACCCCAAGTAAATATTCCAAGGATACTCAAGCATCTAAGCTTGGGGATGCCCCGGTTGTCATCCCATCTTTCTTCTTCAACAATTATCGGTATACCTCGGTTTTTGTTTTGTTCACATGATTTGTGTCCTTTGTGTTTTTATTTTTATTTAAGAACCATGCTAGTATGAGATGTCCCTTCATCAATTTATAGAATGATTCATGTGCTTGACTTATATCTTTTGAGTATGACCTTATAGAATGCTCTTTGTGCTTCACTTAAATCTTTTGAGTATGGTTTTATAGAATGTTTCATGTGCTTCACTTATATATTTTGAGCTTGGATATTGGTTAGTCTGTATTATTGTAGAATGCTCCATGAACTTCACTTATATCTTTTGGAGTATGAATAATACTACCATCTAAAGCGGGTTTGGAAGAGTGTCAACTTTAGGAATTAGTGATCCCACTATTCCGAATGAGAAGACTTTTGCTTATGTGGAGAGTAGAAAAATTTCTATGCTTGTAGATCATGAAAAGAATACTTTATGTGATGGTTATATTGTTAAATTCATTCATGATGCTACTGAAAGTTATTATGAGGGAGGAATATATGCTGGCAGGAGTTGCAATAATATCAAGTTTCCTCTCTATGTGCTTAAAGTTTTGAAGTTATACTTGTTTTGCCTTCCTATGCCAGTTGATTCTTGTTCCTATAAATTATGTGTTCACAAAATCCCTAGGCATAGTAAGTGGGCTAGATTAAAATGTGCTAGTCATATTCTTCATGATGCTCTCTTTATGTTTCAATTCTATTCTTTTATGTGAGCATCATTGAAATCGTCATGCCTAGCTAAAAGGCATTAAAGAAAAGCGCTTGTTGGGAGACAACCCAATATTTACCCTTACTGTTTTTGTGTGTTTACATGATTAAGCCACTGTAGTAATCATGTTTTATAGTTTTTTGTTTCAATAAAGTGCCAAGTAAGACCTTTGGGAAGACTTGGGTGAGAGTTAATGTGATCTTGCTGTAAAAAAACAGAAACTTTGCCCTCACGGGATTAGCTATCATTTTTTACAGAAGAGTGCTTTTGAGTTGATTATTTTTGCAGAAGATTAATAAACAAATTATTCACGTCCACCAATTTATTTCATAATTTTTGGAGTAGCAGAATTATGCTTGCTGTTCAGATCGCTACATACTGTTCTGTCTGTGACATATTCTGTTTTGCCGAAAAAGGGTTCCCCCCCGCTTTGTATACAAAGCAACCAACCGAACCATACAGAGATAGGTGCCGGGGCAGAAGCAGCGCAGTCACGCCCAAAAGAAACGACAGAGAAAAAGCAAAAGAAACAAATGCCGACAACGGCAGATCAACAAAAACAAACAAGCCTCGCGATCGCTGCGCCCACCGGGATCTTCCACAAGGCTCCAAGACTCCGAAGCACCGGCGAAGACGACGCTGCTGCCAAGGGTTTCCCCCGGTACACGATGAGGCGAGAGGAAGGGTAGCCCCCGACGCCCTCCCGGAAGGTCAGGTGGCACCCACAGGCGCCACCGCGCCGGTGTCGGCCACGCCGACAGGGGTTTCCCCTGATCCCAACCCGCACCTCGGGCGCTCCGGGTCCAGCCACCAAACCAACCACCACCATGCGCCAACGCGGTCATGACGCCCCCACGCCGTCTCACCACAGCACTGCGAAGTGAGGACAGCGCGGCGAAAAATCTGAGCCGGGACTAGGGCATCAGCATCGTCGGCACGCGGCAGGGCCCCACCTCCACCATCAGCGACGGTAGCCGTCCGGACGCAATAGCAGGAGCACACCAGGCCCGTGGGCCCACAGGCCCGGCCGAGCCCTCGTGGGCCGGTAAAGGTCCCGCCTTCGCACTGCTGCCGGCACGCCATCGGCGCCGACGCCCCAAATCCGAGCCGCTCCTCCTCCTCACCGCGCCGCAGACAACGAGGCCACGCCGGGGGCTGGCCCGCTAGGACCCAGATGGGGCCCGCCTGGCCCAGATCTGGGCCGGGGGCGCGACGTCGGCCACCCCGCCGGGTCACCGGACCGCCGCCAAACCGAGCGACACCGCCGCCGCCCCCTGCCCCGGGCCAGGAGGACGCGCGCGCGGGGAGAGGAGATCCTCCCGCCGCCGGCACCGCCCGGGCCGGAGCTGGGGGCGCCTGCCGGCGACGGCAGGGGAGAGGAAGAGGATGCAAAGCCGAGAGGAGAGACGCAGGGGCCGCCCCGGCCGCCTCCCGCGGAGGCGGCGTGATGGCGGAAGGAGGGGCTGGGAAGGAAGGGCGGGGGAGGGGGCGGATTCGGGCCGCGCGCCGGCGAGGGCGGCCGGATCCTGCCGGAGACGGGCAGGGGAGGTGGCGGCGGCGAGGGTTTCAGCGGTGGGAGCGAGTCGCGGGAGCGGGCCTGAGCCCTTCTCTGTATTCCACTCGGCTCCGACAGATTCTGTTTTCATTGCATAGCTTGCTTGTTTTCTAGTTTCTATGGCTTATATTTCTCGATATAAATTGTAGAAATGGTATGGTACAGTAGGCATTGTGTGAGAACAATTATGAACCTTGTCTTTGACAGTACCAAAGTGAATGGTTTACTCTTTATCATACTAACCTATCTCACGAAGTTCCGTTAAGTTTTGTGTGATTGAAGTTTTCAAGCTTTGAGTGAGATATCGATATGAGGAGAATAAGGAGTGGAAAGAACCTAAGCTTGGGGATGCCCAAGGCACCCCCAGGGTAATATTCAAGGAAGACTCAAGCGCCTAAGCTTGGGGATGCCCCGGAAGGTGTCGGGGATATACCCCGCGGTATGACCCGGCCGGAGTTATAACCCGGCTGGGACTTGGTAAACCGGCAGACAGTTAAGACAGATAATTAAACCAGACGGTAAACCGGCAGGTGATAAAGCGGCTGACAGTTAAGCCAGACGGTAAACCGGCAGACAGTTAACCCAGGTGATAAACCGGCTGACAGTTAAGCCAGACGGTAAACCGGCAGATGTTATGTCAGATGATAACCCGGCAGATGATAACCCGACAGATGTTAAGTCAGATCATAACCCGACAGACAGTCATAACCCGGCACACAATCATAACCCGGCAGACAGTCATAACCCGGCAGATAGAGTCGCCTGGGGTTAACAAGCCCGAGACGTTAAGAAGCCCAAGATGTTAAGAAGCCCATGAAGAGAAGTCAAAATAGTTTAAGTCTTAATCCGAGTTGGACTCTACATGTAACCCGCCCCTTCAACTTATATAAGGTTGGGCAGGGCACCCCAGGAAGAGGGAAAATAATCTTAAGGGTTAGACACAACTAGGAGAGCCAGTTTACGGTGACTCCCTTGTGACGATAATGAGACCTATCCTCAAACAGCATGTAGGGTTATTACCGGATGATGTTTCCCGGGGCCCGAAGCTGTCTAAATCCTTGTCTTGTGTGTTGATCCGCCTCGCGTCTCTCGATTCCGACCAACCCCTTCAAGCTACCGCATAGATGCGTTGGCCTCACGACTAAGTCCTCACACTAGGACATCTGCCGTGACAATTCCACGACAGTTGGCGCCCACCGTGGGGCCTGCGCACAGTGGTGTTGATTTCTTGGAGGGATCTTAATTAGGGTTTTGAGAAATTCATAAATTTCTGGATGAAGAAAAGTCTGTTTTGGAAGAAACTTACTGCTTGCCGGGTCAGCATACGGAAGGACTTGCATCAACTCTAATCTCATCGGTTGAGATCAAGGAAATTATGTCGAGTCGCCATGGAGGCAACCCGGGCGTATCTATTTGAACCGATCTGCACCGAAACCGATTTGAAGTATAAGGAACTGAGGGCTTGACCTTGGCTTGGTCATCACGTACTGTTAACAAATGGGGGTCAAAGGAAAAAGAACAGAAGGGCCACAACGCGAAGGGAGACACGGGTGTCGATTGGTAAGAGCAACCACGGCCGCGACCTGGATTCCCCGTCATCGCCTTGACCCGCCGCTCTGATTCGAGTCGCCGTCTCCGAAGTCGCCTCGCTGCTAGGAAAGACATTGAGCCGGCCACGGTTCTGAGCCAACATGACCCGTAAGAGGATACGGCGCCTTGCTGCTGTGACTCACACCGCCTCCGGCTTCCAATCCGTTGGCCGTCTCCGCTCCAGTCCAGCTTACTCCCGGCTGAAAGCCGTCCGCACCTGGACTCCGTCTCGCATCGACCGAGCCCCTCCGCCGTGAAGGCCATGACCCGCCCGTTCCAGTTGCTGCGGGCACCTCCGCTCGCCTCCACCTCCACCGGCCCGAGCTGGATTCCAGTTCCGCTACCGCGCGGGATCGAGTCGCCCCGGCCAGGTGCTGTCTTGGGCCGTCGCGAACGCGTCGAGCTGCCATCGACTTATCTCTGCATCCAAAGTCGCCTCCGTCGATTCAGCTTCGAGGACTCCGCCTCTGAAGTGACGCGCACCGAATCGCCGCCGCCGGAGCTCGCCCATGTGTTGCTAAACCGCCGCCGTGGGTCGCTGCACTTGCAGGCTTGCTAAACCGCCCCGCCGGCTCTATGCCTCTGCCATGGCCTCTCTCCAAACCGCCACCGTGGGTCGCTGCACTTGCAGGCTTGCTAAACCGCCCCGCCAGCTCGATGCCTCTGCCATGTCCTCTCTCCAAACCGCCGCTGTGGGTCGCTGCACTTGCAGGCTTGCTAAACCGCCCCGCCGGCTCGATGCCTCGGCGACAAGCCGCCCCCTCGGTGTTCAAACTGCCATTTTTCATCACCGCAGCCGTGAGCCGGCCACACCTCTACTGCTGTGGTCACGAGCGCGTCCACAATCCACCGTCGCCTCGTCAAACCGGCCATGCCTGAACCGCCACCACCGAGACCTGCTGGAGTCGGCATCGCCGTTTGCCGCACCACGGCCACTTCTCCTCCGCTGCCGTATTGAGCCGCCCCGACGCGAGCGGTGCGGCGCCTCTACCACCGCGGGCTGCCTTCGCCTCGCCTTGTCGCCGCTTTAAACCGCCCGGCCCTCTGCCGTCGCTGCCGCTGACTCGTCGTGGTTCGCCCTTCCACCGCGGACTCGCTGGGCCGCCCCTCGCTCAGCTACACCTGCTGCTGTTCCTCTACACCGTGCCTAGCCGCACGCGCCGCTCCGCTGGTTTCCTTCAATACGGGGAGCAGTTAGGATTTTGTTTGAAGTACGGATTACTTTTCTCCTGAGGTTCTGAAGAGGCGCTATGGAGCAGGAGCTGGCATATTTGAGTGCAAGGATTATTCTGTACATACTTCTATCTGGTGTTCCTGCAGGACCTCAACGAGTGCTTGACTCTTGCAGGAATTTTGATAGATCGCCTGAGGATTATGGAAAATGGAGAGGCTCCAGATAAGCCACTTGATGTCACCATTATCAGTCGAATGAAGCAGCTTTGCAGTAATGAAATTCAGTATAGCAAAGTTTGCAGGATGGTAATTTGGAGAGTCCAAACAGATGAGCCAAGAAACCTGCACTGGAGAAAACAGAGTCCATCATGACATGATAACAGCTGAATGAAGTTTGGTCAGATATCCCGACGGCACCTTTTAAAGCGCACTGCAACTCTTATCTCAACACATCAAGCATTGTTGGCATACATCATACGTCTGATTACAGAAACAACGGCAAGGCGAAACGCTGCATAAGCATCTAGTGGCACAGGCCTAGAGTAACACTAAACGAGCAACTTTAGCATTCTGATTGTTTCCGCGGTGGCTCCTTTGACAGACTCTCAAGGGTAAATGCTCCTAACCCGTATCGCCCAACCATTACGGCGCCAGACAGTGAGACAGAATAAAAAAGAGGAAGGAAAAAGAGGGCAGTGGCCATTGGTTCTGTCAGGTGTGCGCGTGCCTGCTGCCATTATGGCGTTAACTGAGGCAAAACGTCACGTCTCCTAAAGAAAAACATCATAAGATCAAGGCTACTAGCGTGGCACGCTATGTAGTACTACTTTGGATTTGCTAAGAAAAAAAAGTGGGGATTGCATCCCCACGTGGAGACCTCAATCATCCTACGCATTTGAAGACAAGAGGACCAGTATTACTACTCCTCTCAACGGGGCATGATTTTTTTTCAGATCAAATCTTTTGTCAAAAGCCAACGTAGCATTATGCAGTATCCAGCACCAGCATCTGCGTTCATCCGACAAAAACAAAATCAGGTGTTATCCCTCCTATATATTTTATCAGGACATTTTAATTCCTCTGAGCACCATTACACTACCCTATTGGTGTTTTTATATACAGGAAAAATTATTGTTATACTGCGGGTATAAAGCACGCACTGACAACGTTCTACAACGGCGTTTTCCTCCGTGTCACATTACCTGACGAACGGACAGTTGGTTCACGCATCCACACCGGTTTACAACGCGGAGGACAACTTGCCCGTCCGCACCGGCCTATAATATCGCAGCTGACTCTCATCTGTCTGCTCCTACGGCGGACTCACCCATGATTAATTTCTGCTTCACCATGGTGATCATCAACTCCTCGGTGGATAATTTCTGGCCTAATATATTAGGTGAAATCCATCCAGTATATTTTTATATTATATATTGCTTTCTTTAAAAAGAGCAATTACTCCGGCTTGCAAAATTATCTAATGCAGGACCCTAAACCGCCATATTGGTGCAAATTTAAAGGCCGTTAGAAAATTTCCGACTTAAAAAGAAGGATTCCGGTTTAAAATCCGGCTCAAGGGAAAGTTGTCTTCCACAAAGCTTTGAATCTCTCAATATCTGGTTTAAGAATTTCCGGTTCAAAAGAATAATCTCTCGCAAGTTCAAGTTCTCAGGAAAAATTAAAGGGACCAAAGAGAGTTTGTTGCACAACACAACTCAAACATAAGCACCCGGTGAGCACAGCTCAGAAATATATTACTTGGGGGCTTCCGGCTTATTGAGCTAAGCTATGATTACCTTTTGATCCGGCTTATACGCCATGTTTACAAAAACCCTTGGGGGCTTACTACACAGGTTAAAGGGACCAAAGAGAGTCTGTTGCAAAAGCACAACTTAAACATAGGCACCCATTGATCACAGCTCAAAATATTGCCCGGGGGCTCTTTGCTTCTACAAGAACAAAGAGTCTATAACCTTGTAATAGGCTATAAATGCCAGGCTTGGAAGCCAGGTGTATTCACCTAAAACCCCGGGTTATCCTGCCTTTTTAAGTAAGCTACTCCGCCCAGGTAATCCTGGTAAGACCCATCGAACGTTTGACAAGTCAATCTTATAAAGACCCTAAACTTGTCATAGTTAAAATGACGATTGGTTAATGTGAGGTCCATCTTATAAGGCTTTGCAAAATGGTTTAACTCAGTGGCCTGGCAGCCCATGAAAAGCCTCGCCTTTTTGCATGTTTTCTTCTGAAATCTTTCTTTTGGTAGTTTATTTTGATGAGGTTTATGTTCATCCGGTGTTCATTAACCCGGCCTGGCTTTTGACTATAAGTCGCCAGTATGAGATAAGATAATATCCGGTGTTTATAAAACCCGTCCTGGCGTTCGACTATAAGTCGCCTGTATGTATTTGGATTGTGCCATTAGAATTATGCGCTTATAAATCATTGGGTATATTATTCAAATCTTTAATAGCCAACATGGCTGGATTTTTATTATGGTTATCAATAACCAGTATTATGATTGAGGTTTTCAAAGTCGCTTTAGCGCAATGGCTATTATGTCATCAATGGATATGATTTGTTCTACAATGGAAGGAATAGTCCCGAGTCGCTGCAGGCTTACGACCCGGCACTTGGAGGCACTAGTAGAAAAAGGGTCAAATGTCAAGCACATTAGTGCCGGTTTGCTTTTGAGCCGGCACTAATGTGTGCATTAGTGCCGGTTGCAACGGCTAGCCGGCTGCTTTCATTAGTATCGGTTCGTGGCCGACCTTTAGCACCGGTTCGTGCCACGGACCGGTACTAAAGGGAGTGGTGGCAGGATGTTGTCAGTCTGGGGCCCCTCCAGCACCTTTAGTACCGGTTCGTGGCACGAACCGGTGCTAAAGGTCGTCCTACAAAAACCCTTCGTCCACCCGAGCTCGTACTGTTCTTCCCCTTTCCCCTCTCCTCTCTGTTCTTCCCCTCTTCCTCTCGAGCTCATCACACATTTTGCCCAAAATTTGTCAAGATTTGAAGGCCCCTATCCATTCAAATGATCACAAAGGTTAGCAACTTTGTCCTTTCATCTCTCATTGCTAGATTAGCTCTTGCAATGCTTTGTATAGTGATTAATTTATGAGTATAGTAATTTGGGAGGAAATATATGTGCTAGTATTTGATTTATATGCAATTTGAGGTAAAAAATAACACTTAGTTTGCATATGTAGGTGTGGTTTACTTAGTGCCTTCTAAATCTCCGTCGTAACCACAGTCGATCGCCCGCACCGTTCCGTCGCCGGCACCACCTTGTGGTGAGCCTCTTGTTCATGAATGTTTTACATTACCAAATTGATGTTTGTGTGATTTGGATATATAGTTACTCGTATAATTATCTTACTCGTATGTTGTTTGTTATACATAGTGCCATGGTTTTGATATCCGTCCCCGTCGGCCCTCGTCCTTATTATGATTCGGATGTGGTATATTCTCTTTTAAAACTAGTTGTTGCATTTCATGTTTATGACAAATTATGCCCATCAAGTTGACATAGATATTTTTGTCTAGGAGGTTTGTGAACCGGAAATTCCAACCGACCCTATTGTCGAGAGGTTAAATTTAGTTGAAAGAGAAAACGAGTATTTGAAAGAAAAATTGAAAAGAATTGAGGGGGAGAAGATGGAATTGGAGTTGCATGTTTCCGATGTCGTCGATGATCACAAGATCAAGATGGAGAAAATGCGCTTGAAGATTAGAAAGATTAGAAAATATGCCATTGATAGTGAGGCTTGGTATCATTATGCTGTTGGATCAATTGTTACCTTAGTTGCGATCTTGATCGCATTTGTTGTTGCATTTAAATTCTTTAGTTAGAGAGTTATTTGTTTGTTGCATTTAAGTCTTGTATGAACTTTATGTATGAACTTGTATTAATTTGGTCTTTTCGGTGTTGTGTAATGAATATGAGCCGACAATGGATGTACGATGACCGATGCTCTCCAGAGTTCATTAATGGCGTGCAAAATTTTCTGCTTGCGGCTGAGGCAAACAAGCGGGCGGATGGTTTTATGCCTTGTCCATGTTTAGTCTGTAAGAATGATCACAATTACTCTACATCAAGAACCATTCACGGCCACCTGTTTAAGTCCGGTTTCATGCCCCACTATAATGTTTGGACCAAGCACGGAGAAAGAGGGGTTATGATGGAAGACAATGAAGAAGAAGGGGACGACGACAGCTATCCTGGCCATGGGTTCCCTGAATACGATGATACAACAATGGGGGAAGAAGCTGAGCCGGCAATGCGGGAAGAAGCTGAAGAAGAGGCATCAGATGAGCCCGCTGATGATCTAGGTCGGGCCATTGCCGATACAAAGGGAAACTGCGCAAGTGATTTGGAGAAGAAGAAGTTGCAGCGCATGTTAGAGGATCACAAGAAATTGTTGTACCCGAATTGCGAAGCTGACAAGAAAAAGTTGGGCACCACACTGGAATTGCTGCAATGGAAGGCAGAGAATGGTGTATCTGACAAGGCATTTGGAAAGTTGCTGGTAATGATAAAGAATATGCTTCCAAAGGACAACGAATTGCCCGAGAGTACGTACGAAGCAAAGAAGGTTGTCTGCTCTCTAGGGTTAGAGGTGTAGAAGATACATGCATGCCCTAATGACTGCATCCTCTACCGCGGTGAGTACGAGTATTTGAACGCTTGCCCGGTATGCGGTGCATTGCGCTATAAGATCAGGCGCGATGACCCTGGTGATGTCGAGGGCGAGCGCCCCAGGAAGAAGGTTCCTGCCAAGGTGATGTGTTATGCTCCAATAATACCACGGTTGAAACGTTTGTTCCAAAACAAAGAGCATGCCAAGGCGATGCGATGGCACAGAGAAGACCGTAAGGAAGATGGAAAGTTGAGAGTACCTGCTGACTGGTCGCAGTGGAGAAAAATCAAGAGAAAGTATGGGAAGGAGTTTGCAGATGATGCAAGGAACGTATGGTTTGGTCTAAGCGCAGATGGCATTAATCCTTTTGGGGAGCAGAGCAGCAACCATAGCACCTGGCCTGTGACTCTATGTTTGTATAACCTTCCTCCTTGGTTGTGCATGAAGTGGAAGTTCATTATGATGCCAGTGCTCATCCAAGGCCCTAAGCAACCCGGTAACGACATTGATGTGTACCTAAGGCCATTAGTTGAAGAACTCTTACAGCTGTGGAATGGAACAGGAGTACGTGCGTGGGATGAGCGCATGGGGGAAGAATTTGACCTAAAGGCCTTGCTGTTCATGACCATCAATGATTGGCCTGCTCTTAGTAACCTTTCAGGACAGACAAACAAGGGATACCGCGCATGCACGCACTGTTGGGATGATACCGACAGTATATATTTGGACAATTGTAGGAAGAATGTGTACCTGGGACATCGTCGATTTCTTCCCAGCAGGCATCCCGTAAGAAAGAAAGGCAAGCATTTCAAAGGTGAGGCGGATCACCGGACGAAGCCTCGCCACCGTACTGGTGCTGATGTACATGATATGGTCAAGGATTTGAAGGTAGTCTTTGGAAAGGGTCCTGGCGGACAACCTGTTCCGAATGACGTGACGGACGTGCACCCATGTGGAAGAAGAAATCTATATTTTGGGACCTGTCCTATTGGAAAGACCTAGAGGTCCGCTCTGCAATCGACGTGATGCACGTGACGAAGAATCTTTGCGTGACCCTGCTTGGCTTCTTGGGCGTGTATGGGAAGACAAAAGATACACCTGAGGCACGGGAGGACCAGCAACGTATGCATGGAAAAGACGGCATACATCAGGGTCATGCCAGCTACGCTCTTACCAAAGAAGAGAAGGAAATCTTCTTTGAATGCCTGCTCAGTATTAAGGTACCGTCTGGCTTCTCCTCGAATATGAAGGGAATAATAACCATGGTAGAGAAAAAGTTCCAGAACCTAAAGTCTCATGACTGCCACGTGATTACGACGCAACCGCTTCCGGTTGCATTGAGGGGGCTTCTACCGGATAACGTTCGATTAGCCATCGTGAAGCTATGTGCATTCCTCAATGCAGTCTCTCAGAAGGTAATCGATCCAGAAATCATACCAAGGTTAGAGAATGATTTCGTGCAATGTCTTGTCAGTTTCGAGTTGGTGTTCCCACCATCCTTCTTCAACATCATGACGCACGTCCTAGTTCACCTATGTGAAGAGATTAACGTTTTGTGTCCTGTATTGCTACACAATATGTTCCCCTTTGAGAGGTTCATGGGAGTCTTAAAGAAATATGTTCATAACTGTGCTAGGCCAGAAGGAAGCATCTCCAAGGGCCATGAAAATGAGGAGGTCATTGAGTTTTGTATTGAGTTTATTCCCGACCTTAAGCCGATTGGTGTTCCTGAATCGTGGCATAAGGGCAGACTGGATGGAAAAGGCACGCTAGGAGGGAATCCAAAAATATGTATGGACGGACATTCTCTCACTGAAGCACACTACGCAGTTCTACAGAATTCCGCCTTGGTGGCTCCGTATATGGACGAACACAAGAATTTTCTACGCTCCAAACACCCGGAGCGGTCTGATGACTGGATTACACATGAACAAACCAGGAGTTTCGCCGGCTGGTTTTAGACCCAGGAGGGAATCTCTATAATAGTTAGGGGAGTTATGTGTTTTGGCATTTGAAACGCGAAGAAATTTTATGTCCAAACAAATTCTTTCATGCATTTACTGGTTTTTTCAGCTAAATGACCCTGAAATTGAAAAGCATTTCAAATGAACTCAGAAAAGGTTGAAAGCTGGCATGGTATCATAATTTCACCCACATAGCATGTGCAAAAAAGTAGAGAGGGTTACCGCAAAAACTGGATGCACTTCGTGTACAAAATGGACAATCTCTTTCGAAGTATTAGGGTTTCGGACCAAAACTCATCCGTTACAAAGGCATTTCATCTTTTAAATAACCTAAGCATTACCAAATTGAATATAATGATAAAACACACGAATATTAAACATAAGAAAAAAGAATCACTGAAAAATCTATTTTCAAAGTTAAGTTATTCACAAACTAGTGATTCACACAAATTTCTAATAATTCAAAATGTCAACTATTCAAATTTGTAAACTACCGGCACTAATAGAAAGTTTGTAATTTTTTGTACCTAAAGCAAAAATATTCACAAAGAAACTCTAAATACAGCAAAAAACAACTCAAAAATAAATAAAACAAAAATAAATAAAGCAAAAAAATAAGAAAATAAAAAAGCCCGCCTACTGCGCCACAGCGGCCTGCATACGACTAGAAACCCAACCTGTTGTTGGGCCAGCATGCAGGCCCGCAAAGGCCCAGTAGGCCCACGGGGCAGCACAGAACATTTAAGCCCAGTAGGCCTGCTTTGGAGAGGAGCTCGAGAGAGCTACCACTAGGGCTTATAAACCAGTGCGGACGCCCCTCGGCTAGCGAGGTGGGACTAAACATGACGCACCTCACCTGCGCCAGCGCACCACCTTTAGTACCGGGTGGTGGCTCAAACCGGTATTAAAGGGAGGGTCTTTAGTACCGGTTGGAGCCACCACCGGTACTAAAAGGTGGGCGCTTCCCGCCGCTTGGCCTGGCCAAAATTGACCTTTAGTACCGGTTGGTCGCTCCAACCGGTACTAAAGGCCCATCCTATATAAGAAAACACTTAAAAAATTCAGTTTCTCATCTGCTTCTTCTCCTCTGCCCCGTCGCCCGCCGCCGCCACCCCTCGTCGACGCCCCCGTCGCCGCCCCGGCCGTCCCCGTCGCCGCCCCGTCCCCGTCCCCGTCGTCGCCGCGCCCCGCCCCGTCTTCCCGTCGTCCCCGCCCGGCCCGTCCCCGTCCCCGTCGTCACCGCCCCGTCCCCATCCACGTCGTCGCCGCCCGTCGACGTCCCCGTCGCCACCCCCCGTCGCCTCGCCTCGCCGGTGAGCTCCTGCCCCGGCCGCCATGTCCACACACACACATTTTTTTTAGTTTTTTAGTTATAGAAATTTTTCTATTTTTTAGTTATAGAAATGTTAGTTATATAGAAATGTTATAAATTTTTCTATTTTTAAGTTATAGAAATATTTGTAGAGATGTTAGCAATTTTTCTGTTTTTTAGTTATAGAAATATTAGAAATGTTAGTTATATATATAGAAATGTTAGAAATTTTAGAATTAGTTTTAGTTAGATGAATTAGATTAATGTCAAATTGTAAGAATTTGCATATAGAATTTTAGTTATCACAATCCAATCATTTAAAAAATGTTACTTTTTGCGGGTATATAGTATTTGTTCTCGACGATGCCCGGCCCGCATCCTCGCCGTCGACCTGTTCGCGACGACATCCGGCTGACCCATGTCCGGGATTGGGCTCCGCCGGGCTGGCACTGGGAGGTGCTACCTGGAGGGGCGCGCCACTTGGTGAGGAACCCGGCCTCGGGTCCCGTCGTCGACCCTGATCTCCTTTGGTGGCGTTCGCGTGGGCCACATTCGGTGCAGAGGGAGCCGGCCCCTCCGGAGGTGGTGCGTCGTCGTGTCAGGGAGGAGGATGAGCACGTCCATCGCTACATGGCTGCTATGGACGTCAGGTTCTCCAATACCTGGCAGGTTCTTTGGGCAGATGACCGGAGATATGATCCTATGATGGTTCCTTGTCTTTGGGTGTCCACCGCCCGCGTCCCAGGAACCGCGAGTGGCCTAGATTCTTCTATAGTATTCGATCTTTATTAGCTACCTAGCCAGTGATGTATTCGAGATTATATATTATTCGAGACGATGTATTCGAGATTATATATTATTCGAGACGATGCATATTATGTACTATATGATTCAGTTTTTCCTTATTGATTGCATCCATGCATTGCAATTTGAATACTAAATTGTTTTATATTTCTTCTGTATTAGTTAAATAAAAGCTATGGCGGACAATACCGGCAGAGAGGGATAAGAGGCCCTATTCGAGATCATACGCAGCCCTAACAGGCCAGATGATCTGAATGAAGCAAATGACGACTCCCAATATCTGAACAATACCGGGGAGGGTGATGATAAGATATTCGATCTCGACGACCGAGCTGATGAAGCCATGAACTATGATTATGATTATGATGACGCAGACAATGATTATGATGACGAATACAATGTTGATCTTGAAATAACAAAGACTACCGGCGAGGTATATTTATATAAGTAGGCATCTAGTGATCATCACATGTTTTTTTATTTGAAGGTATATTAACGAATCGATCTTTCTTCTTTCAGCCCTCCGGATCGAGCAAATCTGCTTCTACAGACAGCAGGACAAAGCGCGGCCCGGGCAATAAGTTGAAGGAGGGTGTAAAGTACAACATCGATTCCATCAAAGCTAGTGGTGAACCCCTCACGCCTAAGAACATTGCGAACAAGTTCGTTCGTCAGTGAGGAGTTCTTGTGAAGGACCAACTCCCGATCTCCATTCAATAATGGAAAGAGCCAAAAACTAAACGCCCAGATGTTACTTGGGTCGAGGACAGAGCAAAACAAAAGCTTTGGGAATCTGTGATGGAACATTTCACCCTACCAGATTATTTCACTGATGCAGATGTGCAGAAAGTCAAGGACGCTGCTCTTAAGAAGATGGCAATTGCATTCAACACCCACAAGAAAACTGTATGGCCCAACTACCTCGCGGAAGAAAGGAAGACTCCAGAATTCAAGGGAACATTGGAGAAGCAAAGAGAACACTGGCCCGCTTTCGTGAAATTCAAGGAACGGTCGAGAAAAAAACAAGGCCAATGCCGCAAAAAAGACGCAGTTCCATAGGCTGGGTCCATGTGGCTATGCGGTGGCAATGCCTAAGTTGGATAAGTCTGAGCAAGAGATGGAGGATGCAGCGGTCACTCCGGTTACTAGGAACTGCCCCCCAGGTGCATAACTTGGTTCTATGCGCATGGGGGGGCGTTGGACCTGAAGACAGGCCTGGTTTCGAAGAAGGCAAGTCTAAAAGGAGCAGAACAAAAGTTACTTGACGCAATTGAAGATGCTTGAAAGGGGGTGTTCACGCCCAACAGAGAGAACGACGAGCTTACGCGCGCCCTGGGAAATCCTTAACACCCGGGAAGAACACGAGGCAAGGGCGTTATTCCCTGGTATGAGGGCTTTTCGGAATGGAACGATGACTATAGGACCCGTGCAAGAAAGAAGATGGAGGAGGAGAAGAAGAGGAAGCTGGAGGAGGAGCAGAGGAAGCAGGACGCGGAACACCTTCAAGGCCTAGAAACAAGGCACGCGGACTTGGCACTCAAATTCCAGCAGCAGCAGCAGCAGATCGACTCACTTAGCCAGGAAAGGGGGTCTCAGCAGCGGCAGCAGCAAGCGGATGATCATCCAGCATTGGATAGCACCGTCCCATCCATGCCGAGAAGCAGCGTTGGTTCCGCCCGGGCGACGCGCTGCTGGATACATACCCTGTGGATGACATCATAGAGAACACTAACTGTGAGCTACACTTCAAAATGAAGAACATATCCATGAAGGTGGCGGACGCCGTTGCTTTTACAATTACCCCCAAAGCAACCTTCCATTGCGCCCCGATTCCAGCGGGCTATGCTCGTGTCTTGGTTGATGAGGTGGTGGACCCATATTCGGGGCTAGAGCTTGACATTCCTGGAGGTGACGACGAGCACACACTGGGAGAGGCCATACATCGTATCATCCTATGGAGAAAGGATTGCATCATCTTTCGAAGTCCACCGACACCGCGTCTGCCGACTCCTCCTTGAAGTCCGCCACCGTGTCAGCAGACTCCCGCTCCTCCAAGTCCACGAACGCGTGAGCAGACTCCTGTTTCAAGTCCGGCACAGCGTCAGGCCACTCCTCCAGTTTCAAGTCCGACACCGTGTCAGGTCACACCTCCTGCTTCAAGTCCGGCACAGCGTCAGGCCACACCTCCTGCTTCAAGTCCGACACCGTGTCAGGCCACACCTCCTGCTTCAAGTCCAGCACATCGTCAGGCCACTCCTCCTGCTCCAACTAAGCCACGTCAGCCGTCTCCGCCGCCTAAGCAATCGCAGAAGAGACACGCCGCAGCTATGGTGCGTAGCGGTACGAGTCGAGGTAGTACAGGAAGTACAGGCGGAGACAAGCGATATAAATATGGTCCAAGCAGCCTCGCTCCTCTTCCTCAGAGGCCTTACAACATGACCGAGGAGCAAAATGATGCAATAGTGCGGGCCGAAGTGGACGCTCATTTTGGACCGAAACCGGCAACGCCGCCAAGGGAGAAGTGCCTGAGGAAAAGATTGACCACTTCATTCGTATGGCTAGACCACCAGCTCCCAAGCCTGTTGATTCGGACTATGAGCGCCAAATCAGGAAGGCACATCGAGCACGACTATAGAAAGAAGCGAGCTCGAGCTCGAGCCAACAAGCAGCTGTCAAAAAATGCGGGAATACCGTTCCCCAGCTGGGAGAACAGGCGGCGCAATCGACCCCCTCCCCCCCGCTTGTTGTGCCAACAACACATGAGAGTACACGCGCCCAATATTATTGTGGGCAAACCGTTTACGTTCCCGAGCAGGGCGATGTGGTAATAACCGAGGAGCATATAATGCAGGCTGAAATGCTCAAGATCACTGTTGGACAACTCCTCGATATTGAGCCCATGTCTCCGCTTAGAGAGGATGAAATAAAACGGAAATATGTCCGGGGCCAACCTTTGGTCGAGCCCGAGGAGGTCAAGAACCTCCCAACGAGAATGTATGAATTGCATGATTGGTACATGAAAATTACCAAGATTTCCAATCAAGAGTCCCTCATGGTGAAAGTCGAGGAAGATCATTACTTCAATAAGAAAGCTCTGTCCGTTGAGTATTCAGAACTATTTCAGTTATTCAATCAAGATGCACTCGACAAATCTATCGTCAGTTGCTATTGTCTGTAAGTGATTTCTTTCTGTAATTTAAGTCTCAAGCTAGCTCTAGTGCTCATTGATTGATCATTAATTACCTGTAATTATATATCCTCACTATATATTCTTTTCTGTGGTATTATGCAGGATGAAGATGTACGAAATGAAAAATGCTGGACGCTATGGCATTGGGTTCATTGACCCAAATACCGTTAATGAATACACATGGAAATTGGAATGGTGTAGACAAGATGTAGGGAAAAACATGGTAGAGTTCTTGAAGCGCCTCAATAGCAATGAAGATATACTACTTCCTTACAACTTCGAGTGAGTCACACTGTCTTGTACTAGAAATTCTGTTTTTGCTTACTAGCTAGATGTTAATACGTGTATAGGGTTTAGGGTTATAGTTGATTAGTGTTATCACATGCCCGCTTAATTTATACATGCAAACGTATGCGCATGCAGCTTCCACTGGATCTTGTTAGACATTAAAGTTGACGAAGGAAAAGTTGAAGTACTGGACTCACTACTTAAAAAAGATAGTGACTATAGCATCGTGAAGGGGATAGTCGACAGGTTATTTCAATCATTATTAACTATATCTCGGCCTATTTAGTTCGTCATTTCCTGATATGAACTATTTTTAATAACCCCTTTATTAATTTTCTTTGCCGACAGGCAGAGCTTGGGCAATGTACATCAAGGTGACTCCAGGAAAATGGCGACAAAAGCTATGTTGGTATCGACCCAAGGTAAGTAATTAAGTAGTACTAGCTAGCTAGCTACCATCTCTTTAATTCTTGTTTCAATACCATTAATTAATTAACATGCTTGACTAATTATTATCTGATTAAATTCTATTCTCGTAAAGGCCCTGAAGTAGGCGCCGGGGACTGAAGTGTGTGCATACTACGTTTGCGAGAACATTCGCATGATGGCGTCCGAAAGGAGCAGATCTGATAGACAGGACTGGGTACGTTTGCCAGAACACTATTCACAAATCTTACATGATTGTCGATATCTAGTCACACAACTAATACACATGCATATTGATCTCCTTCTTAACAGTTCAAAGAGGTGCGGGACCAGCTCCTACCAGAGGAGCGCATACGAGCACTTCAAGAGGAAATAGCGGGATTTTTGCTCGACCAGGTCATAGATCCCAAAGGAGAATACTATTACCCGCTACCGCCCCCATGAACCACTTGTCATCGTGCTCCAAAGGCACCAAGGCAACATGTAGGAGAAATTGTATATATATACATGTGTATGTGTGAATAATTAATGGTGGTTGTGAGACATTCGATTATATATATATATATATATGATCGGTTCTACGAGAAAATCTATTTATATATATGCATAACGTGTACAATATGTAGTATCGTAAAATACCAGCAAACAAAAAAGAATTAAATGGAAAACACAAAATTAATAGAAAAATAAAATTAAAACCAAACCCCCCAAACATTTAGTACCGGTTGGTGCTACCAACCGGTACTAATGGTCTACCAGCACCCGGGCCTGGCTAGTGCCACGTGGTGGCACTTTAGCGCCGGTTCGTGCCGAACCGGTATTAAAGGGGGGGCTTTAGTCTCCACTCTTTAGTGCCGGTGGCCCTTACGAACCGGTGCTAAAGCCCGGTTCTGCACTAGTGGGGCTACATTATTCGAGTTGAGATTACATCAAGTATGCAAGTCCCATGTCACTGCCAGCATGCACCGTGGCACTTGGGGGCTAATGCAAAGTCATTTTAATAGCCTTATTGAAGACCCGACTCATCACATCATAATGAGCCAGCCCTTGGGGGCTACCAATTGCTCCTGTCAACAATTCAAGGTACACAAGTTTTCATCCATTATATTGAAGGATCCACTGCTCAGTTGGTCAAGCACAAAGCTCTCAACTTTGTGGACGTGGGTTCAAGCCCCATGATGGGGGTTACATCATATAATGTTATTCTCAATGGAGTATATATAAAGTCCCAGCTCAATATTATCTTACTGAGCCGGCCCTTGGGGGCTACACGTTGCTGTTCAAAGTTTACATGATTATATTTACAAAGTCCCTGCTCATTATTGCATAATGACACGGCCCTTGGGGGCTACATTGGTTGAAGTTTTTATGAGCATAAGGCAATTTCAAATCCTAGGTTGCTGCAAGCATGACAACCCGGCACTTGGGGGCTACATATGTGGAATTTTCAGTTTGACTAGTGACTGAGATGAACAAATCAGATGTTTTCAAGGTTGTGACATTTATATTGAAGCAAGTCTTAAGTTGTTGCTACGCTACCTTCTTAAGACTTGGGGCCTACAAGTGATAGGCATATAAGAGGTATATTTTCAAAGCTGATGTTAACAAACAGTTATGACCCGGTGCCATCAATATTTATAAACCGGCAAGTTCTACGTCCTTAAACCGGCTGAAGATCAGATGAGGATTTCAAGGACCAATATTTCCGTTAAGCATTGGGAGCTGAGTCAAATGAATCATTCTTCATAATATTTTTCTGTGACAAACCAATGTCAGCAAATTGATTATGAAGCTGGCCTATTGACCCGGATTTTCTAGAAGAAGGAAATGACAAGGACTTAAGGATGATCAGGATCAGTTTAACATGGATAAATCCAAATTAAACTGGGGGCTAATGTCGGGGATATACCCCACGGTATGACCCGGCCGGAGTTATAACCCGGCTGGGACTTGGTAAACCGGCAGACAGTTAAGACAGATGGTTAAGACAGACAATTAAACCAGACGGTAAACCGGCAGGTGATAAACCGGCTGACAGTTAAGCCAAACGGTAAACCGGCAGGTGGTAAAGCGGCAGACCGTTAACCCAGGTGATAAACCAGCTGACAGTTAAGCCAGACGGTAAACCGGCAGATGTTAAGTCAGATGATAACCCGGCAGATGATAACCCGACAGATGTTAAGTCAGATCATAACCCGACAGACAGTCATAACCCGGCACACAATCATAACCCGGCAGACAGTCATAACCCGGCAGACAGTTATAACCCAGCAGATAGAGTCGCCTGGGGTTAACAAGCCCGAGACGTTAAGAAGCCCAAGATGTTAAGAAGCCCATGAAGAGAAGTCAAAATAGTTTAAGTCTTAATCCGAGTTGGACTCTACATGTAACCCGCCCCTTCAACTTATATAAGGTTGGGCAGGGCACCCCAGGAAGAGGGAAAATAATCTTAAGGGTTAGACACAACTAGGAGAGCCGGTTTACAGTGACTCCCTCGTGATGATAATGAGACCTAGCCTCAAACAGCATGTAGGGTTATTACCGGATGATGTTTCCCGGGGCCCGAAGCTGTCTAAATCCTTGTCTTGTGTGTTGATCTGCCTCGCGTCTCTGGATTCCCACCAACCCCTTCAAGCTACCGCATAGATGCGTTGGCCTCACGACTAAGTCCTCACACTAGGTCATCTGCCGTGACAATTCCACGACAGAAGGCATCCCCTCTTTCGTCTTCAAAACTATCGGTATGCCTTACTCTGAGCTATATTTTTATTCATCACATGATATGTGTTTTGCTTGGAGCGTATTTTCAATTTTACTTGCTGTTTGAATAAAATCATTCGATCTGAAATCTTGAATGAAAAAGAATCCTCCCATGGCAAGTTAATTATTTGACTACTCAGTGTTCTTCACTTATATATTTTTGGAGTAGTTTGTCATTTACTCACGTGCTTCACATATATCCTATGAGTAAATGGTTGAATGAATTGAATATCGTAAATCTGAATTTATATATGTTTCATATGCTTATACCATGAGGAGTAATGACTTCACACAGAATAAATATAGGTAGTAAACTTACTGAAAGTTAGCAAACACAGAATTGGTCACTTGAACAATTCATGAAAGAATATTGAAGGAAGAGAGATTTCACATATAAATATACTATCTTGGACATGTTATGTAATTGTGAGGACTCATTAAAATATGACATGCTAAAAGGTTGATGTTGGGCAAGGAAGACAACTTAATGGGTAATGTTTTCCTATATCTGAAACGTCATATTGTCTTGGATCATCCAACATGTTGATCTTGCCTTTCCCTCTCATGCTAGCCAAATTCTTTGCACCAAGTAGAAATACTACTTGTGCTTCCAAACATCCCTTAAACCAGTTTTGCCATGAGAGTCAACCATACCTACCTAAGGATTGAGTAAGATCCTTCAAATAAGTTGTCATCGGTGCATGCAATAAAAATTTCTCTCTAAATATGTATGATCTATTAGTGCGAAGAAAATAAGCTTGATACGAACTTGTGATAGGGAAGAAATAAAAGCGACGGACTACATAATAAAGGTCTTTATCACAAGCAGCAATCTAAAGTGACGTTCTTTTGAATTAAGATTTTGTACATCCAACCATAAAAGTGCATGACAACATCTGCTTCCCTCTGCGAAGGGCCTATCTTTTACTTTTCTCTTCTACCCTTATACAAGAGTCATGGTGATCATCACCTTTCCTTTTTACACTTTTTCCTTTGGCAAGCACTTTGTGTTGGAGCGATCCGGATATATATATATCCACTTGGATGTAGGTTTTCATAACTTATTATTGTTGACATTATCCTTGAGGTAAAAGGTTGGGAGGCAAAACTATAAGCCCGTATCTTTCTCTGTGTCCGATTAAAACTTTGAACCCATAAATATCACATGCGTGTTAGCAATTGTGAAAGATTAAATGATAGTTGAGTATGTGGAGTTTGCTGAATCAAAGCTCTTACATAGACCCATCCAAAAAAAAGATGAATTTTAATTGTTTGATGACTAAGAGCACTGTTTGTTAGTTTTCAAGAAATTTTATGATCTATACTTTAACATGTGAATAGCTTGTTACTTGATCATGAAAAGTTTTATGAGATGAGCTACTCTTATGACATATAATGATGCTAGAAAAGGTGATTGAAATTATCATTGATCAAACTTGTGCACCTGCTAGCATTCACACTTCATAAATTATTTCTTTTATCATTTACCTGCTCGAGGACGAGCAGGAATTAAGCTTGGGGATGCTGATACGTCTCCAATGTATCTATAATTTATGAAGTATTCATGCTATTATATTATCCATCTTAGATGTTTAATATGCATTTATATGCTATTTTATATGTTTTTTGGGACTAACCTATTAACCTAGAGCCCAGTGCCAATTTCTGTTTTTTTTCCTTTTTTTGAGTTTCACAGAAAAGGAATACCAAACAAAGTCCAATTGACGTGCCAATTTTTGATGATTTTTATGGACCAAAAGAAGCCCCCGGATTAAAAGAGTTGGGCCAGAAGAGTCCCGGGCTGTCCACGAGGGTGGAGGCGCGCCCACCCCCCCGGGCGTGGGCCCCTATCTCGTGGACGACTCGGAGACCCCCCTGACGTGAAACCTGTCGTGGTTCTAAGTCTGATAGTAGAATGGTGGGTAGGGATGTAAAGGCAAGGTCCTAGCTATGGAGAAGCTGTACGCATGAGTTTTACGAGTTCAGGCCCTTCTCGGAGGAAGTAACAGCCCTATGTCTCGGAGCCCGGAGGCGGTCGACTGGATTATATGCGTGTGTGTTACAGGGGTGCGAACCCTTGTGCAAGTGAAGGGGGTGGCTTATATAGAGTGCGCCAGGACCCCGGCCAGCCCAATGTTACAAGGAGTTCAATGTTCATAAAGCAGGAACGTTACAGGTAACGTCTGTAGTAAAGTAATATAAATGACTATTAAGTCTAAGAGTAAATGCCCGACCGTTGCTGCGCGGAGTGGCTTTAGGTCTTCTGCACGTCGAGTGGTTTAGTGGTCGAGTGACAGAAACAAATGGGGGGTCTCCGAGTGAATGGTAGGTCGAGTAGATTACACTCGATACCTTTGTTGGGTCCCCTCTATTTACTCTTGAACCTATTTGCTTCTAGGACAAGGACCTTAGGTAGGAGGTATAGGTCAGGCCTATTGCCCTACCCCAGGTCTATGTCCTCATCATTAGCCCCAGAATGGATTGAGGTCCGAGTGAAAAGAAGGTTGAAGTTGACTTTGCTCTCGCTCTTGCTTTCACCTCCAAATGGATGCCAGTTGTTGGATCTTCGGCTTCGTTTCAGTCGCCTTGATCGATTCAGAAATGACCGACTGGTTTTATAACATCATCCGTCGAGTGTTATCTTTGACATGGAATCTTTGGCGTGATCGATTGTAGAGGATCCAGGATTTTGCGGGATTCGAAATTTTGGTGGAAGCGCGCCAGGCGGAGCGCGCCGTGGTAAGCAGAGTGGATAAGCAGGGCGTTTCGATTTTCGTGCCACCTTTTTCGCCATGTATCCCGTGTGCGACTGTTAAGGGATTTGACAGGATCGCCCAGACCCATGCATCAGCCACTCGGAAGTAGGCCCTTAAAAGCTGCGAGGCCGAGGCGTCCACACTATGTGTGCCCATTCTCCCTCTTCTTCCTCTTGCTCCTTTACCTCGTTCGGCTTCTCCACCCTCAACGCCGCCACTCCGCCGCCATGGGAAAGGAGAGAACGGCGGCGCTGGAACGCGCGAAGAAGGCGACGGGGGCGGCGAAAAGCAAGAAGACAAATCAGGGATCTTCATCGCGCTCGGGGCTGCCGTCGGGTTGGATCCAGGGAGATTGGATCCGATCCTCACTTCAGCAGGAAGACCTGGACGATATGGCCGAGCTATGGCTGATCATCCACGAGTCTGCGCGGCTGCCGGAGGGGGAAACGGAGCCACAGCCGCGACCGGGTGAGTGTGTTCTGCTCGCCACCCATGTCGACCGCGGCTTCTCGCTTCCTCCACGCCCCTTATTTCGAGGTTTCTTGAATTTCTTCGGGGCTCAACTCCATCATTTTACTCCCAACACCATCACATATCTTGCCGCATTCATGTCCATGTGCGAGAATTTCCTGGGGTGTCGACCACACTAGGGTCTTTTCAAGCACATTTTCACTATCCGCTCCCAATCAGTGAAGAAAGCGAACTCGAATGACGCGAAAACCCATGTTATCCGAATGTGTGGGGGTCTGGGTATTCAGAAGAGGAAGAGGAGTTCCTTCCCTCCGATGACTCTCCCTGAGTCGGTCAGGGGCTGGCAGTCGACCTGGTTCTATTGCCAGGATATTGTGACCCCAGGCCACTCGACTGGACTTCCCCCTTTCTCTTTTGATCGTGTTCAGACTCCATCTTCGTTGAAAGTGACCGCCGCGGAGAAGGCGGAGACGTGCATGTTGGTCGAGAGGGTAGTTCGACTGATCAACCAAGGTGTCACCGGCATGGATCTGCTGGAGGTGTTTCTCAGTCGGCGCATTCAACCACTCCAAGCTCGTGACCACTCCATGTGGATGTACTCCGGGGCTGGTGATACCGCCCGGGTTCATCCGGAGGTGGTGACAGCCAAAATGGTGGCCGAGTGGCTAAGCAGCATCATAGGGAACAAGGACAACCCCAGGGGCGCCAGGAGAGTCAAACCTTTCAGCGACATCAACCAGCCAGACAAGGTTTGGCCATTACAACTGATTGAATTTGGATGTGTTTTCTGACTGTTTGTTGATCCCACTGATTTCCACTCGGCTACTTGTTTTGTAGATTTATACAGAGATGTACTCAATGCCCAATGGCGAACAAGCTCTGGAGCAGTACCATGAAGGCGAGGACAGCGCAGAGGAGAGCGGCGAGTGGGAGTCACCAGCCGACGATGATGAAGATGAGAGCGATGAGTCGGACGACGAGGTGGTAGCCGACTCAACACCTCGTTCTGAACGTCGATCCAAGCAGCGCCATGATCCCGCGTGCAAGCGCGGCAAGCTGTGGCCTCGAGCGCTCCATCTCAAAAGCGCGCTCGGTCTTCGACTCCAGAATTGGCTGAGAAGGTCACCAAGCAGCCCAAGATCAATCCTTCGAAGGCTCGGAAGACCTTGCCTAGGATCAAGATGGACGTTCCTGTTGCTTCTGGGTAAATGTTCTCTCCGTATTTTCCTGTTCTGACCGATTCTCTTGTACTGACCGAGTGGATGATGAACCTTTGCAGCCCAGCCTCGGCTTCGACTGATATGGATATCGACAAGACCCCAGACAACGAGGAAATCGACGATGCAGCTACCTCCAAAGCCAGTAAGTTTTCCCGACTCGAGTTTATTTGGACGACTGGATTGTTTGTCAGCTATCTCCTAGACTTTCTCTGTTTGTTGCAGCGCCACGGGACGTTGTTGTGCTCCCGGACGATGAAGAAGAAGTGCCGCTGAGGGGAAGGAGGAGGAGGGACAAGGAACTGAGCGGGAAAGCGCCTGAGGCCCAGGTTCCTCAGTCGACTGATATGCCTGGGGCGGCCGTCGAGCGCTCGTCAGATCCGGCACGTACCAACGTCACTTCCGCTATCCCGCGAGTGATTGCCCATCAGGATCAGCTGCTCAGACTGCGCCACTAGCACCACGCCATTAGAATGCGCCATTAGTATAGCCCACGGTGCGCCATTACTATGTGACTTAGTAATGGCGCACCACATAGAAGTGCGCCATTAGTAACAATTTTTTTTCAAAAAAAATTTCAGAAATTTTTTTTTCAAAATTTTTCTTAATCTCGGGTCAATATGCTTAATCTCAAGTCAAATCGCACTAAGTGGTCAAACTTCCCAGAAGGTCACCCATCCTCACACTACTCCAGCCCGAGCATGCTTAACTTCACAGTTCTATCCAACCCCAGTACCACCTCACTTAACAGGCATGTGTTGATATATCTACCATATCAATCCTATTAAACCTTGTTGATGTCTAGGACTTTGTTCATGTTCATGAGTATGATGAAATTTTGAAAAATATTTCAAACTTCCCGGTCATATTACGTATCATTTTTTGAAAAAAAAATCCAAAAAAAAATTCAACACCAATTTTTTTTCTGTTACTAGTGGCGCACCAAGAAAACTGTGCGCCACTAGTAAGTTTGAATTTTTTTGAATTTTTTTGCCTCTAGTTCTTGAAAGCCCTGTAACTTTTTTCTGTTTGGTTTTTGAGGATTTTGAAAATGTTTAACGGGGTTTCCCCGGTTAAATTCGGATGTAACTTTTCGAGTAGATGATTTTTCATATAAAAAACTTTTTAATCCGAGTTCGTATGCAAAAGTTATGCCCATTTTACAAATTCCAGAGAGATTTTGCAAATAAAGTCGAAATTCATATTTGTAAATTTTCCCAACAACTAGACCACATATCACATGGGAAACTTATTTTCTTTTATTTTTTTGACATTTCCATCATTTTCTTTTATTTTTTTTAAACTGAAAAGGCGGTCCACGGGGCGGGGGGGGGGGGGGTGCATTCGGTGGAATTTTTGGGTCAAGTTAGTAATGGCGCACCGTGGGAGTGGAGCGCCATTACTAGTTCAACTAGTAATGGCGCACCACTCCCACGGTGCGCCATTACTAGTTTTGAAAAAAAAATTGAAAAAAAATTGAAAAAAATTACTAGTGGCGCACCGTGGATGTGGTGCGCCATTACTAGTTTAACTAGTAATGGCGCACTATCCCCTGGTGCGCCATTACCAGTTTTGAAAAAAAAATAAAAAAAATTTGTTACTAGTGGCGCACCGTGGATGTGGTGCGCCATTAGTATTTGGACACTAATGGCGCACCAACACATGGTGCGCCATTAGTATATAGTAGTGGCGCACCACATGTCTTGTGCGCCATTAGTGTCCATATCATCTATAGCCCTTTTCCTAGTAGTGTTACTGCGTATCAAACCTCGGACGACCAACCGTCTGCCGCCAAGGAAGCTCTTCTTCAGTTGAACCTTGTGATGGGGCAGATGAAAGTGGTGCATGAGGCCAGTCAGGTGGCCTTCAACGCCGGAGCTGCTCTGCAGAGCAATGTCCAGGTTAGTTGGTTTCCGATTGATCATATTTCTCATCCGATAACCCACTGGGGTGTGACTGTTTTGAAGTTGCACGAGTCAATTTGAGTCATCTTGGATTGAATTTTTGAACTAGTGGGGGCACTCTTAGTGCACCCACTGGGTGTAGTCCCTGAGACCATAGTTGACTGCGGGCAGTCGATCGTGGTCTGAGAATCGGAATTTTGTCACTCGGTCTGGACTGGCCAAGTCGAATGACACCAGAACTAGTGGGGGCACGAGAAGTGCACCCACTGGGTGTAGTCCCCGAGACCGTGGTTGACTGCGGATAGTCGACTATTGTCTGAGAACTGTTTTTTTACTCTCGCACTGGGCAGACCATGTCGGGTGTTTATTCAAACCAGTGGGGGCACGCGAAGTGCACCCACTGGGTGTAGTCCCCGAGACTGCCGTTGAATGTTTGATTCGGCGGTAGTCTTAGAGTAGCTATCACTGTGATGTCTATTTATCCTGGTCAATTGATATGGCCTAAACTGCAGAAATCTTGTTATCTTGGGGCTCAGCTTTCCACAATGAACAAGCAGCAAATCAGCCTCAACCTTGATCTAGAATTGGCCCAGAAGAATCTCAAGACTGCTCGTGATGAAGTAGCTGCCATGGGAGGTAAACAATCGACAACTGTCTTTCTCACTGCCGGCCCTTCTCCTTTCCATTTTTTGAACCGAGTGACTCCACTCGAGCAGATGTATGTAGTGAAAACCGTCAACTCCAAGCCCGTCTGAAGAATATCATTTCTTTAGAGAAAATGAAGCAGGCTTTGGAGAAGAAGGATCTGGATCTTGCTGCTGCACAGAAGGAAGCGCGAGAGAAAACGGCGCTTGCTGACAAGAAGCTTGCTTCAGTCGGTAAGTTAGAAGAGGAGAACTCCAAACTGAAGGCTGCTGTCTCTGACGCCAATTGGGAGGTCGAGCGACTGAAGAAAGACAAGGACAAGCTGACTGACGAGCTTGGGAGTCTCAAGGCCAAGAAGGGCGAGTTGTAGTCTTATCTGGGCCAGCTTGCTGCAAAGCTGGTCCTAAAACTTGAAGGTACTGATGGTTGACTGACTTATTATAGTCGACTGTCCAGCTTGATTATATCGTCGACTCATCGTTTACTCGACTGTGCAGAGCTTTGCCAAGACTTTGAAGCGGAAACTGGGCGGGTCGAGACGGGTCTCGATCCAATAAATTGTCCAGTCAAGGATGATGTTGTGATGAATGTGCTGCGGTTGGAATCTCGCATGGATAGTGCAGTTGCTTATCTTGCTCGCCTGAAGGCAGCGATGACTCGGGTTGATGCTGAACTCTGGCCTCAGGCGGAACTGTCTCAAGATATCGAGTCTCTGATGGCTCGACTGAATCAAATACCTGACCGAGTGCAAGAGTGAAAGAAGTCATCTGCTCGCTGTGGCGCTGATGTCGCGTTGTCCTTGGTCCGAGTGCACTGCAAAGACGTCAAAGAAGACAAGCTGGCGGAGCTCAAGGTTGCTAACACAAAGAGGCACACCTTCCAATCCTTCATGGACACTTTTCTTGACGCTGCCACTCGCATTGTAGACAGCATAGACCTTGACAGTTTCTGCGACCCAGCCAGTCCTTGTCCTGACGCGTGACCGAAAAACATTATGCTCCACATTTATTTGCCTCGGAATGCCGAGTGATTGTGTAATCGTTAAACTTCTTCGGGCTTGGTGCTCGAATACTTTTGATTCGTCGTCCGGAACTTTAGGATTTATCTGAACTTGGTTTATCTCTGAATATTCTTGTGTTTGCCTTCGAGTGGATTTGGCTCTTCACTCGGAATAATCTTTGTACTTGAGATGTAGCTCTGAGGAGGAGATCCCAGTTGACCTGTACCTCGTCGTCCTTGCGGACGAGGATGGAGCGTACGTTGTATTTGTGGCGCAGCTCCGAAGGAGAAGGTTACAGTCGACCTGTACCTCGTCGTCCTTGCGGATAGGGCAGGAGCACATGTTGTACTTGTGGCGCAGCTCCGAAGGAGAAGGTTGCAGTCGACCTGCACCTCGTCGTCCTTGCGGATAGGGATAGAGCGCACATTGTACTTGTGGCGCAGCTCCGAAGGAGAAGGTTGCAGTCGACCTGCACCTCGTCGTCCTTGCGGATAGGGCAGGAGCACACGTTGTACTTGTGCCGCCGCTCCGAAGGAGAAGGTTGCAGTCGACCTGCACCTCGTCGTCCTTGCGGATAGGGATGGACTTTGAACTTAGGCAAGTACTAGACTGCAGCTAAGCCCCCGAGTGGGAGGGTTGCTCACCACTCGGTGGGGTTTTACAAACTTAGGCGAGTACTGGACTGCAGCTAAGCCCCCGAGTGGGAGGATTGCTCACTACTCGGTAGGATTTTTCAAACTTAGGCGAGTACTGGACTGCAGCTAAGCCCCCGAGTGGGAGGGTTGCTCACCACTCGGTAGGATTTTTCAAACTTAGGCGAGTTCTGGACTGCAGCTAAGCCCCCGAGTGAGAGGCTTGCTCATCACTTGGTGGAATTTTTCAAACTTAGGCGAGTACTGGACTGCAGCTAAGCCCCTGAGTGAGAGGCTTGCTCATGACTCGGTGGGATTTTTCAAACTTAGGCGAGTACTAGACTGGAGCTAAGCCCCCGAGTAAGAGGCTTGCTCGTCACTCGGTGGGATTTTTCAAACTTAGGCGAGTACTGGACTGCAGCTAAGCCCCCGAGTGAGAGGCTTGCTCCTCACTCGTGGGATTTTTCAAACTTAGGCGAGTACTGGACTGCAGCTAAGCCCCCGAGTGAGAGGCTTGCCCATCACTCGGTCGGATTTTTTAAACTTAGGCAAGTACTGGACTGCAGCTAAGCCCCCGAGTGAGAGGCTTGCTCCTCACTCGCTGGGATTTTTCAAACTTAGGCGAGTACTGGACTGCAGCTAAGCCCCCGAGTAAGAGGCTTGCTCATCACTCGATGGGATTTTTCAAACTTAGGCGAGTACTGGACTGCAGCTAAGCCCCCGAGTGGGAGGGTTGCTCAACACTCGGTGGGATTTTTCAAACTTAGGCGAGTACTGGACTGCAGCTAAGCCCCCGAGTGGGAGGGTTGCTCTCCACTCGGTAGGAGTTTACAAAGTTAGGCGAAACGGATTAGCGGCTAAGTCCCCGAGTGAGAGGCTTGCTCACCACTCGGTAGGATTTTTCAAACTTAGGCGAAACGAATTCGCGGCAAAGTCACCCACTGGGGGATTTCAGACGTAAACAAAAGTAACAACAACCATTTAGGAAGACTGTAAAGCTCTTGTCTTTGATAAACAAACTACAAAGGTACTTCTTATTACATCTCATCCGAATGAGTACTTAAGTATAAAAGGGGCGGAGCAGCTCCGCGTTCCAAGCCCGTGGCTCGTCTTTCTGATGCTCGACATTGTAAAGATGGTATGCTCCATTGTGGAGAACTCTGGTGACAATGAAGGGACCTTCCCAAGCAGGAGCGAGCTTGTGTGGTTTCTGCTGATCCACTCGAAGAACCAAGTCTCCCTCTTGAAAGGCTCGGCCCCTCACGTTTCTGGCGTGGAATCGACGCAAGTCTTGCTGATAAATGGTCGACCGGATTAAGGCCATCTCTCTTTCCTCCTCTAGGAGATCGAGTGCGTCCTGCCGGGCCTGTTCAGCTTCATCTTCAGAGAAGAGCTCGACTCGGGGTGCATTGTGAAGCAAGTCACTCGGTAGAACAGCTTCAGCTCCATAAACCAAGAAGAATGGAGGTCGACCAGTCGACCGATTGGGAGTTGTCCTTAATCCCCAAAGAACTGATGGAAGTTCATTGACCCAGGCACCTGCTGCGTGTTTGAGATCACGCATCAGTCGGGGTTTCAGTCCTTTGAGAATCAAGCCATTCGCTCTTTCTGCTTGTCCATTCTACTAGGGGTGGGCGACTGAAGCATAGTCGACTCGCATGCCTTGGGAAGCACAGAAGGCTCTGAACTAATCAGAATCGAAGTTCGACCCGTTGTCAGTGATGATGCGGTGCGGAACTCCATATCTGAATGTCAATTCTCTGATGTAGCTGACGGCAGTACTGGCTTCAAGATTCTTGATAGGCTTGGCTTCAATCCACTTGGTAAACTTGTCGACTGGTACAAGCACATGAGTGAAGCCGCTCCTACCAGTCCTCAGGGGTCCAACCATATCCAACCCCCAAACTGCAAAGGGCCAGACGAGTGGAATAGTCTTCAGGGCTGACGCAGGCTTGTGGGACATATTGGAGTAAAACTGGCAGCCTTCACATTTGTCGACTATATCTTTCGCCATTTCATTTGCTCGTGGCCAATAAAATCCGGCTCGGTATGCTTTGGCCACAATGGTCCGAGAGGACGCATGATGACCACAGGTCCCCGAGTGGATGTCGTTGATGATCACTCGACCTTCTTCTGGTGTGATGCATTTCTGGCTGACTCCGGTTAAACTTTCCCTAAACTGTTGTCCTTTTATCATAGTAAAGGCTTTGGATCGACGGACGATCTGTCGAGCCTCTTCTTCATCCTCTGGGAGTTCTTTCCTAAGGATATACGCAATGTATGTCACTGTCCAGTCGGGAGTGATGACCAAACCTCCATGATCAGGTCGACCACGGCTGGGACTTCGACTTCAGTCGGATCTGTGGCGCTCTTAGGCTGCGGGGGCTCTTCAGTGAAAGGATCTTGTTGAACTGAAGATGTATGAATGTGTTCCAAAAACACGTTGCTGGGAATGGCTTCCCTCTCGGAACCTATCTTTGCCAAATCATCGGCTGCTTGATTTTTCAGTCGGGGTATATGATGGAGCTCTAACCCCTCAAACTTCTTTTCCAACTTCCTCACCGCATTGCAGTAACCAGTCATAGCTGGGCTTCTGACGTCCCACTCCTTCATCACTTGATTGACTACCAAATCTGAGTCACCGTAGACCATGAGGCGATGGACGCCGAGTGAGATGGCCATACGTAACCCATATAAGACTGCTTCATATTCCGCTTCGTTATTGGAGGATTCAAAATGAATCTGGAGAACATATCTGAGCTTGTCTCCTCGAGGGGATACCAGTACCACCCTAGCACCGGAACCATTCAGCATCTTGGAACCATCAAAGAACATGGTCCAGTGCTCTGAGTGGACTTGAGTCGGCAGTTGCTGTTCGATCCACTCGGCGAGGAAATCTGCTATTGCTTGGGACTTGATAGCTTTCTTTGCCTCGAACTTGATATCCAAGGGAAGAAGTTCAATCGCCCACTTTGCCACTCGACCAGTTGCATCTATGTTGTTCAGAATCTCTGATAATTAATGGAGCATCGCTGACGACTGTAATGGAGTGGTCAGAGAAATAATGTGCAACCTTCTTCGTGGTCATATAAATCCCATAAACAAGCTTCTGATAATGTGGATATCTTTGCTTTGATGGAGTCAAAACTTCAGAAACATAATATACTAGGCGCTGAACTTTATAGGCTTTTCCTTCTGCTTCCAGCTCGACCGTAAGTACTGTACTGACGACTTGTCCAGTGGCTGCAATGTAAAGCAGTAAAGGCTCTTTGCTGATTGGGGCAGCAAGCACCGGCTGGGTGGAAAGCACAGTGCTTTGAGCTCTGCAAATGCTGCATCAGCTTCAGGAGTCCACTCGAACTTATCAGACTTATTCATCAGTCGGTAAAGAGGCAATGCCTTTTCACCGAGGCGAGAAATGAATCGACTTAAGGCGGCCAAACAACCTGTAAGCTTTTGAACATCGTGCACACACACAGGGTGTTTCATTCGGAGAATGGCACCAACTTTCTCTGGGTTAGCGTCGATCCCTCATTCGGAAACGAGAAAATCGAGTAATTTTCTGCCCGGAACTCCGAATGTGCACTTTGATGGATTAAGCTTGATATCATACCTTCTGAGGTTGGCAAAAGTTTCAGCAAGGTTAGCCAGCAGGTCGGAACCTTTACGTGACTTGACCACAATGTCATCCATGTATGCTAACACATTCCGACTGATTTGAGTGAGTAAACACTTCTGAATCATCCTCATGAATGTAGCTCCAGCATTCTTCAGGCCGAATGGCATGGTGACATAACAGAAGCACCCAAATGGAGTGATGAAAGCTGTTTTTATCTCATCGGGTCCATACAGTCGGATCTGATGATACCCGGAATAAGCGTCCAAAAAGGACAAGCGCTCACACACTGCAGTCAAGTCGACTATTTGATCGATGCGGGGTAGAGGAAAGTGATCTTTCGGGCAGGCCCGATTGATATGCTTGAAGTCAATGCACATGCGAAGTGAGTCGTCCTTCTTGGGGACCATGACAACATTGGCTAGCCACTCAGAGTGGTAAATCTCTCGGATAAACTCAGCTGCTAGGAGCCGAGCTACTTCTTCACCGATCGCTTTTCTCTTCTGTACGGCGGACCGTCGAAGATGTTCTTTGACTGGTTTCACTTTTGGGTCGACTCGCAAACGGTGCTCAGCCAGCCCCCTGGCAACACCCGGCATGTCAGAAGGTTTCCATGCAAAGATGTCCCAATTCTCGCGGAGGAACTGGATGAGCGCTTCTTCCTATTTGGAGTCGAGCGTTGTCGAAATGTGAGTCGGAGCAGCATTGGCATCGGTCGGGTGAATATGAATCGGCTTCGTTTCACCAGACGACTGAAATGTTGAATCCGTGGCAGGCTTCTTTGCTCACAACAAATCACTCGGATCTGCGTTCTTTTGATACTCTTGCAATTCCACTACTGCCATTTGTGCATCGGCGATCTTTGAGCCCTTCTGGAAGCACTCTTCCGCCTTCTTCCGATTGCCAGTGATAGTGATCACTCCTTTGGGACCAGGCATCTTCAATTTGAGGTACACATAGCATGGTCGAGCCATAAAACGTGCATAAGCCGGCCAGCCCAGGATAGCATGATAAGCACTCTGGAAATCGACGACTTCAAACGTCAACTTTTCTTTGCGGTAATTCTTGGAATCACCGAAAACCACATCAAGGGCGATCTGGCCGAGTGATTCAGCCTTCTTGCCAGGAATAACTCCATGGAAACTCATATGGCTTTCACTGAGTCTGGACATCGGAATGCCCATTTCTTTCAAGGTCTCTGCATACAGTATATTCAGGCCGCTGCCACCATCCATCAGAACCTTAGTCAACCAAGTGCCTTCGACGACTGGGTCGACCACCAATGCTTGCCTCCCAGGGGTGGCTATGTGTGTTGGGTGATCAGACTGGTCGAATGTAATGGCAGTCTGAGACCACTTCAAATAACTGGGCATCGCTGGGGCGACCATGTTCACTTCTCTGTTGATGACTTTCAGTCAACAACAGCAAAAATCATCAGAGTTGAATTGACGTGGGGGTAACCATCATCGTTCTCTTCCTTATTCTCAACCTTGTCTGATTCTTTCTCCTTCTCTTTGGGCTGTTTCTCTCGGAATTGCTGGATTAGGAGACGACATTGTCGAGTGGTATGCTTCGGGTAAATGAGATTACCCTCCTCATCTTTTTTGATGTGAATGTGGCACGGTAAATCCAACACATCATTTCCATCTTGATCTTTTACTTTCTTGGGGTTCCATGGCCCTTTGGGCTTCCCCTTGAACTTTCCTTGAGTCACGACTAAGGCTTCTCCGGGAGCAGCTGGCTCGGCTTTGCGCTTCTGCTTCCGACTGGAGTTCCCTCCCCCGACTTCGTGGGCGACTGTTTTGTGCTTGCCACTCAGGAGCCGATCCTCCTCTTCACCATTAGCATACTTGGTGGCAATTTCCATCATTCGACTCAGAGACATATCTCCGGTCCGACCGAACTTCAGATTCAATTCCCAATACTTGACGCCTTCCTTGAAGGCACAAACTGCTTGGTGATCAGACACATTCTCCACCGTGTGGTGCAACGTGATCCATCTCTGGATATAATCTATCAAAGTTTCATTCGACTTCTGCACACAAGACTGTAGCTCTGTCAGCCCTGCTGGCTGTTTGCATGTACCTTCAAATGTTCTGACAAATACTCGGGCAAGCTCTTCGTAGCTATAAATACTACCAGGTGCTAGCTGATTCAACCACGCTCTGGCCGAGCCCTCTACCATCAGAGGAAGGTGCTTCATGGCCACTTCGTCATTTACCACCACCAATCTGCACAGCCACTCGGTAGTCTTCAAGCCAACTGTCAGGCTTGGATTCACCAGTGAACTTGCTGACTCCAGTCGCCAACCTGAAGTTGGGAGGAATGCTCTGATGGCTCTGCTGAAACACTCGGGACCTGAAACATGCACCCTCCTGCCGGTCGAGTAATCTCTATCGTGGCCATCTCTGTGTGCTCTATTCCTATCAACCAGACCTTGAATGAGAATGGATCTCGCGTCAAAGCTCGGCTCCCGGGGGTCGACTGGAATCCTTCGCCCACCACTGTGAGGGTGTCTGTCATCGTGTTACCGAGGCGCGTATGACCCACTCCTTGGGGGAGGCGTGGTTACTCGACGACGATCGTACTGCTCACGGTTCCTGTACTGATCCTGTCGATCTCCACATCCCTCACGCCTTGGAGGCGATCTCGGGCTGTGAGTTGACTGAACTGTATCTGCCATCATAGACCTACTATGAATCCTATTCCGAGACTGTGACACAGCTGTGTTCTGCTCCCCCGCCGCCCGGAGCAAAGCCCGGATCTGCATCAAACCCCTACCAGCCTCCGACTAGGAAGGCTGAATCAACTCTTCTATTCGGGCAGCAGCTGTGAGATTCTGGATCGGAGTTCGATATAGCTGGGTTGGAGGCGGAAAGAGTTGATGTCGATTGGATTCAGGAACTCGCTGCCGAGCACGCTCGTCGAGTGCGTGCTGGAGATTCTCCAGTCGAGTGCGCTCAACCAAGTTGGCCAGGCGCACCTCCTCTTAGCACCGGGCCTCGGGGGTTTCTCCAACCATAGGAGTGTGAAGTGCATCCATGTTACGGCGGCGAAGCTCTTCCCTCTGCTGCGAAGAAAGGGGCTCGGAGCGGTACTCCTCATGGGCATGCGACGGATCGCCTCCGCCATCACCATCGTCGACGCGGGGAAGCCAGGAGGACAGCGTGGTCCGTTGACCATCAGGACTTCCGCCGCAGGGTCACTGCTGTCGCACTCGGATGCGGTCTCAACGGAGCCAGTCGAACAGGCCGTAGAGAGTTTCGTCGGCCTCGATTGTCGCGACTTGAGGGGTGGCCGACTGGCGAGCCACCGCGTGCCTCACCCACCGCTGGAGCCTCGACCGACCGGAACGCTTGTGCCGGCGGGCTGCAGGGAGTGAAGACGCCACAGGAGCCGACCGATACTGGGTCGACGGTTGCCGCAGGAGGACGCCGCGGATGCACGCACGAAAGTGCGTTGCCCCGCGGACGGGGAGCGCCTCGACGTCGAGTGGAGCCTCTTGGAGCCAAGCGGAGTCGTCTGCGACGAACACGAGCGCACCGAGACGGATCTCGCGGCCCTCGGTCAATCCTCCACCTGAAACCATGCTGATGGGGATCGTAAAAATTGTCGTGGTTCTAAGTCTGACAGTAGAATGGGGGGTAGGGATGTAAAGGCAAGGTCCTAGCTATGGAGAAGCTGTACGCACGAGTTTTACGAGTTCAGGCCCTTCTCGGAGGAAGTAACAGCCCTATGTCTCGGAGCCCGGAGGCGGTCGACTGGATTATATGCGTGTGTGTTACAGGGGTGTGAACCCTTGTGCCAGTGGAGGGGGGTGGCTTATATAGAGTGCGCCAGGACCCCGGCCAGCACACGTTACAAGGAGTTCAATGTTCATAAAGCAGGAGCGTTACAGGTAACGTCTGTAGTAAAGTAATATAAATGACTATTAAGTCTAAGAGTAAATGCCCGACCGTTGCTGCGCGGAGTGGCTTTAGGTCTTCTGCACGTCGAGTGGTTCGAGTGACAGAAACAAAAGGGGGGGGTCTCCGAGTGAATGGTAGGTCGAGTGGATTACACTCGACACCTTTGTTGGGTCCCCTCTATTTACTCTTCAACCTCTTTGCTTCTAGGACAAGGACCTTAGGTAGGAGGTATAGGTCAGGTCTATTGCCCTACCCCAGGTCTATGTCCTCATCAAAACCGATGCCAAAATTTCCTATAAATACAGAAACCCCCAGAAAATAACCTAGATCGGAAGTTCCGCCGCCGCAAGCCTCTGTAGCCACGAGCAATCAATCTAGGCCCTCTCTGGCACCCTACCGGAGGGGGCATTCATCACCGGAGGCCATGGAGGAGGATCCGGAGGAGCCATCATCGCCATGAAGGCCAAGGACCAGAGGGAGAACCTCTCCCCATCTAGGGGGGAGGCCATGGAGGAGGAAGCACAAGGGGGAGAACCTCTCCTCCTCTCTCTTGGTGGCGCCGGAGTGCCATCGGGAGGGGAATCATTGCCGCGGTGATCATCTTCATCAACATCACCACCATCATCACCATCCTCATCTTTTTACGCGGTCAACTCTCCCGCACCCCTAAGAATCCCTACTTGAACATGGTGCTTTATGCCACATATTCTGATCCAATGATGTGTTGCCATCCTATGATGTTTTGAGTAGATATCCTTTGTCTTTGGGTTGATTGATGATCTAGATTGGTATGAGTTGTATGTTTTTTTTGGTGCGGTCCTATTGTGCCCTCCGTGTTGCGCAAGCGTGAGGGATTCCCACTGTAGGGTGTTGCAATACGTTCATGATTCGCTTATAGTGGATTGCTTGAGTGACAGAAGCATAAACCTGAGTAAGGGGGTTGTTGCGTATAGGATAAAGGGGACTTGATGCTTTAATGCTATGGTTGGGTTTTAACTTAATGATCTTTAGTAGCTGCGGATGCTTGCTAGTGTTCCAATCATAAGTGCATATGATCCAAGAAGAGAAAGTATGTTAGCTTATGCCTCTCCCTCATATGAAATTGCAATGACGACCATCGGTCTTGTTAACGATTGCCTAGGATAATTCCGCACACCGACCCATCATTATTCCACACTCGCTATTTATAATATTTACTAATATATTCTAACTTTATGATAACATCACGTACTTTTATGTTTTAGCTCTCCGATATCATGCAAAGTTATCCTCTTCATACCCACAACATTTCTAGTTGGAAGCAAACGTTCGGTGTACGTAGAGTCGTATCAGTGGAAGATAGGACTTGAGAGAATATTGATGTTACCTTTATCTCCTTGTGGGTTCGACACTCCATACTTATCACTTCCACCTTTGGGAATTGCTACGATGATCCCCTGCACGTGGGGATTATCAATTGTTACCTTGGTTGCGATTATGATCGCATTTGTTGTTGCATTGAAATGTTTTACATAGTTTCAATGTATGGTTTAATTAGATGCTCTGGAGAGATATATGTTGTTCAATGCGAACTATGTATGTACTTTGGTTTTAATGTGATGATGAACTTCTATTAATTTGGTCACTTATGTATTCATGATGTTCTGTAATGGTTTTTGACACACTTAATTATATATAATGCACACAGATGAACCGGCAATGGATGTACGGTGACAGACACACCTCCGAGTACATTAAGGGCATGCATAATTTTCTTGAAGTGCCTGAGGCAAACAAGCAGAATGGTTTTATGTGTTGTCCATGCCCTATATGTGGGAATACGAAGTCTTACTCTGACGGAAAAATCCTTCACACCCACCTGCTTTATAAGGGTTTCATGCCACACTATAATGTGTGGACCAAGCACGGAGAAATAGGGGTTATGATGGAAGACATCGAAGAAGAAGAGGATGATGACAACTATGTGCCCCCTTAATACAGTGATGTTGCAATGGGGGAAGCTGATGATTTTCGACGGGTCATTGTTGATGCAAAGAGACAGTGCGGAAGTGAAAAGGAGAAGCTAAAGTTCGATCAAATGTTAGAGGATCACAAAAAAGGGCTGTACCCCAATTGCGAAGATGGCAACACAAAGCTCGGTACCGTACTAGAATTGCCGCAGTGGAAGGCAGAGAATGGTGTGCCTGACAAATGATTTGAGAAGCTACTAAAAAAATTGAAGAAGAAGCTTCCAAAGGATAATGAATTGCCTGACAGTACGTATGCAGCAAAGAAGGTCGTATGCCCTCTAGGATTGGAGGTGCAGAAGATACATGCATGCCCTAATGACTGCATCGTCTACCGTGGTGCGTATGAGGATTTGAACACATGCCCGGTATGCGGTGCATTGCGGTATAAGATCAGACGAGATGACCCTGGTGATGTTGACGACGAGCCCCCCAGGAAGAGGGTTCCTGCAAAGGTGATGTGGTATGCTCGTATAATACCACAGTTGAAACATCTGTTTGGAAACAAAGATCATGCCTAGTTGATGTGATGGCACAGAGAGGACCTTAAGAAAGACGGGAAGTTGAGAGCACCCGCTGACGGGTCGCAGTGGAGAAAAATCGAGGGAAAGTACCGGGAGGAGTTTGCAGGTGACGCAAGGAACGTATGGTTTGGTTTAATCGCGGATGGCATTAATCCTTTCGGGGAGCAGAGCAGCAATCATAGCACCTAGCCCGTGACTCGATGTATCTATAACCTGCCTCCTTGGATGTGCATGAAGCAGAAGTTTATTATGATGCCAGTTCTCATCCAAGGCCCTAAGAAACCCGGCAACGACATTGATGTGTACCTAAGGCCATTAGTTGAAGAAATTTTACAGTTGTGGAATGGAAAGGGTGTACGTGTGTGGGATGAGCACAGACAGGAGGAATTTGACCTGCATGCATTGCTGTTTGTAACCGTCAATGATTGGCCTACTCTCAGTAACCTTTCAGCACAGACAAACAAGGGATACCATGCATGCACGCACTGTTTAGCTGACACCGAAAGTATATACCTGCACAAATGTAGGAAGAATGTGTACCTGGGGCATCGTCGATTTCTTCCGACCAACCATCAATGTCGAAAGAAAGGCAAGCATTTCAAAGGCGAGGCAGATCATCGGAAGAAGCCCACCATGTGTACCGGTGATCACGTACGTAATCTTTGGAAAGGGTCCCGGCGGACTATGTATTCCGAATGACACTGAGGGACGCGCACCCATGTGGAAGAAGAAATATATATTTTGGGACCTACACTACTGGAAAGACCTAGAGGTCCGCTCTTCAATCGACGTGATGCACGTGACGAAGAACCTTTGCGTGAACCTGCTAGGCTTCTTGGGCGTGTATGGGAAGACAAAAGATACACCGTATGCACGGGAGGACCTCCAACCTTTGCACGAAAAAGATGCCATGCCCCCAAAGCAGTATGAAGGTCCTGCCAGCTACGCTCTTACCAAACAAGAGAAGGAAATCTTCTTTAAATGCCTGCTCAGTATGAAGGTCCCGTCTGGCTTCTCGTCGAATATAAAGGGAATAATAAATGTGGTGAAGAAAAAGTTCCAGAACCAAGGCTAAGGAGTGATGTGGCAATGTCTTGTTAGTTTCGAGCTGGTGTTCCCACCATCCTTCTTCAATATCATGACGCACGTCCTAGTTCATCTAGTCGACGAGATTGTCATTCTAGGCCCCGTATTTCTACACAATATGTAACCGCGCTAGGCCAGAAGGAAGCATCTCCATGGGCCATCAAACAGACGATGTCATTGGGTTTTGTGTTGACTTCATTCCTGGCCTTAAGAAGATTGGTCTCCCTCAGTCGCGGTATGAGGGGAGACTGATTGGAAAAGGCAAGCTAGGAGGGGACTCAATAATATGTAGGGGCGAGCATTCTTGGTCTCAAGCACACTACACGGTTCTACAGAACTCTACCTTGGTGACCCCGTATGTCGATGAACACAAGAATACTCTGCGCTGCAAACACCCGGAGGAGTGTGACGACTGGATTACATGTGAACACATCAGGACTTTCGGCAGTTGGATGGAAACAGGTCTCAGAGGTGACAACACTGTTTCTGATGAGCTGTACTCGTTGTCCAGGGGACCATCTTCGACTGTATTGACTTACAAAGGATACGAGATAAATGGGAATACATTTTACACAACCGGCCAAGATCAAAAGAGCACCAACCAAAACAGCGGTGTCCGCTTTGATGCAGCAACCAAGAGGGGAAATGACACATATTATTGTTACATAGTGGACATATGGGAACTTGACTACGGACATGATTTTAAGGTCCCTTTGTTTAAGTGCAAATGGGCCAATCTGTCAGGAGGCGGGGTACAAGAAGACCCATAGTACGGAATGACAACAGTGGATCTGAACAATCTTGGGTACACAGACAAACCATTCGTCCTAGCCAATGATGTGGCGCAGGTTTTCTATGTGAAGGACATGTCTACCAAACCGAGAAAAAGAAAAGATAAGGAAGCGAATACATCATACGACGAGCCAAAGCGCCACATAGTTCTTTCAGGAAAAAGAGACATCGTGGGATTGGAGGGCAAGACAGACATGTCTGAAGATTATGAGAATTTTCATGAAATTCCTCGCTTCAAAGTCAAGGCTCAATCAAGCACCCTATTAAGCGATGAAGAATATCCATGGTTATAGCACAATAAGCAAAGAACACAAGCGAAGAAAAAGTGAAGACTTTCTCTCCACAACTATTATGTTGATGCCTTTGATCTGGAATATCACTGCAGTTACATGTGAAGAAATGATATGCCTTTTGTAACAGACGAGTTTCCGTATGAAACCCTGATACTTCGAAAGAGATTGTCCGATTTGTACATGAAGTGTATCCAATTTTTGCCTTAACCCTCTCAATTTTTAGCACATGATATGTGGGTTAAATGATGATACCATGCCAATTTTCAACCTCTTCAGAGTTCATTTGAAGTGCTTTTCAATTTTAGGGTCATTTAGCTCAAAAAAATCAGTAAATGCATGAAAAATACCAGTTGAAGTCAGAAAGGGTTGAAAATTGATGATGTGGCTTTGAATGGTTCATTTTGAACACACAAAAAGTCTGGAGTTAAAATAAATTCAAAAAAATGAAATGCCTTTTTTAACAGACGAGTTTCCGTATGAAACACTGTTACTTCGAAAGAGATTGTCTGTTTTGTACACGAAGTGCATCCAGTTTTTGTCGTAACCCTTTCAAATTTTTAGCACAAGCTATGTGGGTGAAATGATGATACCATGCCAATTTTCAACCTCTACAGAGTTCATCTGAAGTGCTTTTCAATTTCAGGGTCATTTAGCTCAAAAAAATCAGTAAATGCATGAAAAATAACAGATGAAGTCAGAAAGGGTTGAAAATTGATGATGTGGCTTTGAATGGTTCATTTTGAACACACAAAAATTCTGGAATTCAAATAAGCTCAAAAAATGAAATGCCTTTTGTAACAGACGAGTTTCCGTATGAAACCCTGATACTTCGAAAGAGATTGTCCGTTTTGTACATGAAGTGCATCCAGTTTTTGCCGTAACCCTCTCAACTTTTTAGCACATGCTACGTGGGTGAAATGATGATATCATGACAATTTTCAACCTCTTCAGAGTTCATCTGAAGTGCTTTTCAATTTCAAGGTCATTTAGCTCAAAGAATGAACATTGGTACACGTCGGTGCTATAGAAAGGCTTTTTAACCCCTTTCCGCGACGGCGTTCGGAACCGTCACCTAGTGAGTGTGGGCGATAGGGGGGTCCTTCCCACACGACCCAGAAACCGTCGGGGATATGCCCTCCTGGCACACACGCTCGACAAAATGCGGTCGTGTGAGACCGGTGAGCACTCAAATACAGAAATACGTACAGTAGTGCTAAAAAAATACAATTATACAGGCGAAATCATTTCCGGTCGTAAGTACATCCCACACAGTCAGTCACCGCTAAACATTTCCGTTCGTATATACATCCCACACAGTCACTCCAAGGAAAACGTTTGCGCAAGGTGGTGTAACGCAAACAGTTTTCAAGAGAATGTCGTGTGTGATTGTTCATTGATCCAACACGGTTTATTCCTAGAAACTGTGTGCGTTGCCTGAGGTCATCGCCCACGGTGTTTTCTCATTAACCGTTGGCAATAGGAAAACCCAATTAGCAAGCTAATTGGCCAATTAGAGGGCTAATTTCCCTATTATTAATTATCCATTTACTAATCTAATTGACATTCATATTAAGCACATAATGTATTCCATTTCCATATTAAGGAAGCAGGATTTCATAATTGAAACACATCGGACTACAACATGATATAGCTTTAGCACTCAGCTACCCCATTACACAACTGCACCAGCAGCAAGTTTCACATGAAACATCTTGAACCTTTCAAAATTAGCATCATAGACGGTACATAGAGAGATGCATCACATCTGAAAACTGCTGAAGCGGAAGGCGAATATTGAGCCTTCATTCATGTTGAAGGTCTTTGCAACTTTAGGCCAGTGCCTGTGGATGATTGACCGTCCATCCTTCGACCTCTTCAGGAACACTTAAATATTGAACCGTGGGTGTTGTATGAAAACTTTCCTCACCTCCTGACCACAGAGGTGGTTTGAGAGGTAATCATCAGTGAACCCTGAAAACAAGGATGTGCATAAATATCTTCTCTATATTGGAAATGGGGCAAAGGAATAAAAAAGGCAAGGTATAATAGTTAGTACCATATTGTAAACCTCAGTGCTCCCATTGTTTCCCTGCAACAAATATAAGGTAGTTAGTGATCAGGTTAAGTAAGGGTTCGCATGCTATCAGTAAAATATGTTGATGAAAAATAAGCACATTGCAGATTCATCAGATTAATTCAAGCCACATGGAAAACCCATTTATCCAAACCAAGCATGATAAAGAACTAGGAAATATAGCACTTGTATATGTTTCTCATGTATTAATTGCAGCCAAATTCGATTTATTCCTCCCATGGTATACAATAAGAGAACGCAGCCACAGCAATTAAACATCGCATTGCAGAATTGAACCAAGCAGTTAACTAAACACCACAACAAATGAACCAAACATTAACTGAGCACCACATTGCACAATATAACATACTCCTAATAGAAGATCAGACAGTTAACCAAACCAAGTATGCTTAACAACTTCGAAATATAGCAATTGTATTTGTTTATCATGTATTTAGTACAACCAATTCGATTTATTTGGTATACAATAACAGAATGTAGCCACAACAATTGAACATCGCATTGCAGAATTGAACCAAGCAGTTAACTAAACACCACAACAAATGAAGCAAACATTAACTAAGCACCACATTGCACAATATAACATACTCGTAATAGAAGATCAGACAATTAACCAAACCAAGCGTGCTTAACAACTTTGAAATATTGCACCCTGAAGAATTGAACATCACATTTGCAGAATTGAACCAAGCAGTTAATTGAGCACCACATTGCACGACATATAGAACATATACACTATAGCAGAAGATTGCATGGTAGAAGTAGATAGCACAATTCACTAGAGTTTGTTAAGGAAAGGCAATAGCTAGCAAACTGAACATGGGTCCTTATAGTGAGCTAATAAGACAAGCTACTCCTCATTGTTGGCGATATCGATGACGATTGGCTCCTTGGACATGTAAGAGGACGAGGCCTCCGCATCATGGGTGCCCTGCTTGTAGTGGTGAGTTGCCTAAGCCGCACAAGGCACCAACATGCTGGCTCTCGAGATGAGGTAAGCACGTGCACGCTGAGAAAACACCTCGTAGTCTTCGTCGAAGGCACCGACGGTGGCCTCGAGAAAACGCCACGAACTGTCGTTTAAAGCAGCCAACCGCGTCGCGGCGTCGGCGCGCGAGGCGTCAATGGTGGCCTCGACGGCGAGGTGCTCCTCCAAGATCTGGGGGTCGGCACGAATGGCAGCCATCGCGACCTCATCCGCACATGCGACCGCGATATGCTTCTCCGCTGCGAAATGCTCCTTGAGATCCTAGCTATACTGCGTGCACCATGGGTTAGGCCGGTGCTTATTTGGTGGAGGGGTCCATGATTTGGGTGGAAGGTGTCGCGCTCGCGCCGGCGGTCGGGGCATGTGGGATGTGGAAGGAGGAGGAGGATGGGGGTCGGGTGTGGATTACCTGCCTGGATAGGCGAGGCCGAGCAGCGTGAAGGAGGCTCGCCAGCGAGGAGTCGGCGCTGCAAGCAAGGAGTGAAGGTTTCAACTTGGAAGGGAAGGCGGAAACAGGGGAAATGTTTCTTTTGGTAAGGGGGAGGGGGCAGGGAGGTAGATATTTCCGCGGAAGCCGAAAATTTGGAATCGCTTCAGCGAAAAAATTGGCGCGCAAAGTGTCATTAGACATGGTCCCTTATTCAGAGCAGGCTATGGACTATAGTCGTCGCACCTTCTCGCGTAACCCGTATGCGTACTATACTCCGACGGTGCTCCAAGATATTTTGTGCTGCATCTCACACGGTTGGTTATAATAAACTCTGTGAGATCTACTTGATTTTTCGTCTTGATTTGAATTACATAATGGGGTCACTGCGGCCATGGACGGGGTTTGAATTGCTAGACCTTTTATCTGCAGTGATCATAAAAGAATTGGAATTATTCAGGGTTCGTTTGGACATTTTTATGCATTAAGCGAGTTTTCAATGCATTTATGTGCATAATTCAAATTTGAACTACATGCACATGCTCCAGTGCATATAAATTGGTTGAAAAATCAAATCTTTGTCCTTGGGTGCATTCTTAGGTCCCATGCAAGAAATGCGAATGAATCTCAAACACCTTGCCACCGTCACTCGGCCGCAAACATTGAGATACCTGGTTTTTAAATTCTAGTAAATCCAAAACTCATCTAAAATTCATGAAACTTGGCATGCTATCATGGAGCAGCATCAACATGTTGTGGTAAATTTTTTGTCCCATTTGCGGCAGGTTTGGGTATATGCTTCTCACAAAAACCAGAGCTTTTCACAACAAGCATGATGGTTTCGGTAGGGAACGCCCCACCTTTGGGGACGAAACAATATCCATTGCCTCTTATTGCTTTCAAAAATTTTCTCGTGTCAACATAGAACAACAGGAGTGTTGTGTTATTTTTTGTGATTTTTCGGGGTTCGTTTGGACATTTTTATGCATTAAGTGAGTTTTCAATGCATTTATGTGCATAATTTAAATTTGAACTACATGCACAAGCTCTATTGCATATAAATTGGTTGAAAAATCAAATCTTTGTCCTTGGGTGCATGCTTAGGTCCCATGCAAGAAATGGGAATGAATGTCAAACACCCTGCCACCGTCACTCGACCGCAAACATTGAGATACCTGGTTTTTAAATTCTACTAAATACAAAACTCGTCTGAAATTCATGAAACTTGGCATTTTATGATGGAGAGGCATCAACATGTCGTGGTAAATTTTTTGTCCCATTTGGGGCAGGTTTGTGTATAAGCTTCTCACAACTAGCATGATGGTTTCGGTAGGGAACGCCCCAACTTTGGGGACAAAACGATATACATTGCCTCTTATTGCTTTCATTTTTTTATCGTGTCAACATAGAACAACAGGAGTGTTGAGTTATTTTTTGTGATTTTTCGGGGTCCGTTTGGACATTTTTATGCATTAAGTAAGTTTTCAATGCATTTATGTGCATAATTCAAATTTGAACTACATGCACATGCTCCAGTCCAGATAAATTGGTTGAAAAATCAAATCTATGTCGTTGGGTGTATGCTTAGGTCCCATGCACGAAATGAGAATGAATGTCAAACACCCTACCACCGTCACTCGACCGCAAACATTGAGATACCTGGTTTTTAAATTCTAGTAAATCTGAAACTTGTCTAAAATTCATGAAACTTGGCATGCTATCATGGAGCGGCACCCGACATGCTACGGTATTTTTTGTGTCCATTTTGAGAGAAGGCGCACTCGAATAACAACCAACAAAGGCATTTTGAAAAAATAGCTGCCACTTTAATATCTCAAACATTTGTATAATTCAAACCGTGTGTGTTCTGTTAACCATTCACGTGACGCCACGTGTCTTGGTTTTAATGGCTCTTGAAAGCAAACGTTTCAGATAGAACACTTGTATGCAAAGTGAGAGCAGGATTTGTGCATCTCTTGAACACAAAAGGTTCTTTTGGATGACCCGTGTAAACCACTTACAAACAATTTGGTGTGATTTGCATCTGTCATATTGGGTATGTTGCCATTTGTCAAACTAGAAAGATTGACATTTCTTGATCTAGTAACATTTCCATTTGCCAACCTTGTAACACTGTGATTTGTCAAAATATGAAGCTAAAAATCACTAGTAGTATCTAATTTTTGCAACTAAAATTTAGTAATTAAGGATAGATGGAGGCGAGGAGGCGTGTTCAGCCAGGCGTGCAGCAGGTGGCGCAGTACTATTTGATTTGACAGCGGGCGGCGCAATTCCCGGTACGGCTTTAATGCAGACAAGGGAGAGGGTAGCGGTTCCCGAAATGTTGAACGGCCAATGATGCATCCTCCAATTAGCATCGTGTGAATGCATCAGGGAAGTAATGGGAGGACCGGGAAAGGAGGCAGCACGATGTGAATGCAATGCAGTTTGCACTCATATAAAGGCGCTCCTCCATTCCAATGCATCTACCACATCGTACGCACCTAAGCATTTGTCTAAGCACCTACACTAATGAGCGCAAAAGTGCTCACTCCAGAACCATGGCGGCGATGCACGCGAGCCGCCAGCGGCTGTGCCAGATGGTCCACGACGCCGGCCTGCAGCATGGCACAGTGGATTGTCTCCATACTGTGTTGGCGATCGGCTAGTGGATGGCCGCCGTCGAAGCTAGCTACGACTCTCAGTTGGACCAGATGATCGTTCGCACCACCAGCAGGTTCACCGTCGCCAAGAAGCTCGCGGACGACATCGTCGTACTCCTCTTGCCCGCGCGCCCGGGCTCCTCATTGCCTGCCACCCTAATCGGCCTGCATGGTCGGAACCTCTTTCAAGCACTAGTGGCCCTGCGACTGTTGGGAATCGTAGCAGAATTTTAAAATTTTCTACGCATCACCAAGATCCATCTATGGAGTATACTAGCAACGAGGGGAAAGGAGTGCATCTACATACCCTTGTAGATCGCGAGCGGAAGCGTTCCAATGAACGTGGTTGATGGAGTCGTACTCGCCGTGATCCAAATCACCGATGACCGAGTGCCGAACGGACGGCACCTCCGCGTTCAACACACGTACGATGCAGAGACGTCTCCTCCTTCTTGATCCAGCAAGGGGGAAGGAGAGGTTGATGGAGATCCAGCAGCACGACGGCGTGGTGGTGGATGTAGCGGGATCTCGGCAGGGCTTCGCCGAGCTTCTGCGAGAGGGAGAGGTGTAGCAGGGGAGGAGGGAGGCGCCCAAGGCTGTAATGTTGCTCCCCTCCCCCCCTTTATATGGGCCCCCTGGGAGGGGGGGCGCCGGCCAAGACCCATCTACATGGGGGGCAGCGGCCAAGGGGAAGAGGGGGGGTGGCTTCCCCCCCAAGTCAAGTGGGGCGCCCCGCACCCTAGGGTTTCCAACCCTAGGCGCAGGGGGAGGCCCATGGGGGGTGCCCCAGCCCACTAAGGGCTGGTTCCCTTCCCACTTCAGCCCATGGGGCCCTCCGGGATAGGTAGCCCCACCCGGTGGACCCCCGGGACCCTTCCGGTGGTCCCGGTACAATACCGATAACCCCCGAAACTTTCCCGGTGGACAAAACTGGACTTCCTATATATAATTCTTCACCTCCGGACCATTCCGGAACTCCTCGTGACGTCCGGGACTCCGAACAACTTTCGGGTTTCCGCATACTCATATCTCTACAACCCTAGCGTCACCGAACCTTAAGTGTGTAGACCCTACGGGTTCGGGAGACATGCAGACATGACCGAGACGCCTCTCCGGTCAATAACCAACAGCGGGATCTGGATAACCATGTTGGCTCCCACATGTTCCACGATGATCTCATCGGATGAACCACGATGTCGAGGATTCAATCAATCCCGTATACAATTCCCTTTGTCACTCGGTATGTTACTTGCCCGAGATTCGATCGTCGGTATCCCAATACCTTGTTCAATCTCGTTACCGGCAAGTCTCTTTACTCGTACCGCAATGCATGATCCCGTGACTAACTCCTTAGTCACATTGAGCTCATTATGATGATGCATTACCAAGTGGGCCCAGAGATACCTCTCCGTCATACGGAGTGACAAATCCCAGTCTCGATCCATGCCAAACCAACAGACACTTTCGGAGATACCCGTAGTGTACCTTTATAGTCACCCAGTTACGTTGTGACGTTTGGCACACCCAAAGCACTCCTACGGTATCCGGGAGTTGCACGATCTCATGGTCTAAGGAAAAGATACTTGACATTCGAAAAGCTCTAGCAAACGAACTACACGATCTTTGAGCTATGCTTAGGATTGGGTCTTGTCCATCTCATCATTCTCCTAATGATGTGATCCCGTTATCAATGACATCCAATGTCCATAGTCAGGAAACCATGATTATCTGTTGATCAGCGAGCTAGTCAACTAGAGGCTTACTAGGGACACGTTGTGGTCTATGTATTCACACATGTATTACGATTTCCGGATAACACAATTATAGCATGAACAATAGACAATTATCATGAACAAAGAAATATAATAATAACCATTTATTATTGCCTCTAGGGCATATTTCCAACAGTCTCCCACTTGCACTAGAGTCAATAATCTAGTTACATTGTGATGAATCGATCACCCATAGCGTCCTGGTGTTGATCATGTTTTGCTCTAGGGAGAGGTTTAGTCAACGGATCTGCTACATTCAGGTCCGTATGTACTTTACAAATATCTATGTCTCCATTCTGAACACTTTCACGAATGGAGTTGAAGCGACGCTTGATATGCCTGGTCTTCCTGTGAAATCTGGGCTCCTTCGCAAGGGCAATAGCTCCAGTGTTGTCACAGAAGAGAGTCATCGGGCCCGACGCATTGGGAATCACCCCTAGGTCGGTAATGAACTCCTTTATCCAGACTGCTTCCTGTGCTGCCTCTGAGGCCGCCATGTACTCCGCTTCACATGTAGATCCCGCCACGACGCTTTGCTTGCAACTGCACTAGCTTACTGCTCCTCCATTCAAAATATACACGTATCCGGTTTGTGACTTCGAGTCATCCAGATCTGTGTCGAAGCTAGCGTCGACGTAACCCTTTACGACGAGCTCTTCGTCACCTCCATAAAAGAGAAACATATCCTTAGTCCTCTTCAGGTACTTCAGGATATTCTTGACCGCTGTCCAGTGTTCCATGCCGGGATTACTTTGGTACCTTCCTACCAAACTTACGGCAAGGTTTACATCAGGTCTGGTACACAGCATGGCATACATAATAGACCCTATGGCTGAGGCATAGGGGATGACACTCATCTTCTCTCTATCTTCTGCCGTGGTCGGGCATTGAGCCGTGCTCAATTGCACACCTTGCAATACAGGAAAGAATCCCTTCTTGGACTGATCCATATTGAACTTCTTCAATATCTTGTCAAGGTATGTACTCTGTGAAAGACCAATGAGGCGTCTTGATCTATCTCTATAGACCTTGATGCCTAATATATAAGCAGCTTCTCCAAGGTCCTTCATTGAAAAACACTTATTCAAATAGGCCTTTATACTTTCCAAGAATTCTATATCATTTCCCATCAATAGTATGTCATCCACATATAATATGAGAAATGCTACAGAGCTCCCACTCACTTTCTTGTAAACACAGGCTTCTCCATAAGTCTGTGTAAACCCAAACGCTTTGATCATCTCATCAAAGCGAATGTTCCAACTCCGAGATGCTTGCACCAGCCCGTAGATTGAGTGCTGGATCTTGCATACTTTGTTAGCATTCTTAGGATCGACAAAACCTTCCGGCTGCATCATATACAATTCTTCCTTAAGGAAGCCGTTAAGGAATGCCGTTTTGACGTCCATCTGCCATATCTCATAATCATAGTATGCGGCAATTGCTAACATGATTCGAACGGACTTCAGCTTTGCTACGGGTGAGAAAGTCTCATCGTAGTCAACCCCTTGAACTTGTCGATAACCCTTAGCGACAAGTCGAGCTTTATAGATGGTCACATTACCATCCGCGTCTGTCTTCTTCTTAAAGATCCATTTATTTTCTATGGCTCGCCGATCATCGGGCAAGTCAGTCATAGTCCATACTTCGTTTTCATACATGGATCCTATCTCGCATTTCATGGCTTCTAGCCATTTGTCGGAATCCGGGCCCGCCATTGCTTCTTCATAGTTCGAAGGTTCACCGTTGTCTAACAACATGATTTCCAGGACAGGGTTGCCGTACCACTCTGGTGCGGAACGTGTCCTTGTAGACCTACGAAGTTCAGCAGTAACTTGATCCGAAGCTTCATGATCACCATCATTAACTTCCTCCCCAGTCGGTGTAGGCACCACAGGAACATCTTCCCGCGCTGCGCTACTTTCCGGTTCGGAAGGGGTGACTATCACCTCATCAAGTTCCACTTTCCTCCCACTCAATTCTTTCGAGAGAAACTCTTTCCCCAGAAAGGATCCGTTCTTGGCAACAAAGATCTTACCTTCGGATCTGAGGTAGAAGGTATACCCAATGGTTTCCTTAGGGTATCCTATGAAGACGCATTTTTCTGACTTGGGTTCGAGCTTTTCAGGTTGAAGTTTCTTGACATAAGCATCGCATCCCCAAACTTTTAGAAACGACAGCTTAGGTTTCTTCCCAAACCATAATTCATACGGTGTCGTCTCAACGGATTTTGACGGAGCCCTATTTAAAGTGAATGCGGCAGGCTCTAAAGCATAGCCCCAAAATGAGAGCGTTAAATCGGTAAGAGACATCATAGATCGCACCATATCCAATAGAGTGCGATTACGATGTTCGAACACACCGTTTCGCTGAGGTGTTCCAGGCGGCGTGAGTTGTGAAATGATTCCACATTTCCTTAAGTGTGCACCAAATTCGTGAATTAAATATTCTCCACCACTATCTGATCGTAAGAATTTTATTTTCTTGTCACGTTGATTCTCAACCTCACTCTGAAATTCCTTGAACTTTTCAAAGGTTTCAGACTTGTGTTTCATTAGGTAGACATACCCATATCTACTTAAGTCATCAGTGAGAGTGAGAACATAACGATATCCTCCGCGAGCCTCAATACTCATTGGACCGCACACATCGGTATGTATGATTTCCAATAAGTTGGTTGCTCGCTCCATTGTTTCGGAGAACGGAGTCTTGGTCATCTTACCCATGAGGCATGGTTCGCATGTGTCAAATGATTCGTAATCAAGAGACTCCAAAAGTCCATCTGCATGGAGCTTCTTCATGCGCTTGACACCAATGTGACCAAGGCGGCAGTGCCACAAGTATGTGGGACTATCGTTATCAACTTTACATCTTTTGGTATTCACACTATGAATATGTGTAACATCACGTTCGAGATTCATCAAGAATAAACCATTGACCAGCGGGGCATGACCATAAAACATATCTCTCAAATAAATAGAACAACCATTATTCTCGGATTTAAATGAGTAGCCATCTCAAATTAAACGAGATCCAGATACAATGTTCATGCTCAAAGCTGGCACTAAATAACAATTATTGAGGTTTAAAACTAATCCCGTAGGTAGATGCAGAGGTAGCGTGCTGACGGCGCTCACATCGACCATGGAACCATTCCCGACGCGCATCGTCACCTCGTCCTTTGCCAGTCTCCGTTTATTCCGCGGTTCCTGTTTTGAGTTACAAATATGAGCAACCGCACCGGTATCAAATACCCAGGAGCTACTACGAGTACTGGTAAGGTACACATCAATTACATGTATATCACATATACCTTTGGTGTTGCCGGCCTTCTTGTCCGCTAAGTATTTGGGGCAGTTCCGCTTCCAGTGACCACTTCCCTTGCAATAAAAGCACTCGCACTCAGGCTTGGGTCCATTCTTTGACTTCTTCCCGGCAACTGGCTTACCGGGCGTGGCAACTCCCTTGCCGTCCTTCTTGAAGTTCTTCTTACCCTTGCCCTTCTTGAACTTACTGGTTTTATTCACCATCAACACTTGATGTTCTTTTCTGATCTCCACCTCCGCCGATTTCAGCATTGAATATACCTCAGGAATGGTCTTTTCCATCCCTTGCATATTGAAGTTCATCATGAAGCTCTTGTAGCTCTGTGGAAGCGACTGAAGGATTCTGTCAATGACCGCGTCATCCGGGAGATTAACTCCCAGCTGAGACAAGCGGTTGTGTAACCCAGACATTCTGAGTATGTGCTCACTAACAGAACTATTTTCCTCCATTTTACAGCTGAAGAACTTGTCGAAGACTTCATATCTCTCGACCCGGGCATGAGCTTGGAAAACCATTTTCAGCTCTTCGAACATCTCATATGCTCCATGCTTCTCAAAACGCTTTTGGAGCCCCGGTTCTAAGCTGTAAAGCATGCCGCACTGCACGAGGGAGTAATCATCAGCACGTGATTGCCAAGCGTTCATAACGTCTTGGTTCTCTGGGATGGGTGCTTCACCTAGTGGTGCTTCTAGGACATAATCTTTCTTGGCAGCTATGAGGATGATCCTCAGGTTCCGGACCCAGTCCGTATAGTTACTGCCATCATCTTTCAGCTTGGTTTTCTCTAGGAACGCGTTGAAGTTGAGGACAACGTGGGCCATTTGATCTACAAGACATATTGTAAAGATTTTAGACTAAGTTCATGATAATTAAGTTCATCTAATCAAATTACTCAATGAACTCCCACTCAGATAGACATCCCTCTAGTCATCTAAGTGAAACATGATCTGAGTTAACTAGGCCGTGTCCGATCATCACGTGAGACGGACTAGTCAAGATCGGTGAACATCTCCATTTTGATCGTATCTTCTATACGACTCATGCTCGACCTTTCGGTCCTCCGTGTTCCGAGGCCATGTCTGTACATGCTAGGCTCGTCAAGTCAACCTAAGTGTATTGCGTGTGTTCCGAGGCCATGTCTGTACATGCTAGGCTCGTCAACACCCGTTGTATGCGAACGTTAGAATCTATCACACCCGATCATCACGTGGTGCTTCGAAACAACGAACCTTCGCAACGGTGCACAGTTAGGGGGAACACTTTCTTGAAATTATTATAAGGGATCATCTTACTTACTACCGTCGTTCTAAGCAAATAAGATGCAAAACATGATAAACATCACATGCAATCAAATAGTGACATGATATGGCCATTATCATTTTGCTATTTTGATCTCCATCTTCGGGGCACCATGATCATCTTCGTCACCGGCATGACACCATGATCTCCATCATTGTGTCTTCATGAAGTTGTCACGCCAACAATTACTTCTACTTCTATGGCTAACGCGTTTAGCAATAAAGTAAAGTAATTTACATGGCGTTATTCAATGACACGCAGGTCATACAAAATAATAAAGACAACTCCTATGACTCCTGCCGGTTGTCATACTCATCGACATGCAAGTCGTGATTCCTATTACAAGAATATGATCAATCTCATACATCACATATATCATTCATCACATCTTCTGGCCATATCACATCACATAGCACATGCTGCAAAAACAAGTTAGACGTCCTCTAATTGTTGTTGCAAGTTTTTACATGGCTTGTATAGGTTTCTAGCAAGAACGTTTCTTACCTACGTAAAACCACAACGTGATTTGCCAATTTCTATTTACCCTTCATAAGGACCCTTTTCATCGAATCCGTTCCGACTAAAGTAGGAGAGACAGACACCCGCTAGCCACCTTATGCAACTAGTGCATGTCAGTCGGTGGAACCTGTCTCACGTAAGTGTACGTGTAAGGTTGGTCCGGGCCGCTTCATCCCACAATACCGCCGAAACAAGATAAGACTAGTAGCGGCAAGAAGAATTGGCAACATCTACGCCCACAACTGCTTTGTGTTCTACTCGTGCATAGTAACTACGCATAGGCCTGGCTCATGATGCCACTGTTGGGAATCATAGCAGAATTTTAAAATTTCCTACGCATCACCAAGATCCATCTATGGAGTATACTAGCAACGAGGGGAAAGGAGTGCATCTACATACCCTTGTAGATCGCGAGCGGAAGCGTTCCAATGAACGTGGTTGATGGAGTCGTACTCGCCATGATCCAAATCACCGATGACCGAGTGCCGAACGGACGGCACCTCCGCGTTCAACACACGTACGGTGCAGCGACGTCTCCTCCTTCTTGATCCAGCAAGGGGGAAGGAGAGGTTGATGGAGATCCAGCAGCACGACAGCGTGGTGGTGGATGTAGCGGGATCTCGGCAGGGCTTCGCCGAGCTTCTGCGAGAGGGAGAGGTGTAGCAGGGGAGGAGGGAGGCGCCCAAGGCTGTAATGTTGCTGCCCTCCCTCCCCCCCCTTTATATAGGCCCCCTGGGAGGGGGGGTGCCGGCCAAGACCCATCTACATGGGGGGGCGGCGGCTAAGGAGAAGAGGGGTGGCTTCCCCCCAAGTCAAGTGGGGCGCCCCCCCACCCTAGGGTTTCCAACCCTAGGCGCAGGGGGGAGGCCCATGGGGGGTGCCCCAACCCACTAAGGGCTGGTTCCCTTCCCACTTCAGACCATGGGGCCCTTCGGGATAGGTGGCCCCACCTGGTGGACCCCCGGGACCCTTCCGGTGGTCCCGGTACAATACCGATAACCCCCAAAACTTTCCCGGTGGCCAAAACTGGACTTCCTATATATAATTCTTCACCTCCGGACCATTCCGGAACTCCTCGTAACGTCCGGGATCTCATCCGGGACTCCGAACAACTTTCGGGTTTCCGCATACTCATATCTCTACAACCCTAGCGTCACCGAACCTTAAGTGTGTAGACCCTACGGGTTCAGGAGACATGCAGACATGACCGAGACGCCTCTCCGGTCAATGACCAACAGCGGGATCTGGATACCCATTTTGGCTCCCACATGTTCCACGATGATCTCATCGGATGAACCACGATGTCGAGGATTCAATCAATCCCGTATACAATTCCCTTTGTCAATCGGTATGTTACTTGCCCGAGATTCGATCGTCGGTATCCCAATACCTTGTTCAATCTCGTTACCGGCAAGTCTCTTTACTCGTACCGCAATGCATGATCCCGTGACTAACTCCTTAGTCACATTGAGCTCATTATGATGATGCATTACCGAGTGGGCCCAGAGATACCTCTCCGTCATACGGAGTGACAAATCCCAGTCTCGATCCGTGCCAACCCAACAGACACTTTCGGAGATACCTGTAGTGTACCTTTATAGTCACCCAGTTACGTTGTGACGTTTGGCACACCCAAAGCACTCCTATGGTATCCGGGAGTTGCACGATCTCATGGTCTAAGGAAAAGATACTTGACACTGGAAAAGCTCTAGCAAACGAGCTACACGATCTTTGAGCTATGCTTAGGATTGGGTCTTGTCCATGACATCATTCTCCTAATGATGTGATCCCGTTATCAATGACATCCAATGTCCATAGTCAGGAAACCATGACTATCTGTTGATCAACGAGCTAGTCAACTAGAGGCTTACTAGGGACACGTTGTGGTCTATGTATTCACACATGTATTACGATTTCCGGATAAGACAATTATAGCATGAACAATAGACAATTATCATGAACAAAGAAATATAATAATAACCATTTATTATTGCCTCTAGGGCATATTTCCAACAGCGACTGCCCGCCGACGCCACAAAGAATGTCCACCTGGAGGTCGCGCTCGCCGCGAGGTGCCTCACCCTAGAAGAAACCGTCGACCTACACATCCATGTGTACGAGCGAATCATGTACATAGGTATCTACAAGGCCAGTGAGGACGCTACGACATTGGCCTTCTCCAGCCGTCTGGAAGCCTTGGATGCCTTTGCTGAGAGGCACCTTGACCTCTCCACAAAAGCCACCACTCCGTAGCCGCTGGTCGGTGGCCCGGCCGGCGCACTGAGTTGAGGAGAAGGAGGTTGTACGTTGATGGATGCATCTTTCTTCTTGCCTCCTGTAACCACCACTGCGATCGCATCATCGTGGACTTAATTCTTATTTTGTTATTGCATTCTCGTTCCAGACAATACAGACATGTGCGATCCCTTTGCTCAATACAGACATGTCTGTTCCAGTCTTATTTTGATTGGCTTGAATGAAGGTCTACCCCGCCGTTAGGCGCCGCGGCGTGCTCGGCTTGTGGACAACTTTTCCTTGCGCGTTCAACTGATATATATATATATATATATATATATATATATATATATATATATATATATATATATACTGCTCGCGTCCCTCGGCGCGCACTCTGCCAACAGTTGGGCGTGCGCACAATCACGTCGGGGGCCCCGTATGCATGCGGTTGCGCCGCGCGCGTTACCATGAGATGCAGTTACGTGCGGCACGATGCAGTTACGCGCTGCAAATTAGAACTGCCATCAGGGCCTGTCGATATTCCTGGCCGTTCGGCTTCCCCTTTAATTACCGCGACCATTATAACCTTAGTCTCTTCAACCTTTTGATCACACCCCACAACACAAAAAGCACACCCACGACGACACGTAGAGAGGGGATGTCCAGCGGCGCTCCAATGGAGTTCGGCGAGCATAGAGTGGAGACCCACGCGAGGGAGACAGATCTCTCAGTGGTGTACACCATCGACCCGGCCGTGGTGGACGACTACATCAACAACGTTGAGCAGTTCCTTGCTGGAGACAAGTACAAGGTGGTCGGCATCGACCTTGAGTACACCGTCGGTCGTCCTGTCATAGATGAGAAGGTTGCCGTCGCCCAGTTTGTCAACAGCACCGACTACAAGTTCGCCACGGTGGAAGCCACCAACGATGTAAAAGCACTCAGTGTTATGGGCTTGGCCTGCAAGAACCTTGTCGAAATCCGTGACCACTACAAGGTCAGGGGCAGCACGAAGGACTCCCTAGTCGAACTCGCCTCGGCCATCATCGACCCCTACTATGAAAAGATGAAGCAGGATGCCCAGAGAACAAGTCCCGTATCCTGGCACGGGGCCTGGATGCGGCAACTGGATGAACCTCTCCTCAGGTTCGCGGCCAAGAGCGTGTACACATGCTACGATATGCACATGCGGATCGTTGACATGAGGAAGTGCCTCGTTACCCAAATCGACGAGCCCGGATCGAGCCACAAGCAGAGCAAGTGTCACAAGAAGTAGATGATGATCAGATGATCGTTTATGCTAGTTAATCGTGCATGTAATATATAGTTTAATTTATTGGTGTGTGGAAATGTCATGTGTGTAGTAACCACCTATGTAATTATGCATGTAATAGTTTACTTTGGTGTGTGCAAATGCCATGCTTGTAGTAGTCACCTATGTAAGTGGATGTTTAATTTGGTTATGCAAGCATGTACTTATAAGTGTGTGTGTGTCTATATATATATATATATATAGGTAAAATAACTGGGGCACCTTGGTGCCCTGGCACCTAGAGCATTAGCCATTAGATCAACCCATCATCCTATCGAGATATATCAGGTTTACAACTGCCCAACCCACAACCCGTTAAAAACATTAAATAAATATATATATATGTTGTTGTTCGGTATGCAATCCCATCACACAACACACATGTCTTGTTAAGTTGAACCTTTTCTGTTCTCATGTCTCAACGCAAAGAGTTCATCCGAGTGAACCGCATGTCGTATATCACATACACCTTCATCTGGCTGACTGTTTCTTTTGTGTTGCCTAATCACAAACAGTTCATTCGAGTGAACCGTATGCTGTATATCGCACACACCCCCATCTGGCTGCCCGTTTTTTTTGTTCCTCCTCATCGCAAACAGTTAACTGAGCTGAACCGTATGCCCTGCATCGCACGCGAAACTAATATCTGAACCGTGTTTGATGCATCTTCCATCGCAAACGTTTTGCACCTTTCTGACGTTTTTTGCACCACCGTTTGCGATTATGGTATCGCACACAGTTTCGTCGAAAGGTCTCTGATCGTAGTGTCGCGTTAGCAGCATCCTGCAGTAGTGGAACTAATCTAAAAAAGAATGAACTAGAAAACTTTTATGAAACTCTAATAGAAAAAATAATAAACTAAAAGAATGAACTAGAAAACTTTAATGAAACTCTAATAGAAAAACAGAATGAATTAGAAAACTCTAATGAAACTCTAATAGCAAAAGGAATCAACTAAAAAGCTTTTATAAACCTGTAGTATTATTGAAACTAAAATTATATAAAATTGATGCAACTAAAATTATCAAAGTATTGTCTGTTCAAAACATTAAAAGCAAAAGGAATTTTCATAAAGAACTTTTTTTGTTTGAAACTTTAATAGCAAAAAGAATTATCATAAAGAATTTTTTGTTAGAAACTAAAATAACAAAAACTGTTTTTGAATATAATGATAAAACACAGTAATATTAAATAGCAAGAAAAAGAATCACTCCCAAATCTAATGGCACTAACAGAAAGTTTATAATTTTTTAACCTAAAAGCAAAAAGAATTAAAAAACAAAAGAAAATAAATAAAGCAAAAAACAAAACAAAAAAGTGGAAATAAAATAAAATTATGCCACCTACTGGACCACCACGGCCTGAATACGACTAGAAACCCAACTGCTATAAGGGTCGTTTGCTGGGAATTTATGTCCCGAAAATCCGGGCTCTACAGTAATTGTCCTTTGTATTGAGCTGACTGTTGAGTTGTAGTGCATGGGCAAAGCAGGGCATGGACAACAATCGTCCTTGTCTGCCGTTTGCAAAATACGGATGTAATCACTTGCATACCATTCACGAGAAACGTCTTTCAAATGGTTCGCCTACTTTTTGTCTGTATTAGTTGCTATACACTTATTGGCTGTAGTTTGTTTTTGCCGGGATGGCTGCAACTGGTCTCCTCAAATACTCCCTTCGTCTTGGTGCACAAGTGTGCGTGTATTTCTAGGTCATCATAGTTATTTTAGCTTATATTTTATGTTTCAAATAGTACACTTCACTTCTGGGCTACACATAGTCTCTGATGACCAGGGCATGAGCGTGTAGCAGGGATAGTTAGGCTAGTACCCTGACGGACCAGACGGGTGGCTCATCCATAGTTGCTCAAAAGAGCGTGTGCCCGGAGCTTGAAAAGAGCCCAATGCCATGACGTGCGCAATAGTACGGCTCGACTCGGGCAACCGCAAGTCAGAACCCCCAAGTAATAACACAACGAGGCAACCGACCTACAAAGCCACCTCCCAAAGGTTGTTTTTTGGCTTATGTTTTAGTTTCCATTTGTTCATTATTCACATCTGATTTATATTGTGCCCATGTGTATTATTATTCATGCAAATGGCCTTTGGGGATGATTTATAGAACAAACATGTGTTGGACGTGCTGCCCATAGTGTTGCTTAACTTCCTGGCTTTAGTTTCAAATAGTTCGCTTAACATCCGGTCTGCGGTTGGTCTCTGCACCAATTGGCGTAATGGGTCATCTAGTGAAGATAAAATATGGAGCAAATAAAAGTCTTGCACACTTATGCTTCTATTTGGTTCATATGTTGGATTCACGCAACTAAAAGTTACCTAAAAATGTGACGAAACTGAACCATAACTCATCTATGTGATCATTGCAACTAGAATAAACCAAAACGGGAAATTAATTTGTCCAGACCCTATACTATTTCCCTCTTTTACAAAACCGTAAATCCAAAATTTTCAGAATAATAAAACTTTTCATATCAAAAAATTATTCAAGATTATTTTTCACATGCTCAAATATTATAATATACCTTCTCTCACATAAAAATAAATATCTAGAAATTTTCTGAGGAATTGAATTTAAATCTTTTTACAATTCGTAGAAACCATGATAATATTATCACAGCGAATGGGATTGTAGCCTAGTGGTTGCATTGACCTTAGTATAGCACCCCAGGTCCTGGGTTCAACTCCCAGTGGGAGCGGATTAAACAGGCCTAGGCAAAGATTTCTGGAATAAAGACTGTAGGGTTGTTGATCTACACTAAATAGTCAAAAAACTGATAATATTATCTCATGTATATAGTTTATCCCAAAATTCTTCCAAATTTGAGCAAGCTTTATAATGGAATTCAAAACCTTCTTTAGCGAGGATATCACACTACCGCAGGGATGCCTAGCAACGGCGGGCGCAAAAAGGCCAGAAGTGGCTTGCAAGGCTCCCAAGGGTGCCTGCCACTACTATAACCGCTTCAGTAGCGGGCACCCGCCCGCCAATGATCATGTACTAGCTGTCGCGGGTGGCAATGCTCGCCCGCCACTATTATGGTTCTTACCTGTGGTGGTTGTCGAATCGCTCCTGCCACAGTTGGATTTTGCCAGCAAAAAATAAAAAAAAACTGTCGTGGCAGCGTTTTTATGTGACGTTGCAACTTTTTTCGGTTTAGCAATAATATAAGTACCGTAAAGACATAAATATCACATTTCAAATAACCCTAATATTAGTACATACACAATACAATACAATAAGTGCATACAATATATGTATGTTCAATAAAATGCTAACTAGTAACATAAAGCAGTACATATATATGTCCATACATAAATAACCCTAATATTAGTACATACACAATACAATACAATAAGTGCATACAATATATGTATGTTCAATAAAATGCTAACTAATAACATAAAGCAGTACATATATATGTTCAATAAAATGCTAACTAGTAACATAAAACAGTAATATATATATATATATATATATATATATATATATATATAGATTTTGGTGATAGCACATATATTATGGTGATTGCAGGACATCGTACCATAGATAGATTTTTCTCTCGATGTCCGGCTACTGAGGCTCGTCAAGAAATCGTATGAAGGCCTTCCCGGTTTGCATCCCCAACTCCGTGGCAATTATTAGACCCCAATTTGGACCATGGAAATACGTCCCGTCCCCCACCCCACCCCCCCCCCCCCCCCCGTTGGTGATCCTAAGGGTCACGGGTATGCCAATTTTTTAACAGGTTCATGTCAAGCTGAATGGTGCCGTCCATATCGATGGGCAAGTGGACCACATGCATGAACTCGGCCCTTCCCCAACAAAGGATACGCTGAGCATGATAAGAAGAAAAAAATTAGACAATTGTGGGCGCAACATTACGAAACGACCGCCCGCTTCATAATGTCTTCTTGAAGATCTACACATACTTCTTTGCAAGTGACCTCAACCTTGTAACAAGCACCTAGCCTCGTGTCATCACACCAGAGGCATGCTTTGTTCATTGCCTATTATTTTTATTTAGTATATGTTAAACCACATACTCAATTCCGTATCCTAAATATATGTTACACCACATAATCCATCTTTAGTTAATATATGTTAAACGACAAACATTTTAGCTGCAAACTGTTTCACTATAAATAGAAGTAACTAATAGACGCAAACATTCTCACTATAAATAGCACGTAGCCTACTATCGCCACACCAGGTATATGCATGCTTCATTCATTGCCAACCATTCTGTATGCTAATAAATGATAAGCCACACAACCTATTTTCGTCTGAACCACACTTAATCATATATGCCTAACTATAAATAGAGACAACAACGTTGTGCATAGTGAGAGGTAAGAGAGTGCGGTGTTTCGGTGTCCAGGCTCATTTGCACCCGGTCAGAATAAATGAAAATAAATCCTAGAAAATTTCAAAAAATTCCATTTTTTGTGTGGTAGATAAATTTATGCGTGAGGTCCTCTCCAATTTCAACTCATTTGGACATTTGAGCAGCTCTCAGCAAAAAAGACAAATGAGTTGGAAATTGGAGCGGACCTCACGCATCAATTTATCTACCACCACTAGTAGAAAAAGAGGCTTCCATACGCCCCCATTAGTCCCCAAAATAATCGAACCGCGACAAAAGGGGTCTTTAGTCGCGGTTCGGGAGGAGACCCGCGACCAACTATCTGGGCCCAGCGCGCTCGGTCGACAGCTGGCGGACGGGAGGGGCGTTAGTCCCGGTTGGCCTGGCCAACCGGGACTAAAGGTCCCCGAAGGCCTTTAGTCGCGGTTGGCCAGGCCAACCGGGACTAAAGGCCCATCCAGCTGGCGGACGGGAGGGGCTTTAGTCGCGGTTGGCCTGGCCAACCGGGACTAAAGGTCCCCGAAGGCCTTTAGTCGCGGTTGGCCAGGCCAACCGGGACTAAAGGCCCATCCCTATATATAGGACTCAGCTCACTTCACTTCACTCAGCTCACTTCACAATATTCAGAAGGGGGTGGTGGGTTTGCTTTTGGTTCCTCCTATGCACACAAGGTGTTCGATGAAATGCCCGAGAGCCTGAAACAAACATGATATGAAGTGTCCGAGCCACACTTGAGCTTTCTCATTTATTTTTCCTCCGCGATCGCGGTTAGCAACTTGAACCTTTCATGTGTCATTGATAAAATATGCATGTGTGTAGTTCATTGTTTAATTTGTATTATTTCTAGCTAGTTAGTTTAACAAATGCATGATGGTTAATTATATACTTTATATAATAATAATGCAGATGAATCGGCAATGGATGTACGGTCCCCGACTCTCCGGCGAGTTCACTACGGGTTTGAAAGATTTCCTCGTAGTGGCAAATGCGAACAAGCAGCAAGGTTTTATTATCTGTCCATGTGCTGTCTGTAAGAATCAGAAGGGTTACTCCTCCTCAAGAGACGTTCACATGCACCTGCTTCGGCACGGTTTCATGCGAAGCTATAATTGTTGGACCAAGCATGGAGAAAGAGGGGTTAGAATGGAAGAAGATGAAGAAGGGGATGATATCGATGACAACTATCATGATCATTTCGGTGATACTTTCATGGAGGATGATGCTGAAGGTGGGGAAGGGTTAGGTGAAGGTGAAGAAGAGGCACATGATGAGCCCGCTGATGATCTTGGTCGGACCATTGCTGATGCACGGAGACGCTGCGAAACTGACAAGGATAGGGAGAATTTGGATCGCATGTTAGAGGATCACAAAAAGTCGTTGTATCCAGGATGCGATAATAGTCTGAAAAAGCTGGGCTGCACACTGGATTTGCTAAAATGGAAGGCACAGGAAGGTGTAGGTGACTCATCATTTGAAAATTTGCTGAAAATGTTGAAGAATATGTTTCCGAAGAATAACGAGTTGCCCGCCAGTACGTACGAAGCAAAGAAGGTTGTCTGCCCTCTAGGTTTAGAGGTTCTGAAGATACATGCATGGATTAACGACTGCATCCTCTACCGCGGTGAATACGAGAATTTGAATGAATGCCCTGTATTCACTGCATTGCGTTATAAGATCAGAGGCGATGACCCTGGTGACGATGTTGAGGGCGAGAAACCCAGGAAGAGGGTTCTCGCCAAGGTGATGTGGTATGCTCCTATAATACCACGGTTGAAACGTCTGTTCATGAACAAAAAGCATGTTAAGTCATTGCGATGGCACAAAGAGGACCGTAAGTCCTTGAGACACACCACTGATGGAACGCAATGGAGAAAGATCGACAGAGTGTTCAAAGATTTTGCAGCTGACGCAAGGAACATAAGATTTGGTCTAAATACTGATGGCATGAATCCTTTTGGCGAGCAGAGCTCCAGCCATAGCACCTGGCCCGTGACTCTATGCATCTACAACCTTCCTCCTTGGTTGTGCATGAAGCGGAAGTTCATTATGATGCCAGTGCTCATCCAAGGTCCAAAGCAACCCGGGAACGACATCGATGTGTACCTAAGGCCATTAGTTGATGAACTTTTACAGTTGTGGGCCAGACCTGGTGTACGTGTCTGGGATGAGCACAAAGGAGAGGAATTTGACCTACGAGCGTTGCTTTTTGTAACCATCAACGATTGGCCTGCTCTCAGTAACCTTTCGGGACAGACAAATAAGGGATACAATGCATGCACGCACTGCTTACATGAGACTGAAAGTGTACGTTTGGTTAATTGTAAGAAGAACGTGTACCTGGGTCATCGTCGATTTCTTCCCCGAAATCATAACGTAAGAAAGAAAGGCAAGCATTTCAACAGCAAGGCAGATCACCGGCCGAAGCCTGCGGAATGTACTGGTGCTGAGATATTTGATATGGTCAAGGATTTGAAAGTCATCTTTGGAAAGGGTCCTGGCGGACAATCAGTTCCGCGGGGAGTTGACGGGCACGCACCCATGTGGAAGAAGAAATCTATATTTTGGGAGCTAGAATATTGGAAAGTCCTAGATGTCCGCTCTGCAATCGACGTGATGCATGTTACGAAGAATATTTGCGTGAACCTGCTAAGCTTCTTGGGCGTGTATGGGAAGACAAATGATACAAAGGAAGCACGGCAGGACCAGCAACTTTTGAAAGACCCAGATGACCGGCATCCGGAATGGTTTCAAGGTCGTGCCAGCTACGCTCTTACCAAAGAAGAGAAGGTCATTTTTTTTGAATGCCTAAGCAGTATGAAGGTCCCGTCTGGCTCCTCGTCGAATATAAAGGGAATAATAAACATGGCGGAGAAAAAGTTCCAAAACCTGAAGTCTCACGACTGTCACGTGATTATGACGCAATTGCTTCCGATTGCTTTGAGGGGGCTCCTACCGGAAAATGTTCGAGTAGCCATTGTGAAGCTATGTGCATTCCTCAATGCAATCTCTCAGAAGGTAATCAATCCAGAAGATCTACTACGGTTACAGAACGATGTGGTCCAATGCCTTGTCAGTTTCGAGTTGGTGTTCCCACCATCCTTCTTCGATATTATGACGCACCTCCTGCTCCACCTAGTCGAAGAGATCTCCATTCTCGGTCCTGTATTTCTACACAATATGTTCCCCTTTGAGAGGTTCACGGGAGTATTAAAGAAATATGTTCGTAACCGTGCTAGGCCAGAAGGAAGCATCGTCAAGGGCTATGGAAATGAGGAGGTAATTGAGTTCTGTATTGACTATGTTCCTGACCTTAAGCCGATTGGTATTCCTCAATCGCAGCACGAGGGGAGACTAAGTGGAAAAGGCACGATCGGAAGGAAATCAACGATATGTACGGACGGTCATTCTATGACTGAAGCACACCACACAGTTCTGCAAAATTCCAGCTTGGTGGCTCCATACTTCGAGCAACACAAGAATATTTTACGCTCGGACAACCCGGGGAAGCCTGAATCCTGGATTAGAAAGGCCCACATGGAGACTTTCGGCAGTTGGTTGCGAAAACATTTAATGAATGACAATGATGTTGGAGATCAGCTGTACATGTTGGCCAAGAAACCATCTTCGACTATAACGACTTTCCAAGGGTACGAGATAAATGGGAATACATTTTACACCATCGCCCAAGATAAAAAGAGCACCAACCAAAACAGTGATGTCCGCTTTGATGCAGCAACCGAGAATGGGCAAAAGGTCACATATTATGGTTACATAGAGGAGATATGGGAACTTGACTATGGACCCTCCTTTAAGGTCCCTTTGTTCCGGTGCAAATGGTTCAAGCTAACAGGAGGTGGGGTAAAGGTGGACGAGCAATACGGAATGACAATGGTGGATTTCAACAATCTTGGTTACCTTGACGAACCATTCGTCCTTGCCAAAGATGTCGCTCAGGTTTTTTATTTGAAGGATATGAGTAGCAAACCGAGGAAACGGAAAGATAAGAAAACGATCAGTACATCATGCGATGATCCAAAGCGCCACATTGTTCTTTCAGGGAAAAGAAACATCGTGGGAGTGGAGGACAAGACAGACATGTCAGAAGATTATAATATGTTTGGTGAAATTCCGCCCTTCAAAGTGAACACTGACCCAAGCATTAAGTTAAATGATGAGGATGCTCCATGGATACGGCACAATCGTAAGCAAGCAGGGACACAAGGGAAGAATTGATGTGTAATAATTTATTGTACCAAACTTTGTTGAATGGATCATGTGAATTTTTTGATATATTATTTGTATTTTTAAGATTTTAAAATGAATTAGATTTATTTTTCTGATTTTTTTGATATATAATTGTATTTTTAAGATTTTAAAATGAATTAGTTTTATTTTTCTGATTTTTTGATATATTATTTGTATTTTCAAGATTTTAAAATGAATTAGTTTTATTTTTCTGATTTTTTTGATATATAATTGTATTTTAAGATTTTAAAATGAATTAGTTTTATTTTTCTGATTTTTTTGACATATTATTTGTATTTTCAAGATTTTAAAATGAATTAGTTTTATTTTTTTGATTTTTTTGATATATAATTGTATTTTTAATATTTTAAAATGAATTAGTTTTATTTTTGTGATTTTTTTGATATATAATTGTATTCTTAAGATTTTAAAATGAATTAGTTTTATTTTTCTGATTTTTTTGATATATTATTTGTATTTTCAAGATTTTAAAATGAATTGGTTTTATTTTTCTGATTTTTTTGATATATAATTGTATTTTTAAGATTTTAAAATGAATTAGTTTTATTTTATATGAAAAAGGACCTTTAGTCGCGGTTGGGGAGGCGGACCGCGACTAAAGGTACCCTTTAGTCGCGGTTGGTGTCCCCAACCGCGACTAAAGGCTCTTTCTGCGCGGGAACGAAAGCGGCGCCAAAAACCTTTAGTCCCGGTTGGGGAGGCGGACCGCGACTAAAGGTACCCTTTAGTCGCGGTTGGTGTGGCCAACCGCGACTAAAGGGTACCTTTAGTCGCGGTCCGCCTCCCCAACTGGGACTAAAGGTCTGTCTATATATACGGCACTTAGCAGTTTCCGCCACCTCCCATTCTCCTCTCGACGCCGAAGCCCTGCCCCGACGCCGATCGACGCCGACGCCGACGCCCTGCCCCCAGTGAGCTCCGCCGCCCCCACTTCCCCTGCCCAGCGCGCCGCCGCCCCCGCCCCCAGTGAGCGCCGCCGCCGCCCCTGCCCTGCCCTGCCCCTGCCCGCCGCCCGCCGCCCCTGGCCCTGCCCCTGCCCGCCGCCCGCCGCCCCTGGCCCTGCCCCTGCCCGCCGCCCCCCGCCCGCCGCCCCTGCCTGCCGTCCTCCGCCTCCCGCCGCCGGAAAAGGAAGAAGAAGAAAGAAAAAGGAAGAAGAAGAAGAAAGAAAAAGGAAGAAGAAGGAAAATGTTAATGTTAAATGTTAAATGAAGAAAGAAACCAAAAAGAAAAAGGAAGAAGAAAGAAAAAGGAAGAAGAAGAAAGAAAAAGGAAGAAGAAGGAAAATGTTAATGTTAAATGTTAAATGAAGAAAGAAACCAAAAAGAAAAAGGAAGAAGAAGAAAGAAAAAGGAAGAAGAAGAAAGAAAAAGGAAGAAGAAGAAACAAAAAAGGAAGAAGAAAGAAAAAAGGAAGAAAATGTTAAATGTTAAATGAAGAAAAAAAGAAGAAAAAAGGAAGAAGAAAGAAACCAAATGAAAACCAAAAAGAAAAACAAAGAAAACAAAACAAAAGAAACCAATGCAAAAGAAACCAAAACAGAAGAAAAGGAAAAACAAAATAAGAAAATGTTAAATGTTAAATGTTAAATGAAGAAAAAAAGAAGAAAAAAGGAAGAAGAAAGAAACCAAATGAAAACCAAAAAGAAAAACAAAGAAAACAAAACAAAAGAAACCAATGCAAAAGAAACCAAAACAGAAGAAAAGGAAAAACAAAATAAGAAAATGTTAAATGTTAAGTGAAGAAAAAAAGAAGAAAAAAGGAAGAAGAAAGAAACCAAATGAAAACCAAAAAGAAAAACAAAGAAAACAAAACAAAAGAAACCAATGCAAAAGAAACCAAAACAGAAGAAAATGAAAAACAAAATAAGAAAAGGAAGAAGAAAAGGAAGAAGAAAAGGAAAAAGAAAAGGAAGAAGAAAAGGAAAAAACAAAATAAGAAAAGGAAGAATAAAAGGAGTGCTCAATAATCTTATTTTTTAATTCCTCCTCCTCTATGTCCCCTTAATCTTATTTTTTAATTCCTTTATACTTAAAGAATTTTTACTACATGCAGGTGTGACATATGGCGGACGATAGAGCCGAGCCGCTTAGGGATCCGGAGGCTGAACGTTATTTAATGGGCATCATCAACAACGAGATTCCTTATGTGCCGGGCTCAGAATATGAGCAAGAAGAGGATGTAGTCTCTTCTTTTCTGAACCTTGACGGTGGAACAGACATTGTCGATGATCAAGAAGGTGAAGGAACGGACATTGTCGACGGAGGTCAACCGTCAACAAACGACGATCTCGAATTGCAAGTAGCAACCACCTCCGGCGAGGTATATATATACATTGAGCCTCTCGTGATACAAACTTACTGAAATGTGAATACATATGTATTAACGCGCGCGACTCTCTTTCTTTTTTTAGCCCTCGGCCGGATCGAGTACGACAAAGCGTGGCAAATCCAAGGCGATGAAAACAGGAGAAACATATGCCATTGAGTTTGTCAATGAAACCGGCAAGCCCCTACAGCACACCTCAAAGTTTATCAACCAATGCGGAGTCGTTGTTAGAGACAACGTCCCGATCACCGTCCAGGAATGGAAGGAGCCAAAGAAAGCACGTCTTGGTTTCAGTTTTGTCGACAAGAGAACGAAAAAGGATTGCTGGAGAAAGCTTATGGAACATTTCATTCTACCTCCGGAATACAACAAAGTTGATGAATTCGGTAACGAGGTTCCGCGTGGACGTGAGAGGAGGAGGCTAGTTAAAGAGTTCGCTCTTCAGAAGATGGGCGAAGCATTCCGGAACTTCAAGAAAAATTTAACCCGTGACTATGTCAACAAGGGCAAGACTCCGGATTTCAATGGACAACATGAGAAACTGAAAGATGATTGGCCAGAATTTGTGAGGCAAAAGCAATCGGAGCATTTCAAGGAAATATCGGAAAAAAATAAGGATAATGCGAGTAAGAAAAAGTTCCATCATATTATGGGGCCAGGAGGATACCGCCTTTCGGAGCCTAGGTGGCAGAAGATGGAGGAGGACCTGAGGGTGCGAGGAATCCCTCTAGGTACAGAGGGATGGGACCCAAGGGCCAAAAGCTGGTGGTACGGGCATGGGGGATCGCTAGACCCGGAGACAGGGGTGTGTGTTCACCGGCAGAAAAAGTTTGCTCCCACCCAAGCCCTTATTGACGCAATGACCCAAGCTCAAGAGGGCTTGATCAAGTTCAACAGAGAGAAAGACGCACTGACAACAGCCCTCGGGAATGATGAACACGGAGGATGTGTACGAGGCAAAGGCAAAGTTCCGTGGAAAGTAGGGTTTTCCCAGGACAATGACCCGTACTGTTACAGAAGCCGTAAGAGAAAGACGGACCGGGATGCAGATCTTATGGCGAAGTTTGCATCGGAACTCCATGAGTTGAAGCAGACCGTGCATGAACTAGTAAAAGAAAAATCGGCTGCAGGGCCGCATGAAGATCATGAAGCGGATCGCGAAAGCCAGCAGCGGAGAAGCAGCGTGGCTTCCACGGATGCCCCGCCTGGTGCTAGTGCACCGATGATCGAGATTCGTGCACCGGAGCCTCACTACCCCGTGGATGATGTAAAGGAGATGAAAGAATGTGATCTGCATTATCCCGTGGGGAACGTTTCCACGAAGGTAGCTAGCGGCAGTGCTTTACCCTGTACACCTGGAGCACTCCACCACAACAACCCCATTGCATATGGCTATGCTCGTGTCACGGTGGAAGACATAGTCCAAGGGTTTGAGGACCTGGAGATTGACAAAGCTACACCCGAAGGGGAGAGAAGACTTGGAGATGTCAAGCGCCAGATCATTCTATGGAAAAAGAAGTACATAGTGTTTCCAGGTGAGGCGCCAAGGCTAGCAAGTCCACCCCCCTCCGATGGTGGTGGTGGTGGCGGTGGTGGCGGTGGTGGTGGTCGTGGTGGTTCACCTACACCTCCTTCACGCCATTCGACGCCGTCCCCCGATCCACAACCTCCGGCGGGTACGACGCCCCCCAATCCTCCTCCGGCGGGTACGACGCCCCCCAATCCATCTCCGGCGAAGAAGCAGAAGCAGGCGGACAGCAAAGAAACCCGCTCCTGGACTATTAACCCGGACCCTTATGTACCTAAGACCACAAGGGTACCGGAGCCATCACTGAAGCCTCTCCTCCCAAGGCCTTGGGAACTTAGTGAAGCTGAAACCAAATTGGCCGCGTCTGTTGATTATGAGAAATGGAAGGCGGATATGAAGGCGATAAAAGAGCCTGAGCCCAAGCAAGTATTCACTGAGAAGCAAAAGAAGTGGGCTAAGGATTTTTTGACGACACCGTCCCAAGCCGAGCTGAATATGCCTGACGACTATGGACATGAACTTCGTAGGCAAGAAAAAATATTGAAGGAGGAGAAAGAAGAAAGTAAAAAAAGCGGGAAACAAGTTGACCAGCTCGGGATGCAGAAGAAACAATCGATCCCCCCGCTCATAGTGAAAGCCGGTCCGGAAGAGGACCCCGAGATCATAGCAGCTGCGGCAGCACTTGGATTGACTGTAGCGAGTGCCATGAAACAAGCGTCCGAGATGGGTTTGACTCTTCGTGCCTTCTTAGGCCTTGAGGATGCGCCAGTATGCGAGATAGCATTACAATATGTGCGGAATGGGCCTCTCGTTGAGCCTGCGCGGGAAAAGAGTCTACCACCACAAATGCGAAATCTGCTACGTTGGTACAAGCAATTCATAACATGGGCCGACAAAGAATATGTTTATGCGGATGTTACAGAGGAGCATCACACCAAACGGTACTCTGTACAAGTTCATATGAGTGAATTGTTCCAGCTGTTCAATCTGCGCGACCTCGACAAATCTATGCTGAGTTGCTACGTTCTGTATGTGATTTATTTCTACCTCATCTCGTTCTTCATTGCCTGCACTATATATATATATATATATATAGTCCTAACTATATTGTTGCGTACGCTATTATGCAGATTGAAGATTTGGGAATGCAAAATAAGAAACATCCATGATATTGGGTTCATTGACCCACATATCGTTAATGGACATGTGTTACAACATCACCCCGAAGACGTGGAGAAAGACTTGTACAAGTTTCTTAGAAAGCATCAACTCAAAAGTCATATTCTATTTCCTTACCATTTTGGGTGAGTGTTTCTCTCTTGTGCCCATTCTCTTTTGTTTACTCCATGCATGGTATGTCTAATCGATGAGTTATGCATGACTGTGCATGTAACGTGTCCGCAGGTTCCACTGGATTCTACTAAATATTGAACTTCACACCTCCAGAGTTCTAATCATGGACTCTATGGATTCGGATCCAAAGCGTTGGGCCGACATGAGAAAAATGCTGCAAAAGTAATTATTTTCAATCATTTGAGCTCTATATCGATCGGTCTCTTTCGTTCATTTCCTAATATCAAGTAACTAATAACTCCCTTGTTCATTTAATTTTCTTTGCCCTGTAGGGTTTGGAGATGGTTCTCAGAAGAAATTGTCGGTGAATTCAAACATGAGCTAGATTTTAGAAGGTTAGTTAATGTGGATAAGCAGCCACCGGGGACCAATCTATGTGGATACTATGTTTGTGAGAACATCCGGAGACACACCTCTGAGCGGAAGGCATCGGATAGCGTGCGCAACGCGACGGATAACTTGCGGAGGAGGCTTAGTCCAGAAGCTCGCTTCCGACCAATTCAAGATGAATTAGCAGGATTTTTCATGAGGGAAGTCATCAATCCTAAAGGAGAACACTATACCGAGGACGAAGAAATTTATATGCATACCCGAGATTGAAACTTGTTCGAAGTTGTATATGGTCATCCATCCTAATTGTGTATGGAAACTTGTTCGAAGTTGTATATGGTCACCCGAGATTGAATATATATTATATATTCCTCTTGAATTCTTCTTGTTTGAAATTTCATATGCATGTATATAGTAGCGTACAATATGTGTACTGAAACTTCATCAAAATTAAAATAAAACACAAAATAAAATATAAAAGAAATAAAACACTACAAATTAAAAAGAAACCAGGTTTAGGGGGGCTAAAACCCTAAACCTGCGGAGGAGGCCTTTAGTCCCGGTTAGCCACGAGAACCGGGACTAAAGGTCCTCCGCCCCGATGGACACCTGGTGCCCACGTGGACGGGCCTTTAGTCCCGGTTAGCCACGAGAACCGGGACTAAAGCCTTTAGTCGCGGTTCGTAAGAGGCGCGACTAAGGGGGGGGGGTCTTTAGTCGCGCATATTTAGTCCCGGTTGCACAGCCGGGACTAAAGGCCTTTGCAAACCGGGACTAAAGGCCTTTTTTCTACCAGTGCACACCAATTTATTGGAATCTATTGAATTTTTCTAGTATTTGTTTTGATTTTTTTCGACAGGGCAGGTGCAGCTGAGCCAAGGCTCAGAAGTGGATTATCAGAGGTAAGAATGTATCACACAAATTGGTTGCTTGCCTTCTATCAAGAAAAATTCACGAATATTCCAAGGTAACATATTTAATTTAATGGCTAATGTCTGCGACATTTGTGGTACTAGTGTAATACCGTGCACCTTAGATCAGGAACAAGTACCACAATTCTGAGTGATGGTTCGACACAGTCATCTTTATGGGATTGTGAGTCAACGTTTTTTCGTTTGTAATGTGATATGTAACTGTATTGTATATCAAATTGAGGGGTAACTTACTACGTACACTAATCATGTATAGAATATACCTTGCCGAGGTGTTAAGCAATTTAGGTACTACATCGAACAACACTATTTCACAGCCGAGACTTCTCACAGATCAAGCTACAGGATGTGTGCGAGAGATAATGGAGATAGAATTCGTATAAGTGGCTTTGGATGAGATTGGTTTTGCTACGACGACGATATAAGAAGAGGAGAAACGATATATTTTTGCTACAACTGTAGAGACTTTGTGATGTATATGTCCCTAATACTTCCAAATGGTGAACCAAAGGATATAATTAGTAAGTACATATTGTTTTATATTAGTTTTTTATTTAGTAATACTTTTATATAAGTAACAATTATTCAATTTTTTAAATTCATAAAGATGACGTATTTGACGAAGGAGAAAGACCTGTTGCATAAAGCACCGAGTTTAATCTAACACAAAGGCAAGTCAACAACATGCACACTCTATTATAGACGAATGAGGACTATCCTACGCAGATCCAATGCTTTACAGCTGCGGACATGTCTGATAATCATTTGGTAAGTAATATACAATATGTAAAATGCAATCTCATCACTTCACATTTTAATAAAATTTATCCTTTTTCAATATTTGGGAGCCTTGCTCTACAACAATATGGTTCAGTTTTACTGTAAATGAGCCGACAACCACAACAATCAATAGAAGTTGATTATCATATTAAAAGCAATGACCGTCTCAAAATTAACGGTCCTGCGTGGAGTAATTTTATAAGTCAACATGAGATAGATCTTGAGGGGTGGGTAGTAATACTTGTTATTCCTGAAAACAATAGGCAAGAAATGAGTTGAGATTCAAATCTATTACGCCAGTTGGAAGCCAAGTATTAAGTTCTGATGAAGATTCCGATTTAGAAGATGAAGACTAGCACCATTGTGTTTTTAGATTTTGTTAGAATAAGTTCTTTTTTTAACTATGTATTACAATAATTTACATAATTTTGTACAAGAAGTTCTTTTTTTACTACATATTACAATTATTTACATAATTTTTTATAATAGGTTCTTTTTTAAAGTAAGTATTACAATGATTTATATAATTTTTTAGAGTGCGTATTACAATGATTTATATATTTTTGAGTATGTGTTCTACATCGACCAATAATATAGAGTATGGATGGACAAAGAATTTGGGCATGACTTCTGCTAAAGAATGAAAACATTGAGTATCAAAAATATTGCCAAACCGAAATTAATGTTTCGTGATATTTTAGACACTCTTGAAGCCCTGTTAATCAATTCATCTACAATCTATATCTTTTTTTGTGAAAAATATTAATTTAATTTCTATCAAGGTGGATTGTAGAATCCTCTTGGCAAAGAGTGCCAATTTCGTCTAGACCATGGCGGACGAGGGCAGCCGTCGCGAGGGGTGCCAATCTACATTATTTTTGCTTCTCCTAACATGTGCTATAGAGTAATCACGTCCAGACTTAAGTAGTTGTTTCCCTTCCTCAATTAAATAGCCACTCGAGATCTATTTGGCGTGTCATCTACAACCTATATTAACGTGCATATAAACACCAACATTAATCTACATTCTAACACGAGTCAAATTTAATTACCTGCACACTGCTGGAGCGCGATGCGGACCACAGATCGGTGGCCTCGATTGAGGAGGCATTGCTTGGCAGCGGCGGTGTTAGCCCCCCGCTGCGGGTGGAGGCCATCGCGTTCGGGGAACACGAAGGAGGGCATCCTCTAGGGACGAAGGCCTCGGTGGACAAGGGAGGCCTCGGCGGACGAAGACGGTCGCGATGGCGGACGGCGTTCACGGTGGACGAAGGCACCGGCGAACGAGAGCGGTCGTGGTGAGGGGGCTGCGAGGGAGGACGGGGGCCGCAACGGAGAAGGCTTGCCGCGGTGGAGGACAGGGGCGGTAGAGGACATCAACGGGGTTGGGTCGGATTCAGAAGAGTGGAGAGAGTTTGAATTTCCAGATGCGATTTTGGGTGGAAATTGAATCGGCGCTGGGGCTGGCAATAACAGTGACATGTATTGGCAAATGCCCGCCACGCCAAATAGCAACGGCTGGCACTCAAAACTTCCTATTACATACAACCTACTTGGCAATTTTTGGGGGTTAAAAGTTCTTGTGGCGGGCAGTACGTACTACCCGCCAGTGCTAACTTATGGATATATAAAATCTAATTCTTTGTGGCGGGCAGTACGTACAGCCCGCCACTGGTAGCTCAAGTTGCAATGGCGGGTGCATGTAGTTGCTGGCCACTACTCACTTTCAGCACGCGGGCACACCTGGGGCAGCATACTTGTTGTGGGTCATATTTACCGCCCGCCACTGCTATTGCATCTCCAGTGGAGAGCGCTGTTTGGTACCCGCCACCGCTAGTTTTTGGAATTAGCTATGGCGGGTGCTACGCGGTGCCCACCACTCATTTGAGTTCACCTATAAGGCTTTTTTCAGTAGTGTCATGTAGTCATGTTTAAAATTTTCAAAGTACAGAGGAAATACACAAGTGGCAAATGAATTAACTTAGACTTTCTTAACATAAGATCTTTCTACAAATCCTAGAAAAAAAGATGTGCACCACATGTCCTCTAGCTCCTAGATGCGAGTCACCCATAGATGCCATTCAAAACAAGTTCATGCTCAAATAGGTTGCACTGATTTGACAAGTAGCAAAGTGGCCCGTCCAATGTGCGGGCTAGTATTTTATAAACTAGTATCACATTCACAAATATGAGCCTTTTTCAAGCATAGTTTTGTCTTGGGTATGTTTGATTCACAAATATGAGCCTTTTGTAATCAATAATTTGTATTTTCACCCGTAAATAATAATAAGTTCTATAGAGGATGCGCGTTGTTATCCATGGAAATACGCGGAGGAAAGGGATGCATTTGTCCTATAGAGGATGGCTGGTCCTTATCAACTCCATGGGTTCTAAGTTCTAACATGGTTCTTTACATGATGTCTTTCTTGTAAGCGCCAAAATAAAGTTGAATGTGCGGGTGCTTATTATTGATGGTTTTAATGCGCATGACACATGCTGAAGCAGAGACAATTCAATATTATTCTTGCCTCCTCTGTAGTTTGTACTACTAATGCTGAAGAGTGACGACACCATTGGGCGCATAGTTTCCATTGGCCCTTTAGCATTCTTGTTGGACACGCCTTCAAATCAAGTGGCCTCCGAATGCCACGCGGATTGCTTAGTTGCCAAGCCAATTAAAGTGGGCGTTTGGTGGTAACATGTTTTCTTTAAATCTTTATTATCATAGCATGGAATTTGAAGGAACGCTATAATTTCAGTCCTGGTCGGTCACTTGTTGCAGCTTGTAGAGTTCATCGCTAACAAAAAGAAGTAGTCAACACAACATGGAAATAGCTCCAAATCTCAAACTTACATGCTGATGGAGGTCCGGTCAGTGGGGTGATGTAGAGCAAGATCGAGGGCATGGGAAGCAGAGGTGTGTAGAGAAACTCCTGTGGGCCAGTCTGAAGAACGGAGAAGGGTCTGAAGAACAGAGAACATGACACAGCTCCAACCAAGCAGAGCACAATGGAGAACTTCCATAGTTCTGACGTTTGCCTGTCGCTATGTAATTAACTCAAAAAGGTAATTAATTCTCAAATCTGTATCCAGGAAAATATTAATCATCCAGCACATTTAGCTGGCTCCAGGAGAAGGAATCTTCAACTCGTTTATACCACAGAAGATGTAAACTTCTAGACACCAAAATAGCATGAAATTAAAGGCCCTGACACAAGCCCCAACAGGCCAACACACGAGACCAAGGTTCTTTGAGGCCCTGACAGCAATCAAGCAGCAACTATATATCAGGCACTTAGCTGTGCAAGTAATGTCAGACAACACACAATTGTGACACAAACAAACAGGTGCAACTTAAGATTTACGACCAATTGCGCAGCAGAGATCAAACAAACAGCCTTTTGGGAAGAGATCAACTGAATAAAAATTCAATAACAATATTACAATAAAAAACGAGAGTTGGCTCAGAGAGCAAGATGAATACAACGACGCACATAGATGAATAATATAACACCTTCAGGAAACTAAATAAATAACGAGAGATCGATCGCACGATAGCTGGCCATGCACAGCGGCTGGGATCCTCATCCCTCCTGGCTTAGATGGGAGGGAAAGGACTCGAACTGAACCCCAGATCGGAGAATGGCGTCTCCATCATCATATCAGCGCCGGAGAAGCCGGCGCCGTCGTGGCTGGCGTTGCCACCGTAGACCAGGGTGCCGACGTCACCACCGGAGCTCACCATGTCAAGCCAGCCTTCCTCCTGCTGCGGTGACGTCAGATACTGCGACGGAGACGCCATGTCGATGCTGTCGGTGCTGACGGATGGAGCTGGCGGCGGCGCCTGGACATGGTTTTTTGCCATGCGTTCGCCGAGGCTCTTGAGTAGCTCGTCCACCTTCCAGCCAACGCGGGCGACGTCCTCGGCGCTGAGATCAACGAGGCCTGGGTGGTTGCCGTGCATGATGTTGTAAAGGAGGTACCTGATCTCGCTGTCCTGGCACTCGCGGCGAGCCTTGTCCACCTGGTCCCGGAGCTTGGCGATGCGCTGGGTGAGGAATGCCTCCTGGTCCATCGTCTTCTTGCAATGGCCCAGCTCCGGCATGCTCTTGAATTCATTCAGGATATCCACCGCCTCGGCGTGGGAAGGGAACACCTGAGGCTCCGCCTCGCCCTCGCCGTACACCACCACGCAGGTCTTGACATCGCACATGGTGGCCAGCTCGGTCGCCTTTTTCATCAGGCTCCTGAGACGCTTCCTGAACCTAGAGCGCCGGGTGGAGTCGTTGGCGATGTACTTGAGGGTCACCTTCTTGCGAGCCATTGCTGGCAAAGGGATCAAACTAGCCAAGGTAAGGAAAGTTGCTGGTTTAGGCAGGGAGGAGGGGTAGATTTATAGTGGAGAGATCGCCAAGGAATTAATTTCATGATATGGCAACAGATTGGGAGAATATTGCATAAGATTTACTGCCTTAATTGTGCCCATATGTAATTTTAGCACCCATTTAAACCGTCCTTTTATAACTTTGTATATTTGGTGTCCATTTAAACCTTTTAAATTTACGTGCGTGTGACCGTTGGCCCCTTGTATCGCGAGAGCGCGGCAAATTGTACGCCCGCAGATGGTTTCCACGCGACGTAACGGTTCGTTTTGCAATGCTTCATATCCGACGGATGTCATCGCACTCAGCGCATCAAGCCGTGCAAATGAATTGAACGAGCACAAGTCTCCGTTGCTCCTATCCAACACGCAAAAGAAAGATATTATTAACCAGCAACCTGGAAAGCCATCGATGATGTTTGTAACACACGCCCCATTACTAAGCGAAAAAAGTAAACATCTAGGGCCGATAAAGGGGTTCATAACCATAAGTAGTTATTTGTTATCGCTAGTGGGTCAACTGCACCAACGGGCCTGTAATTGGTACAATATGCACAACTTGCACGCCAAATTGGTCACTTGCAGTGCTTATTTTCGTCCCACCTAGCTAGTACATGACGGGAGGAACCGACTTGCTCAGAATACCACAACCTTTGAGTTGTTGCAGAACATAAGACCACCTTCCATGCAGTGGTTATTTTCATCCCACCTAGTATATGCCGGGAGGACCTGGCTTTCTCAGAATACCACAACCTTTGAGTTGTAGGAGACCATTTGACCACCTTCCAAACAGGAAACACCGTGTTTCCTTCACCAGGCTGGTGCCTATGCATTGAACATCTACCCTCTAGTGTACCTTTAGGCTGAAGTAGGCCCCGTGCGACTTTTCCCCTACTAACCAATCGACTTTTCCCCTACCTTTAGGCTAAGTTGAACTCGGATAGGCTCGATGGAGAGCATTCAAGGAAGGAGGATATGAACCCAGTACCCATCACATGATAGGAGGTTCACATGTAGAAAAACTAGTGCAATGGCCAACACCTTTTCACTGGTCTCCCTCGCCTCCCAAAATATGTGATCTACTTTTGCTTTTGTAAATTCTCCATGTAGTGAGGTCATTCAGAAGCCCGGGGAAGGGGTGGAAGCGTGACTACCATCATCTTTACTATGGGACTCTAAGAGCGATGGGAGCCTCTTCCCCATTGTGGGTCTGGCCGCCTAGGAGGATGATGACTCAACCCCAATCTCAGTACGAATGAGTTATTTCTCAAATTTTGTTGTTGTTAGCTTGTGAGACAACCTGATCTAGTCCTCCTTTACACCGAGAAAGGGAAACATCCAAGTGTTGGGCTTATACTTGGACGGTACTCAGCTCATCATGATGCTAGTGTTCCCCATCCCTATGCCCATGTCTGCCACCCATCGTTGGTTGAGGTTGGCCGTGACCAAGCACTTCGCAGCCGCGCGCGCGCGGGGGTGGGGTGGGGGGTACGTAGACCGGGGTTCCATGGTGAAGCTCCTCTGACTATTTCGTGTCCTCTAGATTCAGGGCTCCTAGATTTGTGTTCGGCATTGCCATATGTAATTTTGATGTGGCGTCAAATTGAATGAATATTTCATTAGATTTTCTGCCTTAATTGTGCCCATATGTAATTTTGGCGCACATTTAAAACTTCCTTTTATAACTTTGTATATTTGGTGTCCATTTAAATATTTTAAATTTACGTGCGCGGACCGTTGGCCCTTTATATTGTGGGAGTGCAAAAAATCGTATACACGCCAATAGTTTCCACGTGACGTAGCAATTCATGTTGGAACGCTTCTTGTGCGATGCACGTTGTCTCGCTGAGCTCATCAACACTAGTAGAAAAAGGGCGTAATGTTCAGCTCATTAGTCCCGGTTTGTAAATGAACCGGCACTAATGTGACCATTAGTGCCGGTTCCAACGGCTAGGCGGGCGACGCTCATTAGTCCCGGTTCGTGGTGAACCTCTAGTACTGGTTCGTGCCACGAACCGGGACTAAAGAGGCGGTGGCAGGCTGCGGCCCCACCAACACCTTTAGTCCCGTTTCGTGGCACGAACCGGTACTAGAGATGCACCTTTAGTCCCGGTTTGTATAATCAACCGGGACTAAAGATCATCCTATATAAACACTTCGTCGAGCCTGAGCTCTCTGTTCTTCCCCATTCCTCTCCTGTCTGTTTTCTTCCTCTCCTCTCGAGCTCATCCTCCATTTTTGCCAAAATTTGTCAAGATTTGAAGGCACCCCATCCATCCAAGTGATCACAAAGTTTAGCAACTTTGTCCTTTGATCTCTCATTGCTAGATTAGCTCTTGCAATGCTCTATAAGTATAGTGATTTGTGGGTTTTAGTTTGGGTGGAATTATATGTGGTAGTTTATTTGATTTATATGCAATTTGAGCTCAAAATAACTCTTAGTTTGGATAAGTAGGTGTGGTTTACTTAGTCCCTTTCCGTCTTCGTCCTAACCACCATTGATCGCCGCACCGTCCCGTCGCCGGCACCACCTTGTGGTGAGCCTCTTGTTCTTATCTTTTTATATAAGAAGAATCATGTTTGTGTGATTTAGATATATAGTTACTTGTATAATTATCTTACCCGTACGTTGTTTGTTATACACAGTGCCATGGTTTTGATATCCGGCCCCGTCGTCCCTCGTCCGGTTTATGATTCAGATGTGGTATATTCTCTTTTATAACTATTTGTTGCATTTCGTGTTTATGACAAATTATGCCCATCAAGTTGACATAGATATTTTTATCTAGGAGGTATGTGAACCGGAAATTCCAACCGACCCTATTGTCAGAGCTTAAAGTTAGTTGAAAACAAATGAGTATTTGAAAGAAAATTGAAAAGAATTGAGGAGGAGAAGATGGAATTGGAGTTGCATTTTGCCGATGTCGTCGATGATCACAAGATCAAGATCGAGAAAATGCGCTTGAAGATTAGAAAGATTAGAAAATATGCCATTGAAAATATGCTGGTGCACCTGTCACGCACACACCCGCACAGTACATTGGGCTCCACGAGGCTTCCCCTCTCAAAAATATCTGCCTGCTTCGAGTGTTTTTCTGTTTCATAACACACGGTTGTTATGTCCGGACCGTGTGCGATGTTTCTTGTTCCCCAATCCCGCCTGCATCGAAAATATCTGCCTGCCTCGAGGGTTTTTCTTTTTCATAACACACGGTTGTTATCTCCGGACCGTGCGCGATGCACTATCATCAAAATTTTCAATAGCCCGGCATTTCACTCCCGCATAGTAAAATTTTCAGTACCCGCGTCATTTCCTCAAACACCCCGTGCCCCCCTCCACACACACACACACACACACACACACACACACCAAAACCTCCTCGGGTGTGCGCGTGCACACACACACACACCCTCCCTCGCTCAAAACCCTAGCAAAGTCCCCGCCGCTGCTACCGCCACCGCCGCAAGGCCTCCATTGTCAACATCTGCCGGTTTGCCCGTGCAGCTTACCCACCGATCTCCATACCCAGGCCGCCCTGAGTTTCTTAGATGACGCCTGCCAAACGCCCCCTTTCCCACAGATCGCCGTCCCCATCCCCGTCCCCCACTCCAGAGCCTCGCAGCCTAAGCCCGGGTACGCTTCCCGTGGAGCTCGACGAGCGACTGGCCCAAAAGAGGTGTATAGCGGTCTCTTCGCCCGACGTCGCCTAGGAAGCTGACGACCATTACTGGCGGCAGACACTCAAGCAGCGGGCTAGAGTATGCGGGCATGTCCCGTCCGCCGGCTACGACATCAAAGTCATCGACAGCGACGCCCTGAGGCGGGCTGTGTCACAGGTTAAGTGGCCCACCCGCAACCCCTCGGGTTCAACCGCCGTCGATCTCATCCATGGCCCCGCCGCTGATCTCATCTGGCTCGCTGTCAACAATTTGCCATTCTACATCGCCATCAAGCCCCTTTTGTCATTTCTGAAGGACACGTTCTGCGATGCTGGCTTGGGATCTACAGCTTCCAAGTCATACCTCATCGACGGCGACCACGAGGAGGGCACCCTCTCCGGCTCTTCCAAGGGGAAAGCGCCCGTCTACGACATCAGGGAGGGCACCCTACAGTCGTGCTCTTTCAAGGGGAAGGAGCCCATCTGCGACAACATGGAGCGCATCCAGGGTCCGTGCTCTTCGCACAGGAACGAGCCCATCTGTGACAAGTGAGGAAACCCATGATTTGTTTATTTCAGTTGTTCACAATGTGATGCTCTATATGTGCAATTATTTACTGCGCAGTACATTTCATCAATCTAGTTTTAAACATACCGATAGGAATGCATATATTTTCTTGCTGTTAAGCCTGTTATAGCTAGCATATGCCTCTTTTAAAGTGTTTCGATTGTTCGGTTGTTTGTAGTTAGCATATGTTCAGTTTCAAATGCTATCTTTGGTTGTTCGTAGTATGCCTTGTTTATTCTAGTTATTCACAATGTGATGTTCTATATGTGCAAGTATGAACTGTGCAGTTCAATTTCATTAGTACCAGTTTCAACAATACCACTATGAATGACTACATTTGGTTGCTGCATCTTGTAGTTAACATGCCTTTCCATTTTTATTTAACCATAACCAGTGTACTTAGACCTGCACAATACCAGTTTGAATGACCATGTTTGCTTGTTGTTAAATGTTAGGCCTGCTGCAGTTAGCACACCTTTCCACTTGTTTTGCTTTACTAGCTTGCTTAAACCTGCACACTGAAGCTATCTTTTGGAGATTATTTCATCCGCCATGTGTAATTTTGGTTGATATTTAGCCTGTTGTGCTTAACATGCTTCTTGATGTACCTACACAGGACAATTATGGGAACGACTGCTGTTTTCCATCGAGGTTAGTTTCATCCCATGGCTTATATCTACTCACTATTCAGGATATCCGTAGCTGGTACCATATAGGCCGGCGGCTGATAAGGGACTAATCGGTGAATCGGACTTTTAACTGAATATATCTGCAACCCATTTTTCCTTAGGTTAACTAGGGCCATGTGTAATATATCTGAGGCTAGATAGTAACATGCACTGTACTTAATGTATAAATATGCAATCCTAGGCTACATAGCAACAAGGAAGAATGTTACATTAATGTTCTAATGATGTCTAGATATACGTAGAAGCGCAGCAGCAGCAACAGCAACAACACAACCCTGTTTGGATAATCAACTTAGCTATAGGTTAGAGTTAGTTTCTAGCTTATTACTAACCCTGAACTAACTCCATCCACAGAGTTGTTTGGATGGCAGGGTTAGATTGACAATAAATGCACTAGGAGAACTAGCTCCAATTAGCACCTCTTGGGTTGGATACTAGTTTTTTTGGGTGGGTTATAGATGCAACTAGCTCAAACTAGCCCTCATGTTTAGATATACTTTAGGGCTATTTGAGCCCGAACTAGCTCAAACTAACTGTAACCCGTGGATACAACAGGAGATAATTTTCAAGAATGAACTAAACTCCTTCCGACCCATAATATAAGATGTTAATTCATCTAATATGTGAGTATATTGGATGTTATAAGATACTCCCTCCGTTCCTAAATATTTGTCTTTTTAGAGATTCCAAATGGACCACCACATACGGATGTATACAAACATATTATCAAAGAGTGTTGTACTACATCATTGTGCAATTGCTGTTTAGCTTCTAATATTAACTTGGTGCTTTTAGGTACATATGTCATTGGTAAAGGTCCGCGTTTCGACCCTTTCTGCATATGGGGCAATGAGATATCGATGAACCAGCCTCAAGTGAGGAAGCTGATAAAGATTGTTAGTAAAATGGGTCCAAAGATGGCAATTAAACTATTTGTTTACACATTATCCAAGACAACAACAAACTGCAGGATGGTAAGTAAGAACTCTGCAGCCTTCTTTTTACTACACATAATGAGTTGTGTTAGATGACAATGTCTGAAATCTTATTCCTTTGCAGTGGTTGCGAAAGCAGTTTACTCAAGATTGCCTCTCAAACTACATGATTGGTGGGCATGCAAAGGTTAAAGTATTTCTACCGGAACACGATGATTATCTAGATGTTTTCATGAAGACCGTGAAGGATGGGCGGTCGGCCATCACAAGGGGTTCGACTAGAGTCGTGCGTGCCTTGTGCATGGAGGAGGGCACAATATGGGCATTCCGCTTTACCTTGTTCAGCAACCAGAATATATTTCGCCTCTTTCTTTACCGTCTTTAATAGTACAAGTATACAACTATGGTTCATCATTCTTTATTTGGTTCTTATGTAATTTTCTTGAACATATGTACCTATGAATGGAATAATGGATTGGTTGTTTGAACCTGATGGATATGAATAAAGTTGTAGCATACATTCAAATTCAAATCCAAATCCGGTACAATTTGGAAAAGCAGCAATTAAATTATGGTGAAATTATGCTCTCCAGGTTGTTACGGCACACATAGTTGGTAAAACACATACGTTTGCGATATGCACCATAATCTGAGATGGTTCACAGAGAGGAAACGCGTGCAAGCATGCACACAGTTGCCGTTTGCAAAGCGTGTGCGATGTCCGACAATATCACAAACGGTGCGGGCAAACTAAACGTTTGTGTTAGTTGCCTTATCGTACACGATTCGCAACCATTAACTGTTTCTGATGAAGTATGCATCGTAAACGTTGCACCACAGAATAGCGTGTGCAATAGTTGTCGTGTACGACGATGTTACGATGGTCCGACGTTTCGTAATCATGTCCGACACTCGTACGACGATTAGCTAATCTTCTTAACGGTGAACTGATATGTCTCCAACGTATCTATAATTTTTTATTGTTCCATGCTATATTATATTATGTTTTGGATGATTATTGGGTTTTATTATACACTTTTATATTATTTTCGGGACTAACCTAGTAACTGGAGGCCCAGCCCAAATTGTTGTTTTTTTGCCTATTTTAGTGTGTCGAAGGAACAGGATATCAAACGGAGTCCAAACAGAATGAAACCTTCGGGAACATGATTTTCGGAACAAACGTGATCCAGAGGACTTGGAGTCTACGTAAAGCAATCGACGAGGAGAGCACGAGGCAGGGGGCGCGCCTACCCCCTAGGCGCGCCCTCAACCCTCGTGGGGCCCACGTTGCTCCACCGACGTACTTCTTCCTCCTATATATACCTACATACCCCCAAACGATCATATTCGGAGCCAAAACCCTATTTCCACCGCCGCAACCTTCTGTACCCGTGAGATCCCATCTTGGGGCCATTTCTGGCGCTCCGCCGGAGGGGGCATTGATCACGGAGGGCTTCTACATCAACACCATAGCCTCTCCGATGATGTGTGAGTAGTTTACCTCAGACCTTCGGGTCCATAGTTATTAGCTAGATGGCTTCTTCTCTCTCTTTGGATCTCAATACAATGTTCTCCTCGATCTTCTTGGAGATCTATTCGATGTAATCTTCTTTTGCGGTGTGTTTGTCGAGATCCGATGAATTGTGGGTTTATGATCAAGTTTATCTATGAACAATATTTGAATCTCCTCTGAATTATTTTATGTATGATTGGTTATCTTTGCATGTCTCTTCGAATTATCAGTTTGCTTTGGCCTACTAGATTGATCTTTCTTGCAATGGGAGAAGTGCTTAGCTTTGGGTTCAATCTTGCGGTGTCCTTTCCCAGTGACAGCAGAGGCAGCAAGGCACGTATTGTATTGTTGCCATCGAGGATAAAAAGATGGGGTTTATATCATATTGCATCAGTTTATCCCTCTACATCATGTCATCATACTTAAAGCATTACTCTGTTCTTATGAACTTAATACTCTAGATGCATGTTGGATAGCGGTCGATGTGTGGAGTAATAGTAGTAGATGCAGAATCGTTTCGGTCTACTTGCCGCGGACGTGATGCCTATATACATGATCATACCTAGATATTCTCATAACTATGCTCAATTCTATCAATTGCTCGACAGTAATTCGTTTTCCCACCGTAATACTTATGCTCTCGAGAGAAGCCACTAGTGAAACCTATGGCCCCCGGGTCTATTTTCCATCATATTAATCTTCCAACACTTAGTTATTTCTATTGCCATTTATTTTACTTTGCATCTTTGTTATAAAAATACCAAAAATATTACCTTATCATATCTATCATATCTCACTCTAGTAAGTGACTGTGAAGGGATTGACAACCCCTTTATCGCGTTGGTTGTGAGGTTCTTATTTGTTTGTGTAGGTGCGTGGGACTCGTGCGTGGTCTCCTAATGGATTGATACCTTGGTTCTCAAAAACTGAGGGAAATACTTACGCTACTTTGCTGCATCACCCTTTCCTCTTCAAGGGAAAACCAACGCAGTGCTCAAGAGGTAGCAAGAAGGATTTCTGGCGCCGTTGCCAGGGAGTCTATGCACAAGTCAAGACATACCATGTACCCATCACAAACTCTTATCCCTGGCATTACATTATTTGCCATTTTCCTCTCGTTTTCCTCTCCCCCACTTCACCATTGCCGTTTTATTCGCCCTCTCTTTTCTGTTCGCCTCTTTTTCGCTTGTTTCTTGTTGGCTCGTGTGTTGGATTGCTTGCTTGTCACGATGGCTCAAGATAATACTAAATTGCGTGAATCTACCAATACCAACAACAATGATTTTCTTAGCACTCCGATTGTTCCTCTTACCGATGCTGAATCTTGTGAAATTAATGCTGCTTTGTTGAATCTTGTCATGAAAGATCAATTTGCCGGCCTTCCTAGTGAAGATGCCGCTACCCATCTAAATAGCTTCGTTGATTTGTGTGACATGCAAAAGAAGAAAGATGTGGACAATGATATTGTTAAATTGAAGCTATTTCCTTTTTCGCTTAGAGATCGTGCTAAAGCTTGGTTTTCGTCTTTGCCTAAAAATAGTACTGATTCATGGAATAAGTGCAAAGATGCTTTTATCTCTAAGTATTTTCCTCCCGCTAAAATCATCCCTCTTAGAAACGATATCATGAATTTTAAGCAACTTGATCATGAACATGTTGTACAAGCTTGGGAGAGTATGAAATTAATGATACGTAATTGCCCTACACATGGTTTGAATCTTTGGATGATTATACAAAAATATTATGCCGGATTAAATTTTGCTTCTAGAAATCTTTTAGATTCGGCCGCGGGAGGCACTTTTATGGAAATCACCTTAGGAGAAGCTACTAAACTCCTAGATAATATTATGGTTAATTATTCTCAATGGCACACTGAAAGATCTACTAATAAAAAAGTGCATGCGATAGAAGAAATTAATGTTTTGAGTGGAAAGATGGATGAACTTATGAAATTATTTGCTACTAAATGTGTTTCTTCTGATCCTAATGATATGCCTTTGTCTACTTTGATTGGGAATAAATAATGAATCTATGGATGTGAATTTTGTTGGTAGGAATAATTTTGGTAACAACGCATATAGAGGAAACTTTAATCCTAGGTCGTTCCCTAGTAATTCCTCTAATAATTATGGTAATTCCTACTACAATTCTTATGGAAATTTTAATAAGATGCCCTCTGAATTTGAGACTAGCGTTAAGGAGTTTATGAATTCGCAAAAGAATTTCAATGCTTAGCTTGAAGAAAAATTGCTTAAGGTTGATGAATTGGCTAGGAACGTTGATAGAATTTCTGTTGATGTTGATTCTTTGAAACATAGATCTATTCCACCTAAACATGATATCAATGAGTCTCTCAAAGCCATGAGAATTTCCATTGATGAGTGCAAAGAAAGAACCGCTAGGATGCGTGCTAAGAAAGATTGCTTTGTGAAAGCATGTTCTTCTAGTTTATATGAAAATAAAGATGAAGATCTAAAAGTTATTGATGTGTCTCCTATTAAATCTTTGTTTTGCAATATGAATCTTGATAATGAGGGGGCTGAAGATGAGCCACCTTTACCTAGAAGGCGTTCCAAAAATTCGGAGTTTTTAGATCTTGATGCAAAATTTGGTAAAAGTGGGATTAAAGAAACCAAAACTTTATATATCAATGAACCAACTATCTTGGATTTCAAGGAATTTAACTATGATAATTGCTCTTTGATAGATTGTATTTCCTTGTTGCAATCCGTGCTAAATTCTCCTCATGCTTATAGTCAAAATAAAGCTTTTACTAAACATATTGTTGATGCTTTAATCCAATCTTATGAAGAAAAACTTGAGTTGGAAGTTTCTATCCCTAGAAAACTTTATAATGAGTGGGAACCTACTATTAAAATTAAAATTAAAGATCATGAATGCTATGCTTTGTGTGATTTGGGTGTTAGTGTTTCCACGATTCCAAAAACTTTGTGTGATTTGCTAGGATTCCGTGAATTTGATGATTGTTCTTTAAACTTGCACCTTGCGGATTCCACTATTAAAAAACCTATGGGAAGAATTAATGATGTTCTTATTGTTGCAAATAGGAATTATGTGCCTGTAGATTTTTTCGTTCTTGATATAGATTGCAATCCTTCATGTCCTATTATTCTTGGTAGACCTTTCCTTAGAACGATTGGTGCAATTATTGATATGAAGGAAGGGAATATTAGATTCCTATTTCCGTTAAGGAAAGGCATGGAACACTTCCCTAGAAATAAAATAAAATTACCATATGAATCTATTATGAGAGCTACTTATGGATTGCCTACCAAAGATGGCTATACCTAGATCTATTCTTGTTTTTATGCCTAGCTAGGGGCGTTAAACGATAGCGTTTGTTGGGAGGCAACCGAATTTTATTTTAGTTTTTTGCTTTTTGCTTCTTTTTAGGAATAAATATTTTATCTAGCCTCTGGTTAGATTTTTTTATGTTTTAATTAGTGTTTGTGCCAAGTTAAACCTATAGGATCTTCTTGGATGATAGTTATTTGATCTTGCTGAAAATTCCAGAAACTTTCTGTTCACGAAAACAATTGTTAAAAATCACCAGAACGTGATAAAATACTGATTCCAATTTCTGCTGAGCAATAAACAAATTGTCCAGATCGTCCTATTTTGGTAGATTTTTTTGAGTTCCAGAAGTTAGCGTTAGTTACAGATTACTACAAACTGTTCTGTTTTTGACAGATTCTGTTTTTCGCGTGTTGTTTGCTTATTTTTATGAATCTATGGCTAGTAAAATAGTTTATAAACCATAGAGAAGTAGTAATACAGTAGGTTTAACACCAATATAAATAAATAATGAGTTCATTACAATACCGTGAAGTGGTGTTTTGTTTTCTTTCGCTAACGGAGCTCATGAGATTTTCTGTTAAGTTTTGTGTTGTCAAGTTTCCAAGTTTTGGGTAAAGATTTGATGGATTATGCAACAAGGAGTGGCAAGAGCCTAAGCTTGGGGATTCCCATGGCACCCCAAGATAATCTAAGGACACCAAAAAGCCAAAGCTTGGGGATGCCCCGGAAGGCATCCCCTCTTTCGTCTTCGTCCATCGATAACTATACTTGGAGCTATATTTTTATTCACCACATGATATGTGTTTTGCTTGGAGCGTCTTGTATGATTTGAGTCTTTGCTTTTTAGTTTACCACAATTATCCTCGCTGAATACACCTTTAGGAGAGACACACATGATTCGGAATTTATTAGAATACTCTTTGTGCTTCACTTATATCTTTTGAGCTATATAGTTTTTGCTCTAGTTCTTCACTTATATCTTTTAGAGCACGGTGGTGGATTTTTTTAATAGAAATTACTGTTCTCTCATACTTCACTTATATCATTTTGAGAGTCCTACAAAACAGCATGGTAATTTGCTTTAATTGAGAAATTAGTCCTAATATGCTAGGTATTCAAGATTAGTAAAATTTCTTATGAGTGTGTTGAATACTAAGAGAAGTTTGATGCTTGATGATTGTTTTGAGATATGGAGGTAGTGATATTAAAGTTGTGCTAGTTGAGTAGTTGTGAATTTAAGAAATACTTGTGTTGAAGGTTGCAAGTCCCGTAGCATGCACGTATGGTAAACGTTATGTAACAAATTTGAAACATGAGGTGTTCTTTGATTGTCCTCCTTATGAGTGGCGGTCGGGGACGAGCGATGGTCTTTTCCTACCAATCTATCCCCCTAGGAGCATGCGCGTAGTGCTTGGTTTTTGATGACTTGTAGATTTTTGCAATAAGTATGTGAGTTCTTTATGACTAATGTTGAGTCCATGGATTATACGCACTCTTACCTTCCATCATTGCTAGCCTCTTCGGTACCGTGCATTGCCCTTTCTCACCTTGAGAGTTGGTGCAAACTTCGCCGGTGCATCCAAACCCCGTGATACGATACGCTCTATCACACATAAGCCTCCTTATATCTTCCTCAAAACAGCCACCATACCTACCTATTATGGCATTTCCATAGCCATTCCGAGATATATTTCCATGCAACTTTCCACCGTTCCGTTTATCATGACACGCTTCATCATTGTCATATTGCCTTGAATGATCATGTAGTTGACATCGTATTTGTGGCAAAGCCACCATGGATATTATTTCATACATGTCACTCTTGATTTATTGCCCATCCTGGTACACCGCCGGAGGCATTCATATAGAGTCATACTTTGTTCTAGTATCGAGTTGTAATCATTGAGTTGTAAATGAATAGAAGTGTGATGATCATCATTCATAGAGCATTGTCCCAATAAAAAGAGAGAGATAGAAAGGCCAAAAGAAAAAAAGAAAGGCCCAAAAAAATAAAAATAAAATAAAAAGGGGTAATGCTACTATCCTTTTTCCATACTTGTGCTTCAAAGTAGCACCATGATCTTTATGATAGATAGTCTCTTGTATTGTCACTTTCATATACTAGTGGGAATTTTTCGTTATAGAACTTGGCTTGTATATTCCAACAATGGGCTTCCTCAAATGCCCTAGGTCTTCGTGAGGAAGCAAGTTGGATGCACACCCACTTAGTTTCTTTTGTTGAGCTTTCATACATTTATAGCTCTAGTGTATCTGTTGCATGGCAATCCCTACTCCTCACATTAACATCAATTAAGGGGCATCTCCATAGCCGGTTGATTAGCCGCGTTGATGTGAGACTTTCTCCTTTTTTGTCTTCTCCACATAACCCCCATCATTATATTCTATTCCACCCATAGTGCTATATCCATGGCTCACGCTCATATATTGCGTGAAAGTTGAAAAAAGTTTGAGATTACTAAAGTATGAAACAATTGCTTGGCTTGTCATCGGGGTTGTGCATGATGAGAGCATTCTTGTGTGACGAAAATGGAGCATGACCAAACTATATGATTTTGTAGGGATGAACTTTCTTTGGCCATGTTATTTTGAGAAGACATAATTGCTTAGTTAGTATGCTTGAAGTATTATTACTTTTATGTTAATATTAAACTTTTATCTTGAATCTTTCGGATCTGAATATTCATACCACAACTAAGAGAATTACATTGAGAATTATGCTAAGAAGCATTCCACATCAAAAATTCTGTTTTTATCATTTACCTACTCGAGGAAGAGCAGGAATTAAGCTTGGGGATGCTTGATACGTCTCCAACGTATCTATAATTTTTGATTGTTCCATGCTATATTATATTATGTTTAGGATGATTATTGGGCTTTATTATACACTTTTATATTATTTTTGGGACTAACCTATTAACCGCAGGCCCAGCCCAAATTGCTGTTTTTTTTGCCTATTTCAGTGTTTCGAAGGAAAAGGATATCAAACGGAGTCCAAACGGAATGAAACCTTCGGGAACGTGATTTTTGGAACAAACGTGATCCAGAGGACTTGGAGTCTATGTAAAGCAATCAACAAGGAGAGCACGAGGCAGGGGGCGCGCCTACCCCCTTGGGCGCGCCCTCCACCCTCATCGGGCCCACGTTGCTCCACCGACGTACTTCTTCCTCCTATACGGAGCAAAAACCCTATTTCCACCGCCGCAACCTTCTGTACCCGTGAGATCCCATCTTGGGACCTTTCCGATGATGTCTGAGTAGTTTACCTCAGACCTTCGGGTCCATAGTTATTAGCTAGATGGCTTCTTCTCTCTCTTTGGATCTCAATACAATTTTCTCCTTGATCTTCTTGGAGATCTATTCGATGTAATCTTCTTTTGCGGTGTGTTTGTCGAGATCCGATGAATTGTGGGTTTATGATCAAGTTTATCTATGAACAATATTTGAATCTCCTCTGAAGTCTTTTATGTATGATTGGTTATCTTTGCCAGTCTCTTCGGATTATCAGTTTGGTTTGGCCAACTAGATTGATCTTTCTTGCAATGGGAGAAGTGCTTAGCTTTGGGTTCAATCTTGCGGTGTCCTTTCCCAGTGGCAGCAGGGGCAGCAAGGAACGTATTGTATTGTTGCCATCGAGGATAAAAAGATGGGGTTTATATCATATTGCATGAGTTTATCCCTCTACATCATGTCATCTTACTTAAAGCATTACTCTGTTCTTATGAACTTAATACTCTAGATGCATGCTGGATAGCAGTCGATGTGTGGAGTAATAGTAGTAGATGTAGAATCGTTTCGGTCTACTTGTCGCGGACGTGATGCCTATATACATGATCATACCTAGATGTTCTCATAACTATGCTCAATTCTATCAATTGCTCGACAGTAATTCGTTTACCCACCGTAATACTTATGCTCTCGAGAGAAGCCACTAGTAAAACCTATGTCCCCCGGGTCTATTTTCCATCATATTAATCTTCCAACACCTAGTTATTTCTATTGCCGTTTATTTTACTTTGCTTCTTTATTATAAAAATACCAAAAATATTATCTTATCATATCTATCAGATCTCACTCTTGTAAGTGACCGTGAAGGGATTGACAACCCCTTTATCGCGTTGGTTGCGAGGTTCTTATTTGTTTGTGTAGGTGCGTGGGACTCGCGCGTGGTCTCCTACTGGATTGATACCTTGGTTCTCAAAAACCGAGGGAAATACTTACGCTACTTTGCTGCATCACCGTTTCCTCTTCAAGGGAAAACCAACGCCGTGCTCAAGAGGTAGCATGAACCGTTTGTGATGGGCCGCACATCATACATGTTCTATAATAGTGAACCATCTGTGATGGGCCGCACATCATAAACGTAGCACCACAGAATACCGACTGTGATGGCAATGCGAGCAGAAACGAGTAGGAGTACTGTAGGGGCCCTATTGATACGTCTCCAACGTATCTATAATTTTTGATTGTTCCATGCTATTATATTATCTGTTTTGGATGTTTAATGGGCTTTAATATACCTTTTTATATTATTTTTGGGACTAACCTATTAACCGGAAGCCTAGTGCAAATTGCTATTTTTTTTGCCTATTTCATTGTTTCGCAGAAAAGGAATATCAAACGGAATGAGACCTTCACGAGGATCGGTTCTGGAACAAACACAATCCAGGAGACTTGGAGTGGACGTCAAGGAAGCAACGAGGCGGCTACGAGGTAGGAGGGCGCGCCCAGGGGGGTAGGCGTGCCCCCACCCTCGTGGGCCCCTCATGGCTCCATCGACCTATTCTTTCGCCTATATATACTCATATACCCTGAAAACATCCGAGAGCACCACGAAACCCTATTTCCACCGCCGCAACCTTCTGTACCCGTGAGATCCCATCTTGGGGCCTTTTCCGGCGCTCCGCCGGAGGGGGAATCGATCACGGAGGGCTTCTACATCAACACCATAGCCTCTCCGATGATGCGCGAGTAGTTTACCACAGACCTTCGGGTCCATAGTTATTAGTTAGATGGCTTCTTCTCTCTCTTTGGATCTCAATACAAAGTTCTCCTCGTTCTTCTTGGGGATCTATTCGATGTAATTCCCTTTGCGGTGTGTTTGTCGAGATCCGATGAATTGTGGGTTTATGATCAAGATTATCTATGAACAATATTTGATTATTCTCTGAATTCTTTTATGCATGACTTAAATATCTTTGCATGTCTCTTCGAATTATCGGTTTAGTTTGGCCTACTAGATTGATCTTTCTTGCAATGGGAGAAGAGCTTAGCTTTGGGTTCAATCTTGCGGTGTCCTTTCCCAGTGACAGCAGGGGCAGCAAGGCACGTATTTTATTGATGCCATCGAGGATAAAAAGATGGGGTTTATATCATATTGCTTGAGTTTATCACTCTACATCATGTCATCTTGCCTAATGCGTTACTCTGTTCTTATGAACTTAATACTCTAGATGCATGCTGGATAGCGGTCGATGTGTGGAGTAATAGTAGTAGATGCAGAATCGTTTCGGTCTACTTGTCACGGACGTGATGCCTATGTTCATGATCATGCCTAGATGTTCTCATAACTATGCGCTTTCCTATCAATTGCTCTTGCTCACCCATCGTAATACTTATGCTATCTTGAGAGAAGCCACTAGTGAAACCTATGGCCCCGGGTCTATTTTCCATCATGTTAATCTCCCTTCAACTAGCTATTTCTGTCGCTGTTTATTTTGCAATCTTTACTTTCCAATCTATACAACAAAAATACCAAAAATATTTATCTTATTATCTTTATCAGATCTCACTTCTGCAAGTGGTCGTGAAGGGATTGACAACCCCTTTATCGCGTTGGTTATAAGGTTCTTATTTGTTTGTGCGGGTACGAGGGACTTGCGTGTAGTCTCGTACTGGATTGTACCTTGGTTCTCAAAAACTGAGGGAAATACTTACGCTACTTTGCTGCATCACCCTTTCCTCTTCAAGGGAAAATCGACGCATGCTCAAGAGGTAGCACCTATTCCCGACGGTTTCTGGGTTGTGTGGGAAGGACCCCCCTATTGCCCACACTCACTTGGCGACGGTTCCAAATGCCGTCGCGGAAAGGGGTTTTAAACCGTTTGTTTAGGACCGACGCGCACCGGTGCCTGGCTATTGTCTTGGCCAGATCATGATTCAGAAAGGAGTACTGCGAAGACACCCCACAACCTATGATCCGTAGATAGCACCCATGCGAGATAGGAGTTATCCAGGTTAGCTGTTCCCGTGGGAATGGAGTTCCATCAACGTTGGAGATCCATGAGTTGCTTCCATCATCTGCCACTAGAAATCATTGTTGTACTCAATGGACCTATAACACTAGTAGAAAACAGGGCTTTGGTCCAGGCTTGGCCAGCCTATTAGTCCCGGTTCAGTCTCGAACCGGGACCAATGGGGGCATACGTCCCGGTTCGTGAGCACAGGGGGGCGGCCGGGCCTCGTGGGGCATTGGTCCTGGCGTCTGGACCCTTTGGTCCCGGTTGTAGACACGAACCGGGACCAATGGGCCTTGCTCCTGGCCCACATCCATTGGTCCCGGTTTGTGGCTTGAACTGGGACCAAAGGTGGGCCTTTTTCCAGCCACAAACCGGGACCAATGAAGTGGCTATATATAACCCTCGCCCGCGAGCAGAGCACTCCACTGCTCTGTTTTTCTGGCCAGCGAGGGGAGAGCTTCGTGGAGCTCTAGCTCACCTCCTATGCACATGAGGTGTTCGATGAAATGCCCGAGCCACACTACTTACGCTTTCTCCTCTCGAAGCTCGACCTCCAAGCCCTATTTTCTCCATCAAGTCCCGTCCCCGTCTTCACCGCCGTCGATCGCCCGCGCCGATCTCGTCGTCGGCACCACCGTGGTGAGCCTCTTGTTATTATCTTCTTTCTAAAAGAAAAAATTCTTACTTGTATGATAGATAGATACTTGTCTAATTTTCTTACTTTTATTATTGTTTGTTATTATATAGTGTGATGGTTTTGGTATCCGCCCCCGTCAGCCCTCGTGCTGTCTATGATTCGGATGTGGTATATATTATCTTTTATAACAATTTGGTTCATTTATTGTTTATAACAATTATGCCGACCAACGTGACATAGATTTTATTTATATAGGAGTTATGTGAACCGGAAATTCCAACCGACTCTATTGTCGACAGGTTAAATTTAGTTCAAGAAGAAAACAATTACTTGAAGTAAAAAATAAAAAAAATTGAGAGGGAGAAGATGATATTGGAGTTGCATGTTGAGGATGTCGTCGATGATCACAAGATAGAGATGGATGCAATGCGCTTGAAGATTAGAAAGATTAGAAAATATGCCATTTATACCGAGGCTTGGTATCATTATGTCGTTGGATCAAGTGTTGATACGTCTCCAATGTATCTATAATTTATGAAGTATTGATGCTATTATATTATCCATCTTAGATGTTTTATATGCTATTTTATATGATTTTTTGGACTAACCTATTAACCTAGAGCCCAGTGCCGGTTTCTGTTTTTTCCTTTTTTTTGAGTTTCGCAGAAAAGGAATAGCAAACGGAGTCCAATTGACGTGCCAATTTTTGATGTTTTTTATGGACCAAAAGAAGCCCCCAAAGTAAAAGAGTTGGGCCAAAAGAATCCCGGGCTGTCCACGAGGGTGGGGGCGCGCCCACCCCCCCGGGCGTGGGCCCCTATATCGTGGACCACTCGGAGACCCCCCTGATGTGAAACCGACGCCAAAAATTCCTATATATACAGAAACCCCCAGAAAATAACCTAGATCGGAAGTTTCGCCGTCGCAAGCCTCTGTAGCCACGAGAAATCAATCTAGGCCCTCTCTGGCACCCTGCCGGAGGGGGCCATCATCACCGGAGCCCATGGAGGAGGATCCCGTACGGGCCATCATTGCCATGAAATCCAAGGACGAGAGGGAGAACCTCTCCCCATCTAGGGGGGAGGCCATGGAGGAGGAAGAACAAGGGGGAGAACCTCTCCTCCTCTCTCTTGGTGGCGCCAGATTGCCATCGGGAGGGGAATCATCGCCGCGTTGATCGTCTTCATCAACATCACCACCATCATCACCATCCTCATCTTTTCACACGGTCCACTCTCCCGCACCCCGCTGTAATCCCTACTTGAACATGGTGCTTTATGCCACATATTATGATCCAATGATGTGTTGCCATCCTATGATGTTTTGAGTAGATATCCTTTGTCTTTGGGTTGATTGATGATCTAGATTGGTATGAGTTGTATGTTTTATTTTGGTGCTGTCCTATTGTGCCCTCCGTGTCGCGCAAGCATGAGTGATTCCCGCTGTAGGGTGTTGCAATACGTTCATGATTCGCTTATAGTGGGTTGCTTGAGTGACAGAAGCATAAACCCGAGTAAGGGGGTTGTTGCGTATGGGATAAAGGGGACTTGATGCTTTAATGCTATGGTTGGGTTTTACCTTAATGATCTTTAGTAGTTGCGGATGCTTGCTAGAGTTCCAAACATAAGTGCATATGATCCAAGAAGATAAAGTATGTTAGCTTATGCCTCTCCCTCATATGAAATTGCAATGACGACCGCCGGTCTTGTTAACGATTACCTAGGATAATTCCGCACACCGACCCATCATTATTCCACACTCGCTATTTGTAATGTTTAGTAATATATTCTAACTTTATGATAACATAACCTACTTTATGTTTTAGCTCTCCGATATCATGCAAAGTTATCCTCTTCATACCCACAACGTAGTTTTATTTCTCGTTTCTAGTTGGAAGCAAACGTTCGGTGTACGTAGAGTTGTATCAGTGGTAGATAGGACTTGAGAGAATATTGATCTTACCTTTAGCTCCTTGTGGGTTCGACACTCCATACTTATCACTTCCACCTTTGGGAATAGCTACGATGATTCCCTGCACTTGGGGATTATCAAGCTCTTTTCTGGCGCCGTTGCCGGGGGAGCAATAGCGTGGGGTTGATATTCTCGTGTGTGCTTGTTTGCTTTCTTCACTAAGTAGATTTTGTATTTCGTTTTTATTTCTATTTAGTTGTGGGTGAAACATACAAAAAAAATTTAAGAATGAAAATACAAAAAAAATTACTTGCCTCTCATGCCTAAAAAGTTTTTCAATAAGAGAAGTCATTGGAAGGTTATGCATTGGAGAAGTGAGGGTCGACCTTGAACACTTGTGTTCATGCTCATGGAAACAATGTAAAAAATTTCATGGAAGCTTCTCTGAAAATAATTATCCCCTTGTATATATATATATTGTAATATAAAAATAATGTGCCAAGCTTTGGCTTTAGGATGATTAGATTGCTTGTTTACTTTGTGCAGTACAAAAACAGAAACTTTGGTTGTAGCACGTGAATTTACGTTTTTTACTGGAAAGTCAAATGGGTCTGAAACGTTTTGCGCATTACTTCTGTACAATTTGTTTAAATTGTAATATTTTTTTTAGAATTGTTGGAGTTACAGAAGTATACTAAACTTCCAGATTACTACAGACTGTCCTGTTTTTGACAGATTCTGTTTTCTATGTGTTGATCGCTTATTTTGATGAATCTATGGGTAGTATCGGGGGGTATGTGCCATGGTGAAGTTGTAATACAGTACATAAAGTGCTAATATGAAATTGGAATGAGTTTGCAACAGTACCTAAAGGTAGTGATTTGCTTTAGTATACTAACGGATCTCACAAAGTTTTTGTTAAGTTTTTGTGGATCAAGTGTTCGAAGAACGAGGATTTAGCGATGTGAGAAGAATAAAGAGAGGCAAGAGTTCAAGCTTGGGGATTCCCAAGACACCCCAAGTAAATATTCCAAGGATACTCAAGCATCTAAGCTTGGGGATGCCCCGGTTGTCATCCCATCTTTCTTCTTCAACAATTATCGGTATACCTCGGTTTTTGTTTTGTTCACATGATTTGTGTCCTTTGTGTTTTTATTTTTATTTAAGAACCATGCTAGTATGAGATGTCCCTTCATCAATTTATAGAATGATTCATGTGCTTGACTTATATCTTTTGAGTATGACCTTATAGAATGCTCTTTGTGCTTCACTTAAATCTTTTGAGTATGGTTTTATAGAATGTTTCATGTGCTTCACTTATATATTTTGAGCTTGGATATTGGTTAGTCTGTATTATTGTAGAATGCTCCATGAACTTCACTTATATCTTTTGGAGTATGAATAATACTACCATCTAAAGCGGGTTTGGAAGAGTGTCAACTTTAGGAATTAGTGATCCCACTATTCCGAATGAGAAGACTTTTGCTTATGTGGAGAGTAGAAAAATTTCTATGCTTGTAGATCATGAAAAGAATACTTTATGTGATGGTTATATTGTTAAATTCATTCATGATGCTACTGAAAGTTATTATGAGGGAGGAATATATGCTGGCAGGAGTTGCAATAATATCAAGTTTCCTCTCTATGTTCTTAAAGTTTTGAAGTTATACTTGTTTTGCCTTCCTATGCCAGTTGATTCTTGTTCCTATAAATTATGTGTTCACAAAATCCCTAGGCATAGTAAGTGGGCTAGATTAAAATGTGCTAGTCATATTCTTCATGATGCTCTCTTTATGTTTCAATTCTATTCTTTTATGTGAGCATCATTGAAATCGTCATGCCTAGCTAAAAGGCATTAAAGAAAAGCGCTTGTTGGGAGACAACCCAATATTTACCCTTACTGTTTTTGTGTGTTTACATGATTAAGCCACTGTAGTAATCATGTTTTATAGTTTTTTGTTTCAATAAAGTGCCAAGTAAGACCTTTGGGAAGACTTGGGTGAGAGTTAATGTGATCTTGCTGTAAAAAAACAGAAACTTTGCCCTCACGGGATTAGCTATCATTTTTTTACAGAAGAGTGCTTTTGAGTTGATTATTTTTGCAGAAGATTAATAAACAAATTATTCACGTCCACCAATTTATTTCATAATTTTTGGAGTAGCAGAATTATGCTTGCTGTTCAGATCGTTACATACTGTTCTGTCTGTGACATATTCTGTTTTGCCGAAAAAGGGTCCCCCCCGCTTTGTATACAAAGCAACCAACCGAACCATACAGAGATAGGTGCCGGGGCAGAAGCAGCGCAGTCACGCCCAAAAGAAACGACAGAGAAAAAGCAAAAGAAACAAATGCCGACAACGGCAGATCAACAAAAACAAACAAGCCTCGCGATCGCTGCGCCCACCGGGATCTTCCACAAGGCTCCAAGACTCCGAAGCACCGGCGAAGACGACGCTGCTGCCAAGGGTTTCCCCCGGTACACGACGAGGCGAGAGGAAGGGTAGCCCCCGACGCCCTCCCGGAAGGTCAGGTGGCACCCACAGGCGCCACCGCGCCGGTGTCGGCCACGCCGACAGGGGTTTCCCCTGATCCCAACCCGCACCTCGGGCGCTCCGGGTCCAGCCACCAAACCAACCACCACCATGCGCCAACGCGGTCATGACGCCCCCACGCCGTCTCACCACAGCACTGCGAAGTGAGGACAGCGCGGCGAAGAATCTGAGCCGGGACTAGGGCATCAGCATCGTCGGCACGCGGCAGGGCCCCACCTCCACCATCAGCGACGGTAGCCGTCCGGACGCAATAGCAGGAGCACACCAGGCCCGTGGGCCCACAGGCCCGGCCGAGCCCTCGTGGGCCGGTAAAGGTCCCGCCTTCGCACTGCTGCCGGCACGCCATCGGCGCCGACGCCCCAAATCCGATCCGCTCCTCCTCCTCACCGCGCCGCAGACAACGAGGCCACGCCGGGGGCTGGCCCGCTAGGACCCAGATGGGGCCCGCCTGGCCCAGATCTGGGCCGGGGGCGCGACGTCGGCCACCCCGCCGGGTCACCGGACCGCCGCCAAACCGAGCGACACCGCCGCCGCCCCCTGCCCCGGGCCAGGAGGACGCGCGCGCGGGGAGAGGAGATCCTCCCGCAGCCGGCACCGCCCGGGCCGGAGCTGGGGGCGCCTGCCGGCGACGGCAGGGGAGAGGAAGAGGATGCAAAGCCGAGAGGAGAGACGCAGGGGCCGCCCCGGCCGCCTCCCGCGGAGGCGGCGTGAGGGCGGAAGGAGGGGCTGGGAAGGAAGGGCGGGGGAGGGGGCGGATTCGGGCCGCGCGCCGGCGAGGGCGGCCGGATCCTGCCGGAGACGGGCAGGGGAGGTGGCGGCGGCGAGGGTTTCAGCGGTGGGAGCGAGTCGCGGGAGCGGGCCTGAGCCCTTCTCTGTATTCCACTCGGCTCCGACAGATTCTGTTTTCATTGCATAGCTTGCTTGTTTTCTAGTTTCTATGGCTTATATTTCTCGATATAAATTGTAGAAATGGTATGGTACAGTAGGCATTGTGTGAGAACAATTATGAACCTTGTCTTTGACAGTACCAAAGTGAATGGTTTACTCTTTATCATACTAACCTATCTCACGAAGTTCCGTTAAGTTTTGTGTGATTGAAGTTTTCAAGCTTTGAGTGAGATATCGATATGAGGAGAATAAGGAGTGGAAAGAACCTAAGCTTGGGGATGCCCAAGGCACCCCCAGGGTAATATTCAAGGAAGACTCAAGCGCCTAAGCTTGGGGATGCCCCGGAAGGTGTCGGGGATATACCCCGCGGTATGACCCGGCCGGAGTTATAACCCGGCTGGGACTTGGTAAACCGGCAGACAGTTAAGACAGATAATTAAACCAGACGGTAAACCGGCAGGTGATAAAGCGGCTGACAGTTAAGCCAGACGGTAAACCGGCAGACAGTTAACCCAGGTGATAAACCGGCTGACAGTTAAGCCAGACGGTAAACCGGCAGATGTTATGTCAGATGATAACCCGGCAGATGATAACCCGACAGATGTTAAGTCAGATCATAACCCGACAGACAGTCATAACCCGGCACACAATCATAACCCGGCAGACAGTCATAACCCGGCAGATAGAGTCGCCTGGGGTTAACAAGCCCGAGACGTTAAGAAGCCCAAGATGTTAAGAAGCCCATGAAGAGAAGTCAAAATAGTTTAAGTCTTAATCCGAGTTGGACTCTACATGTAACCCGCCCCTTCAACTTATATAAGGTTGGGCAGGGCACCCCAGGAAGAGGGAAAATAATCTTAAGGGTTAGACACAACTAGGAGAGCCAGTTTACGGTGACTCCCTTGTGACGATAATGAGACCTATCCTCAAACAGCATGTAGGGTTATTACCGGATGATGTTTCCCGGGGCCCGAAGCTGTCTAAATCCTTGTCTTGTGTGTTGATCCGCCTCGCGTCTCTCGATTCCGACCAACCCCTTCAAGCTACCGCATAGATGCGTTGGCCTCACGACTAAGTCCTCACACTAGGACATCTGCCGTGACAATTCCACGACAGTTGGCGCCCACCGTGGGGCCTGCGCACAGTGGTGTTGATTTCTTGGAGGGATCTTAATTAGGGTTTTGAGAAATTCATAAATTTCTGGATGAAGAAAAGTCTGTTTTGGAAGAAACTTACTGCTTGCCGGGTCAGCATACGGAAGGACTTGCATCAACTCTAATCTCATCGGTTGAGATCAAGGAAATTATGTCGAGTCGCCATGGAGGCAACCCGGGCGTATCTATTTGAACCGATCTGCACCGAAACCGATTTGAAGTATAAGGAACTGAGGGCTTGACCTTGGCTTGGTCATCACGTACTGTTAACAAATGGGGGTCAAAGGAAAAAGAACAGAAGGGCCACAACGCGAAGGGAGACACGGGTGTCGATTGGTAAGAGCAACCACGGCCGCGACCTGGATTCCCCGTCATCGCCTTGACCCGCCGCTCTGATTCGAGTCGCCGTCTCCGAAGTCGCCTCGCTGCTAGGAAAGACATTGAGCCGGCCACGGTTCTGAGCCAACATGACCCGTAAGAGGATACGGCGCCTTGCTGCTGTGACTCACACCGCCTCCGGCTTCCAATCCGTTGGCCGTCTCCGCTCCAGTCCAGCTTACTCCCGGCTGAAAGCCGTCCGCACCTGGACTCCGTCTCGCATCGACCGAGCCCCTCCGCCGTGAAGGCCATGACCCGCCTGTTCCAGTTGCTGCGGGCACCTCCGCTCGCCTCCACCTCCACCGGCCCGAGCTGGATTCCAGTTCCGCTACCGCGCGGGATCGAGTCGCCCCGGCCAGGTGCTGTCTTGGGCCGTCGCGAACGCGTCGAGCTGCCATCGACTTATCTCTGCATCCAAAGTCGCCTCCGTCGATTCAGCTTCGAGGACTCCGCCTCTGAAGTGACGCGCACCGAATCGCCGCCGCCGGAGCTCGCCCATGTGTTGCTAAACCGCCGCCGTGGGTCGCTGCACTTGCAGGCTTGCTAAACCGCCCCGCCGGCTCTATGCCTCTGCCATGGCCTCTCTCCAAACCGCCACCGTGGGTCGCTGCACTTGCAGGCTTGCTAAACCGCCCCGCCAGCTCAATGCCTCTGCCATGTCCTCTCTCCAAACCGCCGCTGTGGGTCGCTGCACTTGCAGGCTTGCTAAACCGCCCCGCCGGCTCGATGCCTCGGCGACAAGCCGCCCCCTCGGTGTTCAAACTGCCATTTTTCATCACCGCAGCCGTGAGCCGGCCACACCTCTACTGCTGTGGTCACGAGCGCGTCCACAATCCACCGTCGCCTCGTCAAACCGGCCACGCCTGAACCGCCACCACCGAGACCTGCTGGAGTCGGCATCGCCGTTTGCCGCACCACGGCCACTTCTCCTCCGCTGCCGTATTGAGCCGCCCCGACGCGAGCGGTGCGTCGCCTCTACCACCGCGGGCTGCCTTCGCCTCGCCTTGTCGCCGCTTTAAACCGCCCGGCCCTCTGCCGTCGCTGCCGCTGACTCGTCGTGGTTCGCCCTTCCACCGCGGACTCGCTGGGCCGCCCCTCGCTCAGCTACACCTGCTGCTGTTCCTCTACACCGTGCCTAGCCGCACGCGCCGCTCCGCTGGTTTCCTTCAATACGGGGAGCAGTTAGGATTTTGTTTGAAGTACGGATTACTTTTCTCCTGAGGTTCTGAAGAGGCGCTATGGAGCAGGAGCTGGCATATTTGAGTGCAAGGATTATTCTGTACATACTTCTATCTGGTGTTCCTGCAGGACCTCAACGAGTGCTTGACTCCTGCAGGAATTTTGATAGATCGCCTGAGGATTATGGAAAATGGAGAGGCTCCAGATAAGCCACTTGATGTCACCGTTATCAGTCGAATGAAGCAGCTTTGCAGTAATGAAATTCAGTATAGCAAAGTTTGCAGGATGGTAATTTGGAGAGTCCAAACAGATGAGCCAAGAAACCTGCACTGGAGAAAACAGAGTCCATCATGACATGATAACAGCTGAATGAAGTTTGGTCAGATATCCCGACGGCACCTTTTAAAGCGCACTGCAACTCTTATCTCAACACATCAAGCATTGTTGGCATACATCATACGTCTGATTACAGAAACAACGGCAAGGCGAAACGCTGCATAAGCATCTAGTGGCACAGGCCTAGAGTAACACTAAACGAGCAACTTTAGCATTCTGATTGTTTCCGCGGTGGCTCCTTTGACAGACTCTCAAGGGTAAATGCTCCTAACCCGTATCGCCCAACCATTACGGCGCCAGACAGTGAGACAGAATAAAAAAGAGGAAGGAAAAAGAGGGCAGTGGCCATTGGTTCTGTCAGGTGTGCGCGTGCCTGCTGCCATTATGGCGTTAACTGAGGCAAAACGTCACGTCTCCTAAAGAAAAACATCATAAGATCAAGGCTACTAGCGTGGCACGCTATGTAGTACTACTTTGGATTTGCTAAGAAAAAAAAGTGGGGATTGCATCCCCACGTGGAGACCTCAATCATCCTACGCATTTGAAGACAAGAGGACCAGTATTACTACTCCTCTCAACGGGGCATGATTTTTTTTCAGATCAAATCTTTTGTCAAAAGCCAACGTAGCATTATGCAGTATCCAGCACCAGCATCTGCGTTCATCCGACAAAAACAAAATCAGGTGTTATCCCTCCTATATATTTTATCAGGACATTTTAATTCCTCTGAGCACCATTACACTACCCTATTGGTGTTTTTATATACAGGAAAAATTATTGTTATACTGCGGGTATAAAGCACGCACTGACAACGTTCTACAACGGCGTTTTCCTCCGTGTCACATTACCTGACGAACGGACAGTTGGTTCACGCATCCACACCAGTTTACAACGCGGAGGACAACTTGCCCGTCCGCACCGGCCTATAATATCGCAGCTGACTCTCATCTGTCTGCTCCTACGGCGGACTCACCCATGATTAATTTCTGCTTCACCATGGTGATCATCAACTCCTCGGTGGATAATTTCTGGCCTAATATATTAGGTGAAATCCATCCAGTATATTTTTATATTATATATTGCTTTCTTTAAAAAGAGCAATTACTCCGGCTTGCAAAATTATCTAATGCAGGACCCTAAACCGCCATATTGGTGCAAATTTAAAGGCCGTTAGAAAATTTCCGACTTAAAAAGAAGGATTCCGGTTTAAAATCCGGCTCAAGGGAAAGTTGTCTTCCACAAAGCTTTGAATCTCTCAATATCTGGTTTAAGAATTTCCGGTTCAAAAGAATAATCTCTCGCAAGTTCAACTTCTCAGGAAAAATTAAAGGGACCAAAGAGAGTTTGTTGCACAACACAACTCAAACATAAGCACCCGGTGAGCACAGCTCAGAAATATATTACTTGGGGGCTTCCGGCTTATTGAGCTAAGCTATGATTACCTTTTGATCCGGCTTATACGCCATGTTTACAAAAACCCTTGGGGGCTTACTACACAGGTTAAAGGGACCAAAGAGAGTCTGTTGCAAAAGCACAACTTAAACATAGGCACCCATTGATCACAGCTCAAAATATTGCCCGGGGGCTCTTTGCTTCTACAAGAACAAAGAGTCTATAACCTTGTAATAGGCTATAAAAGCCAGGCTTGGAAGCCAGGTGTATTCACCTAAAACCCCGGGTTATCCTGCCTTTTTAAGTAAGCTACTCCGCCCAGGTAATCCTGGTAAGACCCATCGAACGTTTGACAAGTCAATCTTATAAAGACCCTAAACTTGTCATAGTTAAAATGACGATTGGTTAATGTGAGGTCCATCTTATAAGGCTTTGCAAAATGGTTTAACTCAGTGGCCTGGCAGCCCATGAAAAGCCTCGCCTTTTTGCATGTTTTCTTCTGAAATCTTTCTTTTGGTAGTTTATTTTGATGAGGTTTATGTTCATCCGGTGTTCATTAACCCGGCCTGGCTTTTGACTATAAGTCGCCAGTATGAGATAAGATAATATCCGGTGTTTATAAAACCCGTCCTGGCGTTCGACTATAAGTCGCCTGTATGTATTTGGATTGTGCCATTAGAATTATGCGCTTATAAATCATTGGGTATATTATTCAAATCTTTAATAGCCAACATGGCTGGATTTTTATTATGGTTATCAATAACCAGTATTATGATTGAGGTTTTCAAAGTCGCTTTAGCGCAATGGCTATTATGTCATCAATGGATATGATTTGTTCTACAATGGAAGGAATAGTCCCGAGTCGCTGCAGGCTTACGACCCGGCACTTGGAGGCACTAGTAGAAAAAGGGTCAAATGTCAAGCACATTAGTGCCGGTTTGCTTTTGAGCCGGCACTAATGTGTGCATTAGTGCCGGTTGCAACGGCTAGCCGGCTGCTTTCATTAGTATCGGTTCGTGGCCGACCTTTAGCACCGGTTCGTGCCACGGACCGGTACTAAAGGGAGTGGTGGCAGGATGTTGTCAGTCTGGGGCCCCTCCAGCACCTTTAGTACCGGTTCGTGGCACGAACCGGTGCTAAAGGTCGTCCTACAAAAACCCTTCGTCCACCCGAGCTCGTACTGTTCTTCCCCTTTCCCCTCTCCTCTCTGTTCTTCCCCTCTTCCTCTCGAGCTCATCACACATTTTGCCCAAAATTTGTCAAGATTTGAAGGCCCCTATCCATTCAAATGATCACAAAGGTTAGCAACTTTGTCCTTTCATCTCTCATTGCTAGATTAGCTCTTGCAATGCTTTGTATAGTGATTAATTTATGAGTATAGTAATTTGGGAGGAAATATATGTGCTAGTATTTGATTTATATGCAATTTGAGGTAAAAAATAACACTTAGTTTGCATATGTAGGTGTGGTTTACTTAGTGCCTTCTAAATCTCCGTCGTAACCACAGTCGATCGCCCGCACCGTTCCGTCGCCGGCACCACCTTGTGGTGAGCCTCTTGTTCATGAATGTTTTACATTACCAAATTGATGTTTGTGTGATTTGGATATATAGTTACTCGTATAATTATCTTACTCGTATGTTGTTTGTTATACATAGTGCCATGGTTTTGATATCCGTCCCCGTCGGCCCTCGTCCTTATTATGATTCGGATGTGGTATATTCTCTTTTAAAACTAGTTGTTGCATTTCATGTTTATGACAAATTATGCCCATCAAGTTGACATAGATATTTTTGTCTAGGAGGTTTGTGAACCGGAAATTCCAACCGACCCTATTGTCGAGAGGTTAAATTTAGTTGAAAGAGAAAACGAGTATTTGAAAGAAAAATTGAAAAGAATTGAGGGGGAGAAGATGGAATTGGAGTTGCATGTTTCCGATGTCGTCGATGATCACAAGATCAAGATGGAGAAAATGCGCTTGAAGATTAGAAAGATTAGAAAATATGCCATTGATAGTGAGGCTTGGTATCATTATGCTGTTGGATCAATTGTTACCTTAGTTGCGATCTTGATCGCATTTGTTGTTGCATTTAAATTCTTTAGTTAGAGAGTTATTTGTTTGTTGCATTTAAGTCTTGTATGAACTTTATGTATGAACTTTATGTATGAACTTGTATTAATTTGGTCTTTTCGGTGTTGTGTAATGAATATGAGCCGACAATGGATGTACGATGACCGATGCTCTCCAGAGTTCATTAATGGCGTGCAAAATTTTCTGCTTGCGGCTGAGGCAAACAAGCGGGCGGATGGTTTTATGCCTTGTCCATGTTTAGTCTGTAAGAATGATCACAATTACTCTACATCAAGAACCATTCACGGCCACCTGTTTAAGTCCGGTTTCATGCCCCACTATAATGTTTGGACCAAGCACGGAGAAAGAGGGGTTATGATGGAAGACAATGAAGAAGAAGGGGACGACGACAGCTATCCTGGCCATGGGTTCCCTGAATACGATGATACAACAATGGGGGAAGAAGCTGAGCCGGCAATGCGGGAAGAAGCTGAAGAAGAGGCATCAGATGAGCCCGCTGATGATCTAGGTCGGGCCATTGCCGATACAAAGGGAAACTGCGCAAGTGATTTGGAGAAGAAGAAGTTGCAGCGCATGTTAGAGGATCACAAGAAATTGTTGTACCCGAATTGCGAAGCTGACAAGAAAAAGTTGGGCACCACACTGGAATTGCTGCAATGGAAGGCAGAGAATGGTGTATCTGACAAGGCATTTGGAAAGTTGCTGGTAATGATAAAGAATATGCTTCCAAAGGACAACGAATTGCCCGAGAGTACGTACGAAGCAAAGAAGGTTGTCTGCTCTCTAGGGTTAGAGGTGTAGAAGATACATGCCTGCCCTAATGACTGCATCCTCTACCGCGGTGAGTACGAGTATTTGAACGCTTGCCCGGTATGCGGTGCATTGCGCTATAAGATCAGGCGCGATGACCCTGGTGATGTCGAGGGCGAGCGCCCCAGGAAGAAGGTTCCTGCCAAGGTGATGTGTTATGCTCCAATAATACCACGGTTGAAACGTTTGTTCCAAAACAAAGAGCATGCCAAGGCGATGCGATGGCACAGAGAAGACCGTAAGGAAGATGGAAAGTTGAGAGTACCTGCTGACTGGTCGCAGTGGAGAAAAATCAAGAGAAAGTATGGGAAGGAGTTTGCAGATGATGCAAGGAACGTATGGTTTGGTCTAAGCGCAGATGGCATTAATCGTTTTGGGGAGCAGAGCAGCAACCATAGCACCTGGCCTGTGACTCTATGTTTGTATAACCTTCCTCCTTGGTTGTGCATGAAGTGGAAGTTCATTATGATGCCAGTGCTCATCCAAGGCCCTAAGCAACCCGGTAACGACATTGATGTGTACCTAAGGCCATTAGTTGAAGAACTCTTACAGCTGTGGAATGGAACAGGAGTACGTGCGTGGGATGAGCGCATGGGGGAAGAATTTGACCTAAAGGCCTTGCTGTTCATGACCATCAATGATTGGCCTGCTCTTAGTAACCTTTCAGGACAGACAAACAAGGGATACCGCGCATGCACGCACTGTTGGGATGATACCGACAGTATATATTTGGACAATTGTAGGAAGAATGTGTACCTGGGACATCGTCGATTTCTTCCCAGCAGGCATCCCGTAAGAAAGAAAGGCAAGCATTTCAAAGGTGAGGCGGATCACCGGACGAAGCCTCGCCACCGTACTGGTGCTGATGTACATGATATGGTCAAGGATTTGAAGGTAGTCTTTGGAAAGGGTCCTGGCGGACAACCTGTTCCGAATGACGTGACGGACGTGCACCCATGTGGAAGAAGAAATCTATATTTTGGGACCTGTCCTATTGGAAAGACCTAGAGGTCCGCTCTGCAATCGACGTGATGCACGTGACGAAGAATCTTTGCGTGACCCTGCTTGGCTTCTTGGGCGTGTATGGGAAGACAAAAGATACACCTGAGGCACGGGAGGACCAGCAACGTATGCATGGAAAAGACGGCATACATCAGGGTCATGCCAGCTACGCTCTTACCAAAGAAGAGAAGGAAATCTTCTTTGAATGCCTGCTCAGTATTAAGGTACCGTCTGGCTTCTCCTCGAATATGAAGGGAATAATAACCATGGTAGAGAAAAAGTTCCAGAACCTAAAGTCTCATGACTGCCACGTGATTATGACGCAACCGCTTCCGGTTGCATTGAGGGGGCTTCTACCGGATAACGTTCGATTAGCCATCGTGAAGCTATGTGCATTCCTCAATGCAGTCTCTCAGAAGGTAATCGATCCAGAAATCATACCAAGGTTAGAGAATGATTTCGTGCAATGTCTTGTCAGTTTCGAGTTGGTGTTCCCACCATCCTTCTTCAACATCATGACGCACGTCCTAGTTCACCTATGTGAAGAGATTAACGTTTTGTGTCCTGTATTGCTACACAATATGTTCCCCTTTGAGAGGTTCATGGGAGTCTTAAAGAAATATGTTCATAACTGTGCTAGGCCAGAAGGAAGCATCTCCAAGGGCCATGAAAATGAGGAGGTCATTGAGTTTTGTATTGAGTTTATTCCCGACCTTAAGCCGATTGGTGTTCCTGAATCGTGGCATAAGGGCAGACTGGATGGAAAAGGCACGCTAGGAGGGAATCCAAAAATATGTATGGACGGACATTCTCTCACTGAAGCACACTACGCAGTTCTACAGAATTCCGCCTTGGTGGCTCCGTATATGGACGAACACAAGAATTTTCTACGCTCCAAACACCCGGAGCGGTCTGATGACTGGATTACACATGAACAAACCAGGAGTTTCGCCGGCTGGTTTTAGACCCAGGAGGGAATCTCTATAATAGTTAGGGGAGTTATGTGTTTTGGCATTTGAAACGCGAAGAAATTTTATGTCCAAACAAATTCTTTCATGCATTTACTGGTTTTTTCAGCTAAATGACCCTGAAATTGAAAAGCATTTCAAATGAACTCAGAAAAGGTTGAAAGCTGGCATGGTATCATAATTTCACCCACATAGCATGTGCAAAAAAGTAGAGAGGGTTACCGCAAAAACTGGATGCACTTCGTGTACAAAATGGACAATCTCTTTCGAAGTATTAGGGTTTCGGACCAAAACTCATCCGTTACAAAGGCATTTCATCTTTTAAATAACCTAAGCATTACCAAATTGAATATAATGATAAAACACACGAATATTAAACATAAGAAAAAAGAATCACTGAAAAATCTATTTTCAAAGTTAAGTTATTCACAAACTAGTGATTCACACAAATTTCTAATAATTCAAAATGTCAACTATTGAAATTTGTAAACTACCGGCACTAATAGAAAGTTTGTAATTTTTTGTACCTAAAGCAAAAATATTCACAAAGAAACTCTAAATACAGCAAAAAACAACTCAAAAATAAATAAAACAAAAATAAATAAAGCAAAAAAATAAGAAAATAAAAAAGCCCGCCTACTGCTCCACAGCGGCCTGCATACGACTAGAAACCCAACCTGTTGTTGGGCCAGCATGCAGGCCCGCAAAGGCCCAGTAGGCCCACGGGGCAGCACAGAACATTTAAGCCCAGTAGGCCTGCTTTGGAGAGGAGCTCGAGAGAGCTACCACTAGGGCTTATAAACCAGTGCGGACGCCCCTCGGCTAGCGAGGTGGGACTAAACATGACGCACCTCACCTGCGCCAGCGCACCACCTTTAGTACCGGGTGGTGGCTCAAACCGGTATTAAAGGGAGGGTCTTTAGTACCGGTTGGAGCCACCACCGGTACTAAAAGGTGGGCGCTTCCCGCCGCTTGGCCTGGCCAAAATTGACCTTTAGTACCGGTTGGTCGCTCCAACCGGTACTAAAGGCCCATCCTATATAAGAAAACACTTAAAAAATTCAGTTTCTCATCTGCTTCTTCTCCTCTGCCCCGTCGCCCGCCGCCGCCACCCCTCGTCGACGCCCCCGTCGCCGCCCCGGCCGTCCCCGTCGCCGCCCCGTCCCCGTCCCCGTCGTCGCCGCGCCCCGCCCCGTCATCCCGTCGTCCCCGCCCGGCCCGTCCCCGTCCCCGTCGTCACCGCCCCGTCCCCATCCACGTCGTCGCCGCCCGTCGACGTCCCCGTCGCCACCCCCCGTCGCCTCGCCTCGCCGGTGAGCTCCTGCCCCGGCCGCCATGTCCACACACACACATTTTTTTTAGTTTTTTAGTTATAGAAATTTTTCTATTTTTTAGTTATAGAAATGTTAGTTATATAGAAATGTTATAAATTTTTCTGTTTTTAAGTTATAGAAATATTTGTAGAGATGTTAGCAATTTTTCTGTTTTTTAGTTATAGAAATATTAGAAATGTTAGTTATATATATAGAAATGTTAGAAATTTTAGAATTAGTTTTAGTTAGATGAATTAGATTAATGTCAAATTGTAAGAATTTGCATATAGAATTTTAGTTATCACAATCCAATCATTTAAAAAATGTTACTTTTTGCGGGTATATAGTATTTGTTCTCGACGATGCCCGGCCCGCATCCTCGCCGTCGACCTGTTCGCGACGACATCCGGCTGACCCATGTCCGGGATTGGGCTCCGCCGGGCTGGCACTGGGAGGTGCTACCTGGAGGGGCGCGCCACTTGGTGAGGAACCCGGCCTCGGGTCCCGTCGTCGACCCTGATCTCCTTTGGTGGCGTTCGCGTGGGCCACATTCGGTGCAGAGGGAGCCGGCCCCTCCGGAGGTGGTGCGTCGTCGTGTCAGGGAGGAGGATGAGCACGTCCATCGCTACATGGCTGCTATGGACGTCAGGTTCTCCAATACCTGGCAGGTTCTTTGGGCAGATGACCGGAGATATGATCCTATGATGGTTCCTTGTCTTTGGGTGTCCACCGCCCGCGTCCCAGGAACCGCGAGTGGCCTAGATTCTTCTATAGTATTCGATCTTTATTAGCTACCTAGCCAGTGATGTATTCGAGATTATATATTATTCGAGACGATGTATTCGAGATTATATATTATTCGAGACGATGCATATTATGTACTATATGATTCAGTTTTTCCTTATTGATTGCATCCATGCATTGCAATTTGAATACTAAATTGTTTTATATTTCTTATGTATTAGTTAAATAAAAGCTATGGCGGACAATACCGGCAGAGAGGGATAAGAGGCCCTATTCGAGATCATACGCAGCCCTAACAGGCCAGATGATCTGAATGAAGCAAATGACGACTCCCAATATCTGAACAATACCGGGGAGAGTGATGATAAGATATTCGATCTCGACGACCGAGCTGATGAAGCCATGAACTATGATTATGATTATGATGACGCAGACAATGATTATGATGACGAATACAATGTTGATCTTGAAATAACAAAGACTACCGGCGAGGTATATTTATATAAGTAGGCATCTAGTGATCATCACATGTTTTTTTATTTGAAGGTATATTAACGAATCGATCTTTCTTCTTTCAGCCCTCCGGATCGAGCAAATCTGCTTCTACAGACAGCAGGACAAAGCGCGGCCCGGGCAATAAGTTGAAGGAGGGTGTAAAGTACAACATCGATTCCATCAAAGCTAGTGGTGAACCCCTCACGCCTAAGAACATTGCGAACAAGTTCGTTCGTCAGTGAGGAGTTCTTGTGAAGGACCAACTCCCGATCTCCATTCAATAATGGAAAGAGCCAAAAACTAAACGCCCAGATGTTACTTGGGTCGAGGACAGAGCAAAACAAAAGCTTTGGGAATCTGTGATGGAACATTTCACCCTACCAGATTATTTCACTGATGCAGATGTGCAGAAAGTCAAGGACGCTGCTCTTAAGAAGATGGCAATTGCATTCAACACCCACAAGAAAACTGTATGGCCCAACTACCTCGCGGAAGAAAGGAAGACTCCAGAATTCAAGGGAACATTGGAGAAGCAAAGAGAACACTGGCCCGCTTTCGTGAAATTCAAGGAACGGTCGAGAAAAAAACAAGGCCAATGCCGCAAAAAAGACGCAGTTCCATAGGCTGGGTCCATGTGGCTATGCGGTGGCAATGCCTAAGTTGGATAAGTCTGAGCAAGAGATGGAGGATGCAGCGGTCACTCCGGTTACTAGGAACTGCCCCCCCAGGTGCATAACTTGGTTCTATGCGCATGGGGGGGCGTTGGACCTGAAGACAGGCCTGGTTTCGAAGAAGGCAAGTCTAAAAGGAGCAGAACAAAAGTTACTTGACGCAATTGAAGATGCTTGAAAGGGGGTGTTCACGCCCAACAGAGAGAACGACGAGCTTACGCGCGCCCTGGGAAATCCTTAACACCCGGGAAGAACACGAGGCAAGGGCGTTATTCCCTGGTATGAGGGCTTTTCGGAATGGAACGATGACTATAGGACCCGTGCAAGAAAGAAGATGGAGGAGGAGAAGAAGAGGAAGCTGGAGGAGGAGCAGAGGAAGCAGGACGCGGAACACCTTCAAGGCCTAGAAACAAGGCACGCGGACTTGGCACTCAAATTCCAGCAGCAGCAGCAGCAGATCGACTCACTTAGCCAGGAAAGGGGGTCTCAGCAGCGGCAGCAGCAAGCGGATGATCATCCAGCATTGGATAGCACCGTCCCATCCATGCCGAGAAGCAGCGTTGGTTCCGCCCGGGCGACGCGCTGCTGGATACATACCCTGTGGATGACATCATAGAGAACACTAACTGTGAGCTACACTTCAAAATGAAGAACATATCCATGAAGGTGGCGGACGCCGTTGCTTTTACAATTACCCCCAAAGCAACCTTCCATTGCGCCCCGATTCCAGCGGGCTATGCTCGTGTCTTGGTTGATGAGGTGGTGGACCCATATTCGGGGCTAGAGCTTGACATTCCTGGAGGTGACGACGAGCACACACTGGGAGAGGCCATACATCGTATCATCCTATGGAGAAAGGATTGCATCATCTTTCGAAGTCCACCGACACCGCGTCTGCCGACTCCTCCTTGAAGTCCGCCACCGTGTCAGCAGACTCCCGCTCCTCCAAGTCCACGAACGCGTGAGCAGACTCCTGTTTCAAGTCCGGCACAGCGTCAGGCCACTCCTCCAGTTTCAAGTCCGACACCGTGTCAGGTCACACCTCCTGCTTCAAGTCCGGCACAGCGTCAGGCCACACCTCCTGCTTCAAGTCCGACACCGTGTCAGGCCACACCTCCTGCTTCAAGTCCAGCACATCGTCAGGCCACTCCTCCTGCTCCAACTAAGCCACGTCAGCCGTCTCCGCCGCCTAAGCAATCGCAGAAGAGACACGCCGCAGCTATGGTGCGTAGCGGTACGAGTCGAGGTAGTACAGGAAGTACAGGCGGAGACAAGCGATATAAATATGGTCCAAGCAGCCTCGCTCCTCTTCCTCAGAGGCCTTACAACATGACCGAGGAGCAAAATGATGCAATAGTGCGGGCCGAAGTGGACGCTCATTTTGGACCGAAACCGGCAACGCCGCCAAGGGAGAAGTGCCTGAGGAAAAGATTGACCACTTCATTCGTATGGCTAGACCACCAGCTCCCAAGCCTGTTGATTCGGACTATGAGCGCCAAATCAGGAAGGCACATCGAGCACGACTATAGAAAGAAGCGAGCTCGAGCTCGAGCCAACAAGCAGCTGTCAAAAAATGCGGGAATACCGTTCCCCAGCTGGGAGAACAGGCGGCGCAATCGACCCCCCCCCCCCCGCTTGTTGTGCCAACAACACATGAGAGTACACGCGCCCAATATTATTGTGGGCAAACCGTTTACGTTCCCGAGCAGGGCGATGTGGTAATAACCGAGGAGCATATAATGCAGGCTGAAATGCTCAAGATCACTGTTGGACAACTCCTCGATATTGAGCCCATGTCTCCGCTTAGAGAGGATGAAATAAAACGGAAATATGTCCGGGGCCAACCTTTGGTCGAGCCCGAGGAGGTCAAGAACCTCCCAACGAGAATGTATGAATTGCATGATTGGTACATGAAAATTACCAAGATTTCCAATCAAGAGTCCCTCATGGTGCAAGTCGAGGAAGATCATTACTTCAATAAGAAAGCTCTGTCCGTTGAGTATTCAGAACTATTTCAGTTATTCAATCAAGATGCACTCGACAAATCTATCGTCAGTTGCTATTGTCTGTAAGTGATTTCTTTCTGTAATTTAAGTCTCAAGCTAGCTCTAGTGCTCATTGATTGATCATTAATTACCTGTAATTATATATCCTCACTATATATTCTTTTCTGTGGTATTATGCAGGATGAAGATGTACGAAATGAAAAATGCTGGACACTATGGCATTGGGTTCATTGACCCAAATACCGTTAATGAATACACATGGAAATTGGAATGGTGTAGACAAGATGTAGGGAAAAACATGGTAGAGTTCTTGAAGCGCCTCAATAGCAATGAAGATATACTACTTCCTTACAACTTCGAGTGAGTCACACTGTCTTGTACTAGAAATTCTGTTTTTGCTTACTAGCTAGATGTTAATACGTGTATAGGGTTTAGGGTTATAGTTGATTAGTGTTATCACATGCCCGCTTAATTTATACATGCAAACGTATGCGCATGCAGCTTCCACTGGATCTTGTTAGACATTAAAGTTGACGAAGGAAAAGTTGAAGTACTGGACTCACTACTTAAAAAAGATAGTGACTATAGCATCGTGAAGGGGATAGTCGACAGGTTATTTCAATCATTATTAACTATATCTCGGCCTATTTAGTTCGTCATTTCCTGATATGAACTATTTTTAATAACCCCTTTATTAATTTTCTTTGCCGACAGGCAGAGCTTGGGCAATGTACATCAAGGTGACTCCAGGAAAATGGCGACAAAAGCTATGTTGGTATCGACCCAAGGTAAGTAATTAAGTAGTACTAGCTAGCTAGCTACCATCTCTTTAATTCTTGTTTCAATACCATTAATTAATTAACATGCTTGACTAATTATTATCTGATTAAATTCTATTCTCGTAAAGGCCCTGAAGTAGGCGCCGGGGACTGAAGTGTGTGCATACTACGTTTGCGAGAACATTCGCATGATGGCGTCCGAAAGGAGCAGATCTGATAGACAGGACTGGGTACGTTTGCCATAACACTATTCACAAATCTTACATGATTGTCGATATCTAGTCACACAACTAATACACATGCATATTGATCTCCTTCTTAACAGTTCAAAGAGGTGCGGGACCAGCTCCTACCAGAGGAGCGCATACGAGCACTTCAAGAGGAAATAGCGGGATTTTTGCTCGACCAGGTCATAGATCCCAAAGGAGAATACTATTACCCGCTACCGCCCCCATGAACCACTTGTCATCGTGCTCCAAAGGCACCAAGGCAACATGTAGGAGAAATTGTATATATATACATGTGTATGTGTGAATAATTAATGGTGGTTGTGAGACATTCGATTATATATATATATATATATATATGATCGGTTCTACGAGAAAATCTATTTATATATATGCATAACGTGTACAATATGTAGTATCGTAAAATACCAGCAAACAAAAAAGAATTAAATGGAAAACACAAAATTAATAGAAAAATAAAATTAAAACCAAACCCCCCAAACATTTAGTACCGGTTGGTGCTACCAACCGGTACTAATGGTCTACCAGCACCCGGGCCTGGCTAGTGCCACGTGGTGGCACTTTAGCGCCGGTTCGTGCCGAACCGGTATTAAAGGGGGGGCTTTAGTCTCCACTCTTTAGTGCCGGTGGCCCTTACGAACCGGTGCTAAAGCCCGGTTCTGCACTAGTGGGGCTACATTATTCGAGTTGAGATTACATCAAGTATGCAAGTCCCATGTCACTGCCAGCATGCACCGTGGCACTTGGGGGCTAATGCAAAGTCATTTTAATAGCCTTATTGAAGACCCGACTCATCACATCATAATGAGCCAGCCCTTGGGGGCTACCAATTGCTCCTGTCAACAATTCAAGGTACACAAGTTTTCATCCATTATATTGAAGGATCCACTGCTCAGTTGGTCAAGCACAAAGCTCTCAACTTTGTGGACGTGGGTTCAAGCCCCATGATGGGGGTTACATCATATAATGTTATTCTCAATGGAGTATATATAAAGTCCCAGCTCAATATTATCTTACTGAGCCGGCCCTTGGGGGCTACACGTTGCTGTTCAAAGTTTACATGATTATATTTACAAAGTCCCTGCTCATTATTGCATAATGACACGGCCCTTGGGGGCTACATTGGTTGAAGTTTTTATGAGCATAAGGCAATTTCAAATCCTAGGTTGCTGCAAGCATGACAACCCGGCACTTGGGGGCTACATATGTGGAATTTTCAGTTTGACTAGTGACTGAGATGAACAAATCAGATGTTTTCAAGGTTGTGACATTTATATTGAAGCAAGTCTTAAGTTGTTGCTACGCTACCTTCTTAAGACTTGGGGCCTACAAGTGATAGGCATATAAGAGGTATATTTTCAAAGCTGATGTTAACAAACAGTTATGACCCGGTGCCATCAATATTTATAAACCGGCAAGTTCTACGTCCTTAAACCGGCTGAAGATCAGATGAGGATTTCAAGGACCAATATTTCCGTTAAGCATTGGGAGCTGAGTCAAATGAATCATTCTTCATAATATTTTTCTGTGACAAACCAATGTCAGCAAATTGATTATGAAGCTGGCCTATTGACCCGGATTTTCTAGAAGAAGGAAATGACAAGGACTTAAGGATGATCAGGATCAGTTTAACATGGATAAATCCAAATTAAACTGGGGGCTAATGTCGGGGATATACCCCACGGTATGACCCGGCCGGAGTTATAACCCGGCTGGGACTTGGTAAACCGGCAGACAGTTAAGACAGATGGTTAAGACAGACAATTAAACCAGACGGTAAACCGGCAGGTGATAAACCGGCTGACAGTTAAGCCAAACGGTAAACCGGCAGGTGGTAAAGCGGCAGACCGTTAACCCAGGTGATAAACCAGCTGACAGTTAAGCCAGACGGTAAACCGGCAGATGTTAAGTCAGATGATAACCCGGCAGATGATAACCCGACAGATGTTAAGTCAGATCATAACCCGACAGACAGTCATAACCCGGCACACAATCATAACCCGGCAGACAGTCATAACCCGGCAGACAGTTATAACCCAGCAGATAGAGTCGCCTGGGGTTAACAAGCCCGAGACGTTAAGAAGCCCAAGATGTTAAGAAGCCCATGAAGAGAAGTCAAAATAGTTTAAGTCTTAATCCGAGTTGGACTCTACATGTAACCCGCCCCTTCAACTTGTATAAGGTTGGGCAGGGCACCCCAGGAAGAGGGAAAATAATCTTAAGGGTTAGACACAACTAGGAGAGCCGGTTTACAGTGACTCCCTCGTGATGATAATGAGACCTAGCCTCAAACAGCATGTAGGGTTATTACCGGATGATGTTTCCCGGGGCCCGAAGCTGTCTAAATCCTTGTCTTGTGTGTTGATCTGCCTCGCGTCTCTGGATTCCCACCAACCCCTTCAAGCTACCGCATAGATGCGTTGGCCTCACGACTAAGTCCTCACACTAGGTCATCTGCCGTGACAATTCCACGACAGAAGGCATCCCCTCTTTCGTCTTCAAAACTATCGGTATGCCTTACTCTGAGCTATATTTTTATTCATCACATGATATGTGTTTTGCTTGGAGCGTATTTTCAATTTTACTTGCTGTTTGAATAAAATCATTCGATCTGAAATCTTGAATGAAAAAGAATCCTCCCATGGCAAGTTAATTATTTGACTACTCAGTGTTCTTCACTTATATATTTTTGGAGTAGTTTGTCATTTACTCACGTGCTTCACATATATCCTATGAGTAAATGGTTGAATGAATTGAATATCGTAAATCTGAATTTATATATGTTTCATATGCTTATACCATGAGGAGTAATGACTTCACACAGAATAAATATAGGTAGTAAACTTACTGAAAGTTAGCAAACACAGAATTGGTCACTTGAACAATTCATGAAAGAATATTGAAGGAAGAGAGATTTCACATATAAATATACTATCTTGGACATGTTATGTAATTGTGAGGACTCATTAAAATATGACATGCTAAAAGGTTGATGTTGGGCAAGGAAGACAACTTAATGGGTAATGTTTTCCTATATCTGAAACGTCATATTGTCTTGGATCATCCAACATGTTGATCTTGCCTTTCCCTCTCATGCTAGCCAAATTCTTTGCACCAAGTAGAAATACTACTTGTGCTTCCAAACATCCCTTAAACCAGTTTTGCCATGAGAGTCAACCATACCTACCTAAGGATTGAGTAAGATCCTTCAAATAAGTTGTCATCGGTGCATGCAATAAAAATTTCTCTCTAAATATGTATGATCTATTAGTGCGAAGAAAATAAGCTTGATACGAACTTGTGATAGGGAAGAAATAAAAGCGACGGACTACATAATAAAGGTCTTTATCACAAGCAGCAATCTAAAGTGACGTTCTTTTGAATTAAGATTTTGTACATCCAACCATAAAAGTGCATGACAACATCTGCTTCCCTCTGCGAAGGGCCTATCTTTTACTTTTCTCTTCTACCCTTATACAAGAGTCATGGTGATCATCACCTTTCCTTTTTACACTTTTTCCTTTGGCAAGCACTTTGTGTTGGAGCGATCCGGATATATATATATCCACTTGGATGTAGGTTTTCATAACTTATTATTGTTGACATTATCCTTGAGGTAAAAGGTTGGGAGGCAAAACTATAAGCCCGTATCTTTCTCTGTGTCCGATTAAAACTTTGAACCCATAAATATCACATGCGTGTTAGCAATTGTGAAAGATTAAATGATAGTTGAGTATGTGGAGTTTGCTGAATCAAAGCTCTTACATAGACCCATCCAAAAAAAAGATGAATTTTAATTGATTGATGACTAAGAGCACTGTTTGTTAGTTTTCAAGAAATTTTATGATCTATACTTTAACATGTGAATAGCTTGTTACTTGATCATGAAAAGTTTTATGAGATGAGCTACTCTTATGACATATAATGATGCTAGAAAAGGTGATTGAAATTATCATTGATCAAACTTGTGCACCTGCTAGCATTCACACTTCATAAATTATTTCTTTTATCATTTACCTGCTCGAGGACGAGCAGGAATTAAGCTTGGGGATGCTGATACGTCTCCAATGTATCTATAATTTATGAAGTATTCATGCTATTATATTATCCATCTTAGATGTTTAATATGCATTTATATGCTATTTTATATGTTTTTTGGGACTAACCTATTAACCTAGAGCCCAGTGCCAATTTCTGTTTTTTTTCCTTTTTTTGAGTTTCACAGAAAAGGAATACCAAACAAAGTCCAATTGACGTGCCAATTTTTGATGATTTTTATGGACCAAAAGAAGCCCCCGGATTAAAAGAGTTGGGCCAGAAGAGTCCCGGGCTGTCCACGAGGGTGGAGGCGCGCCCACCCCCCCGGGCGTGGGCCCCTATCTCATGGACGACTCGGAGACCCCCCTGACGTGAAACCTGTCGTGGTTCTAAGTCTGATAGTAGAATTGTGGGTAGGGATGTAAAGGCAAGGTCCTAGCTATGGAGAAGCTGTACGCATGAGTTTTACGAGTTCAGGCCCTTCTCGGAGGAAGTAACAGCCCTATGTCTCGGAGCCCGGAGGCGGTCGACTGGATTATATGCGTGTGTGTTACAGGGGTGCGAACCCTTGTGCAAGTGGAGGGGGTGACTTATATAGAGTGCGCCAGGACCCCGGCCAGCCCAATGTTACAAGGAGTTCAATGTTCATAAAGCAGGAACGTTACAGGTAATGTCTGTAGTAAAGTAATATAAATGACTATTAAGTCTAAGAGTAAATGCCCGACCGTTGCTGCGCGGAGTGGCTTTAGGTCTTCTGCACGTCGAGTGGTTTAGTGGTCGAGTGACAGAAACAAATGGGGGGTCTCCGAGTGAATGGTAGGTCGAGTAGATTACACTCGATACCTTTGTTGGGTCCCCTCTATTTACTCTTGAACCTATTTGCTTCTAGGACAAGGACCTTAGGTAGGAGGTATAGGTCAGGCCTATTGCCCTACCTCAGGTCTATGTCCTCATCATTAGCCCCAGAATGGATTGAGGTCCGAGTGAAAAGAAGGTTGAAGTTGACTTTGCTCTCGCTCTTGCTTTCACCTCCAAATGGATGCCAGTTGTTGGATCTTCGGCTTCGTTTCAGTCGCCTTGATCGATTCAGAAATGACCGACTGGTTTTATAACATCATCCGTCGAGTGTTATCTTTGACATGGAATCTTTGGCGTGATCGATTGTAGAGGATCCAGGATTTTGCGGGATTCGAAATTTTGGTGGAAGCGCGCCAGGCGGAGCGCGCCGTGGTAAGCAGAGTGGATAAGCAGGGCGTTTCGATTTTCGTGCCACCTTTTTCGCCATGTATCCCGTGTGCGACTGTTAAGGGATTTGACAGGATCGCCCAGACCCATGCATCAGCCACTCGGAAGTAGGCCCTTAAAAGCTGCGAGGCCGAGGCGTCCACACTATGTGTGCCCATTCTCCCTCTTCTTCCTCTTGCTCCTTTACCTCGTTCGGCTTCTCCACCCTCAACGCCGCCACTCCGCCGCCATGGGAAAGGAGAGAACGGCGGCGCTGGAACGCGCGAAGAAGGCGACGGGGGCGGCGAAAAGCAAGAAGACAAATCAGGGATCTTCATCGCGCTCGGGGCTGCCGTCGGGTTGGATCCAGGGAGATTGGATCCGATCCTCACTTCAGCAGGAAGACCTGGACGATATGGCCGAGCTATGGCTGATCATCCACGAGTCTGCGCGGCTGCCGGAGGGGGAAACGGAGCCACAGCCGCGACCGGGTGAGTGTGTTCTGCTCGCCACCCATGTCGACCGCGGCTTCTCGCTTCCTCCACGCCCCTTATTTCGAGGTTTCTTGAATTTCTTCGGGGCTCAACTCCATCATTTTACTCCCAACACCATCACATATCTTGCCGCATTCATGTCCATGTGCGAGAATTTCCTGGGGTGTCGACCACACTAGGGTCTTTTCAAGCACATTTTCACTATCCGCTCCCAATCAGTGAAGAAAGCGAACTCGAATGACGCGAAAACCCATGTTATCCGAATGTGTGGGGGTCTGGGTATTCAGAAGAGGAAGAGGAGTTCCTTCCCTCCGATGACTCTCCCTGAGTCGGTCAGGGGCTGGCAGTCGACCTGGTTCTATTGCCAGGATATTGTGACCCCAGGCCACTCGACTGGACTTCCCCCTTTCTCTTTTGATCGTGTTCAGACTCCATCTTCGTTGAAAGTGACCGCCGCGGAGAAGGCGGAGACGTGCATGTTGGTCGAGAGGGTAGTTCGACTGATCAACCAAGGTGTCACCGGCATGGATCTGCTGGAGGTGTTTCTCAGTCGGCGCATTCAACCACTCCAAGCTCGTGACCACTCCATGTGGATGTACTCCGGGGCTGGTGATACCGCCCGGGTTCATCCGGAGGTGGTGACAGCCAAAATGGTGGCCGAGTGGCTAAGCAGCATCACAGGGAACAAGGACAACCCCAGGGGCGCCAGGAGAGTCAAACCTTTCAGCGACATCAACCAGCCAGACAAGGTTTGGCCATTACAACTGATTGAATTTGGATGTGTTTTCTGACTGTTTGTTGATCCCACTGATTTCCACTCGGCTACTTGTTTTGTAGATTTATACAGAGATGTACTCAATGCCCAATGGCGAACAAGCTCTGGAGCAGTACCATGAAGGCGAGGACAGCGCAGAGGAGAGCGGCGAGTGGGAGTCACCAGCCGACGATGATGAAGATGAGAGCGATGAGTCGGACGACGAGGTGGTAGCCGACTCAACACCTCGTTCTGAACGTCGATCCAAGCAGCGCCATGATCCCGCGTGCAAGCGCGGCAAGCTGTGGCCTCGAGCGCTCCATCTCAAAAGCGCGCTCGGTCTTCGACTCCAGAATTGGCTGAGAAGGTCACCAAGCAGCCCAAGATCAATCCTTCGAAGGCTCGGAAGACCTTGCCTAGGATCAAGATGGACGTTCCTGTTGCTTCTGGGTAAATGTTCTCTCCGTATTTTCCTGTTCTGACCGATTCTCTTGTACTGACCGAGTGGATGATGAACCTTTGCAGCCCAGCCTCGGCTTCGACTGATATGGATATCGACAAGACCCCAGACAACGAGGAAATCGACGATGCAGCTACCTCCAAAGCCAGTAAGTTTTCCCGACTCGAGTTTATTTGGACGACTGGATTGTTTGTCAGCTATCTCCTAGACTTTCTCTGTTTGTTGCAGCGCCACGGGACGTTGTTGTGCTCCCGGACGATGAAGAAGAAGTGCCGCTGAGGGGAAGGAGGAGGAGGGACAAGGAACTGAGCGGGAAAGCGCCTGAGGCCCAGGTTCCTCAGTCGACTGATATGCCTGGGGCGGCCGTCGAGCGCTCGTCAGATCCGGCACGTACCAACGTCACTTCCGCTATCCCGCGAGTGATTGCCCATCAGGATCAGCTGCTCAGACTGCGCCACTAGCACCACGCCATTAGAATGCGCCATTAGTATAGCCCACGGTGCGCCATTACTATGTGACTTAGTAATGGCGCACCACATAGAAGTGCGCCATTAGTAACAATTTTTTTTCAAAAAAAATTTCAGAAATTTTTTTTTCAAAATTTTTCTTAATCTCGGGTCAATATGCTTAATCTCAAGTCAAATCGCACTAAGTGGTCAAACTTCCCAGAAGGTCACCCATCCTCACACTACTCCAGCCCGAGCATGCTTAACTTCACAGTTCTATCCAACCCCAGTACCACCTCACTTAACAGGCATGTGTTGATATAACTACCATATCAATCCTATTAAACCTTGTTGATGTCTAGGACTTTGTTCATGTTCATGAGTATGATGAAATTTTGAAAAATATTTCAAACTTCCCGGTCATATTACGTATCATTTTTTGAAAAAAAAATCCAAAAAAAATTCAACACCAATTTTTTTTCTGTTACTAGTGGCGCACCAAGAAAACTGTGCGCCACTAGTAAGTTTGAATTTTTTTGAATTTTTTTGCCTCTAGTTCTTGAAAGCCCTGTAACTTTTTTCTGTTTGGTTTTCGAGGATTTTGAAAATGTTTAACGGGGTTTCCCCGGTTAAATTCGGATGTAACTTTTCGAGTAGATGATTTTTCATATAAAAAACTTTTTAATCCGAGTTCGTATGCAAAAGTTATGCCCATTTTACAAATTCCAGAGAGATTTTGCAAATAAAGTCGAAATTCATATTTGTAAATTTTCCCAACAACTAGACCACATATCACATGGGAAACTTATTTTCTTTTATTTTTTTGACATTTCCATCATTTTCTTTTATTTTTTTTAAACTGAAAAGGCGGTCCACGGGGCGGGGGGGGGGGGTGCATTCGGTGGAATTTTTGGGTCAAGTTAGTAATGGCGCACCGTGGGAGTGGAGCGCCATTACTAGTTCAACTAGTAATGGCGCACCACTCCCACGGTGCGCCATTACTAGTTTTGAAAAAAAAATTGAAAAAAAATTGAAAAAAATTACTAGTGGCGCACCGTGGATGTGGTGCACCATTACTAGTTTAACTAGTAATGGCGCACTATCCCCTAGTGCGCCATTACTAGTTTTGAAAAAAAATAAAAAAAATTGAAAAAAAATTGAAAAAAATTACTAGTGGCGCACCGTGGATGTGGTGCGCCATTACTAGTTTAACTAGTAATGGCGCACTATCCCCTGGTGCGCCATTACCAGTTTTGAAAAAAAATAAAAAAAATTTGTTACTAGTGGCGCACCGTGGATGTGGTGCGCCATTAGTATTTGGACACTAATGGCGCACCAACACATGGTGCGCCATTAGTATATAGTAGTGGCGCACCACATGTCTTGTGCGCCATTAGTGTCCATATCATCTATAGCCCTTTTCCTAGTAGTGTTACTGCGTATCAAACCTCGGACGACCAACCGTCTGCCGCCAAGGAAGCTCTTCTTCAGTTGAACCTTGTGATGGGGCAGATGAAAGTGGTGCATGAGGCCAGTCAGGTGGCCTTCAACGCCGTAGCTGCTCTGCAGAGCAATGTCCAGGTTAGTTGGTTTCCGATTGATCATATTTCTCATCCGATAACCCACTGGGGTGTGACTGTTTTGAAGTTGCACGAGTCAATTTGAGTCATCTTGGATTGAATTTTTGAACTAGTGGGGGCACTCTTAGTGCACCCACTGGGTGTAGTCCCTGAGACCATAGTTGACTGCGGGCAGTCGATCGTGGTCTGAGAATCGGAATTTTTTCACTCGGTCTGGACTGGCCAAGTCGAATGACACCAGAACTAGTGGGGGCACGAGAAGTGCACCCACTGGGTGTAGTCCCCGAGACCGTGGTTGACTGCGGATAGTCGACTATTGTCTGAGAACTGTTTTTTTACTCTCGCACTGGGCAGACCATGTCGGGTGTTTATTCAAACCAGTGGGGGCACGCGAAGTGCACCCACTGGGTGTAGTCCCCGAGACTGCCGTTGAATGTTTGATTCGGCGGTAGTCTTAGAGTAGCTATCACTGTGATGTCTATTTATCCTGGTCAATTGATATGGCCTAAACTGCAGAAATCTTGTTATCTTGGGGCTCAGCTTTCCACAATGAACAAGCAGCAAATCAGCCTCAACCTTGATCTAGAATTGGCCCAGAAGAATCTCAAGACTGCTCGTGATGAAGTAGCTGCCATGGGAGGTAAACAATCGACAACTGTCTTTCTCACTGCCGGCCCTTCTCCTTTCCATTTTTTGAACCGAGTGACTCCACTCGAGCAGATGTATGTAGTGAAAACCGTCAACTCCAAGCCCGTCTGAAGAATATCATTTCTTTAGAGAAAATGAAGCAGGCTTTGGAGAAGAAGGATCTGGATCTTGCTGCTGCACAGAAGGAAGCGCGAGAGAAAACGGCGCTTGCTGACAAGAAGCTTGCTTCAGTCGGTAAGTTAGAAGAGGAGAACTCCAAACTGAAGGCTGCTGTCTCTGACGCCAATTGGGAGGTCGAGCGACTGAAGAAAGACAAGGACAAGCTGACTGACGAGCTTGGGAGTCTCAAGGCCAAGAAGGGCGAGTTGTAGTCTTATCTGGGCCAGCTTGCTGCAAAGCTGGTCCTAAAACTTGAAGGTACTGATGGTTGACTGACTTATTATAGTCGACTGTCCAGCTTGATTATATCGTCGACTCATCGTTTACTCGACTGTGCAGAGCTTTGCCAAGACTTTGAAGCGGAAACTGGGCGGGTCGAGACGGGTCTCGATCCAATAAATTGTCCAGTCAAGGATGATGTTGTGATGAATGTGCTGCGGTTGGAATCTCGCATGGATAGTGCAGTTGCTTATCTTGCTCGCCTGAAGGCAGCGATGACTCGGGTTGATGCTGAACTCTGGCCTCAGGCGGAACTGTCTCAAGATATCGAGTCTCTGATGGCTCGACTGAATCAAATACCTGACCGAGTGCAAGAGTGAAAGAAGTCATCTGCTCGCTGTGGCGCTGATGTCGCGTTGTCCTTGGTCCGAGTGCACTGCAAAGACGTCAAAGAAGACAAGCTGGCGGAGCTCAAGGTTGCTAACACAAAGAGGCACACCTTCCAATCCTTCATGGACACTTTTCTTGACGCTGCCACTCGCATTGTAGACAGCATAGACCTTGACAGTTTCTGCGACCCAGCCAGTCCTTGTCCTGACGCGTGACCGAAAAACATTATGCTCCACATTTATTTGCCTCGGAATGCCGAGTGATTGTGTAATCGTTAAACTTCTTCGGGCTTGGTGCTCGAATACTTTTGATTCGTCGTCCGGAACTTTAGGATTTATCTGAACTTGGTTTATCTCTGAATATTCTTGTGTTTGCCTTCGAGTGGATTTGGCTCTTCACTCGGAATAATCTTTGTACTTGAGATGTAGCTCTGAGGAGAAGATCCCAGTTGACCTGTACCTCGTCGTCCTTGCGGACGAGGATGGAGCGTACGTTGTATTTGTGGCGCAGCTCCGAAGGAGAAGGTTACAGTCGACCTGTACCTCGTCGTCCTTGCGGATAGGGCAGGAGCACATGTTGTACTTGTGGCGCAGCTCCGAAGGAGAAGGTTGCAGTCGACCTGCACCTCGTCGTCCTTGCGGATAGGGATAGAGCGCACATTGTACTTGTGGCGCAGCTCCGAAGGAGAAGGTTGCAGTCGACCTGCACCTCGTCGTCCTTGCGGATAGGGCAGGAGCACACGTTGTACTTGTGCCGCCGCTCCGAAGGAGAAGGTTGCAGTCGACCTGCACCTCGTCGTCCTTGCGGATAGGGATGGACTTTGAACTTAGGCAAGTACTAGACTGCAGCTAAGCCCCCGAGTGGGAGGGTTGCTCACCACTCGGTGGGGTTTTACAAACTTAGGCGAGTACTGGACTGCAGCTAAGCCCCCGAGTGGGAGGATTGCTCACTACTCGGTAGGATTTTTCAAACTTAGGCGAGTACTGGACTGCAGCTAAGCCCCCGAGTGGGAGGGTTGCTCACCACTCGGTAGGATTTTTCAAACTTAGGCGAGTTCTGGACTGCAGCTAAGCCCCCGAGTGAGAGGCTTGCTCATCACTTGGTGGAATTTTTCAAACTTAGGCGAGTACTGGACTGCAGCTAAGCCCCCGAGTGAGAGGCTTGCTCATGACTCGGTGGGATTTTTCAAACTTAGGCGAGTACTAGACTGGAGCTAAGCCCCCGAGTAAGAGGCTTGCTCGTCACTCGGTGGGATTTTTCAAACTTAGGCGAGTACTGGACTGCAGCTAAGCCCCCGAGTGAGAGGCTTGCTCCTCACTCGTGGGATTTTTCAAACTTAGGCGAGTACTGGACTGCAGCTAAGCCCCCGAGTGAGAGGCTTGCCCATCACTCGGTCGGATTTTTTAAACTTAGGCAAGTACTGGACTGCAGCTAAGCCCCCGAGTGAGAGGCTTGCTCCTCACTCGCTGGGATTTTTCAAACTTAGGCGAGTACTGGACTGCAGCTAAGCCCCCGAGTAAGAGGCTTGCTCATCACTCGATGGGATTTTTCAAACTTAGGCGAGTACTGGACTGCAGCTAAGCCCCCGAGTGGGAGGGTTGCTCAACACTCGGTGGGATTTTTCAAACTTAGGCGAGTACTGGACTGCAGCTAAGCCCCCGAGTGGGAGGGTTGCTCTCCACTCGGTAGGAGTTTACAAACTTAGGCGAAACGGATTAGCGGCTAAGTCCCCGAGTGAGAGGCTTGCTCACCACTCGGTAGGATTTTTCAAACTTAGGCGAAACGAATTCGCGGCAAAGTCACCCACTGGGGGATTTCAGACGTAAACAAAAGTAACAACAACCATTTAGGAAGACTGTAAAGCTCTTGTCTTTGATAAACAAACTACAAAGGTACTTCTTATTACATCTCATCCGAATGAGTACTTAAGTATAAAAGGGGTGGAGCAGCTCCGCGTTCCAAGCCCGTGGCTCATCTTTCTGATGCTCGACATTGTAAAGATGGTATGCTCCATTGTGGAGAACTCTGGTGACAATGAAGGGACCTTCCCAAGCAGGAGCGAGCTTGTGTGGTTTCTGCTGATCCACTCGAAGAACCAAGTCTCCCTCTTGAAAGGCTCGGCCCCTCACGTTTCTGGCGTGGAATCGACGCAAGTCTGGCTGATAAATGGTCGACCGGATTAAGGCCATCTCTCTTTCCTCCTCTAGGAGATCGAGTGCGTCCTGCCGGGCCTGTTCAGCTTCATCTTCAGAGAAGAGCTCGACTCGGGGTGCATTGTGAAGCAAGTCACTCGGTAGAACAGCTTCAGCTCCATAAACCAAGAAGAATGGAGGTCGACCAGTCGACCGATTGGGAGTTGTCCTTAATCCCCAAAGAACTGATGGAAGTTCATTGACCCAGGCACCTGCTGCGTGTTTGAGATCACGCATCAGTCGGGGTTTCAGTCCTTTGAGAATCAAGCCATTCGCTCTTTCTGCTTGTCCATTCTACTAGGGGTGGGCGACTGAAGCATAGTCGACTCGCATGCCTTGGGAAGCACAGAAGGCTCTGAACTAATCAGAATCGAAGTTCGACCCGTTGTCAGTGATGATGCGGTGCGGAACTCCATATCTGAATGTCAATTCTCTGATGTAGCTGACGGCAGTACTGGCTTCAAGATTCTTGATAGGCTTGGCTTCAATCTACTTGGTAAACTTGTCGACTGGTACAAGCACATGAGTGAAGCCGCTCCTACCAGTCCTCAGGGGTCCAACCATATCCAACCCCCAAACTGCGAAGGGCCAGACGAGTGGAATAGTCTTCAGGGCTGACGCAGGCTTGTGGGACATATTGGAGTAAAACTGGCAGCCTTCACATTTGTCGACTATATCTTTCGCCATTTCATTTGCTCGTGGCCAATAAAATCCGGCTCGGTATGCTTTGGCCACAATGGTCCGAGAGGACGCATGATGACCACAGGTCCCCGAGTGGATGTCGTTGATGATCACTCGACCTTCTTCTGGTGTGATGCATTTCTGGCTGACTCCGGTTAAACTTTCCCTAAACTGTTGTCCTTTTATCATAGTAAAGGCTTTGGATCGACGGACGATCTGTCGAGCCTCTTCTTCATCCTCTGGGAGTTCTTTCCTAAGGATATACGCAATGTATGGCACTGTCCAGTCGGGAGTGATGACCAAACCTCCATGATCAGGTCGACCACGGCTGGGACTTCGACTTCAGTCGGATCTGTGGCGCTCTTAGGCTGCGGGGGCTCTTCAGTGAAAGGATCTTCTTGAACTGAAGATGTATGAATGTGTTCCAAAAACATGTTGCTGGGAATGGCTTCCCTCTCGGAACCTATCTTTGCCAAATCATCGGCTGCTTGATTTTTCAGTCGGGGTATATGATGGAGCTCTAACCCCTCAAACTTCTTTTCCAACTTCCTCACCGCATTGCAGTAACCAGTCATAGCTGGGCTTCTGACGTCCCACTCCTTCATCACTTGATTGACTACCAAATCTGAGTCACCGTAGACCATGAGGCGACGGACGCCGAGTGAGATGGCCATACGTAACCCATATAAGACTGCTTCATATTCCGCTTCGTTATTGGAGGATTCAAAATGAATCTGGAGAACATATCTGAGCTTGTCTCCTCGAGGGGATACCAGTACCACCCTAGCACCGGAACCATTCAGCATCTTGGAACCATCAAAGAACATGGTCCAGTGCTCTGAGTGGACTTGAGTCGGCAGTTGCTGTTCGATCCACTCGGCGAGGAAATCTGCTATTGCTTGGGACTTGATAGCTTTCTTTGCCTCGAACTTGATATCCAAGGGAAGAAGTTCAATCGCCCACTTTGCCACTCGACCAGTTGCTTCTATGTTGTTCAGAATCTCTGATAATTAATGGAGCATCGCTGACGACTGTAATGGAGTGGTCAGAGAAATAATGTGCAACCTTCTTCGTGGTCATATAAATCCCATAAACAAGCTTCTGATAATGTGGATATCTTTGCTTTGATGGAGTCAAAACTTCAGAAACATAATATACTAGGCGCTGAACTTTATAGGCTTTTCCTTCTGCTTCCAGCTCGACCGTAAGTACTGTACTGACGACTTGTCCAGTGGCTGCAATGTAAAGCAGTAAAGGCTCTTTGCTGATTGGGGCAGCAAGCACCGGCTGGGTGGAAAGCACAGTGCTTTGAGCTCTGCAAATGCTGCATCAGCTTCAGGAGTCCACTCGAACTTATCAGACTTCTTCATCAGTCGGTAAAGAGGCAATGCCTTTTCACCGAGGCGAGAAATGAATCGACTTAAGGCGGCCAAACAACCTGTAAGCTTTTGAACATCGTGCACACACACAGGGCGTTTCATTCGGAGAATGGCACCAACTTTCTCTGGGTTAGCGTCGATCCCTCGTTCGGAAACGAGAAAATCGAGTAATTTTCTGCCCGGAACTCCGAATGTGCACTTTGATGGATTAAGCTTGATATCATACCTTCTGAGGTTGGCAAAAGTTTCAGCAAGGTTAGCCAGCAGGTCGGAACCTTTACGTGACTTGACCACAATGTCATCCATGTATGCTAACACATTCCGACTGATTTGAGTGAGTAAACACTTCTGAATCATCCTCATGAATGTAGCTCCAGCATTCTTCAGGCCAAATGGCATGGTGACATAACAGAAGCACCCAAATGGAGTGATGAAAGCTGTTTTTATCTCATCGGGTCCATACAGTCGGATCTGATGATACCCGGAATAAGCGTCCAAAAAGGACAAGCGCTCACACACTGCAGTCAAGTCGACTATTTGATCGATGCGGGGTAGAGGAAAGTGATCTTTCGGGCAGGCCCGATTGATATGCTTGAAGTCAATGCACATGCGAAGTGAGTCGTCCTTCTTGGGGACCATGACAACATTGGCTAGCCACTCAGAGTGGTAAATCTCTCGGATAAACTCAGCTGTTAGGAGCCGAGCTACTTCTTCACCGATCGCTTTTCTCTTCTGTACGGCGGACCGTCGAAGATGTTCTTTGACTGGTTTCACTTTTGGGTCGACTCGCAAACGGTGCTCAGCCAGCCCCCTGGCAACACCCGGCATGTCAGAAGGTTTCCATGCAAAGATGTCCCAATTCTCGCGGAGGAACTGGATGAGCGCTTCTTCCTATTTGGAGTCGAGCGTTGTCGAAATGTGAGTCGGAGCAGCATTGGCATCGGTCGGGTGAATATGAATCGGCTTCGTTTCACCAGACGACTGAAATGTTGAATCCATGGCAGGCTTCTTTGCTCACAACAAATCACTCGGATCTGCGTTCTTTTGATACTCTTGCAATTCCACTACTGCCATTTGTGCATCGGCGATCTTTGAGCCCTTCTGGAAGCACTCTTCCGCCTTCTTCCGATTGCCAGTGATAGTGATCACTCCTTTGGGACCAGGCATCTTCAATTTGAGGTACACATAGCATGGTCGAGCCATAAAACGTGCATAAGCCGGCCAGCCCAGGATAGCATGATAAGCACTCTGGAAATCGACGACTTCAAACGTCAACTTTTCTTTGCGGTAATTCTTGGAATCACCGAAAACCACATCAAGGGCGATCTGGCCGAGTGATTCAGCCTTCTTGCCAGGAATAACTCCATGGAAACTCATATGGCTTTCACTGAGTCTGGACATCGGAATGCCCATTTCTTTCAAGGTCTCTGCATACAGTATATTCAGGCCGCTGCCACCATCCATCAGAACCTTAGTCAACCAAGTGCCTTCGACGACTGGGTCGACCACCAATGCTTGCCTCCCAGGGGTGGCTATGTGTGTTGGGTGATCAGACTGGTCGAATGTAATGGCAGTCTGAGACCACTTCAAATAACTGGGCATCGCTGGGGCGACCATGTTCACTTCTCCGTTGATGACTTTTAGTCAACAACAGCAAAAATCATCAGAGTTGAATTGACGTGGGGGTAACCATCATCGTTCTCTTCCTTATTCTCAACCTTGTCTGATTCTTTCTCCTTCTCTTTGGGCTGTTTCTCTCGGAATTGCTGGATTAGGAGACGACATTGTCGAGTGGTATGCTTCGGGTAAATGAGATTACCCTCCTCATCTTTTTTGATGTGAATGTGGCACGGTAAATCCAACACATCATTTCCATCTTGATCTTTTACTTTCTTGGGGTTCCATGGCCCTTTGGGCTTCCCCTTGAACTTTCCTTGAGTCACGACTAAGGCTTCTCCGGGAGCAGCTGGCTCGGCTTTGCGCTTCTGCTTCCGACTGGAGTTCCCTCCCCCGACTTCGTGGGCGACTGTTTTGTGCTTGCCACTCAGGAGCCGATCCTCCTCTTCACCATTAGCATACTTGGTGGCAATTTCCATCATTCGACTCAGAGACATATCTCCGGTCCGACCGAACTTCAGATTCAATTCCCAATACTTGACGCCTTCCTTGAAGGCACAAACTGCTTGGTGATCAGACACATTCTCCACCGTGTGGTGCAACGTGATCCATCTCTGGATATAATCTATCAAAGTTTCATTCGACTTCTGCACACAAGACTGTAGCTCTGTCAGCCCTGCTGGCTGTTTGCATGTACCTTCAAATGTTCTGACAAATACTCGGGCAAGCTCTTCGTAGCTATAAATACTACCAGGTGCTAGCTGATTCAACCACGCTCTGGCCGAGCCCTCTACCATCAGAGGAAGGTGCTTCATGGCCACTTCGTCATTTACCACCACCAATCTGCACAGCCACTCGGTAGTCTTCAAGCCAAGTGTCAGGCTTGGATTCACCAGTGAACTTGCTGACTCCAGTCACCAACCTGAAGTTGGGAGGAATGCTCTGATGGCTCTGCTGAAACACTCGGGACCTGAAACATGCACCCTCCTGCCGGTCGAGTAATCTCTATCGTGGCCATCTCTGTGTGCTCTATTCCTATCAACCAGACCTTGAATGAGAATGGATCTCGCGTCAAAGCTCGGCTCCCGGGGGTCGACTGGAATCCTTCGCCCACCACTGTGAGGGCGTCTGTCATCGTGTTACCGAGGCGCGTATGACCCACTCCTTGGGGGAGGCGTGGTTACTCGACGACGATCTTACTGCTCATGGTTCCTGTACTGATCCTGTCGATCTCCACATCCCTCACGCCTTGGAGGCGATCTCGGGCTGTGAGTTGACTGAACTGTATCTGCCATCACAGACCTACTATGAATCCTATTCCGAGACTGTGACACAGCTGTGTTCTGCTCCCCCGCCGCCCGGAGCAAAGCCCGGATCTGCATCAAACCCCTACCAGCCTCCGACTAGGAAGGCTGAATCAACTCTTCTATTCGGGCAGCAGCTGTGAGATTCTGGATCGGAGTTCGATATAGCTGGGTTGGAGGCGGAAAGAGTTGATGTCGACTGGATTCAGGAACTCGCTGCCGAGCACGCTCGTCGAGTGCGTGCTGGAGATTCTCCAGTCGAGTGCGCTCAACCAAGTTGGCCAGGCGCACCTCCTCTTAGCACCGGGCCTCGGGGGTTTCTCCAACGATAGGAGTGTGAAGTGCATCCATGTTACGGCGGCGAAGCTCTTCCCTCTGCTGCGAAGAAAGGGGCTCGGAGCGGTACTCCTCATGGGCATGCGACGGATCGCCTCCGCCATCACCATCGTCGACGCGGGGAAGCCAGGAGGACAGCGTGGTCCGTTGACCATCAGGACTTCCGCCGCAGGGTCACTGCTGTCGCACTCGGATGCGGTCTCAACGGAGCCAGTCGAACAGGCCGTAGAGAGTTTCGTCGGCCTCGATTGTCGCGACTTGAGGGGTGGCCGACTGGCGAGCCACCGCGTGCCTCACCCACCGCTGGAGCCTCGACCGACCGGAACGCTTGTGCCGGCGGGCTGCAGGGAGTGAAGACGCCACAGGAGCCGACCGATACTGGGTCGACGGTTGCCGCAGGAGGACGCCGCGGATGCACGCACGAAAGTGCGTTGCCCCGCGGACGGGGAGCGCCTCGACGTCGAGTGGAGCCTCTTGGAGCCAAGCGGAGTCGTCTGCGACGAACACGAGCGCACCGAGACGGATCTCGCAGCCCTCGGTCAATCCTCCACCTGAAACCATGCTGATGGGGATCGTAAAAATTGTCGTGGTTCTAAGTCTGACAGTAGAATGGGGGGTAGGGATGTAAAGGCAAGGTCCTAGCTATGGAGAAGCTGTACGCACGAGTTTTACGAGTTCAGGCCCTTCTCGGAGGAAGTAACAGCCCTACGTCTCGGAGCCCGGAGGCGGTCGACTGGATTATATGCGTGTGTGTTATAGGGGTGTGAACCCTTGTGCCAGTGGAGGGGGGTGGCTTATATAGAGTGCGCCAGGACCCCGGCCAGCCCACGTTACAAGGAGTTCAATGTTCATAAAGCAGGAGCGTTACAGGTAACGTCTGTAGTAAAGTAATATAAATGACTATTAAGTCTAAGAGTAAATGCCCGACCGTTGCTGCGCGGAGTGGCTTTAGGTCTTCTGCACGTCGAGTGGTTCGAGTGACAGAAACAAAAGGGGGGGGTCTCCGAGTGAATGGTAGGTCGAGTGGATTACACTCGACACCTTTGTTGGGTCCCCTCTATTTACTCTTCAACCTCTTTGCTTCTAGGACAAGGACCTTAGGTAGGAGGTATAGGTCAGGTCTATTGCCCTACCCCAGGTCTATGTCCTCATCAAAACCGATGCCAAAATTTCCTATAAATACAGAAACCCCCAGAAAATAACCTAGATCGGAAGTTCCGCCGCCGCAAGCCTCTGTAGCCACGAGCAATCAATCTAGGCCCTCTCTGGCACCCTACCGGAGGGGGCATTCATCACCGGAGGCCATGGAGGAGGATCCGGAGGAGCCATCATCGCCATGAAGGCCAAGGACCAGAGGGAGAACCTCTCCCCATCTAGGGGGGAGGCCATGGAGGAGGAAGCACAAGGGGGAGAACCTCTCCTCCTCTCTCTTGGTGGCGCCGGAGTGCCATCGGGAGGGGAATCATTGCCGCGGTGATCATCTTCATCAACATCACCACCATCATCACCATCCTCATCTTTTTACGCGGTCAACTCTCCCGCACCCCGAAGAATCCCTACTTGAACATGGTGCTTTATGCCACATATTCTGATCCAATGATGTGTTGCCATCCTATGATGTTTTGAGTAGATATCCTTTGTCTTTGGGTTGATTGATGATCTAGATTGGTATGAGTTGTATGTTTTATTTTGGTGCGGTCCTATTGTGCCCTCCGTGTTGCGCAAGCGTGAGGGATTCCCACTGTAGGGTGTTGCAATACGTTCATGATTCGCTTATAGTGGATTGCTTGAGTGACAGAAGCATAAACCTGAGTAAGGGGGTTGTTGCGTATAGGATAAAGGGGACTTGATGCTTTAATGCTATGGTTGGGTTTTAACTTAATGATCTTTAGTAGCTGCGGATGCTTGCTAGTGTTCCAATCATAAGTGCATATGATCCAAGAAGAGAAAGTATGTTAGCTTATGCCTCTCCCTCATATGAAATTGCAATGACGACCATCGGTCTTGTTAACGATTGCCTAGGATAATTCCGCACACCGACCCATCATTATTCCACACTCGCTATTTATAATATTTACTAATATATTCTAACTTTATGATAACATCACGTACTTTTATGTTTTAGCTCTCCGATATCATGCAAAGTTATCCTCTTCATACCCACAACATTTCTAGTTGGAAGCAAACGTTCGGTGTACGTAGAGTCGTATCAGTGGAAGATAGGACTTGAGAGAATATTGATGTTACCTTTATCTCCTTGTGGGTTCGACACTCCATACTTATCACTTCCACCTTTGGGAATTTCTACGATGATCCCCTGCACGTGGGGATTATCAATTGTTACCTTGGTTGCGATTATGATCGCATTTGTTGTTGCATTGAAATGTTTTACATAGTTTCAATGTATGGTTTAATTAGATGCTCTGGAGAGATATATGTTGTTCAATGCGAACTATGTATGTACTTTGGTTTTAATGTGATGATGAACTTCTATTAATTTGGTCACTTATGTATTCATGATGTTCTGTAATGGTTTTTGACACACTTAATTATATATAATGCACACAGATGAACCGGCAATGGATGTACGGTGACAGACACACCTCCGAGTACATTAAGGGCATGCATAATTTTCTTGAAGTGCCTGAGGCAAAAAAGCAGAATGGTTTTATGTGTTGTCCATGCCCTATATGTGGGAATACGAAGTCTTACTCTGACGGAAAAATCCTTCACACCCACCTGCTTTATAAGGGTTTCATGCCACACTATAATGTGTGGACCAAGCACGGAGAAATAGGGGTTATGATGGAAGACATCGAAGAAGAAGAGGATGATGACAACTATGTGCCCCCTTAATACAGTGATGCTGCAATGGGGGAAGCTGATGATTTTCGACGGGTCATTGTTGATGCAAAGAGACAGTGCGGAAGTGAAAAGGAGAAGCTAAAGTTCGATCAAATGTTAGAGGATCACAAAAAAGGGCTGTACCCCAATTGCGAAGATGGCAACACAAAGCTCGGTACCGTACTAGAATTGCCGCAGTGGAAGGCAGAGAATGGTGTGCCTGACAAATGATTTGAGAAGCTACTAAAAAAATTGAAGAAGAAGCTTCCAAAGGATAATGAATTGCCTGACAGTACGTATGCAGCAAAGAAGGTCGTATGCCCTCTAGGATTGGAGGTGCAGAAGATACATGCATGCCCTAATGACTGCATCGTCTACCGTGGTGCGTATGAGGATTTGAACACATGCCCGGTATGCGGTGCATTGCGGTATAAGATCAGACGAGATGACCCTGGTGATGTTGACGACGAGCCCCCCAGGAAGAGGGTTCCTGCAAAGGTGATGTGGTATGCTCGTATAATACCACAGTTGAAACATCTGTTTGGAAACAAAGATCATGCCTAGTTGATGTGATGGCACAGAGAGGACCTTAAGAAAGACGGGAAGTTGAGAGCACCCGCTGACGGGTCGCAGTGGAGAAAAATCGAGGGAAAGTACCGGGAGGAGTTTGCAGGTGACGCAAGGAACGTATGGTTTGGTTTAATCGCGGATGGCATTAATCCTTTCGGGGAGCAGAGCAGCAATCATAGCACCTAGCCCGTGACTCGATGTATCTATAACCTGCCTCCTTGGATGTGCGTGAAGCAGAAGTTTATTATGATGCCAGTTCTCATCCAAGGCCCTAAGAAACCCGGCAACGACATTGATGTGTACCTAAGGCCATTAGTTGAAGAAATTTTACAGTTGTGGAATGGAAAGGGTGTACGTGTGTGGGATGAGCACAGACAGGAGGAATTTGACCTGCATGCATTGCTGTTTGTAACCGTCAATGATTGGCCTACTCTCAGTAACCTTTCAGCACAGACAAACAAGGGATACCATGCATGCACGCACTGTTTAGCTGACACCGAAAGTATATACCTGCACAAATGCAGGAAGAATGTGTACCTGGGGCATCGTCGATTTCTTCCGACCAACCATCAATGTCGAAAGAAAGGCAAGCATTTCAAAGGCGAGGCAGATCATCGGAAGAAGCCCACCATGTGTACTGGTGATCACGTACGTAATCTTTGGAAAGGGTCCCGGCGGACTATGTATTCCGAATGACACTGAGGGACGCGCACCCATGTGGAAGAAGAAATATATATTTTGGGACCTACACTACTGGAAAGACCTAGAGGTCCGCTCTTCAATCGACGTGATGCACGTGACGAAGAACCTTTGCGTGAACCTGCTAGGCTTCTTGGGCGTGTATGGGAAGACAAAAGATACACCGTATGCACGGGAGGACCTCCAACCTTTGCACGAAAAAGATGACATGCCCCCAAAGCAGTATGAAGGTCCTGCCAGCTACGCTCTTACCAAACAAGAGAAGGAAATCTTCTTTAAATGCCTGCTCAGTATGAAGGTCCCGTCTGGCTTCTCGTCGAATATAAAGGGAATAATAAATGTGGTGAAGAAAAAGTTCCAGAACCAAGGCTAAGGAGTGATGTGGCAATGTCTTGTTAGTTTCGAGCTGGTGTTCCCACCATCCTTCTTCAATATCATGACGCACGTCCTAGTTCATCTAGTCGACGAGATTGTCATTCTAGGCCCCGTATTTCTACACAATATGTAACCGCGCTAGGCCAGAAGGAAGCATCTCCATGGGCCATCAAACAGACGATGTCATTGGGTTTTGTGTTGACTTCATTCCTGGCCTTAAGAAGATTGGTCTCCCTCAGTCGCGGTATGAGGGGAGACTGATTGGAAAAGGCAAGCTAGGAGGGGACTCAATAATATGTAGGGGCGAGCATTCTTGGTCTCAAGCACACTACACGGTTCTACAGAACTCTACCTTGGTGACCCCGTATGTCGATGAACACAAGAATACTCTGCGCTGCAAACACCCGGAGGAGTGTGACGACTGGATTACATGTGAACACATTAGGACTTTCGGCAGTTGGATGGAAACAGGTCTCAGAGGTGACAACACTGTTTCTGATGAGCTGTACTCGTTGTCCAGGGGACCATCTTCGACTGTATTGACTTACAAAGGATACGAGATAAATGGGAATACATTTTACACAACCGGCCAAGATCAAAAGAGCACCAACCAAAACAGCGGTGTCCGCTTTGATGCAGCAACCAAGAGGGGAAATGACACATATTATTGTTACATAGTGGACATATGGGAACTTGACTACGGACATGATTTTAAGGTCCCTTTGTTTAAGTGCAAATGGGCCAATCTGTCAGGAGGCGGGGTACAAGAAGACCCATAGTACGGAATGACAACAGTGGATCTGAACAATCTTGGGTACACAGACAAACCATTCGTCCTAGCCAATGATGTGGCGCAGGTTTTCTATGTGAAGGACATGTCTACCAAACCGAGAAAAAGAAAAGATAAGGAAGCGAATACATCATACGACGAGCCAAAGCGCCACATAGTTCTTTCAGGAAAAAGAGACATCGTGGGATTGGAGGGCAAGACAGACATGTCTGAAGATTATGAGAATTTTCATGAAATTCCTCGCTTCAAAGTCAAGGCTCAATCAAGCACCCTATTAAGCGATGAAGAATATCCATGGTTATAGCACAATAAGCAAAGAACACAAGCGAAGAAAAAGTGAAGACTTTCTCTCCACAACTATTATGTTGATGCCTTTGATCTGGAATATCACTGCAGTTACATGTGAAGAAATGATATGCCTTTTGTAACAGACGAGTTTCCGTATGAAACCCTGATACTTCGAAAGAGATTGTCCGATTTGTACATGAAGTGTATCCAATTTTTGCCTTAACCCTCTCAATTTTTAGCACATGATATGTGGGTTAAATGATGATACCATGCCAATTTTCAACCTCTTCAGAGTTCATTTGAAGTGCTTTTCAATTTTAGGGTCATTTAGCTCAAAAAAATCAGTAAATGCATGAAAAATACCAGTTGAAGTCAGAAAGGGTTGAAAATTGATGATGTGGCTTTGAATGGTTCATTTTGAACACACAAAAAGTCTGGAGTTAAAATAAATTCAAAAAAATGAAATGCCTTTTTTAACAGACGAGTTTCCGTATGAAACACTGTTACTTCGAAAGAGATTGTCTGTTTTGTACACGAAGTGCATCCAGTTTTTGTCGTAACCCTTTCAAATTTTTAGCACAAGCTATGTGGGTGAAATGATGATACCATGCCAATTTTCAACCTCTACAGAGTTCATCTGAAGTGCTTTTCAATTTCAGGGTCATTTAGCTCAAAAAAATCAGTAAATGCATGAAAAATAACAGATGAAGTCAGAAAGGGTTGAAAATTGATGATGTGGCTTTGAATGGTTCATTTTGAACACACAAAAATTCTGGAATTCAAATAAGCTCAAAAAATGAAATGCCTTTTGTAACAGACGAGTTTCCGTATGAAACCCTGATACTTCGAAAGAGATTGTCCGTTTTGTACATGAAGTGCATCCAGTTTTTGCCGTAACCCTCTCAACTTTTTAGCACATGCTACGTGGGTGAAATGATGATATCATGCCAATTTTCAACCTCTTCAGAGTTCATCTGAAGTGCTTTTCAATTTCAAGGTCATTTAGCTCAAAGAATGAACATTGGTACACGTCGGTGCTATAGAAAGGCTTTTTAACCCCTTTCCGCGACGGCGTTCGGAACCGTCACCTAGTGAGTGTGGGCGATAGGGGGCTCCTTCCCACACGACCCAGAAACCGTCGGGGATATGCCCTCCTGGCACACACGCTCGACAAAATGCGGTCGTGTGAGACCGGTGAGCACTCAAATACAGAAATACGTACAGTAGTGCTAAAAAAATACAATTATACAGGCGAAATCATTTCCGGTCGTAAGTACATCCCACACAGTCAGTCACCGCTAAACATTTCCGTTCGTATATACATCCCACACAGTCACTCCAAGGAAAACATTTGCGCAAGGTGGTGTAACGCAAACAGTTTTCAAGAGAATGTCGTGTGTGATTGTTCATTGATCCAACACGGTTTATTCCTAGAAACTGTGTGCGTTGCCTGAGGTCATCGCCCACGGTGTTTTCTCATTAACCGTTGGCAATAGGAAAACCCAATTAGCAAGCTAATTGGCCAATTAGAGGGCTAATTTCCCTATTATTAATTATCCATTTACTAATCTAATTGACATTCATATTAAGCACATAATGTATTCCATTTCCATATTAAGGAAGCAGGATTTCATAATTGAAACACATCGGACTACAACATGATATAGCTTTAGCACTCAGCTACCCCATTACACAACTGCACCAGCAGCAAGTTTCACATGAAACATCTTGAACCTTTCAAAATTAGCATCATAGACGGTACATAGAGAGATGCATCACATCTGAAAACTGCTGAAGCAGAAGGCGAATATTGAGCCTTCATTCATGTTGAAGGTCTTTGCAACTTTAGGCCAGTGCCTGTGGATGATTGACCGTCCATCCTTCGACCTCTTCAGGAACACTTAAATATTGAACCGTGGGTGTTGTATGAAAACTTTCCTCACCTCCTGACCACAGAGGTGGTTTGAGAGGTAATCATCAGTGAACCCTGAAAACAAGGATGTGCATAAATATCTTCTCTATATTGGAAATGGGGCAAAGGAATAAAAAAGGCAAGGTATAATAGTTAGTACCATATTGTAAACCTCAGTGCTCCCATTGTTTCCCTGCAACAAATATAAGGTAGTTAGTGATCAGGTTAAGTAAGGGTTCGCATGCTATCAGTAAAATATGTTGATGAAAAATAAGCACATTGCAGATTCATCAGATTAATTCAAGCCACATGGAAAACCCATTTATCCAAACCAAGCATGATAAAGAACTAGGAAATATAGCACTTCTATATGTTTCTCATGTATTAATTGCAGCCAAATTCGATTTATTCCTCCCATGGTATACAATAAGAGAACGCAGCCACAGCAATTAAACATCGCATTGCAGAATTGAACCAAGCAGTTAACTAAACACCACAACAAATGAACCAAACATTAACTGAGCACCACATTGCACAATATAACATACTCCTAATAGAAGATCAGACAGTTAACCAAACCAAGTATGCTTAACAACTTCGAAATATAGCAATTGTATTTGTTTATCATGTATTTAGTACAACCAATTCGATTTATTTGGTATACAATAACAGAATGTAGCCACAACAATTGAACATCGCATTGCAGAATTGAACCAAGCAGTTAACTAAACACCACAACAAATGAAGCAAACATTAACTAAGCACCACATTGCACAATATAACATACTCGTAATAGAAGATCAGACAATTAACCAAACCAAGCGTGCTTAACAACTTTGAAATATTGCACCCTGAAGAATTGAACATCACATTTGCAGAATTGAACCAAGCAGTTAATTGAGCACCACATTGCACGACATATAGAACATATACACTATAGCAGAAGATTGCATGGTAGAAGTAGATAGCACAATTCACTAGAGTTTGTTAAGGAAAGGCAATAGCTAGCAAACTGAACATGGGTCCTTATAGTGAGCTAATAAGACAAGCTACTCCTCATTGTTGGCGATATCGATGACGATTGGCTCCTTGGACATGTAAGAGGACGAGGCCTCCGCATCATGGGTGCCCTGCTTGTAGTGGTGAGTTGCCTAAGCCGCACAAGGCACCAACATGCTGGCTCTCGAGATGAGGTAAGCACGTGCACGCTGAGAAAACACCTCGTAGTCTTCGTCGAAGGCACCGACGGTGGCCTCGAGAAAACGCCACGAACTGTCGTTTAAAGCAGCCAACCGCGTCGCGGCGTCGGCGCGCGAGGCGTCAATGGTGGCCTCGACGGCGAGGTGCTCCTCCAAGATCTGGGGGTCGGCACGAATGGCAGCCATCGCGACCTCATCCGCACATGCGACCGCGATATGCTTCTCCGCTGCGAACTGCTCCTTGAGATCCTAGCTATACTGCGTGCACCATGGGTTAGGCCGGTGCTTATTTGGTGGAGGGGTCCATGATTTGGGTGGAAGGTGTCGCGCTCGCGCCGGCGGTCGGGGCATGTGGGATGTGGAAGGAGGAGGAGGATGGGGGTCGGGTGTGGATTACCTGCCTGGATAGGCAAGGCCGAGCAGCGTGAAGGAGGCTCGCCAGCGAGGAGTCGGCGCTGCAAGCAAGGAGTGAAGGTTTCAACTTGGAAGGGAAGGCGGAAACAGGGGAAATGTTTCTTTTGGTAAGGGGGAGGGGGCAGGGAGGTAGATATTTCCGCGGAAGCCGAAAATTTGGAATCGCTTCAGCGAAAAATTGGCGCGCAAAGTGTCATCAGACATGGTCCCTTATTCAGAGCAGGCTATGGACTATAGTCGTCGCACCTTCTCGCGTAACCCGTATGCGTACTATACTCCGACGGTGCTCCAAGATATTTTGTGCTGCATCTCACACGGTTGGTTATAATAAACTCTGTGAGATCTACTTGATTTTTCGTCTTGATTTGAATTACATAATGGGGTCACTGCGGCCATGGACGGGGTTTGAATTGCTAGACCTTTTATCTGCAGTGATCATAAAAGAATTGGAATTATTCAGGGTTCGTTTGGACATTTTTATGCATTAAGCGAGTTTTCAATGCATTTATGTGCATAATTCAAATTTGAACTACATGCACATGCTCCAGTGCATATAAATTGGTTGAAAAATCAAATCTTTGTCCTTGGGTGCATTCTTAGGTCCCATGCAAGAAATGCGAATGAATCTCAAACACCTTGCCACCGTCACTCGGCCGCAAACATTGAGATACCTGGTTTTTAAATTCTAGTAAATCCAAAACTCATCTAAAATTCATGAAACTTGGCATGCTATCATGGAGCAGCATCAACATGTTGTGGTAAATTTTTTGTCCCATTTGCGGCAGGTTTGGGTATATGCTTCTCACAAAAACCAGAGCTTTTCACAACAAGCATGATGGTTTCGGTAGGGAACGCCCCACCTTTGGGGACGAAACAATATCCATTGCCTCTTATTGCTTTCAAAAAATTTCTCGTGTCAACATAGAACAACAGGAGTGTTGTGTTATTTTTTGTGATTTTTCGGGGTTCGTTTGGACATTTTTATGCATTAAGTGAGTTTTCAATGCATTTATGTGCATAATTTAAATTTGAACTACATGCACAAGCTCCATTGCATATAAATTGGTTGAAAAATCAAATCTTTGTCCTTGGGTGCATGCTTAGGTCCCATGCAAGAAATGGGAATGAATGTCAAACACCCTGCCACCGTCACTCAGCCGCAAACATTGAGATACCTGGTTTTTAAATTCTACTAAATACAAAACTCGTCTGAAATTCATGAAACTTGGCATTTTATGATGGAGAGGCATCAACATGTCGTGGTAAATTTTTTGTCCCATTTGGGGCAGGTTTGTGTATAAGCTTCTCACAACTAGCATGATGGTTTCGGTAGGGAACGCCCCAACTTTGGGGACAAAACGATATACATTGCCTCTTATTGCTTTCATTTTTTTATCGTGTCAACATAGAACAACAGGAGTGTTGAGTTATTTTTCGTGATTTTTCGGGGTCCGTTTGGACATTTTTATGCATTAAGTAAGTTTTCAATGCATTTATGTGCATAATTCAAATTTGAACTACATGCACATGCTCCAGTCCAGATAAATTGGTTGAAAAATCAAATCTATGTCGTTGGGTGTATGCTTAGGTCCCATGCACGAAATGAGAATGAATGTCAAACACCCTACCACCGTCACTCGACCGCAAACATTGAGATACCTGGTTTTTAAATTCTAGTAAATCTGAAACTTGTCTAAAATTCATGAAACTTGGCATGCTATCATGGAGCGGCACCCGACATGCTATGGTATTTTTTGTGTCCATTTTGAGAGAAGGCGCACTCGAATAACAACCAACAAAGGCATTTTGAAAAAATAGCTGCCACTTTAATATCTCAAACATTTGTATAATTCAAACCGTGTGTGTTCTGTTAACCATTCACGTGACGCCACGTGTCTTGGTTTTAATGGCTCTTGAAAGCAAACGTTTCAGATAGAACACGTGTATGCAAAGTGAGAGCAGGATTTGTGCATCTCTTGAACACAAAAGGTTCTTTTGGATGACCCGTGTAAACCACTTACAAACAATTTGGTGTGATTTGCATCTGTCATATTGGGTATGTTGCCATTTGTCAAACTAGAAAGATTGACATTTCTTGATCTAGTAACATTTCCATTTGCCAACCTTGTAACACTGTGATTTGTCAAAATATGAAGCTAAAAATCACTAGTAGTATCTAATTTTTGCAACTAAAATTTAGTAATTAAGGATAGATGGAGGCGAGGAGGCGTGTTCAGCCAGGCGTGCAGCAGGTGGCGCAGTACTATTTGATTTGACAGCGGGCGGCGCAATTCCCGGTACGGCTTTAATGCAGACAAGGGAGAGGGTAGCGGTTCCCGAAATGTTGAACGGCCAATGATGCATCCTCCAATTAGCATCGTGTGAATGCATCAGGGAAGTAATGGGAGGACCGGGAAAGGAGGCAGCACGATGTGAATGCAATGCAGTTTGCACTCATATAAAGGCGCTCCTCCATTCCAATGCATCTACCACATCGTACGCACCTAAGCATTTGTCTAAGCACCTACACTAATGAGCGCAAAAGTGCTCACTCCAGAACCATGGCGGCGATGCACGCGAGCCGCCAGCGGTTGTGCCAGATGGTCCACGACGCCGGCCTGCAGCATGGCACAGTGGATTGTCTCCATACTGTGTTGGCGATCGGCTAGTGGATGGCCGCCGTCGAAGCCAGCTACGACTCTCAGTTGGACCAGATGATCGTTCGCACCACCAGCAGGTTCACCGTCGCCAAGAAGCTCGCGGACGACATCGTCGTACTCCTCTTGCCCGCGCGCCCGGGCTCCTCATTGCCTGCCACCCTAATCGGCCTGCATGGTCGGAACCTCTTTCAAGCACTAGTGGCCCTGCGACTGTTGGGAATCATAGCAGAATTTTAAAATTTTCTACGCATCACCAAGATCCATCTATGGAGTATACTAGCAACGAGGGGAAAGGAGTGCATCTACATACCCTTGTAGATCGCGAGCGGAAGCGTTCCAATGAACGTGGTTGATGGAGTCGTACTCGCCGTGATCCAAATCACCGATGACCGAGTGCCGAACGGACGGCACCTCCGCGTTCAACACACGTACGATGCAGAGACGTCTCCTCCTTCTTGATCCAGCAAGGGGGAAGGAGAGGTTGATGGAGATCCAGCAGCACGACGGCGTGGTGGTGGATGTAGCGGGATCTCGGCAGGGCTTCGCCGAGCTTCTGCGAGAGGGAGAGGTGTAGCAGGGGAGGAGGGAGGCGCCCAAGGCTGTAATGTTGCTCCCCTCCCCCCCTTTATATGGGCCCCCTGGGAGGGGGGGCGCCGGCCAAGACCCATCTACATGGGGGGGCAGCGGCCAAGGGGAAGAGGGGGGGTGGCTTCCCCCCCAAGTCAAGTGGGGCGCCCCGCACCCTAGGGTTTCCAACCCTAGGCGCAGGGGGAGGCCCATGGGGGGCGCCCCAGCCCACTAAGGGCTGGTTCCCTTCCCACTTCAGCCCATGGGGCCCTCCGGGATAGGTAGCCCCACCCGGTCGACCCCCGGGACCCTTCCGGTGGTCCCGGTACAATACCGATAACCCCCGAAACTTTCCCGGTGGACAAAACTGGACTTCCTATATATAATTCTTCACCTCCGGACCATTCCGGAACTCCTCGTGACGTCCGGGACTCCGAACAACTTTCGGGTTTCCGCATACTCATATCTCTACAACCCTAGCGTCACCGAACCTTAAGTGTGTAGACCCTACGGGTTCGGGAGACATGCAGACATGACCGAGACGCCTCTCCGGTCAATAACCAACAGCGGGATCTGGATAACCATGTTGGCTCCCACATGTTCCACGATGATCTCATCGGATGAACCACGATGTCGAGGATTCAATCAATCCCGTATACAATTCCCTTTGTCACTCGGTATGTTACTTGCCCGAGATTCGATCGTCGGTATCCCAATACCTTGTTCAATCTCGTTACCGGCAAGTCTCTTTACTCGTACCGCAATGCATGATCCCGTGACTAACTCCTTAGTCACATTGAGCTCATTATGATGATGCATTACCAAGTGGGCCCAGAGATACCTCTCCGTCATACGGAGTGACAAATCCCAGTCTCGATCCATGCCAAACCAACAGACACTTTCGGAGATACCCGTAGTGTACCTTTATAGTCACCCAGTTACGTTGTGACGTTTGGCACACCCAAAGCACTCCTACGGTATCCGGGAGTTGCACGATCTCATGGTCTAAGGAAAAGATACTTGACATTCGAAAAGCTCTAGCAAACGAACTACACGATCTTTGAGCTATGCTTAGGATTGGGTCTTGTCCATCTCATCATTCTCCTAATGATGTGATCCCGTTATCAATGACATCCAATGTCCATAGTCAGGAAACCATGATTATCTGTTGATCAGCGAGCTAGTCAACTAGAGGCTTACTAGGGACACGTTGTGGTCTATGTATTCACACATGTATTACGATTTCCGGATAACACAATTATAGCATGAACAATAGACAATTATCATGAACAAAGAAATATAATAATAACCATTTATTATTGCCTCTAGGGCATATTTCCAACAGTCTCCCACTTGCACTAGAGTCAATAATCTAGTTACATTGTGATGAATCGATCACCCATAGCGTCCTGGTGTTGATCATGTTTTGCTCTAGGGAGAGGTTTAGTCAACGGATCTGCTACATTCAGGTCCGTATGTACTTTACAAATATCTATGTCTCCATTCTGAACACTTTCACGAATGGAGTTGAAGCGACGCTTGATATGCCTGGTCTTCCTGTGAAATCTGGGCTCCTTCGCAAGGGCAATAGCTCCAGTGTTGTCACAGAAGAGAGTCATCGGGCCCGACGCATTGGGAATCACCCCTAGGTCGGTAATGAACTCCTTTATCCAGACTGCTTCCTGTGCTGCCTCTGAGGCCGCCATGTACTCCGCTTCACATGTAGATCCCGCCACGACGCTTTGCTTGCAACTGCACTAGCTTACTGCTCCTCCATTCAAAATATACACGTATCCGGTTTGTGACTTCGAGTCATCCAAATCTGTGTCGAAGCTAGCGTCGACGTAACCCTTTACGACGAGCTCTTCGTCACCTCCATAAAAGAGAAACATATCCTTAGTCCTCTTCAGGTACTTCAGGATATTCTTGACCGCTGTCCAGTGTTCCATGCCGGGATTACTTTGGTACCTTCCTACCAAACTTACGGCAAGGTTTACATCAGGTCTGGTACACAGCATGGCATACATAATAGACCCTATGGCTGAGGCATAGGGGATGACACTCATCTTCTCTCTATCTTCTGCCGTGGTCGGGCATTGAGCCGTGCTCAATTGCACACCTTGCAATACAGGAAAGAACCCCTTCTTGGACTGATCCATATTGAACTTCTTCAATATCTTGTCAAGGTATGTACTCTGTGAAAGACCAATGAGGCGTCTTGATCTATCTCTATAGACCTTGATGCCTAATATATAAGCAGCTTCTCCAAGGTCCTTCATTGAAAAACACTTATTCAAATAGGCCTTTATACTTTCCAAGAATTCTATATCATTTCCCATCAATAGTATGTCATCCACATATAATATGAGAAATGCTACAGAGCTCCCACTCACTTTCTTGTAAACACAGGCTTCTCCATAAGTCTGTGTAAACCCAAACGCTTTGATCATCTCATCAAAGCGAATGTTCCAACTCCGAGATGCTTGCACCAGCCCGTAGATTGAGCGCTGGATCTTGCATACTTTGTTAGCATTCTTAGGATCGACAAAACCTTCCGGCTGCATCATATACAATTCTTCCTTAAGGAAGCCGTTAAGGAATGCCGTTTTGACGTCCATCTGCCATATCTCATAATCATAGTATGCGGCAATTGCTAACATGATTCGAACGGACTTCAGCTTTGCTACGGGTGAGAAAGTCTCATCGTAGTCAACCCCTTGAACTTGTCGATAACCCTTAGCGACAAGTCGAGCTTTATAGATGGTCACATTACCATCCGCGTCTGTCTTCTTCTTAAAGATCCATTTATTTTCTATGGCTCGCCGATCATCGGGCAAGTCAGTCATAGTCCATACTTCGTTTTCATACATGGATCCTATCTCGCATTTCATGGCTTCTAGCCATTTGTCGGAATCCGGGCCCGCCATTGCTTCTTCATAGTTCGAAGGTTCACCGTTGTCTAACAACATGATTTCCAGGACAGGGTTGCCGTACCACTCTGGTGCGGAACGTGTCCTTGTGGACCTACGAAGTTCAGCAGTAACTTGATCCGAAGCTTCATGATCACCATCATTAACTTCCTCCCCAGTCGGTGTAGGCACCACAGGAACATCTTCCCGCGCTGCGCTACTTTCCGGTTCGGAAGGGGTGACTATCACCTCATCAAGTTCCACTTTCCTCCCACTCAATTCTTTCGAGAGAAACTCTTTCCCCAGAAAGGATCCGTTCTTGGCAACAAAGATCTTACCTTCGGATCTGAGGTAGAAGGTATACCCAATGGTTTCCTTAGGGTATCCTATGAAGACGCATTTTTCCGACTTGGGTTCGAGCTTTTCAGGTTGAAGTTTCTTGACATAAGCATCGCATCCCCAAACTTTTAGAAACGACAGCTTAGGTTTCTTCCCAAACCATAATTCATACGGTGTCGTCTCAACGGATTTCGACGGAGCCCTATTTAAAGTGAATGCGGCAGGCTCTAAAGCATAGCCCCAAAATGAGAGCGTTAAATCGGTAAGAGACATCATAGATCGCACCATATCCAATAGAGTGCGATTACGATGTTCGAACACACCGTTTCGCTGAGGTGTTCCAGGCGGCGTGAGTTGTGAAACGATTCCACATTTCCTTAAGTGTGCACCAAATTCGTGAATTAAATATTCTCCACCACTATCTGATCGTAAGAATTTTATTTTCTTATCACGTTGATTCTCAACCTCACTCTAAAATTCCTTGAACTTTTCAAAGGTTTCAGACTTGTGTTTCATTAGGTAGACATACCCATATCTACTTAAGTCATCAGTGAGAGTGAGAACATAACGATATCCTCCGCGAGCCTCAATACTCATTGGACCGCACACATCGGTATGTATGATTTCCAATAAGTTGGTTGCTCGCTCCATTGTTTCGGAGAACGGAGTCTTGGTCATCTTACCCATGAGGCATGGTTCGCATGTGTCAAATGATTCGTAATCAAGAGACTCCAAAAGTCCATCTGCATGGAGCTTCTTCATGCGCTTGACACCAATGTGACCAAGGCGGCAGTGCCACAAGTATGTGGGACTATCGTTATCAACTTTACATCTTTTGGTATTCACACTATGAATATGTGTAACATCACGTTCGAGATTCATCAAGAATAAACCATTGACCAGCGGGGCATGACCATAAAACATATCTCTCAAATAAATAGAACAACCATTATTCTCGGATTTACATGAGTAGCCATCTCAAATTAAACGAGATCCAGATACAATGTTCATGCTCAAAGCTGGCACTAAATAACAATTATTGAGGTTTAAAACTAATCCCGTAGGTAGATGCAGAGGTAGCGTGCTGACGGCGATCACATCGACCATGGAACCATTCCCGACGCGCATCGTCACCTCGTCCTTTGCCAGTCTCCGTTTATTCCGCGGTTCCTGTTTTGAGTTACAAATATGAGCAACCGCACCGGTATCAAATACCCAGGAGCTACTACGAGTACTGGTAAGGTACACATCAATTACATGTATATCACATATACCTTTGGTGTTGCCGGCCTTCTTGTCCGCTAAGTATTTGGGGCAGTTCCGCTTCCAGTGACCACTTCCCTTGCAATAAAAGCACTCGCACTCAGGCTTGGGTCCATTCTTTGACTTCTTCCCGGCAACTGGCTTACCGGGCGTGGCAACTCCCTTGCCGTCCTTCTTGAAGTTCTTCTTACCCTTGCCCTTCTTGAACTTACTGGTTTTATTCACCATCAACACTTGATGTTCTTTTCTGATCTCCACCTCCGCCGATTTCAGCATTGAATATACCTCAGGAATGGTCTTTTCCATCCCTTGCATATTGAAGTTCATCATGAAGCTCTTGTAGCTCTGTGGAAGCGACTGAAGGATTCTGTCAATGACCGCGTCATCCGGGAGATTAACTCCCAGCTGAGACAAGCGGTTGTGTAACCCAGACATTCTGAGTATGTGCTCACTAACAGAACTATTTTCCTCCATTTTACAGCTGAAGAACTTGTCGAAGACTTCATATCTCTCGACCCGGGCATGAGCTTGGAAAACCATTTTCAGCTCTTCGAACATCTCATATGCTCCATGCTTCTCAAAACGCTTTTGGAGCCCCGGTTCTAAGCTGTAAAGCATGCCGCACTGCACGAGGGAGTAATCATCAGCACGTGATTGCCAAGCGTTCATAACGTCTTGGTTCTCTGGGATGGGTGCTTCACCTAGTGGTGCTTCTAGGACATAATCTTTCTTGGCAGCTATGAGGATGATCCTCAGGTTCCGGACCCAGTCCGTATAGTTACTGCCATCATCTTTCAGCTTGGTTTTCTCTAGGAACGCGTTGAAGTTGAGGACAACGTGGGCCATTTGATCTACAAGACATATTGTAAAGATTTTAGACTAAGTTCATGATAATTAAGTTCATCTAATCAAATTACTCAATGAACTCCCACTCAGATAGACATCCCTCTAGTCATCTAAGTGAAACATGATCTGAGTTAACTAGGCCGTGTCCGATCATCACGTGAGACGGACTAGTCAAGATCGGTGAACATCTCCATTTTGATCGTATCTTCTATACGACTCATGCTCGACCTTTCGGTCCTCCGTGTTCCGAGGCCATGTCTGTACATGCTAGGCTCGTCAAGTCAACCTAAGTGTATTGCGTGTGTTCCGAGGCCATGTCTGTACATGCTAGGCTCGTCAACACCCGTTGTATGCGAACGTTAGAATCTATCACACCCGATCATCACGTGGTGCTTCGAAACAACGAACCTTCGCAACGGTGCACAGTTAGGGGGAACACTTTCTTGAAATTATTATAAGGGATCATCTTACTTACTACCGTCGTTCTAAGCAAATAAGATGCAAAACATGATAAACATCACATGCAATCAAATAGTGACATGATATGGCCATTATCATTTTGCTATTTTGATCTCCATCTTCGGGGCACCATGATCATCTTCGTCACCGGCATGACACCATGATCTCCATCATTGTGTCTTCATGAAGTTGTCACGCCAACAATTACTTCTACTTCTATGGCTAACGCGTTTAGCAATAAAGTAAAGTAATTTACATGGCGTTATTCAATGACACGCAGGTCATACAAAATAATAAAGACAACTCCTATGACTCCTGCCGGTTGTCATACTCATCGACATGCAAGTCGTGATTCCTATTACAAGAATATGATCAATCTCATACATCACATATATCATTCATCACATCTTCTGGCCATATCACATCACATAGCACATGCTGCAAAAACAAGTTAGACGTCCTCTAATTGTTGTTGCAAGTTTTTACATGGCTTGTATAGGTTTCTAGCAAGAACGTTTCTTACCTACGTAAAACCACAACGTGATTTGCCAATTTCTATTTACCCTTCATAAGGACCCTTTTCATCGAATCCGTTCCGACTAAAGTAGGAGAGACAGACACCCGCTAGCCACCTTATGCAACTAGTGCATGTCAGTCGGTGGAACCTGTCTCACGTAAGTGTACGTGTAAGGCTGTTCCGGGCCGCTTCATCCCACAATACCGCCGAAACAAGATAAGACTAGTAGCGGCAAGAAGAATTGGCAACATCTACGCCCACAACTGCTTTGTGTTCTACTCGTGCATAGTAACTACGCATAGGCCTGGCTCATGATGCCACTGTTGGGAATCATAGCAGAATTTTAAAATTTCCTACGCATCACCAAGATCCATCTATGGAGTATACTAGCAACGAGGGGAAAGGAGTGCATCTACATACCCTTGTAGATCGCGAGCGGAAGCGTTCCAATGAACGTGGTTGATGGAGTCGTACTCGCCATGATCCAAATCACCGATGACCGAGTGCCGAACGGACGGCACCTCCGCGTTCAACACACGTACGGTGCAGCGACGTCTCCTCCTTCTTGATCCAGCAAGGGGGAAGGAGAGGTTGATGGAGATCCCGCAGCACGACAGCGTGGTGGTGGATGTAGCGGGATCTCGGCAGGGCTTCGCCGAGCTTCTGCGAGAGGGAGAGGTGTAGCAGGGGAGGAGGGAGGCGCCCAAGGCTGTAATGTTGCTGCCCTCCCTCCCCCCCTTTATATAGGCCCCCTGGGTGGGGGGGTGCCGGCCAAGACCCATCTACATGGGGGGGCGGCGGCCAAGGAGAAGAGGGGTGGCTTCCCCCCAAGTCAAGTGGGGCGCCCCCCCACCCTAGGGTTTCCAACCCTAGGCGCAGGGGGGAGGCCCATGGGGGGTGCCCCAGCCCACTAAGGGCTGGTTCCCTTCCCACTTCAGACCATGGGGCCCTTCGGGATAGGTGGCCCCACCTGGTGGACCCCCGGGACCCTTCCGGTGGTCCCGGTACAATACCGATAACCCCCAAAACTTTCCCGGTGGCCAAAACTGGACTTCCTATATATAATTCTTCACCTCCGGACCATTCCGGAACTCCTCGTGACGTCCGGGATCTCATCCGGGACTCCGAACAACTTTCGGGTTTCCGCATACTCATATCTCTACAACCCTAGCGTCACCGAACCTTAAGTGTGTAGACCCTACGGGTTCAGGAGACATGCAGACATGACCGAGACGCCTCTCCGGTCAATGACCAACAGCGGGATCTGGATACCCATTTTGGCTCCCACATGTTCCACGATGATCTCATCGGATGAACCACGATGTCGAGGATTCAATCAATCCCGTATACAATTCCCTTTGTCAATCGGTATGTTACTTGCCCGAGATTCGATCGTCGGTATCCCAATACCTTGTTCAATCTCGTTACCGGCAAGTCTCTTTACTCGTACCGCAATGCATGATCCCGTGACTAACTCCTTAGTCACATTGAGCTCATTATGATGATGCATTACCGAGTGGGCCCAGAGATACCTCTCCGTCATACGGAGTGACAAATCCCAGTCTCGATCCGTGCCAACCCAACAGACACTTTCGGAGATACCTGTAGTGTACCTTTATAGTCACCCAGTTACGTTGTGACGTTTGGCACACCCAAAGCACTCTTATGGTATCCGGGAGTTGCACGATCTCATGGTCTAAGGAAAAGATACTTGACATTGGAAAAGCTCTAGCAAACGAGCTACACGATCTTTGAGCTATGCTTAGGATTGGGTCTTGTCCATGACATCATTCTCCTAATGATGTGATCCCGTTATCAATGACATCCAATGTCCATAGTCAGGAAACCATGACTATCTGTTGATCAACGAGCTAGTCAACTAGAGGCTTACTAGGGACACGTTGTGGTCTATGTATTCACACATGTATTACGATTTCCGGATAACACAATTATAGCATGAACAATAGACAATTATCATGAACAAAGAAATATAATAATAACCATTTATTATTGCCTCTAGGGCATATTTCCAACAGCGACTGCCCGCCGACGCCACAAAGAATGTCCACCTGGAGGTCGCGCTCGCCGCGAGGTGCCTCACCCTAGAAGAAACCGTCGACCTACACATCCATGTGTACGAGCGAATCATGTACATAGGTATCTACAAGGCCAGTGAGGACGCTACGACATTGGCCTTCTCCAGCCGTCTGGAAGCCTTGGATGCCTTTGCTGAGAGGCACCTTGACCTCGCCACAAAAGCCGCCACTCCGTAGCCGCTGGTCGGTGGCCCGGCCGGCGCACTGAGTTGAGGAGAAGGAGGTTGTACGTTGATGGATGCATCTTTCTTCTTGCCTCCTGTAACCACCACTGCGATCGCATCATCGTGGACTTAATTCTTATTTTGTTATTGCATTCTCGTTCCAGACAATACAGACATGTGCGATCCCTTTGCTCAATACAGACATGTCTGTTCCAGTCTTATTTTGATTGGCTTGAATGAAGGTCTACCCCGCCGTTAGGCGCCGCGGCGTGCTCGGCTTGTGGACAACTTTTCCTTGCGCGTTCAACTGATATATATATATATATATATATATATATATATATATATATATATATATATATATATATATATATATATATATATATATATATATACTGCTCGCGTCCCTCCGCGCGCACTCTGCCAACAGTTGGGCGTGCGCACAATCACGTCGGGGGCCCCGTATGCATGCGGTTGCGCCGCGCGCGTTACCATGAGATGCAGTTACGTGCGGCACGATGCAGTTACGCGCTGCAAATTAGAACTGCCATCAGGGCCTGTCGATATTCCTGGCCGTTCGGCTTCCCCTTTAATTACCGCGACCATTATAACCTTAGTCTCTTCAACCTTTTGATCGCACCCCACAACACAAAAAGCACACCCACGACGACACGTAGAGAGGGGATGTCCAGCGGCGCTCCAATGGAGTTCGGCGAGCATAGAGTGGAGACCCACGCGAGGGAGACAGATCTCTCAGTGGTGTACACCATCGACCCGGCCGTGGTGGACGACTACATCAACAACGTTGAGCAGTTGCTTGCTGGAGACAAGTACAAGGTGGTCGGCATCGACCTTGAGTACACCGTCGGTCGTCCTGTCATAGATGAGAAGGTTGCCGTCGCCCAGTTTGTCAACAGCACCGACTACAAGTTCGCCACGGTGGAAGCCACCAACGATGTAAAAGCACTCAGTGTTATGGGCTTGGCCTGCAAGAACCTTGTCGAAATCCGTGACCACTACAAGGTCAGGGGCAGCACGAAGGACTCCCTAGTCGAACTCGCCTCGGCCATCATCGACCCCTACTATGAAAAGATGAAGCAGGATGCCCAGAGAACAAGTCCCGTATCCTGGCACGGGGCCTGGATGCGGCAACTGGATGAACCTCTCCTCAGGTTCGCGGCCAAGAGCGTGTACACATGCTACGATATGCACATGCGGATCGTTGACATGAGGAAGTGCCTCGTTACCCAAATCGACGAGCCCGGATCGAGCCACAAGCAGAGCAAGTGTCACAAGAAGTAGATGATGATCAGATGATCGTTTATGCTAGTTAATCGTGCATGTAATATATAGTTTAATTTATTGGTGTGTGGAAATGTCATGTGTGTAGTAACCACCTATGTAATTATGCATGTAATAGTTTACTTTGGTGTGTGCAAATGCCATGCTTGTAGTAGTCACCTATGTAAGTGGATGTTTAATTTGGTTATGCAAGCATGTACTTATAAGTGTGTGTGTGTCTATATATATATATATATATATATATATATATATATAGGTAAAATAACTGGGGCACCTTGGTGCCCTGGCACCTAGAGCATTAGCCATTAGATCAACCCATCATCCTATCGAGATATATCAGGTTTACAACTGCCCAACCCACAACCCGTTAAAAACATTAAATATATATATATATATGTTGTTGTTCGGTATGCAATCCCATCACACAACACACATGTCTTGTTAAGTTGAACCTTTTCTGTTCTCATGTCTCAACGCAAAGAGTTCATCCGAGTGAACCGCATGTCGTATATCACATACACCTTCATCTGGCTGACTGTTTCTTTTGTGTTGCCTAATCACAAACAGTTCATTCGAGTGAACCGTATGCTGTATATCGCACACACCCCCATCTGGCTGCCCGTTTTTTTTGTTCCTCCTCATCGCAAACAGTTAACTGAGCTGAACCGTATGCCCTGCATCGCACGCGAAACTAATATCTGAACCGTGTTTGATGCATCTTCCATCGCAAACGTTTTGCACCTTTTTGACGTTTTTTGCACCACCGTTTGCGATTATGGTATCGCACACAGTTTCGTCGAAAGGTCTCTGATCGTAGTGTCGCGTTAGCAGCATCCTGCAGTAGTGGAACTAATCTAAAAAAGAATGAACTAGAAAACTTTTATGAAACTCTAATAGAAAAAATAATAAACTAAAAGAATGAACTAGAAAACTTTAATGAAACTCTAATAGAAAAACAGAATGAATTAGAAAACTCTAATGAAACTCTAATAGCAAAAGGAATCAACTAAAAAGCTTTTATAAACCTGTAGTATTATTGAAACTAAAATTATATAAAATTGATGCAACTAAAATTATCAAAGTATTGTCTGTTCAAAACATTAAAAGCAAAAGGAATTTTCATAAAGAACTTTTTTTGTTTGAAACTTTAATAGCAAAAAGAATTATCATAAAGAATTTTTTGTTAGAAACTAAAATAACAAAAACTGTTTTTGAATATAATGATAAAACACAGTAATATTAAATAGCAAGAAAAAGAATCACTCCCAAATCTAATGGCACTAACAGAAAGTTTATAATTTTTTAACCTAAAAGCAAAAAGAATTAAAAAACAAAAGAAAATAAATAAAGCAAAAAACAAAACAAAAAAGTGGAAATAAAATAAAATAATGCCACCTACTGGACCACCACGGCCTGAATACGACTAGAAACCCAACTGCTATAAGGGTCGTTTGCTGGGAATTTATGTCCCGAAAATCCGGGCTCTACAGTAATTGTCCTTTGTATTGAGCTGACTGTTGAGTTGTAGTGCATGGGCAAAGCAGGGCATGGACAACAATCGTCCTTGTCTGCCGTTTGCACAATACAGATGTAATCACTTGCATACCATTCACGAGAAACGTCTTTCAAATGGTTCGCCTACTTTTTGTCTGTATTAGTTGCTATACACTTATTGGCTGTAGTTTGTTTTTGCCGGGATGGCTGCAACTGGTCTCCTCAAATACTCCCTTCGTCTTGGTGCACAAGTGTGCGTGTATTTCTAGGTCATCATAGTTATTTTAGCTTATATTTTATGTTTCAAATAGTACACTTCACTTCTGGGCTGCACATAGTCTCTGATGACCAAGGCATGAGCGTGTAGCAGGGATAGTTAGGCTAGTACCCTGACGGACCAGACGGGTGGCTCATCCATAGTTGCTCAAAAGAGCGTGTGCCCGGAGCTTGAAAAGAGCCCAATGCCATGACGTGCGCAATAGTACGGCTCGACTCGGGCAACCGCAAGTCAGAACCCCCAAGTAATAACACAACGAGGCAACCGACCTACAAAGCCACCTCCCAAAGGTTGTTTTTTGGCTTATGTTTTAGTTTCCATTTGTTCATTATTCACATCTGATTTATATTGTGCCCATGTGTATTATTATTCATGCAAATGGCCTTTGGGGATGATTTATAGAACAAACATGTGTTGGACGTGCTGCCCATAGTGTTGCTTAACTTCCTGGCTTTAGTTTCAAATAGTTCGCTTAACATCCGGTCTGCGGTTGGTCTCTACACCAATTGGCGTAATGGGTCATCTAGTGAAGATAAAATATGGAGCAAATAAAAGTCTTGCACACTTATGCTTCTATTTGGTTCATATGTTGGATTCACGCAACTAAAAGTTACCTAAAAATGTGACGAAACTGAACCATAACTCATCTATGTGATCATTGCAACTAGAATAAACCAAAACGGGAAATTAATTTGTCCAGACCCTATACTATTTCCCTCTTTTACAAAACCGTAAATCCAAAATTTTCAGAATAATAAAACTTTTCATATCAAAAAATTATTCAAGATTATTTTTCACATGCTCAAATATTATAATATACCTTCTCTCACATAAAAATAAATATCTAGAAATTTTCTGAGGAATTGAATTTAAATCTTTTTACAATTCGTAGAAACCATGATAATATTATCACAGCGAATGGGATTGTAGCCTAGTGGTTGCATTGACCTTAGTATAGCACCCTAGGTCCTGGGTTCAACTCCTAGTGGGAGCGGATTAAACAGGCCTAGGCAAAGATTTCTGGAATAAAGACTGTAGGGTTGTTGATCTACACTAAATAGTCAAAAAACTGATAATATTATCTCATGTATATAGTTTATCCCAAAATTCTTCCAAATTTGAGCAAGCTTTATAATGGAATTCAAAACCTTCTTTAGCGAGGATATCACACTACCGCAGGGATGCCTAGCAGCGGCGGGCGCAAAAAGGCCAGAAGTGGCTTGCAAGGCTCCCAAGGGTGCCTGCCACTACTATAACCGCTTCAGTAGCGGGCACCCGCCCGCCAATGATCATGTACTAGCTGTCGCGGGTGGCAATGCTCGCCCGCCACTATTATGGTTCTTACCTGTGGTGGTTGTCGAATCGCTCCTGCCACAGTTGGATTTTGCCAGCAAAAAATAAAAAAAACTGTCGTGGCAGCGTTTTTATGTGACGTTGCAACTTTTTTCGGTTTAGCAATAATATAAGTACCGTAAAGACATAAATATCACATTTCAAATAACCCTAATATTAGTACATACACAATACAATACAATAAGTGCATACAATATATGTATGTTCAATAAAATGCTAACTAGTAACATAAAGCAGTACATATATATGTCCATACATAAATAACCCTAATATTAGTACATACACAATACAATACAATAAGTGCATACAATATATGTATGTTCAATAAAATGCTAACTAATAACATAAAGCAGTACATATATATGTTCAATAAAATGCTAACTAGTAACATAAAACAGTAATATATATATATATATATATATATATATATATATATATATATAGATTTTGGTGATAGCACATATATTATGGTGATTGCAGGACATCGTACCATAGATAGATTTTTCTCTCGATGTCCGGCTACTGAGGCTCGTCAAGAAATCGTATGAAGGCCTTCCCGGTTTGCATCCCCAACTCCGTGGCAATTATTAGACCCCAATTTGGACCATGGAAATACGTCCCGTCCCCCACCCCACCCCCCCCCCCCCCCGTTGGTGATCCTAAGGGTCACGGGTATGCCAATTTTTTAACAGGTTCATGTCAAGCTGAATGGTGCCGTCCATATCGATGGGCAAGTGGACCACATGCATGAACTCGGCCCTTCCCCAACAAAGGATACGCTGAGCATGATAAGAAGAAAAAAATTAGACAATTGTGGGCGCAACATTACGAAACGACCGCCCGCTTCATAATGTCTTCTTGAAGATCTACACATACTTCTTTGCAAGTGACCTCAACCTTGTAACAAGCACCTAGCCTCGTGTCATCACACCAGAGGCATGCTTTGTTCATTGCCTATTATTTTTATTTAGTATATGTTAAACCACATACTCAATTCCGTATCCTAAATATATGTTACACCACATAATCCATCTTTAGTTAATATATGTTAAACGACAAACATTTTAGCTGCAAACTGTTTCACTATAAATAGAAGTAACTACTAGACGCAAACATTCTCACTATAAATAGCACGTAGCCTACTATCGCCACACCAGGTATATGCATGCTTCATTCATTGCCAACCATTCTGTATGCTAATAAATGATAAGCCACACAACCTATTTTCGTCTGAACCACACTTAATCATATATGCCTAACTATCAATAGAGACAACAACGTTGTGCATAGTGAGAGGTAAGAGAGTGCGGTGTTTCGGTGTCCAGGCTCATTTGCACCCGGTCAGAATAAATGAAAATAAATCCTAGAAAATTTCAAAAAATTCCAATTTTTTGTGTGGTAGATAAATTTATGCGTGAGGTCCTCTCCAATTTCAACTCATTTGGACATTTGAGCAGCTCTCAGCAAAAAAGACAAATGAGTTGGAAATTGGAGCGGACCTCACGCATCAATTTATCTACCACCACTAGTAGAAAAAGAGGCTTCCATACGCCCCCATTAGTCCCCAAAATAATCGAACCGCGACAAAAGGGGTCTTTAGTCGCGGTTCGGGAGGAGACCCGCGACCAACTATCTGGGCCCAGCGCGCTCGGTCGACAGCTGGCGGACGGGAGGGGCGTTAGTCCCGGTTGGCCTGGCCAACCGGGACTAAAGGTCCCCGAAGGCCTTTAGTCGCGGTTGGCCAGGCCAACCGGGACTAAAGGCCCATCCAGCTGGCGGACGGGAGGGGCTTTAGTCGCGGTTGGCTTGGCCAACCGGGACTAAAGGTCCCCGAAGGCCTTTAGTCGCGGTTGGCCAGGCCAACCGGGACTAAAGGCCCATCTCTATATATAGGACTCAGCTCACTTCACTTCACTCAGCTCACTTCACAATATTCAGAAGGGGGTGGTGGGTTTGCTTTTGGTTCCTCCTATGCACACAAGGTGTTCGATGAAATGCCCGAGAGCCTGAAACAAACATGATATGAAGTGTCCGAGCCACACTTGAGCTTTCTCATTTATTTTTCCTCCGCGATCGCGGTTAGCAACTTGAACCTTTCATGTGTCATTGATAAAATATGCATGTGTGTAGTTCATTGTTTAATTTGTATTATTTCTAGCTAGTTAGTTTAACAAATGCATGATGGTTAATTATATACTTTATATTATAATAATGCAGATGAATCGGCAATGGATGTACGGTCCCCGACTCTCCGGCGAGTTCACTACGGGTTTGAAAGATTTCCTCGTAGTGGCAAATGCGAACAAGCAGCAAGGTTTTATTATCTGTCCATGTGCTGTCTGTAAGAATCAGAAGGGTTACTCCTCCTCAAGAGACGTTCACATGCACCTGCTTCGGCACGGTTTCATGCGAAGCTATAATTGTTGGACCAAGCATGGAGAAAGAGGGGTTAGAATGGAAGAAGATGAAGAAGGGGATGATATCGATGACAACTATCATGATCATTTCGGTGATACTTTCATGGAGGATGATGCTGAAGGTGGGGAAGGGTTAGGTGAAGGTGAAGAAGAGGCACATGATGAGCCCGCTGATGATCTTGGTCGGACCATTGCTGATGCACGGAGACGCTGCGAAACTGACAAGGATAGGGAGAATTTGGATCGCATGTTAGAGGATCACAAAAAGTCGTTGTATCCAGGATGCGATAATAGTCTGAAAAAGCTGGGCTGCACACTGGATTTGCTAAAATGGAAGGCATAGGAAGGTGTAGGTGACTCATCATTTGAAAATTTGCTGAAAATGTTGAAGAATATGTTTCCGAAGAATAACGAGTTGCCCGCCAGTACGTACGAAGCAAAGAAGGTTGTCTGCCCTCTAGGTTTAGAGGTTCTGAAGATACATGCATGGATTAACGACTGCATCCTCTACCGCGGTGAATACGAGAATTTGAATGAATGCCCTGTATTCACTGCATTGCGTTATAAGATCAGAGGCGATGACCCTGGTGACGATGTTGAGGGCGAGAAACCCAGGAAGAGGGTTCCCGCCAAGGTGATGTGGTATGCTCCTATAATACCACGGTTGAAACGTCTGTTCATGAACAAAAAGCATGTTAAGTCGTTGCGATGGCACAAAGAGGACCGTAAGTCCTTGAGACACACCACTGATGGAACGCAATGGAGAAAGATCGACAGAGTGTTCAAAGATTTTGCAGCTGACGCAAGGAACATAAGATTTGGTCTAAATACTGATGGCATGAATCCTTTTGGCGAGCAGAGCTCCAGCCATAGCACCTGGCCCGTGACTCTATGCATCTACAACCTTCCTCCTTGGTTGTGCATGAAGCGGAAGTTCATTATGATGCCAGTGCTCATCCAAGGTCCAAAGCAACCCGGGAACGACATCGATGTGTACCTAAGGCCATTAGTTGATGAACTTTTACAGTTGTGGGCCAGACCTGGTGTACGTGTCTGGGATGAGCACAAAGGAGAGGAATTTGACCTACGAGCGTTGCTTTTTGTAACCATCAACGATTGGCCTGCTCTCAGTAACCTTTCGGGACAGACAAATAAGGGATACAATGCATGCACGCACTGCTTACATGAGACTGAAAGTGTACGTTTGGTTAATTGTAAGAAGAACGTGTACCTGGGTCATCGTCGATTTCTTCCCCGAAATCATAACGTAAGAAAGAAAGGCAAGCATTTCAACAGCAAGGCAGATCACCGGCCGAAGCCTGCGGAATGTACTGGTGCTGAGATATTTGATATGGTCAAGGATTTGAAAGTCATCTTTGGAAAGGGTCCTGGCGGACAATCAGTTCCGCGGGGAGTTGACGGGCACGCACCCATGTGGAAGAAGAAATCTATATTTTGGGAGCTAGAATATTGGAAAGTCCTAGATGTCCGCTCTGCAATCGACGTGATGCATGTTACGAAGAATATTTGCGTGAACCTGCTAAGCTTCTTGGGCGTGTATGGGAAGACAAATGATACAAAGGAAGCATGGCAGGACCAGCAACTTTTGAAAGACCCAGATGACTGGCATCCGGAATGGTTTCAAGGTCGTGCCAGCTACGCTCTTACCAAAGAAGAGAAGGTCATTTTTTTTTGAATGCCTAAGCAGTATGAAGGTCCCGTCTGGCTCCTCGTCGAATATAAAGGGAATAATAAACATGGCGGAGAAAAAGTTCCAAAACCTGAAGTCTCACGACTGTCACGTGATTATGACGCAATTGCTTCCGATTGCTTTGAGGGGGCTCCTACCGGAAAATGTTCGAGTAGCCATTGTGAAGCTATGTGCATTCCTCAATGCAATCTCTCAGAAGGTAATCAATCCAGAAGATCTACCACGGTTACAGAACGATGTGGTCCAATGCCTTGTCAGTTTCGAGTTGGTGTTCCCACCATCCTACTTCGATATTATGACGCACCTCCTGCTCCACCTAGTCGAAGAGATCTCCATTCTCGGTCCTGTATTTCTACACAATATGTTCCCCTTTGAGAGGTTCATGGGAGTATTAAAGAAATATGTTCGTAACCGTGCTAGGCCAGAAGGAAGCATCGTCAAGGGCTATGGAAATGAGGAGGTAATTGAGTTCTGTATTGACTATGTTCCTGACCTTAAGCCGATTGGTATTCCTCAATCGCAGCACGAGGGGAGACTAAGTGGAAAAGGCACGATCGGAAGGAAATCAACGATATGTACGGACGGTCATTCTATGACTGAAGCACACCACACAGTTCTGCAAAATTCCAGCTTGGTGGCTCCGTACTTCGAGCAACACAAGAATATTTTACGCTCGGACAACCCGGGGAAGCCTGAATCCTGGATTAGAAAGGCCCACATGGAGACTTTCGGCAGTTGGTTGCGAAAACATTTAATGAATGACAATGATGTTGGAGATCAGCTGTACATGTTGGCCAAGAAACCATCTTCGACTATAACGACTTTCCAAGGGTACGAGATAAATGGGAATACATTTTACACCATCGCCCAAGATAAAAAGAGCACCAACCAAAACAGTGGTGTCCGCTTTGATGCAACAACCGAGAATGGGCAAAAGGTCACATATTATGGTTACATAGAGGAGATATGGGAACTTGACTATGGACCCTCCTTTAAGGTCCCTTTGTTCCGGTGCAAATGGTTCAAGCTAACAGGAGGTGGGGTAAAGGTGGACGAGCAATACGGAATGACAATGGTGGATTTCAACAATCTTGGTTACCTTGACGAACCATTCGTCCTTGCCAAAGATGTCGCTCAGGTTTTTTATTTGAAGGATATGAGTAGCAAACCGAGGAAACGGAAAGATAAGAAAACGATCAGTACATCATGCGATGATCCAAAGCGCCACATTGTTCTTTCAGGGAAAAGAAACATCGTGGGAGTGGAGGACAAGACAGACATGTCAGAAGATTATAATATGTTTGGTGAAATTCCGCCCTTCAAAGTGAACACTGACCCAAGCATTAAGTTAAATGATGAGGATGCTCCATGGATACGGCACAATCGTAAGCAAGCAGGGACACAAGGGAAGAATTGATGTGTAATAATTTATTGTACCAAACTTTGTTGAATGGATCATGTGAATTTTTTGATATATTATTTGTATTTTTAACATTTTAAAATGAATTATATTTATTTTTCTGATTTTTTTGATATATAATTGTATTTTTAAGATTTTAAAATGAATTAGTTTTATTTTTCTGATTTTTTGATATATTATTTGTATTTTCAAGATTTTAAAATGAATTAGTTTTATTTTTCTGATTTTTTTGATATATAATTGTATTTTTAAGATTTTAAAATGAATTAGTTTTATTTTTCTGATTTTTTTGACATATTATTTGTATTTTCAAGATTTTAAAATGAATTAGTTTTATTTTTCTGATTTTTTTGATATATAATTGTATTTTTAATATTTTAAAATGAATTAGTTTTATTTTTGTGATTTTTTTGATATATAATTGTATTCTTAAGATTTTAAAATGAATTAGTTTTATTTTTCTGATTTTTTTGATATATTATTTGTATTTTCAAGATTTTAAAATGAATTGGTTTTATTTTTCTGATTTTTTGATATATAATTGTATTTTTAAGATTTTAAAATGAATTAGTTTTATTTTATATGAAAAAGGACCTTTAGTCGCGGTTGGGGAGGCGGACCGCGACTAAAGGTACCCTTTAGTCGCGGTTGGTGTCCCCAACCGCGACTAAAGGCTCTTTCTGCGCGGGAACGAAAGCGGCGCCAAAAACCTTTAGTCCCGGTTGGGGAGGCGGACCGCGACTAAAGGTACCCTTTAGTCGCGGTTGGTGTGGCCAACCGCGACTAAAGGGTACCTTTAGTCGCGGTCCGCCTCCCCAACTGGGACTAAAGGTCTGTCTATATATACGGCACTTAGCAGTTTCCGCCACCTCCCATTCTCCTCTCGACGCCGAAGCCCTGCCCCGACGCCGATCGACGCCGAAGCCCTGCCCCGACGCCGATCGACGCCGACGCCCTGCCCCCAGTGAGCTCCGCCGCCCCCCACTTCCCCTGCCCAGCGCGCCGCCGCCCCCGCCCCCAGTGAGCGCCGCCGCCGCCCCTGCCCTGCCCTGCCCCTGCCCGCCGCCCGCCGCCCGCCGCCCCTGGCCCTGCCCCTGCCCGCCGCCCGCCGCCCCTGGCCCTGCCCCTGCCCGCCGCCCCCCGCCCGCCGCCCCTGCCTGCCGTCCTCCGCCTCCCGCCGCCGGAAAAGGAAGAAGAAGAAAGAAAAAGGAAGAAGAAGAAGAAAGAAAAAGGAAGAAGAAGGAAAATGTTAATGTTAAATGTTAAATGAAGAAAGAAACCAAAAAGAAAAAGGAAGAAGAAAGAAAAAGGAAGAAGAAGAAAGAAAAAGGAAGAAGAAGGAAAATGTTAATGTTAAATGTTAAATGAAGAAAGAAACCAAAAAGAAAAAGGAAGAAGAAGAAAGAAAAAGGAAGAAGAAGAAAGAAAAAGGAAGAAGAAGAAACAAAAAAGGAAGAAGAAAGAAAAAAGGAAGAAAATGTTAAATGTTAAATGAAGAAAAAAAGAAGAAAAAAGGAAGAAGAAAGAAACCAAATGAAAACCAAAAAGAAAAACAAAGAAAACAAAACAAAAGAAACCAATGCAAAAGAAACCAAAACAGAAGAAAAGGAAAAACAAAATAAGAAAATGTTAAATGTTAAATGTTAAATGAAGAAAAAAAGAAGAAAAAAGGAAGAAGAAAGAAACCAAATGAAAACCAAAAAGAAAAACAAAGAAAACAAAACAAAAGAAACCAATGCAAAAGAAACCAAAACAGAAGAAAAGGAAAAACAAAATAAGAAAATGTTAAATGTTAAATGAAGAAAAAAAGAAGAAAAAAGGAAGAAGAAAGAAACCAAATGAAAACCAAAAAGAAAAACAAAGAAAACAAAACAAAAGAAACCAATGCAAAAGAAACCAAAACAGAAGAAAAGGAAAAACAAAATAAGAAAATGTTAAATGTTAAATGAAGAAAAAAAAGAAGAAAAAAGGAAGAAGAAAGAAACCAAATGAAAACCAAAAAGAAAAACAAAGAAAACAAAACAAAAGAAACCAATGCAAAAGAAACCAAAACAGAAGAAAATGAAAAACAAAATAAGAAAAGGAAGAAGAAAAGGAAGAAGAAAAGGAAAAAGAAAAGGAAGAAGAAAAAGGAAAAAGAAAAGGAAGAAGAAAAGGAAAAAACAAAATAAGAAAAGGAAGAATAAAAGGAGTGCTCAATAATCTTATTTTTTAATTCCTCCTCCTCTATGTCCCCTTAATCTTATTTTTTAATTCCTTTATACTTAAAGAATTTTTACTACATGCAGGTGTGACATATGGCGGACGATAGAGCCGAGCCGCTTAGGGATCCGGAGGCTGAACGTTATTTAATGGGCATCATCAACAACGAGATTCCTTATGTGCCGGGCTCAGAATATGAGCAAGAAGAGGATGTAGTCTCTTCTTTTCTGAACCTTGACGGTGGAACAGACATTGTCGATGATCAAGAAGGTGAAGGAACGGACATTGTCGACGGAGGTCAACCGTCAACAAACGACGATCTCGAATTGCAAGTAGCAACCACCTCCGGCGAGGTATATATATACATTGAGCCTCTCGTGATACAAACTTACTGAAATGTGAATACATATGTATTAACGCGCGCGACTCTCTTTCTTTTTTTAGCCCTCGGCCGGATCGAGTACGACAAAGCGTGGCAAATCCAAGGCGATGAAAACAGGAGAAACATATGCCATTGAGTTTGTCAATGAAACCGGCAAGCCCCTACAGCACACCTCAAAGTTTATCAACCAATGCGGAGTCGTTGTTAGAGACAACGTCTCGATCACCGTCCAGGAATGGAAGGAGCCAAAGAAAGCACGTCTTGGTTTCTGTTTTGTCGACAAGAGAACGAAAAAGGATTGCTGGAGAAAGCTTATGGAACATTTCATTCTACCTCCGGAATACAACAAAGTTGATGAATTCGGTAACGAGGTTCCGCGTGGACGTGAGAGGAGGAGGCTAGTTAAAGAGTTCGCTCTTCAGAAGATGGGCGAAGCATTCCGGAACTTCAAGAAAAATTTAACCCGTGACTATGTCAACAAGGGCAAGACTCCGGATTTCAATGGACAACATGAGAAACTGAAAGATGATTGGCCAGAATTTGTGAGGCAAAAGCAATCGGAGCATTTCAAGGAAATATCGGAAAAAAATAAGGATAATGCGAGTAAGAAAAAGTTCCATCATATTATGGGGCCAGGAGGATACCGCCTTTCGGAGCCTAGGTGGCAGAAGATGGAGGAGGACCTGAGGGTGCGAGGAATCCCTCTAGGTACAGAGGGATGGGACCCAAGGGCCAAAAGCTGGTGGTACGGGCATGGGGGATCGCTAGACCCGGAGACAGGGGTGTGTGTTCACCGGCAGAAAAAGTTTGCTCCCACCCAAGCCCTTATTGACGCAATGACCCAAGCTCAAGAGGGCTTGATCAAGTTCAACAGAGAGAAAGACGCACTGACAACAGCCCTCGGGAATGATGAACACGGAGGATGTGTACGAGGCAAAGGCAAAGTTCCGTGGAAAGTAGGGTTTTCCCAGGACAATGACCCGTACTGTTACAGAAGCCGTAAGAGAAAGACGGACCGGGATGCAGATCTTATGGCGAAGTTTGCATCGGAACTCCATGAGTTGAAGCAGACCGTGCATGAACTAGTAAAAGAAAAATCGGCTGCAGGGCCGCATGAAGATCATGAAGCGGATCGCGGAAGCCAGCAGCGGAGAAGCAGCGTGGCTTCCACGGATGCCCCGCCTGGTGCTAGTGCACCGATGATCGAGATTCGTGCACCGGAGCCTCACTACCCCGTGGATGATGTAAAGGAGATGAAAGAATGTGATCTGCATTATCCCGTGGGGAACGTTTCCACGAAGGTAGCTAGCGGCAGTGCTTTACCCTGTACACCTGGAGCACTCCACCACAACAACCCCATTGCATATGGCTATGCTCGTGTCACGGTGGAAGACATAGTCCAAGGGTTTGAGGACCTGGAGATTGACAAAGCTACACCCGAAGGGGAGAGAAGACTTGGAGATGTCAAGCGCCAGATCATTCTATGGAAAAAGAAGTACATAGTGTTTCCAGGTGAGGCGCCAAGGCTAGCAAGTCCACCCCCCTCCGATGGTGGTGGTGGTGGCGGTGGTGGCGGTGGTGGTGGTCGTGGTGGTTCACCTACACCTCCTTCACGCCATTCGACGCCGTCCCCCGATCCACAACCTCCGGCGGGTACGACGCCCCCCAATCCTCCTCCGGCGGGTACGACGCCCCCCAATCCATCTCCGGCGAAGAAGCAGAAGCAGGCGGACAGCAAAGAAACCCGCTCCTGGACTATTAACCCGGACCCTTATGTACCTAAGACCACAAGGGTACCGGAGCCATCACTGAAGCCTCTCCTCCCAAGGCCTTGGGAACTTAGTGAAGCTGAAACCAAATTGGCCGCGTCTGTTGATTATGAGAAATGGAAGGCGGATATGAAGGCGATAAAAGAGCCTGAGCCCAAGCAAGTATTCACTGAGAAGCAAAAGAAGTGGGCTAAGGATTTTTTGACGACACCGTCCCAAGCCGAGCTGAATATGCCTGACGACTATGGACATGAACTTCGTAGGCAAGAAAAAATATTGAAGGAGGAGAAAGAAGAAAGTAAAAAAAGCGGGAAACAAGTTGACCAGCTCGGGATGCAGAAGAAACAATCGATCCCCCCGCTCATAGTGAAAGCCGGTCCGGAAGAGGACCCCGAGATCATAGCAGCTGCGGCAGCACTTGGATTGACTGTAGCGAGTGCCATGAAACAAGCGTCCGAGATGGGTTTGACTCTTCGTGCCTTCTTAGGCCTTGAGGATGCGCCAGTATGTGAGATAGCATTACAATATGTGCGGAATGGGCCTCTCGTTGAGCCTGCGCGGGAAAAGAGTCTACCACCACAAATGCGAAATCTGCTACGTTGGTACAAGCAATTCATAACATGGGCCGACAAAGAATATGTTTATGCGGATGTTACAGAGGAGCATCACACCAAACGGTACTCTGTACAAGTTCATATGAGTGAATTGTTCCAGCTGTTCAATCTGCGCGACCTCGACAAATCTATGCTGAGTTGCTACGTTCTGTAAGTGATTTATTTCTACCTCATCTCGTTCTTCATTGCCTGCACTATATATATATATATATATATATATATATATATATATATATATATATATATATATATATATATATATATATATATATATATATATATATATATATAGTCCTAACTATATTGTTGCGTACGCTATTATGCAGATTGAAGATTTGGGAATGCAAAATAAGAAACATCCATGATATTGGGTTCATTGACCCACATATCGTTAATGGACATGTGTTACAACATCACCCCGAAGACGTGGAGAAAGACTTGTACAAGTTTCTTAGAAAGCATCAACTCAAAAGTCATATTCTATTTCCTTACCATTTTGGGTGAGTGTTTCTCTCTTGTGCCCATTCTCTTTTGTTTACTCCATGCATGGTATGTCTAATCGATGAGTTATGCATGACTGTGCATGTAACGTGTCCGCAGGTTCCACTGGATTCTACTAAATATTGAACTTCACACCTCCAGAGTTCTAATCATGGATCTATGGATTCGGATCCAAAGCGTTGGGCCGACATGAGAAAAATGCTGCAAAAGTAATTATTTTCAATCATTTGAGCTCTATATCGATCGGTCTCTTTCGTTCATTTCCTAATATCAAGTAACTAATAACTCCCTTGTTCATTTAATTTTCTTTGCCCTGTAGGGTTTGGAGACGGTTCTCAGAAGAAATTGTCGGTGAATTCAAACATGAGCTAGATTTTAGAAGGTTAGTTAATGTGGATAAGCAGCCACCGGGGACCAATCTATGTGGATACTATGTTTGTGAGAACATCCGGAGACACACCTCTGAGCGGAAGGCATCGGATAGCGTGCGCAACGCGACGGATAACTTGCGGAGGAGGCTTAGTCCAGAAGCTCGCTTCCGACCAATTCAAGATGAATTAGCAGGATTTTTCATGAGGGAAGTCATCAATCCTAAAGGAGAACACTATACCGAGGACGAAGAAATTTATATGCATACCCGAGATTGAAACTTGTTCGAAGTTGTATATGGTCATCCATCCTAATTGTGTATGGAAACTTGTTCGAAGTTGTATATGGTCACCCGAGATTGAATATATATTATATATTCCTCTTGAATTCTTCTTGTTTGAAATTTCATATGCATGTATATAGTAGCGTACAATATGTGTACTGAAACTTCATCAAAATTAAAATAAAACACAAAATAAAATATAAAAGAAATAAAACACTACAAATTAAAAAGAAACCAGGTTTAGGGGGGCTAAAACCCTAAACCTGCGGAGGAGGCCTTTAGTCCCGGTTAGCCACGAGAACCGGGACTAAAGGTCCTCCGCCCCGACGGACACCTGGTGCCCACGTGGACGGGCCTTTAGTCCCGGTTAGCCACGAGAACCGGGACTAAAGCCTTTAGTCGCGGTTCGTAAGAGGCACGACTAGGGGGGGGGGGGGGTCTTTAGTCGCGCATATTTAGTCCCGGTTGCACAGCCGGGACTAAAGGCCTTTGCAAACCGGGACTAAAGGCCTTTTTTTCTACCAGTGCACACCAATTTATTGGAATCTATTGAATTTTTCTAGTATTTGTTTTGATTTTTTTCGACAGGGCAGGTGCAGCTGAGCCAAGGCTCAGAAGTGGATTATCAGAGGTAAGAATGTATCACACAAATTGGTTGCTTGCCTTCTATCAAGAAAAATTCACGAATACTCCAAGGTAACATATTTAATTTAATGGCTAATGTCTGCGACATTTGTGGTACTAGTGTAATACCGTGCACCTTAGATCAGGAACAAGTACCACAATTCTGAGTGATGGTTCGACACAGTCATCTTTATGGGATTGTGAGTCAACGTTTTTTCGTTTGTAATGTGATATGTAACTGTATTGTATATCAAATTGAGGGGTAACTTACTACGTACACTAATCATGTATAGAATATACCTTGCCGAGGTGTTAAGCAATTTAGGTACTACATCGAACAACACTATTTCACAGCCGAGACTTCTCACAGATCAAGCTACAGGATGTGTGCGAGAGATAATGGAGATAGAATTCGTATAAGTGGCTTTGGATGAGATTGCTTTTGCTACGACGACGATATAAGAAGAGGAGAAACGATATATTTTTGCTACAACTGTAGAGATTTTGTGATGTATATGTCCCTAATACTTCCAAATGGTGAACCAAAGGATATAATTAGTAAGTACATATTGTTTTATATTAGTTTTTTATTTAGTAATACTTTTATATAATTAACAATTATTCAATTTTTTAAATTCATAAAGATGACGTATTTGACGAAGGAGAAAGACCTGTTGCATAAAGCACCGAGTTTAATCTAACACAAAGGCAAGTCAACAACATGCACACTCTATTATAGACGAATGAGGACTATCCTACGCAGATCCAATGCTTTACAGCTGCGGACATGTCTGATAATCATTTGGTAAGTAATATACAATATGTAAAATGCAATCTCATCACTTCACATTTTAATAAAATTTATCCTTTTTCAATATTTGGGAGCCTTGCTCTACAACAATATGGTTCAGTTTTACTGTAAATGAGCCGACAACCACAACAATCAATAGAAGTTGATTATCATATTAAAAGCAATGACCGTCTCAAAATTAACGGTCCTGCGTGGAGTAATTTTATAAGTCAACATGAGATAGATCTTGAGGGGTGGGTAGTAATACTTGTTATTCCTGAAAACAATAGGCAAGAAATGAGTTGAGATTCAAATCTATTACGCCAGTTGGAAGCCAAGTATTAAGTTCTGATGAAGATTCCGATTTAGAAGATGAAGACTAGCACCATTGTGTTTTTAGATTTTGTTAGAATAAGTTCTTTTTTTAACTATGTATTACAATAATTTACATAATTTTGTACAAGAAGTTCTTTTTTTACTACATATTACAATTATTTACATAATTTTTTATAATAGGTTCTTTTTTAAAGTAAGTATTACAATGATTTATATAATTTTTTAGAGTGCGTATTACAATGATTTATATATTTTTGAGTATGTGTTCTACATCGACCAATAATATAGAGTATGGATGGACAAAGAATTTGGGCATGACTTCTGCTAAAGAATGAAAACATTGAGTATCAAAAATATTGCCAAACCGAAATTAATGTTTCGTGATATTTTAGACACTCTTGAAGCCCTGTTAATCAATTCATCTACAATCTATATCTTTTTTTGTGAAAAATATTAATTTAATTTCTATCAAGGTGGATTGTAGAATCCTCTTGGCAAAGAGTGCCAATTTCGTCTAGACCATGGCGGACGAGGGCAGCCGTCGCGAGGGGTGCCAATCTACATTATTTTTGCTTCTCCTAACATGTGCTATAGAGTAATCACGTCCAGACTTAAGTAGTTGTTTCCCTTCCTCAATTAAATAGCCACTCGAGATCTATTTGGCGTGTCATCTACAACCTATATTAACGTGCATATAAACACCAACATTAATCTACATTCTAACACGAGTCAAATTTAATTACCTGCACACTGCTGGAGCGCGATGCGGACCACGGATCGGTGGCCTCGATTGAGGAGGCATTGCTTGGCAGCGGCGGTGTTAGCCCCCCGCTGCGGGTGGAGGCCATCGCGTTCGGGGAACACGAAGGAGGGCATCCTCTAGGGACGAAGGCCTCGGTGGACAAGGGAGGCCTCGGCGGACGAAGACGGTCGCGATGGCGGACGGCGTTCACGGTGGACGAAGGCACCGGCGAACGAGAGCGGTCGTGGTGAGGGGGCTGCGAGGGAGGACGGGGGCCGCAACGGAGAAGGGTTGCCGCGGTGGAGGACAGGGGCGGTAGAGGACATCAACGGGGTTGGGTCGGATTCAGAAGAGTGGAGAGAGTTTGAATTTCCAGATGCGATTTTGGGTGGAAATTGAATCGGCGCTGGGGCTGGCAATAACAGTGACATGTATTGGCAAATGCCCGCCACGCCAAATAGCAACAGCTGGCACTCAAAACTTCCTATTACATACAACCTACTTGGCAATTTTTGGGGGTTAAAAGTTCTTGTGGCGGGCAGTACGTACTACCCGCCAGTGCTAACTTATGGATATATAAAATCTAATTCTTTGTGGCGGGCAGTACGTACAGCCCGCCACTGGTAGCTCAAGTTGCAATGGCGGGTGCATGTAGTTGCTGGCCACTACTCACTTTCAGCACGCGGGCACACCTGGGGCAGCATACTTGTTGTGGGTCATATTTACCGCCCGCCACTGCTATTGCATCTCCAGTGGAGAGCGCTGTTTGGTACCCGCCACCGCTAGTTTTTGGAATTAGCTATGGCGGGTGCTACGCGGTGCCCACCACTCATTTGAGTTCACCTATAAGGCTTTTTTCAGTAGTGTCATGTAGTCATGTTTAAAATTTTCAAAGTACAGAGGAAATACACAAGTGGCAAATGAATTAACTTAGACTTTCTTAACATAAGATCTTTCTACAAATCCTAGAAAAAAAGATGTGCACCACATGTCCTCTAGCTCCTAGATGCGAGTCACCCATAGATGCCATTCAAAACAAGTTCATGCTCAAATAGGTTGCACTGATTTGACAAGTAGCAAAGTGGCCCGTCCAATGTGCGGGCTAGTATTTTATAAACTAGTATCACATTCACAAATATGAGCCTTTTTCAAGCATAGTTTTGTCTTGGGTATGTTTGATTCACAAATATGAGCCTTTTGTAATTAATAATTTGTATTTTCACCCGTAAATAATAATAAGTTCTATAGAGGATGCGCGTTGTTATCCATGGAAATACGCGGAGGAAAGGGATGCATTTGTCCTATAGAGGATGGCTGGTCCTTATCAACTCCATGGGTTCTAAGTTCTAACATGGTTCTTTACATGATGTCTTTCTTGTAAGCGCCAAAATAAAGTTGAATGTGCGGGTGCTTATTATTGATGGTTTTAATGCGCATGACACATGCTGAAGCAGAGACAATTCAATATTATTCTTGCCTCCTCTGTAGTTTGTACTACTAATGCTGAAGAGTGACGACACCATTGGGCGCATAGTTTCCATTGGCCCTTTAGCATTCTTGTTGGACACGCCTTCAAATCAAGTGGTCTCCGAATGCCACGCGGATTGCTTAGTTGCCAAGCCAATTAAAGTGGGCGTTTGGTGGTAACATGTTTTCTTTAAATCTTTATTATCATAGCATGGAATTTGAAGGAACGCTATAATTTCAGTCCTGGTCGGTCACTTGTTGCAGCTTGTAGAGTTCATCGCTAACAAAAAGAAGTAGTCAACACAACATGGAAATAGCTCCAAATCTCAAACTTACATGCTGATGGAGGTCCGGTCAGTGGGGTGACGTAGAGCAAGATCGAGGGCATGGGAAGCAGAGGTGTGTAGAGAAACTCCTGTGGGCCAGTCTGAAGAACGGAGAAGGGTCTGAAGAACAGAGAACATGACACAGCTCCAACCAAGCAGAGCACAATGGAGAACTTCCATAGTTCTGACGTTTGCCTGTCGCTATGTAATTAACTCAAAAAGGTAATTAATTCTCAAATCTGTATCCAGGAAAATATTAATCATCCAGCACATTTAGCTGGCTCCAGGAGAAGGAATCTTCAACTCGTTTATACCACAGAAATTGTAAACTTCTAGACACCAAAATAGCATGAAATTAAAGGCCCTGACACAAGCCCCAACAGGCCAACACACGAGACCAAGGTTCTTTGAGGCCCTGACAGCAATCAAGCAGCAACTATATATCAGGCACTTAGCTGTGCAAGTAATGTCAGACAAAACACAATTGTGACACAAACAAACAGGTGCAACTTAAGATTTACGACCAATTGCGCAGCAGAGATCAAACAAACAGCCTTTTGGGAAGAGATCAACTGAATAAAAATTCAATAACAACATTACAATAAAAAACAAGAGTTGGCTCAGAGAGCAAGATGAATACAACGACGCACATAGATGAATAATATAACACCTTCAGGAAACTAAATAAATAACGAGAGATCGATCGCACGATAGCTGGCCATGCACAGCGGCTGGAGATCCTCATCCCTCCTGGCTTACATGGGAGGGAAAGGACTCGAACTGAACCCCAGATCGGAGAATGGCGTCTCCATCATCATATCAGCGCCGGAGAAGCCGGCGCCGTCGTGGCTGGCGTTGCCACCGTAGACCAGGGTGCCGACATCACCACCGGAGCTCACCATGTCAAGCCAGCCTTCCTCCTGCTGCGGTGACATCAGATACTGCCACGGAGGCGCCATGTCGATGCTGTCGGTGCTGACGGATGGAGCTGGCGGCGGCGCCTGGACATGGTTTTTTGCCATGCGTTCGCCGAGGCTCTTGAGTAGCTCGTCCACCTTCCAGCCAACGCGGGCGACGTCCTCGGCGCTGAGATCAACGAGGCCTGGGTGGTTGCCGTGCATGATGTTGTAAAGGAGGTACCTGATCTCGCTGTCCTGGCACTCGCGGCGAGCCTTGTCCACCTGGTCCCGGAGCTTGGCGATGCGCTGGGTGAGGAATGCCTCCTGGTCCATCGTCTTCTTGCAATGGCCCAGCTCCGGCATGCTCTTGAATTCATTCAGGATATCCACCGCCTCGGCGTGGGAAGGGAACACCTGAGGCTCCGCCTCGCCCTCGCCGTACACCACCACGCAGGTCTTGACATCGCACATGGTGGCCAGCTCGGTCGCCTTTTTCATCAGGCTCCTGAGACGCTTCCTGAACCTAGAGCGCCGGGTGGAGTCGTTGGCGATGTACTTGAGGGTCACCTTCTTGCGAGCCATTGCTGGCAAAGGGATCAAACTAGCCAAGGTAAGGAAAGTTGCTGGTTAAGGCAGGGAGGAGGGGTAGATTTATAGTGGAGAGATCGCCAAGGAATTAATTTCATGATATGGCAACAGATTGGGAGAATATTGCATAAGATTTACTGCCTTCATTGTGCCCATATGTAATTTTGGCACCCATTTAAACCGTCCTTTTATAACTTTGTATATTTGGCGTCCATTTAAACCTTTTAAATTTACGCGCGTGTGACCGTTGGCCCCTTGTATCACGAGAGCGCGGTAAATTGTACGCGCGCATCTGGTTTCCCCGCGACATAATCGTTTGTTTTGAAATGCTTCATGTGCGACGGTTGTCATTGCACTAAGCGCATCAAGCCGTGCAAACGAATTGAGCAAGCACAGGTCAATGTTGCTCCTATCCAGCACGCAAAAGAAAGACATTATTAACCAACAACATGAAAAGCCATCGATGATGTTTGTAGCACGCGCCACCTATTAAGCGAAAAAGTAAACATCTAGGGACGATAATGGGGTTCATAACCATAAGTAGTTATTCATTATCGCTAGTGGGTCAATTGCACCAACGGGCCTGTCATTGATACTATAAGCACAATTTGCATGCAAATTAGTGACATGCAGTGATTATTTTCGTCCAACCTAGTATATGACAGGAGGAGCCGGCTTGCTCAGAATACCACAACCTTTGAGTTGTAGGAGAACATATGACCACCTTCCAGGCAATGGTCATTTTCATCCGACCTAGTATATGCCGGGAGGACCAGACTTGCTCAGAATACCACAACCTTTGAGTTGTAGGAGACCACATGACCACCTTTCAAACAAACACCATTTTTCCTTCACCAGGCTGGTGCCTATGCATTCAACATCTACCCTCGAGTGTACCTTTAAGCTGAAGTAGCCCCGTGCGAATTTTCCCCTACTAAAGTAGACCGCGGTAACTTCTGAACTCCACCAAGTTGTATTCGGATGGGCTCGATGGAGGGCAGTCAAGGAAGGAGGACTTGAACCCTGTACCCATCACATGATAGGAGGTTCACATGTAGAAAAACTAGTGCGATGGCCAACAAATTTTCACTGGTCTCCCTAGCCTCCCAAAATATGTGATCTACTTTTGCTTTTGTAAATTTCTCCATGGAGTGAGGTCATTCAGAAGCCAGGGGAAGGTGTGGAAGCGTGACTACCATCATCTTTACTATGGGACTCTGAGAGTGATGTGAGCCTTTTTCCCATCGTGGAGGGCCTGGCCGCCTAGGAGTATGATGACTCAACTCCACGCTCGGTATGAATGAATTATTTCTCGAATTCCGTGGTTGTTAGCCTGTGAGACAACCTGAGATGGTCCTTCTTTACACCGACAAAGGGCGACATCAAAGTGCGGGGCTTATACTTGGACGATACTCGGCTCATCGTGATGCAGGAGTTCCCCATCCCCATCCCTAAGTCTACCACCCATCGTGGGTTGAGGGTGGCCATAAGAAAGCACTTTGCAACACGTGGGGGGGGGGGCACCTGGACCTGGGTTCCATGTGGAAGCTCCTCTGACTATTTTGTGTCCTCTAGATTCGGGGCTGCCCGATTTGTGTTTAACATTGTCATGTGTAATTTTGATATGGTGACGGATTGAAGGAATATTTCATAAGATTTAATTTCTTCCTTAATTGTGCCCATATGTAATTTTGGCACACATTTAAACCTTCCTTTTATAACTTTGTATATTTGGTGTCCACTTCAATATTTTAAATTTACGTGCGTGGACCGTTGGCCCCTTATATTGTGGGGGTGCAAAAAATCGTATACACGCGAACAGTTTCCACATGACGTAGCAATTCATGCTGGAACGCTTCTTGTGCGACACACGTCATCTCGCTGAGCTCTTCAAGCCGTGAGATATGAATGGGCCTACACGTGTCATCTCGGAGAGCTCATCAATCCATCAACGGTGTTTATAGAATATGCCGAGTTAAGAAAAAAAAAGTTAACTTATACAGGAAAAATGCACAACTTACTCGCCAAAGTGGTGACCGCGAGCTCCCATCTGACAACCCAGTCTAGTCCCGAGCTCCCGGCTCAATGCAACTACATACTGCATACAAAAAATATAAAACTTCTCTTTGCTCTCCCGGTATGATACCGTCAAGGCCTCTTGCACTCTCTAGATACCACAATCGGAGCTCTCCTATACCCAATTGTACTTGAGCCATCACAAACTCTCCCCTACGAGAGCCCCTCTCCCCATATCCGAGAAAGTGAGCATAGGTGTCGGATCCAGACTGTTGGATGGCACGTACCCCTCAAGCATGTGGCCTCCACTAGTCGCGAGATCGGTGGTTGTATAGCTTGATGTGATGAGTAGTTCGAGTGTCTCAGGTGCCCAGTGGCTTGTGGTGGGAGCACTTGCACCAATGTGTAGGTTTTATGAGTCGTGCTGCAATGATTTATAGAGGAACCTACTGATGTCAAGATCCCAAGGCTGATGCCTCCAAGCAACCGACTTTTCCCTGTGTGGCCTCCCACTAATAGACCTGCCCCCTGCAACCTTCCCGAACTAGATTCCCATGCCTTGACGGTGGCAGAAACGTGGTAAGCAACATCGAGCAGTTATGAGAGCGACATGGCATGGTGCTCCACCTGTCGGACAACATCACATCACTGAACAGGAAAAGTTACGACCATTCATTGGTATAGTACATACACCACTAACAGGGTGAAAGTGATGGTACTCAGAGGTGATTCCCAACATAATAATGAGTTTAAAAGGCAAGATTCTAATACCCATAATACCAAATTCACCCTATAATCATCCACCATCTCCCAAACAAGCAGCACCCCAAGACGCCCCCCAACACACACACACATACACACCCGTTGTCCATCTCTCATCCACCGGAGCCCCACTTGGCCTCCTCCACTAGAGCCCCCCCCCCCCCAGCTTCTCTCTCACGAAGCCCCTCAACCCCCTCTCAAATGTGGGGGACTCACCTCCCAGATCTAGGAGTCTTTGAGTCCCTACCCCACTCGAGTACTGCACCCCTTCAATCCTCCCTCCACCACCCGTGGAGAACTCAATGGTGGTTCGAGTTGGAGTAGTGTGCTACCGGGAAGCAACACATGTTGCAATGACACGTGATCAAGCACATTGTGTTTCTAAAGTTGTGCCAAAATTTTCCTTATATGTGAACTGAATGTGGTTCCATATATTCAGGGTTGAATATGCTTCTACTAGCAGTAGTACTCACTATTAATAGTGAATGAGTTCTTTCTCACATTCCGTGGTTGTCAGCCTGTGAGCCAACCTGAGATTGTCCTCCTCTGTACCAACAGAAGCGACTTCCAAGTGCTGGACTTCTACTTGGGCAAGGCTTCGCTCTACGCGAAGCACGAGGGCCTCCATCCTAAGTGTGTTTATATTGGATGAATCACCCAAGGATTAATTATATGATATGGTATCAAATTGGAAGAATATTGCATAAGGTTTACTCCCTTAATTGTGCCCATATGTAATTTCGGCACCCAATTAAACTTTCCTTCTAACTTTGTAAATTTGGCGTCCATTTAAACTTTCTAAATTTGCGCGCATTCAAACGTTCGCACCTTGTATCGCAAGAGCACGGCAGATTGTACGCATGCAAATGGTTTCCACGCAACGTAACGGTTCACTTTGGAATGCTTCATGTGCGACACACATCATCCCACACAGCTCGATCATCAAGGCGCACAAATGAGTTGAGTGAGCAGAAGTCTATGTTGCTCCTATCCAACAAGCCAAAGAAAGACATTATTAACCAGCGACCTGAAAAGCCATCGATGACGTTTGTAACATACGCCCTATTAAGCGAAAAAAGTAAACATCTAGGGCCTAAAATAGGGTCCATAACCATAAGTAGTGATTCGTTATCGCTAGTGGGTCAATTGGACCAACGGACCTGTGATTCGTACGATACGCACAACTTATGCCCCAAAGTGGTGACCGGAAGCGGTTATTTTTGTCCCACCTAGCATATGCCGAGACGACCCGACTTGCTCAGAATAGCACAACCTTTGAGTTGTAGGAGAACATTTGACCACCTTCCAAACAACAAGCACAATTTTTTTTCTTCACTAGGCTGCGTGTTGGAATTGATCATCACCCTCGACTGACTCGAGTGTTGTACCTTTATGTTGAAGGATCCCCCATTCGGATTTTCCACTACTATGGTGAATTTTGGACTACCGCCAAGTTTATTCGGATGGGCCAGGGTGGAAAGCAGTCAATGAAGGAGGATATGAATCCGGTACCCATTACAAGATAGGAGGCTCACATGCAAAAAAACCTAGTACGATGGCCAACACCTTTCCACTTGTCTCGCTGGCCTCCTAAAGTGTGATGCTCTTTCAGAACCCTAGCCTAGCCATACGGAGCGTTCCGTGCCTCGCTATGTTACTCCGTGCTCTGTGGGTCACGCTAGCGGTTGGTGCTATGGTTGGTTTCTTCTCTTGTTTTAGGCGTCGAGTGTCTCGCTATGTTACTCCGTGCTCGGCCTTCGAATTCTACCCGTTGGGGCACTGTCATTTTGTATGGCTCGTTTGGGTTCACTGCCTACTGTGTACGCCTGCATTTTCTTTTTCTCGTAGAAATACAAGGTGATGGACCATGAAAGCAATGGGTTCGACGGCAAACGACGGAGGTCCATTGTGACTCTCTGGATCTGAGAGAGGTATGGAAAAGATGAAAGTTGTGTATTTTATGTACGCTGGCCTTCTTCTTCTAAGAAGGACCGCCTGCCCGCGACATTGTTCGGGAATGTATTGAAATGTTACAGTGCGAAGCCGACACACTCTTGTAGCTAATATATCGCGGCGAAGTGATGGCGTGATACGTCTCCAACGTATCTATAATTTTTTATTGTTCCATGTTGTTATATTATCATTCTTGGATGTTTTACAATCATTTTATAGCAACTTTATATCATATTTTGGGACTAACCTATTGACAGGTGCCGGGTGCCCGTTGTTGTTTTTTGCTTGTTTTTTAATTCGCAGAAAATCAATACCAAACGGAGTCCAAACGCAGCGAAACTTTTTGGAGTTTTTTCTGCACCAGAAGACACACGATGGGCCAAGGAAGTACCAGAGGGGGGCTCTGAGGGGAGCACAACCCACCTGGGCGCACCGGGGGGGCCAGGCGGTGGGTTCTGCCCACGTCGGCCGCCTCCTGCACCGCCTCTTTGCTCTATAAATACCCCAAAAATCCAAAAACCCTAGGGGAGTCGACAAAACACAATTCCTGCCGCCGCAAGTTCCAGAAACACCAGATCCAATATAGATACCATCACGGAGGGGTTCATCATCCTCATTGGTGCCTCTCCGATGATGCGTGAGTAGTTCATTGTAGACCTTCGGGTCCGTAGCTAGATGGCTTCCTCTCTCTTTTGATTCTCAATACAGTGGCCTCTTAGAGATCTATTTGATGTAACTCTTTTTGCGGTGTTTTTGTTGGGATTCGATGAACTTTCAGTTTATGATCAGATCTATTTTTAAGGAAATATGCCCTAGAGGCAATAATAAAGTTATTATTTATTTCCTTATATCATGATAAATGTTTATTATTCATGCTAGAATTGTATTAACCGGAAACATAATACATGTGTGAATACATAGACAAACATAGTGTCACTAGTATGCCTCTACTTGACTAGCTTAGTGATCAAAGATGGTTGAGTTTCCTAGCCATGGACATCAGTTGTCATTTGATTAATGGGATCACATCATTGGGAGAATGATGTGATTGACTTGAGCCATTCCGTTAGCTTAGCACTTGATCGTTTAGTATTCTGCTATTGCTTTCATCATGACTTATACTTGTTCCTATGACTATGAGATTATGCAACTCCCGTTTACCGGAGGAACACTTTGTGTGCTACCAAACGTCATAACGTAACTGGGTGATTATAAAGGTGCTCTACAGGTGTCTCTGAAGGTACTTGTTGGGTTGGCGTATTTCGAGATTAGGATTTGTCACTCCGATTGTCGGAGAGGTATCTCTAGGCCCACTTGGTAATGCACATCACTGTATGTCTTGCAAGCATTGCAACTAATGAGTTAGTTGCGGGATGATGTATTACAGAACGAGTAAAGAGACTTGCCGGTAACGAGATTGAACTAGGTATTGAGATACCGACGATCGAATCTTGGGCAAGTAACATACCGATGACAATGGGAACAACGTATGTTGTTATGCGGTCTGACCGATAAAGATCTTCGTAGAATATGTGGGAGCCAATATGAGCATCCAGGTTCCGCTATTGTTTATTGACCGGAGACGTGTCTCGGTCATGTCTACATAGTTCTCGAACCCGTAGGGTCCGCACGCTTAAAGTTTAATGACGGTTATATTATGAGTTTATATGTTTTGATGTACCGAAGATAGTTCGGAGTCCCGGATGTGATCACGGACATGATGAGGAGTCTCTAAATGGTCGAGACATAATGGTCGAGACATAAGGATTCTCTAAATGGTTAAGTGTTCCGGGTGAAATCGGGATTTTACCGGAGTACCGGGGGTTTAATGGGCCTCCATGGGCCTTAGTGGAGAAGAGGAGGGGCGGCCAGGGCAGGCCGCGCGCCCCCTCCCCCTCTAGTCTGAATTGGACAAGGAGGGGGGGCGCCCCCCTTTCCTTCCTCTCTCCCTCCTCCTTCCCCCTTCTCCTACTCCAACTAGGAAAGGAGGGAGTCCTACTCCCGGTGGGAGTAGGACTCCTCCTGGCGCGCCTCCTCCTGGCCGGCCGCCTCTCCCTCCCTTGCTCCTTTATATACGGGGGCAGGGGGGCACCCCATAGACAAAACAATTGATCTCTTGATCTCTTAGCCATGTGCGGTGCCCTCCTCCACCATAATCCACCTCGATAATATCGTAGCGGTGCTTAGGCGAAGCCCTGCGTCGGTAGAACATCATCATCGTCACCACGCCGTCGAGCTGATGGAACTCTCCCTCAAAGCTCGGCTGGATCGGAGTTCGAGGGACGTCATCGAGCTGAACATGTGTTCAACTCGGAGGTGTCGTGCGTTCGGTACTTGATCGGTCGGATCGTGAAGACGTACGACTACATCAACCGCGTTGTGCTAACGCTTCCGCTTTCGGTCTACGAGGGTACGTGGACAACACTCGCCCCTCTCGTTGCTATGCATCACCATGATCCTGTGTGTGCGTAGGAATTTTTTTGAAATTACCACGTTCCCCAACAATTTTATCCATGAAAGTTATTTGAGTTTTGATCTCTTATACGCATGATTTCTTATACTCTTGTATTTCTTCTTCGAATCTTTGGTTTAGTTGTTAAGCCAACTAGATCGATATTTCTTGCCATGGGAAGAGGTGCTTTGTGATGGGTTCGATCTTACGGTGCTCAATCCCAGTGACAGAAGGGGGACATGACACGTATGTATCGTTGCTATTAAGGACAACAAGATGTGGTCTATTCCTACATGAATAGATCTTGTCTACATCATGTCATCGTTCTTATTGCATTACTCTGTTTTTCCATTAACTTAATACACTAGATGCATGCTGGATAGCGGTCGATGTGTGGAGTAGTAGTAGTAGATGCAGGCAGGAGTCGGCCTACTAATCTTGGACGTGATGCCTATATAATGATCATTGTCTGGATATCGTCATAATTATTTAAGGTTCTATCAATTGCCCAACAGTAATTTGTTTACCCGCCGTATGCTATTTTTCTCGAGAGAAGCCACTAGTGAAATCTATGGCCCCCGGGTCTATTCTTTATTATATTTGCTTTGAGATCTATTTTTATTCACTTTTATTTTCAGATCTATTATTCCAAAAACCCAAAAATACCCTGCTGCAATTTTTTATTTATTTATCCAATCTACTACAAACCAACCAATCTTTTACCCGGGAGGGATTGACAACCCCTCTTACGCGTCGGGTTGCAAGTATTTGTTCTTTGTGTGCAGATACCATTTACATAGTGTTGCGTGGTTCTCCTACTGGTTCGATAACCTTGGTCTCATCACTGAGCGAAATACCTACCGTAGTTGTTCTACATCATCCCTTCCTCTTTGGAAAAATACCGACGTAATTCAAACCGCATCATGGCGTTTAGTTCCCCATGTAGTCATGTGTAGTTTGGTTAAGTACGCCGCCTTTTGGGCACACCGCTTCTCTTCACAATGCCTCTTATGCTCCAATTCATCTATACACAGGGAAGCACCTTCACTTGGCTTTGAGGTGTCTAGGGAGGACGCTTTCCTCTCCGTATACCATGACGCCTAGCTAGATCGCAACGCTGAGAGACTAGGCTAATGTCCCAAAACACATGGGGCATGAGTGAGCGACCGGTTTGGTGCGCGTGTTGCTCGCATCCTGCCGGCCTGTTGGTTGTACCATGGCCTTTTGCCCTTGTGTCCCCTTGGCCGGATGGCGTTCTTTCCAATGTCTTCAAGATATTTGGGTTATGTGGTTTGCCTGGATGGCACCGTACCTCAGTTGTTTTGAGTAGGAGTCCCCGGTTCCAATGGTTCAGGACATGTACCATGTGGGGTTTAATTGGTCTTTCTATTGAGCCAGCTGTTGGGTTATCATGGACGGACAAAGCGGGGCATGGGTAACTATCGTCGTTGTCTGCCAGTTGCGCAATACGAATAAAATCACTTGCAAACCATTCACAAGAAACGTCCTTCAAATGGTTCACCTACTTTTTGGTTGTTTTAGTTGCTACACGTTTGGATGTAGTTTGTTTTGGCAGGGATGGCTGCAGCTGGTCTCCTCAAATACTCTGTTTGTCTCGGCGCAAAGGGTGTGCATGTAGTTCTAGGCCATCGTAGTTCGTTTAGCTTATATTTTATGTTTCAAATAGTACGCTTAACTTTTGGGCTGTAGTTAGTCTTTGATGACCAAGGCATGACCGCGTAGCAAGGGCGGTTAGGCTGGTACCTAGACCGAAAGGACAGGTGGCTCAGCCATGGCTGCTCGAAAGAGTGTGTGTCTGGGAGCTTAAAAAAGCCCAATGCCATGACATGCGCAAAATGACGGGTCGACTCGAGCAACCCAAGTCGGAACGCCCAAGTAATAACACAACGGGGCAACCAACCTACAAAGCTACCTCCCAAAGGCTAGTTTGGCTCATGTTTTAGTTTCCATTTGGTCATTCACATCTGATCATTTATATTGTGTCTGTGTGTATTATTACTCATGCTAATGGCCTTTGGGGATGATTTATAGAACAAACAAGTGTTTGACATGCTGCCCATAGTGTTGCTTAACTTCCTGGCTTCAGTTTCAAATTGGGCAACTGGTCATCTAGTGAAGATAAAATATGGAGCAAATAAAAAGCTTGCACACTTTCGCTTCTTATTTGGTTCTTGCTGGCTGAATGCAACTAAAATTTACCTGAAAATGTGACAAAACTAAACCATAACTCATCTATGTGAGCATTCCAACTGACAATAAATCAAAACGGGAAATTAATTTGGCCAAACCCTAAACTATTTCTCTCTTTTTATAAAGACGTAAATGCAAAGTTTGTATAAAATAATAGAACATTTCAAATAATTTTTTATTTAATATTCTTTTTCACATGGACAAATATTATAATATACCTTATCTCACATAAAAATAGATATCTATACTTTTTTGAGAACTTCAATTTATATCTTTTTAAAATCCGTAAAAACCATGATAATATTATCACAGCGAACGGACCTGTAGCCTAGTGGTTGCATTAGCCTTAGTAGCACCCCAGGTCATGGGTTCGACTCCCAGTGGGAGCTGATTAAACAGGCTTAGGAAAAAAAATCTGGAATAAAGGACTGTAGGGTTTTTGCTCAAGAGTAAATATTATCACATCTATATATTTGAGCCCAAAATTGTTCCAAATTTATCCAAGCTTTATAATGGAACTCAAAACCTTCCCTAGTGAGGATATCACATAGTCATGTCTAAAATTTCCAAAGTACATAGAAAATACACAAAAGGCAAATTAATTAACTTAGACTTGCTTAACATACGATCTATCTAAGAATCCTAGAAAAACGATATGCACCACACGTCCTGTAGCTCCTAGATGCTAGTCACCCGTAGATGTCATGCAAAACAAGTTCATGCTCAGATAGGTTGCACTGTTATGACAACTAGCAAAGTGGCCTATGTTGGGACAAACCCACCGGCGACATACGCCGAACCGCACTCCAGCGACGAACGCCGAACGAAAGTAGAAGAAATGAACCGAATTTTCCTGCGACGAACGCCCCGGCCGCCGAACGGCCTGTATGTTGGCTTCTATTCAACTCAACTACATATATGGAGGTACACACGCACACACGCAGCACAACCCCGGAAGAACTCTCACATCGACCGGGCGCATACCACGGTCCCAACAGAGACTACATCTTCCTTAGACCCCTCCCCTTCAACTCGGCACATACCGTTACTGTGGCGCGGCAACAAACCGGCGCACTCTACAAACAGCACAAGATGGGGTTTTTATACCAGTTACACACACGCACGCATGACCAGGCCATGGCCACACACCGGCCACTAACACACGCACGAATGGATCACCCGGCCACTCACCCCACTAACCAACTACTAATAAAAACCACTCCACAAAGCTAGCTAGCTACGCTAACAACCTGCATGCATCTAACAAACTCATGCATGAGCTGACCCACGACGCGGCTGCTCCCAACGGTCTCGGACTCCAACATGAGCACTGACTCATGTGCCTGCCCCGTAACACATACGGGTCATCGGCGGTGTCGTGGCTTAGTCCTAACATTCTCCCCTAAGCCACAACCACGTTGTCGCCGGAGTTGTTGCAGCTGCCTTTATGGTCGTCGTCATGGACGGATTCGCTCAACGCCACCGCGTGCCTCCGCTCCCGCGGCGACGTGCCGGGTGCTCGTCACGCCCGCGCCATGCTTGCCGCGTTGCTCGACGTCGAAGCCACGAACGGCCTGTATGTTGGCTTCTATTCAACTCAACTACATATATGGAGGTACACGCACACACGCAGCACAACCCCGGAAGAACTCTCACATCGACCGGGCGCATACCACGGTCCCAACAGAGACTACATCTTCCTTAGACCCCTCCCCTTCGGCTCGGCACATACCGTTACTGTGGCGCGGCAACAAACCGGCGCACTCTACAAACAGCACAAGATGGGGTTTTTATACCAGTTACACACACGCACGCATGACCAGGCCATGGCCACACACCGGCCACTAACACACGCACGAATGGATCACCCGGCCACTCACCCCACTAACCAACTACTAATAAAAACCACTCCACAAAGCTAGCTAGCTACGCTAACAACCTGCATGCATCTAACAAACTCATGCATGAGCTGACCCACGACGCGGCTGCTCCCAACGGTCTCGGACTCCAACATGAGCACTGACTCATGTGCCTGCCCCGTAACACATACGGGTCACCGGCGGTGTCGTGGCTTAGTCCTAACATTCTCCCCCTAAGCCACAACCACGTTGTCGCCGGAGTTGTTGCAGCTGCCTTTATGGTCGTCGTCATGGACGGATTCGCTCAACGCCACCGCGTGCCTCCGCTCCCGCGGCGACGTGCCGGGTGCTCGTCACGCCCGCGCCATGCTTGCCGCGTTGCTCGACGTCGAAGCCATGTGCCACCACCGCATCCGGACTCGCCGTGCATCGTCGTCGCCATGCGCTCGCCGCGCACGGCAACCGCGCCGCCGCGACCTCCATGCCCGCCGTGCTCGTCGCGGACTCACCATGCGCCGCCTCCGCGTCCACCACGACAGCTGCAGCGCCGCGCACTTCCATAGATCGACACACGGCCCGGAGCTTCGCGCATCCGCCGAAGAAGGCCGCCATCGCCGCCACACCTCCGGCACGGCGAAGCACGCCCAAGATAACCAAGCTCATGATACCAAATGGTGGGACAAGCCCACCGGCGACATACGCCGAACCGCCCTCCAGCGACGAACGCCGGACGAAGGTAGAAGAAATGAACCGAATTTTCCGGTGAAGAACGCCCCGGCCGCCGAACGGCCTGTATGTTGGCTTCTATTCAACTCAACTACATACATGGAGGTACACACGCACACACGCAGCACAACGGAAGAACTCTCACATCGACCGGGCGCATACCACGGTCCCGACAGAGACTACATCTTCCTTAGACCCCTCCCCCTCGGCTCGGCACATACCGTCACCGTGGCGCGGCAACAAACCGGCGCACTCTACAAGCAGCACATGATGGGGGTTTTATACCGGTTACACACACGCACGCATGACCAGGCCATGGCCACACACCGGCCACTAACACACGCACGAATGGATCACCCGACCACTCACCCCACTAACCAACTACTAATAAAAACCACTCCACAAAGCTAGCTAGCTACGCTAACAACCTGCATGCATCTAACAAACTCATGCATGAGCTGATCCACGACGCGGCTGCTCCCAACGGTCTCGGACTCCAACATGAGCACTGACTCATGTGCCTGCCCCGTAACACATACGGGTCACCGGCGGTGTCGTGGCTTAGTCCTAACAGCCTATCCGATGTGCGGGCTAGAAATCTATAAAGTGGTATCACATTCACAAATATGAGCCTTTTCCAAGCATAGTTTTGACTTGGGTATGTTTGATTTAATCACTGGTATATTAATATATATGTTATGTAGTAATCTACCGTGTTGTTATGCATAGTGTACTAACTTTTTTTTGTAATCAATGATTATTATTTGTACCAACAAATAATAATAATAATAATTTCTATTTGTGTCATTTTCTAGCCTTTTGATCATAGTAATATTATATTATTAGCGTTAGAGTTTGATTTCGAAATACATGCCTTTATGCATCTGCTTATGTAAATTAAGACAATGCAAACCATCCATATAAATTATTATGGTAGGATGATTCTAAATGGATGCGTACGGAATAACATACTATTTTCATGTTTAGATGGCATCTTCAACTTACTCCTGCTCATGTCTTTCTAGGAATGGTTACCGACATCCCCCTTTGTCCTTGTGCTCTTGCTACACAATCGTTTGCACAATCCCAAGTAAGTAATTCAAACTCTAATTTATCTTTCCCTTTTTGTAACTAATAATAAATTCATGAAAAAAATTTGGTTTGCATTGCACACACACACACACGCACACACACACACACACACACACTGTGCTAGTGAATTCTTAATGGATCATTTTTAACACACACACACTGTGCTAGTGAATTCTTAATGGATCATTTTTAAAATCAATATTGTTGCAATAAATGTTTAATAAAATTCACATCTTCAAAGAAAATAATTATTGGCTCAATAGTGAGATTTTTTTTCTGCGATTGAGATTTTTAAAAACCCACCAAGTAAGAATTCGCAGAAGGATTGCTAAAATATAAATTTGGTACTGCAACATTTACTCACTGATCCAGCATCACCCTTGGTAATCATATCTGAGGTATCATAACTAGATTAGATTACTATAAACATATGTCTATGTCCGAGTAGCTGAACAATATTTTACTGATATAATCATATGTAATGACCTTTTTTTACACCATATTAGTTCTTACATTCTGGACACATGCTCTATCTATATATAATCATGCTGTCAAATTTTCACTAGAATTTAATTCATAATTTTAGGGCGTGTACAATGATTGATCAGATGTTTTTACCTTCTTTATTCACACTACTTAGATAGGACAAAAAGGTTTCTGCAATACATTGCCTCTTAGTATCATGTGCATTCAATAACCACTTATATGCGTAAAATAATATGTGTTGCCCAAATGTATTGAAATAAGGTGGGATGAAAATATGGCATCTCATACCTTTCTTTTGAAATTTCCTTCTCTTGGCCAACAAAAGCAAACATATTTTTTATCTCTCTCTTACATGTCAGAATCATTCTAAGATTCGTAGCTAAGATAGAAGCATTGTACATTTCCTTGATGTGCATGGTTTCACGTCACTACATTGCCTGCCACATGCGCTAATGTCTCAGTTAAGAAACAATTAAAATAAAATGCCCGGGAAGAATATCACATATTATCATATATATAGACTGATGCTCAGTTATTATAAATTTTATTGCACCATATTTGTGCAACAGTAAATTAAGCTTAATTAGTAAACCATGTTACAGACGCACATTTTCTTTACTGATACATATGATCCATTTAGTTTAATTTATTAAGAAGGAAATCCTCTATGTGGACCATCTAGTCGAAGTCGACCCAGAGTCCTAATCCAATGCAACACTTGTCTAGCTTCTCTTGGACACATCGACTTTCAAAATTTCTACACCCTCTGCTTCCGACAACAAAATTGCATGCAGCATCAGTACTCTGTCCTATGTTGTTGATGGGGTCTGTCGTGCACAATGCCCATTTTTTCTAATGATTGGACATAAAAGTCTTGAAATCATAGGAAGGAGTATTATATATAGATAAATAGACGGTGAAATAAAATGGTGTTATAGTTGCTACTTGCCATGCGTAGCTAGTTCGAACTGGGCCGTGGACACGTTGCAAGTCATCTTGTCTGATGTTGCTGACATACAAGAAGAATAGTGAGATGTGATGAACACCTTTTTTTTTGCGAGGGAACGAACATCTGTTTAAAGAACAGTGGGATGTTACGAACCTCTGTTACCTGACGATGCCAACGTGTATGAAAGATTGGAGCCATGAACGTACTCCATCGATCCTTTTGTTCAGAGTCTGCCGGCATGTCGTTGGTGAGTTGAGGCGCATGATAAAATAAATACATCTCTCTCTCTCTCTCTCTCTCTCTCTCTCTCTCTCTCTCTCTCTCTCTCTCTCTCTCTCTCTCTCTCTCTCCCTGAAGCGTTGTTATGGTAAAATAAATATAAATACCAATTATGTGAAAATACCCAACAATAGCTATTGTATTTATCACATTTGTAATTTTATGTGATCGTTTTGAATATCGAATGGCCACTATGTTGTATATCAAAGGTCAACTAAAGATGACAAACCAGTTAAAGAACCAACCCTATTCACCTTGCCGCCTTGTTAACATGCCAAAAGTGGTACTATCTATGCTTTGAATTGTCCATTGCCTTGACTTTGACTAGCAGTCAATCTATATCTAACAGTACATATCATTATGGTTTGGCAACTACAAGGAAGCAGTTGTTAAATTAACTAGTTTGTATTCACCTTATCCTTTTATAGACAACAAGTCCTGGTTGTAGATCATGATTTTTCAGTTACCATGACTTGCGTATGATTCTGCATCATGTAGAGTTCCAACTCTATTACCAAATCTTAGTATTGTAATGCCGTACCTAACAGACATGTGCAAGTTGCCCTCACTTCTTTTACCTTATTATCCTTACATAACCATTTCAATCGTAAAATATGAATGGGTCGTGTGTTAAACTTTTATTTAATGCCAAACGAAAATAACTCATATTCCATATCAGGCGTCAGGCTAGTCAACGGCAATTAGGGAGTGCACTGCATCTGCTATTCTGTCGGCACTAGCGACCAATCTTCATTAAATGATCTAACCACGTTGACCCCTTTTCGCAAACATTATGTTTATATTGACAACAACAAGGATCCAACACTCATATGATAAGTTAGGGTAATTCATATTGTTCCCTCATGACAACAACTAACTATGATGCTTATCTTGATTGATTGGTTACCTTGATAACAATCATAGTCATTTGGCGTTACAGGATTCTAACTCCAAAATATTATGATGCTCCCCTCACCATTCATTTTGCACACCATTGGAGTGTCCAAATATGAAAATGGACTTGTGTTAGACATTAAGTAATAGCCAGCTAAAAACCACATACCCCATCACCCACTGACGCGTAGTGAAATGGATAGCTACATATATTCACCTTGAAGAAATAGGCGTTCGCCCTGCTATATAGATATAGCAACCACCCGATACAACATTACGATCAACGCTGGTGCTAACAACACAAGCACACCCAAAAAAAAAATACAAGAGAAAATAAGAGAAAAAATGCCAACAACACCGGATCAACGAAAGCTACGGCACCCTGCGACCGCTGTGCCCACCGAAGATAACCACCACGCTCCAAAGCTACCGAGTTGCCATGTACCAAGCACCACCTTCACGAAGGGATGCGACGATGACGACGCTGCTGTCCGGACGAATCCTAGGATTTCTCCCGGTACACGGAGGGTATTGGGGGGAGAGGGTCACTCGACGCCCTTCAAGAAGGATGGCGGCGCCCGCAGGCGTCACCGCGTCGGTACCGGCAAGACCCGAGATGGATTTCTCCTGACCCCTCGCGCCCACCACTCTGGACCAGCCTTCGGCTCCACCACACCTGCCGCCCACCAACATGCGCCAACACAGTCACGAGGACACCGCCGTTGTCTCACCACGGCCAACGAAGCGAGGCCGGCCGGATCCCAAACGAGACACCCGTAGACAAGGACTAGCAGCACCGCAACCACGAGGGAGGGAATAACCTCCACCGGCTTAGGCGGTAGCAGATCGTAGGGCCTAGATCTGGGCCAGCCGGGCGCCGCCGGCCGCCGCCGCCATGGGCCGTCACCACCGCCAAGGGGCAACGCCACCGCATCGCCGCCGTCCAGATCCGCGCCGGAACGCCGCCGGCCGAAGGGCTCCGCCGCCAGGTCCGCACGCCCGAGCCCGGGTCTAGGGATGGGGGAAGAAGGGGGGCCGCCATCGCCGGACTGCGGGGCGCCGCGTGGGCAACGCCCGACCGCGCCCTCCGGCGGCAGCGGCGAGGGGGGGGGGGGGGCGGCGACTCGCGGGGAGGGGGAGGAGAGGGGAGCCGCCCCGGTCGCCTCGCTCGGGGAGGGCAACGCGGGGGGCCGAGCTTGGGGACATATATTCACCTTAACTCCTTATCACCAGCTGCTACTCAACATTTAAGTGTCTAACCCACGTTAACCCTTCTACCAGCATCTATCTATTTTCTTCAAAGAAAATGGACCAATTGGCAAACCTATCATACTATCCTTGCTCTTGTGTTTCTGAAATCTAGCCGTGATGTCTATCCTTGACTTTTCACTTATCTCGAGTCCAGAAATAATTTTGTATGGCACTATAACTTCATTTACCCACTCTCATTCTTATCATACACCTCGATACACACACGTGATTTACCGCAGTTACCTTCTCCATATTTTAGGCCGACCAATTGATATATGTTAAACATGGAAGAATTGCGTCTTTAGTACAGAATGCCACCTACAAACACATACATTGTTTTGTTCACATCATCTTCCATTGTGAAAACACAGAACCAGTTGGTACATAAATACTAGTATATTCACCTTGGCTCCTTGTTTCCTGCAACTCTATCCATAACTAATCAATTGTGTGTCACATCTCTTACCTTTTGTAGCCATTCACATTATCCTCTTGTCACAGGTATTGTCTCACTGCATTTTGCCTCCTATTCTCATAGTGCTCATCCATGAGCATTGAAGTCATGCACCCCTTTCAGTTTCTTTTGTTCATCTATTTACCTAATATATTCCATAACAAGAGAATGTTTCAAATGTAAAATGTCCAAGGTCAACTACAAATGGTAATGGCTTCCATACAACAGAAATACGACTACTTATGCTAGATCACTAGGGATGGAAACACGTGGAGGAATGGGATTCATTTGTCCTATAGAGGATGGCTGGTCTGGTCCTTATCAACTCCATGGGTTCTAAGTTATAACACGGTTCTTTACATGATGTTTTTCTTCTAAGTGCCAAAATGAAGTTTAATGTATTTGTGTGGGTGCTTATTATCGAAATTTTTAATGCGTGAAATATGCTGAAGCGGAGACAATTTAATATTGCTGGTAAATATTATTCTTGTCTCCTCTGTACTACTAATGCTGAAGTGTGAAGACACCAGTGTAAACGCATAGTTTCCATTGGCCCTTTAGCATTTCTTGTTGGACACGCCTCCAAATCTATTGGACTCCAAAAGCCACGCGGATTGCTTCGTTGCAAAGCTAATCAAAGTGGGCGTTTGGTGGTAACTTTTTTTAAATCTTAATTATCATAGCTTGGAATTTGGAAGGAACGCTATAATTGCACTCTTGAGGTCACTTGTTGGATCTTGTAGAGTTCATCGCTAGCAAAATGAACTTGCCAACACATCTTGATAATAGCTCCAAATCTCAAACCTACATGCTGAAGGAGGTCAGGTCAGTGGCATGACGTAGAGTAAGAGGGCATGGGAAGCAGAGCTGTGTAGAGAAACTCCTGTGGGAACGGAGGAGGGTCTGAAGAACAGAGAACATGACACTGCTCTCCAACCAAGGACAGCATGTGGCAAGCTGTTGCCATGTAATTAAGTCATAGAATGTAATTATTTCTCAAATCTTTATCCAGGAAAATATTAATCATCCAGCACATTTAGCTAGCTCCAGGCGAACAAACCTTCAAGTCGTTTCAACCACAGAAAAGCTAAAGTTCTAGATACCAAAATAGCATGAAATTAAAGGCCCTGACAGTAGCCCAACAGGCCAACACACAAGACCAAGGTTCTTTGAGGCCCTGACAGCAATCAAGCAGCAACTATATATCAGGCACTTAGCTGTGCAAGTAATGTCAGACAAAACACAATTGTGACACAAACAAACAGGTGCAACTTAAGATTTACGACCAATTGCGCAGCAGAGATCAAACAAACAGCCTTTCGGGAAGAGATCAACTGAATAACAATTCAATAACAACATTACAATAAAAAACGAGAGTTGGCTCAGAGAGCAAGATGAATACAACGACGCACATAGATGAATAATATAATACTTTCAGGAAACTAAATAAATAACGAGAGATCGATCGCACGATATCTGGCCATGCACAGCGGCTGGAGATCCTCATCCCTCCTGGCTTACATGGGAGGGAAAGGACTCGAACTGAACCCCAGATCGGAGAATTGCGTCTGAATCATCATATCACCGCCCGAGAAGCTGGCGCCGTCGTGGCGGAAAATATCCTGTGGAGCTTAGGCTTAGGTGCACCTCCTTATCTAGCCATTCATCTATGCATCGCGATTCGTGCAAGAACTTTTATCTTTTTTGTTTCTTCCAAATAAAAAAACATATGAACTTCAAACTTTGCAGCACAACAAAGCATTCTAACTAGAATGTGGGAAAAAGCTTTCAGATTTTTTTTTTGCATCATAAGTACTAAAAATAACATTTTTGAATAAAGAAAATCATATTTTTTATATTTATGTCGGTCAAAAAAATCTATAAGTTTTTTCTCTCATTGTAATAAGAATGTTTTGCTATCTTGCAAAGTTTGAAGTTCATATGTTGTTTTATTTGGAAGCAACAAGAAATAGAAAATTTCACGCTGTAAGTTAGTTGTCTAGCACGGATCTCAAAACTATATTGAAGGGTATGGATAGAGGGTGTCTATGAGCCTAAGCTCTAAAAAATCCACGTCCGTGTCGTGGCTGGCATTGCCACCGTAGACCTGGGTGCCGACGTCCCCACCGGAGCTCACCGTGTCAAGCCAGACTTCCTCCTCCTGCGGTGACGCCAGATACAGCGGCGGAGACCCCATGTCGATGTTGTCGGTGCTGACGCATGGAGCTGGCGGCGGCGCCTGGACATGATTTTTTGCCATGCGTTCGCCGAGGCTCTTGAGGAGCTCGTCCACCTTCCAGCCAACGCGGGCGAGCTCCTCAGCGCTGAGGTCAACGAGGCCTGGGTGGTTGCCGTGCATGATGTTGTAAAGGAGGTACCTGATCTCGCTGTCTTGGCACTCACGGCGAGCCCTGTCAACCTGGTCCCGGAGCTTGGCGATGCGCTGGGTGAGGAATGCCTCCTAGTCCAACGTTTTCTTGCAATGCCCCAGCTCCGGCATGCTTCTGAATTCATTCAGGATATCCACCGCCTCGGCGTGGGAAGGGAACACCTTAGGCTCCGCCAAGCCCTCGCCATACACCACCACGCAGGTCTTGACATCGCACATGGTGGCCAGCTCGGTCGCCTTTTTCATCAGGCTCCCGCGCCGGGTGGAGTCGTTGGCGATGAGGGTCACCTTCTTGCGAGCCATATCCGGCAAAGGGATAAAACTAGCCAAGGTAAGGAAAGTTGCTGGTTTAGGGAGGGAGGAGGGGTAGATTTATAGTGGAGAGATCGCCAAGGAATTAATTTCATGATATGGCAATAGATTGTGAGAATATTGCATAAGATTTACTGCCTTAATTGTGCCCATATGTAATTTTGGCACCCATTTAAACCGCCCTTTATAACTTTGTATATTTGGCGTCCATTTAAACCTTTTAAATTTACTTGTGTGTGACCGTTGGCCCCTTGTATCACAAGAGCGCGGCAAATGGTACGCGCGCAGATGGTTTCCCCACGATGTAATCGTTTGTTTTGCAATGCTTCATGTGCGACGGATGTCATCGCACTAAGCGCATCAAGCCGTGCAAACGAATTGAGCGAGCACAAGTCAATGTTGGTCCTATCCAACACGCAAAAGAAAGACGTTATTAACCAACAACATGAAAAGCCATCGAAGATGTTTGTAACACGCGCCTCCTATTAAGCGAAAAAGGTAAACATCTAGGGACGATAATGGGGTTCATAACTATAAGTAGTTATTCGTTATCGCTAGTGCGTCAATTGCACCAACGAGCCTGTCATTGGTACTATATGCACAATTTGCGTGCAAATTAGTGACCTGCAGTGATTATTTTTGTCCAACCTACTATATGACAGGAGGAGCCGACTTGCTCAGAATACCACAACCTTTGAGTTGTAGGAGAACATATGACCACCTTCCACACAGTGGTTATATTCATCCCACCTAGTATATGCCAGGAGGACCTGACTTGCTCAGAATACCACAACCTTTGAGTTGTATAGGAGACCATATTACCACCTTTCAAACAAGAAACACCGTTTTTCCTTCACCAGGCTGGTGCCTATGCATTCAACATGTACCCTCGAGTGTACTTTAAGCTGAAGTAGCCCCGTGCGACTTTTCCCCTACTAAAGTAGACCGCGGTAACTTCTGAACTCTACCAAGTTGTATTCGGATGGGCTCGATGGAGGGCAGTCAAGGAAGGAGGACTTGAACCCGGTACGCATCACATGATAGGAGGTTCACATGTAGAACAACTAGTGCGATGGCCAACACTTTTTCACAGGTCTCCCTAGCCTCCCAAAATATGTGATCTACTTTTGCTTTTGTAAATTTCTCCATGGAGTGAGTCATTCAGAAGCCAGGGGAAGGTGTGGAAGCGTGACTACCGTCATCTTTATTATGGAACTCCGAGAGTGATGTGAGCCTCTTTCCCATCGTGGAGGGCCTGGCCGCCTAGGAGTATGATGAATCAACTCCACGCTTGGTATGAGTGAGTTATTTCTCGAATTCTGTGGTTGTTAGCCTGTGAGACAACCTGAGATGGTCCTACTTTACACCGACAAAGGGCGACATCCAAGTGTTGGGCTTATACTTGGACGGTGCTCGGCTCATCACGATGCTGGAGTTCCCCATCCCCATCCCTAAGTCTGCCACCCATCGTGGGTTGAGGTTGGCCATGACAAAGCACTTTGCAACGCGTGGGGGGGGGGGGGGGCACCTGGACCTGGGTTCCATGGTGAAGCTCCTCTAACTATTTCGTGCCCTCTAGATTCGGGGTTGCCCGATTTTGTTCAACATTGCCATATGTAATTTTGATATGGCGACGGATTGAAAGAATATTTCATAAGATTTAATTTTCTTCCTTAATTGTGCCAATATGAACACACATTTAAACCTTCCTTCTGTAACTTTGTATATTTGGTGTCCACTTAAATATTTTAAATTTACGTGCGTGGACCGTTGGCCCCTTATATTTTGGGGCGCAAAAAATCGTATACGCGCGAACAATTTCCACATGGCGTAGCAATTCATGCTATAACGCTTCTTGTGCGACGCACGTCATCTCGCTGAGCTCATCAAGCCGTGAGATATGAATGGGCCGACACATGTCATCTCAGAGAGCTCATCGATCCAACAACAGTGTTTATAGCATATGCCGAGTTAAGACAAAAAAAGTCGACTTCTACAGGAAAAATAGAGTCAATTAGTAAGGATTCCCTACCGATGGCGAGCCAAGTGCACCAACGGACCCGTCACTAATAAATATGCACAACTTACACACCAAACTGGTGACCCTCACTCATTATTTTCGTCCCATCTCACAACCCAGTCCAGTCCCGGGCTCCCGACTCAATGCAACTACATACTGCATACAAAAAATATAAGACTTCTCTTTGCTCTCCCGGTATGATGCCTTCAAGGCCTCTTGCACTCTCTGGATGCCACTATCGGAGCTCTCCTATACTCAATTGTACTTGAGCCATCACAAACTCTCCCCTAACAGAGCCCCTCTCCCCATATCCGAGAAAGTGAACATAGGTCTCGGATCCAGACTGTTGGATAGCAAGTACCCCTCAAGCATATGGCCTCCACTAGTCGCGAGATCGGTTGTTGTATAGCTTGATGTCATGAGTAGTTTGAGTGTCTCAGGTGCCCAATGGCTTGCGGTGGGAGCACTTGCACCACTGCGCAGGTTTTCTGAGTCGAGTTGCAATGACGTGTAGAGGAACCTACTGATGTCAAGATCCCAAGGCTGATGCCTCCAAGCAACCTACTTTTCCCAGTGTGGCCTCCCACTAATAGACCTGCCTCCTGCAACCTTCCCGAACTAGATTCCCATGCCTTGACGGTGGCAGAAACGCGATAAGCAACATCGAGCAGTTATGAAAGCGACGTGGCATGGAGCTCCACCTGTCGGACAACATCACATCATTGAACTGGAAAAGTTACGACCATTCATTGGTGTAGTACACACATCACTAAAAGGGTGAAAGTGATGGTACTCAGAGGTAATTCCCAACATAATAATGAGTTTAAAAGGCAAGATTCTAATACCAATAATACCAAATTCACCCTATAATCCTCCACCCTCTCCCAAACTAGCAGCACCCCAACACCCCCCCACCCAACACACACAAACACAAACACACCCATTGTTCATATCTCATCCACCAGAGCCCCCCTTGGCCTCCTCCACTAGAGCTCCCCTCCCCCAGATTCTCTCTCACAAAGCCCCTCAACCCCTCTCTCAAATGTGGGGGACTCACCTGCCAGATCTAGGAGTCTTTGAGTCCCTAGCCAACTCGAGTGTTGCACCCCTTCAATCCTCCCTCCACCACCCGTGGAGAACTCAGTGGTGGTTCTAGTTGGAGTAGTGTGCTACCAGGAAGAAACACATGTTGCAACGACACGTGATCAAGCACATTGTGTTTCTGAAGTTGTGCCGAAATTTTCCTTATATGTGGACTGAATCTGGTTCCATATATTCAGGGTTGAATATGCTTCTACTAGCTGTAGTACTCACTTTTAATAGTGAATGAGTTCTTTCTACCATTCCATGGTTGTCAGCCTGTGAGACAACTTGAGATTGTCCTCCTTTGTACCAACAGAGACGACTTCCAAGCTCTGGACTTCTACTTGGGCGAGGCTTGGCTCTTCGAGAAGATGGAGGGCCTCCATCTGAAGGAAATATGCCCTAGAGGCAATAATAAAGTTATTATTTATTTCCTCATATCATGATAGATGTTTATTATTCATGCTAGAATTGTATTAACCGGAAACATAATACATGTGTGAATACATAGACAAACATAATGTCACTAGTATGCCTCTACTTGACTAGCTCGTTAATCAAAGATGGTTGAGTTTCCTAGCCATGGACATGAGTTGTCATTTGATTAACGGGATCACATCATTAGGAGAATGATGTGATTGACTTGACCCATTCCGTTAGCTTAGCACTTGATCGTTTAGTTTACTGCTATTGCTTTCTCCATGACTTATACATGTTCCTGTGACTATGAGATTATGCAACTCCCGAATACCGGAAGAACACTTTGTGTGCTACCAAACGTCACAACATAACTGGGTGATTATAAAGGTGTTCTACAGGTGTCTCCGATGGTGTTTGTTGAGTTGGCATAGATCGAGATTAGGATTTGTCACTCCGATTGTCGGAGAGGTATCTCTGGGCCCTCTCGGTAATGCACATCACAATAAGCCTTGCAAGCAATGTGACTAATGAGTTAGTTATGGGATGATGCATTACGGAACGAGTAAAGAGACTTGCCGGTAACGAGATTGAGCTAGGTATTAAGATACCGATGATCGAATCTCGGGCAAGTAACATACCGATGACAAAGGGAACAACGTATGTTGTTATGCAGTTTGACCGATAAAGATCTTTATAGAATATGTGGGTACCAATATGAGCATCCAGGTTCCGCTATTGATTATTGACCGGAGACATGTCTCGGTCATGTCTACATAGTTCTCGAACCCGTAGGGTCCGCATGCTTAAAGTTCTGTGACGATCGGTATTATGAGTTTTTGTGTTTTGATGTACCAAAGGTAGTTCAGAGTCCCGGATATGATCACGGACATGACGAGGAGTCTCGAAATGGTCGATACGTAAAGATCGATATATTGGACGACTATGTTTGGACACCGGAAGTGTTTCGGGAGGTTTCAGACATATACCGGAGTACCGGGGGATTACCGGAACCCCCCGGGGAGTATAATGGGCCTATTGGACCTTGGTGGAGAAGAGGAGGGGCGGCCAGGGCAGGCCGCGTGCCCCCTCCCCCTCTAGTCCGAATTGGACAAGGAGGGGGGGCGCCCCCCCTTTCCTTCCCCTCTCTCTCCTCCTTCCCCCTTCTCCTACTCCTACTAGGAAAGGAGGGAGTAGGACTCCCCCCTTGGCGCGCCCTCCACCTGGCCGGCCGCCTCCCCCCTAGCTCCTTTATATACGGGGGCAGGGGGCACCCCAAGACACAACAATTGATCATTGATCTCTTAGCCGTGTGCGGTGCCCCCCTCCACCATAATCCACCTCGGTCATATCATAGCGGTGCTTAGGAGAAGCCTTGCGTCGGTAGCATCATCATCACCATCACCACGCCGTCGTGCTGACGAAGCTCTTCCCGGATTCTCTACTGGATCGTGAGTTCGCGGGACGTCACCGAACTGAACGTGTGCTGAACGCGGAGGTGCCGTATGTTCGGTGCTAAGGATCGGTCGATCGTGAAGACGTACTTCTACATCAACCGCATTGTTAGAACGCTTCTGCTTACAGTCTACGAGGGTACGTAGACGACACTCTCCCCTCTCGTTGCTATGCATCACCATGATCTTGCGTGTGCGTAGGATTTTTTTTGAAATTACTACGTTCCCCAACACCATCCCACGTGTGTTTATATTGGATGAATCACCCAAGGATTAATTACATGATATGGTATCAAATTTGAAGAATATTGCATAAGATTTACTCCCTTAATTGTGCCCATATGTAATTTTGGCACCGAGTTAAACTTTCCTTTTAACTTTGTAAATTTGGTGTCCATTTAAACCTTCTAAATTTACGCACGTTCAACCGTTCGCACCTTGTATCGCAAGAGCACGGCATATTGTACGCATGCAAATGGTTTCCACGCAACGTAACGGTTCGCTTTGGAATGTTTCATGTGTGACACATATCATCCCACTGAGCTCGATCATCAAGGCGCACAAATGAGTTGACTGGGTACAAGTGTATGTTGCTCCTATCCAACAGGTCAAAGAAAGACATTATTAACCACCGACCTGAAAAGCCATCGATGATGTTTGTAACATACACCCTATTCAGCGAAAAAGTAAACATCTAGGGCCTAAAATAGGGTCCATAACCATAAGTAGTGATTCCTTATCGCTAGTGGGTCAATTGCACCAACGGACCTGTGATTCGTATGATACGCACAACTTATGCAACAAAGTGGTGACCCAAAGTGGTTACTTTTTCCCACCTAGCATATGCCGAGACGACCCGACTTGCTCACAATAGCACAACCTTTGAGTTCTAGGAGAACATAAGACCACCTTCCAAACAAGAAGCATCATTTTTTTCTTCACCAGGCCATGTGTTGGTATTGATCATCTACCCTCGACTAACTCGAGTGTTGTACCTTTATTTTGAAGGATCCCTCATTCGGATTTTGCACTACTACGGTGAATTTTGGACTACCGCCAAGTTTATTCTGATGGGCCAGGTGGAGAACAGTCAATGAAGGAGGATATGAATCCGGTACCCATCACATGATAGGAGGCTCACATGCAAAAATAACCTAGTACGATGGCCAACACCTTTCCACTTGTCTCTCTGGCCTCCTAAAATGTGATGGTCTTTCAGAACCCTGGCCTAGACCTACGGAGCATTCCGTGCCTCTTTGGCTGGTCGGTGTAAGGTTTGGTTATGCTCTGTGGGTCACGCTAGCGATTTGTGCTATGGTTGGTTTCTTCTCTTGTTTTAGGTGTCGGGTGTCTTGCTATCTTACTCTACGCTCGGCCATCGAATGCTACCGGTAGGGGCACTGTCATTTTCTATGGCTCGTTTGGGTCTACTGCCTGTTGTGTACGCCTGCATTTTCTTTTTCTCATCGAAATACAAGGTGATGGACCATGAAAGCAACAAGTTCGACGGCAAACGACGGGGGTCCATTGTGACTCTGGATCTGAGAGAGGTATGGAAAAGATGAAATTTGTGCATTTTATGTACGCTGGCCTTCTTCTTCTAAGAAGGACCGCCTGCCCACGACATTGTTCAGAATGTATTGAAACGTTACAGTGTGAGGCCGACACACTGTTGTAGCTCATATATCGCGGCGAAGTGATGCGTGATATGTCTCCAATGTATCTTTAATTTTTTATTATTCCATGCTGTTATATTATCATCCTTGGATGTTTTACAATCATTTTATAGCAACTTTATATCATTTTTTGGGAGTAACCAATTGACATAGTGCCCGGTGCCAGTTGCTGTTTTTTGCTTGTTTTTTACTTTGCAGAAAATCAATATCAAACGGAGTCCAAACGCGGCGAAACTTTTTAGAGATTTTTTCTGGACTAGAAGACACACGATGGGCCAAGGAAGTACCAGAGGGGGGCTCTGAGGGGAGCACAACCCACCTGGGCGTGCCTGGGGGCCAAGGCGGTGGGATGTGCCCACCTCGGCCGCCTCCCGCACCGCCTCTTTGCTCTGTAAATACCCCGAAAATCCAAAAACCCTAGAGGAGTCGACGAAAAACAATTCCAGCCGCCGCAAGTTCCAGAAACACCAAATCCAATCTAGATACTATCACGGAGGGGTTCATCATCCTCGTTGGTGCCTCTCCGATGATGCGTGAGTAGTTCATTGTAGACCTTCGGGTCCGTAGTTAGTAGCTAGATGACTTCCTCTCTCTTTTTTGATTCTCAATGCAATAGTCTCTTGGAGATCTATTTGATGTAACTCTTTTTACAGTGTGTTTGTTGATATCCGATGAACTTTGAGTTTATGATCAGATCTATTTTATCCATGAAAGCTATTTGAGTTTTGATCTCTTATACGCATGCTTCCTTATAGCCTCGTATTTCTTCTTCGAATCTTTGGTTTAGTTAGGCCAACTAGATCGATTTTTCTTGCCATGAGAAGAGGTTCTTTGTGATGGGTTCGATCTTACGGTGCTCAATCCCAGTGACAGAAGGGGACATGACACGTATGTATCGTTGCTATTAAGGATAACAAGATGTGGTCTATTCCTACATGAATAGATCTTGTCTACATCATGTCATCGTTCTTATTGCATTACTCTGTTTCAATGAACTTAATACACTAGATGCATGCTGGATAGCGGTCGATGTGTGGAGTAATAGTAGTACATGCATGGAGGAGTCAGTCTACTAATCTTGGACGTGATGCCTATATAATGATCATTGCCTGTATATCGTCATAGTTGTTTAAAGTTCTATCAATTACCCAACAATAATTTGTTCACCCGCCGTATGCTATTTTCTCGAGAGAAGCCGCTAGTGAAATCTACGCCCCCGGGTCTATTCTTTATCATATTTGCTTTGAGATCTAATTTTATTCGATTTTATTTTCAGATCTATTATTCCAAAAACCCAAAAATACCTTGCTGCAATTTTTTTGTTATTTATTTTATTTTGTGTTTCCGCAAGATCTATTTATCCAATCTACTACAAACTATCTATCTTTTACCCGGTAGGGATTGACAACCCCTCTTACGCGTCGGGTTGCAAATATTTGTTCTTTGTGTGTAGGTACCATTTACATAGTGTTGCGTGGTTCTCTTACTGGTTCAATAACCTTGGTCTCATCACTGATGGAAATAGCTACCGTAGCTGTGCTACATCATCCCTTCCTCTTTGGTGAAATATCGACGTAGTTCAAGCCGCATCATGGCGTTTTGTTCCCCATGTAGTCATGTGTTGTTTGGCTACGTACGCCGCCTTTTGGGCATGCCGCTTCTCTTCACAATGCCTCTTATGCTCCAATTCATCTATACACATGGAAGCACCTTTGTTTGGCTTTGAAGTGTCTAGGGAGGACGCCTTCCTCTTCATATACCATGACGCCTAGCTAGATCGCAACGCTGAGAAACTAGGCGCACGCCCCAAAACACACGGGGCATGAGTGAGCGACCGGTTCGGTGTGCCTGTTTCTCGCATCATGCCGGCCTGTTGGTTGTACCATGGCCTTTTGCCATCGTGTCCCCTTGGCCGGATAGCGTTCTTTCCAATGTCTTCAAGATATTTGGGTTATGTGGTTTGCCTGGATGGCCCCGTACCTTAGTTGTTTTGAGTAGGAGTCTTCGGTTCCACTGGTTCAGGACATGTACCATGTGGGGTTTAATCGGTCTTTCTATTGATCCAGCTGTTGGGTTATCATGGACGGACAAAGCGGGGCATGGGCAACTATCGTCGTTGTCTGCCATTTGCGCAATACGAATAAAATCACTTGCAGACCATTCACAAGAAAGGTCCTTCAAATGGTTCACCTACTTTTTGGCTGTATTAGTTGCTACGCGTTTGGATGTAGTTTGTTTTGGCAGGGATGGCTGTAGCTGGTCTCCTCAAATACTCTGTTCGTTTCGGTGCAAAGGGTGTGCATGTAGTTCTAGGCCATTGTAGTTCGTTTATCTTATATTTTATGTTTCAAATATGAAATTGTAAGCTTAACTTTCACGCTGTTGTTAGTCTCTGATGACCAGGGCATGACCGGGTAGCAAGGGCGGTTAGGCTACTACCTAGACCGAAAGGACAGGTGGCTCAGCCCTAGCTGCTCGAAAGAGTGCGTGTCCCCGGGAGCTTAAAAAAGCCTAATGCCATGACATGCGCAAAAGGACGGGTCGACTCGGGCAACCCAAGTCGGAATGCCCAAGTAATAACACAACGGGGCAACCAACCTACAAAGCTACCTCCCAAAGGCTAGTTTGGCTTATGTTTTAGTTTCCATTTGGTCATTCACATCTGATCATTTATATTGTGTCAGTGTGTATTATTACTCAAGCTAATGGCCTTTGGGGATGATTTATAGAACAAACAAGTGTTTGACGTGCTGCCCATAGTGCTGCTTAACTTCCTGGCGTCAGTTTCAAATTGGGCAACTGGTCATCTAGTGAAGATAAAATATGGAGCAAATAAAAGGCTTGCACACTTTTGCTTCTTATTTGGTTCGTGTTGGCTGAATGCAACTAAAATTTACCTGAAAATGTGACAAAACTAAACCATAACTCATCTATGTGAGCATTCAAACTGACAATAAATCAAAACGGGAAATTAATTTGGCCAAACCCTAAACTATTTCTCTCTTTTTATAAAGCCGTAAATCCAAAGTTTGTATAGAATATAAATCATTTCATATAATTTTTTATTTAATATTCTTTTTCAAATGGACAAATATTATAATATACCTTCTTTCACATAAAAATAGATATCTGTAATTTTTAGAGAACTTCAATTTATAACTTTTTAAAATCCGTAAAAACCATGATAATACTATCACAGCGAACGGACCTATAGCCTAGTGGTTGCATTAGCCTTAGTAGCACCCCATGTCCTGGGTTCGGCTCCCAGTGGGAGCGGATTAAACAGGCCTATGAAAAAAATTCTGGAATAAAGGACTGTAGGGTTTTTGCTCTACAGTAAATATTATCACATCTATATATTTGAGCCCAAAATTCTTCCAAATTTATCCAAGCTTTATAATGCAACTCAACACCTTCCGTAGTGAGGATATCACATAGTCATGTTCAAAATTTCCAAAGTACATAGAAAATACACAAAAGACAAATTAATTAACTTAGACTTGCTTAACATAACATCTATCTAAGAATCCAAGAAAAAACAATATGCACCACACGTCCTGTAGCTCCTATATGCTAGTCACCCGTAGATGTCATGCAAAACAAGTTCGTGCTCAGATAGGTTGCACTGTTATGACAACTAGCAAAGTGGCCTATCCGATGTGGGGGCTAGAAATCTATAAAGTGGTATCCTATTCACAAATATGAGCCTTTTCCAAGCATAGTTTTGAATTGGGTATGTTTGATTTAATCACTGGTACATTAATATATATGTTATGTAGTAATCTACCGTGTTGTTATGCATAGTGTACCAACTTTTTTTTGTAATCAATGATTCTTATTTGTACCGGCAAATATTAATAATAATAGTTTCTATTTGTGTCATTTTCTAGCCTTTTGATCATAGTAATATTATATTAGTAGCGTTAGAGTTTGATTTCGAAATACATGCCTTTATGCATGTGCTTCCGTAAATTAAGACAATGCAAACCATCCATATAAATTATTATGATAGGATGATTCTCCTTTTTAAATGGACGCTTCCAAAATAACATACTATTTTCATGTTTAGATGGCCTCTTCGTCGTGCTCCTGCTCATGTCTTTCTAGGAATGGTTACCGACATCCCCCTTTGTCCATGTGCTCTTGCTACACAATCGTTTGCACAATCCCAAGTAAGTAATTCGAACTCTAATTTATCTTTCCCTTGTTGTAACTAATAATAAATTCATGAAAAAAATTTGTTTTGCATTGCACGCACGCGCGCACACACACACACACACACACACACACACACACACACACACACACACACACAGTGCTAGTGAATTCTTAATGGATCATTTTTAAAATCAAAATCGTTGCAATAAAAGTTTAATAAAATTCACATCTTCAAAGAAAATAATTATTGGCTCAGTAATGAGATTTTTTTTCTGCTAGAGAGATTTTTAAAAACCCGACAAGTAAGAATTCGCAGAAGCATTGCAAAAATGTAAATTGGTACTGCAACATTTACTCACTGATCCAGCATCACCCTTGGTTATCATGTCTGAGGTATCATAACTAGATTAGATTACTATAAACATATGTCTATGTCCGAGTAGCTGAGCAATATTTTACTGACATAAACATATGTAATGACCTTTTTTTACACCATATTAGTTCTTACATTCTGGACACATGCTCTAGCTATATATAATCATGTTGTCAAATTTTCACTATAATTTAATTCATAATTTTAGGGCATGTACAATGATTGATCAGATGTTTTTACCTTCTTTATTTTACACTCCTTAGATAGGACAAAAAGGTTTCTGCAATACATTGCCTCTTAGTATCATCTGCATTCAATAACTGCTTATATGCGTAAAATAATATGTGTTGCCCAAATGTATTGAGATAAGGTGGGATGAAAATATGGCATCTCATACCTTTATTTAGAAATTTCCATCTCTTGGCCAACAAAAGCAAACATTTTTTTATCTCTCTCTTACATGTCAGAATCATTCTAAGATTCGTTGCTAAGATAGAAGCATTGTGAATTTCCTTGATGTGCATGGTTTCACGTCACTACATTGCCTGCCACATGCGCTAATGTCTCAGTTAAGAAACAATTAAAATAAAGTGCCTGGGAAGAATATCACATATTATATATATATATATATATATATATATATATATATATATATATATATATAGACTGATGCTCAATTATTATAAATTTTATTGCACCATATTTGTGCAACAGTAAATTAAGCTTAATTAGTAAACCATGTTACAGACGCACATTCTCTTTACTGATACAGATGATCCATTTAGTTTAATTTATTAAGAAGGGAATCCTCTATGTGGACCATCTTGTCGAAGTCGACCCAGAGTCCTAATCCAATGCAACACTTGTCTAGCTTCTCTTAGGCACATCGACTTTCAAAATATCTACACCCTCTGCTTCCGACACCAAAATGTGCTTCTCTTAGGCACATTTTCTTTACTGATACATATGATCCATTTAGTTTAATTTATTAAGAAGGAAATCCTCTATGTGGACCATCTTGTCGAAGTCGACCCAGAGTCCTAATCCAATGCAACACTTGTCTAGCTTCTCTTAGGCACAACGACTTTCAAAATATCTACACCCTCTGCTTCCGACACCAAAATTGCATGCAGCATCAGTACTCTGCCCTATGTTGTTGATGGGGTCTGTCACGCACAATGCCTATTTTTTCTAATGTTTGGACATAAAAGCCTGGAAATCATAGGTTGGAGTATTATATATAGATAAACAGATGGTGCAATAAAATGGTGTTATAGTTGCTACTTGCCACGCGTAGCTAGTTCGAACTGGGCCATGGACACGTTGCAAGTCATCTTGTCTGATGTTGCTGACATACAAGAAGAATAGTGAGATGTGATGAACACCTTTTTTTTGCGAGGGAACGAACATCTGTTTAAAGAATAGTGGGATGTTACGAACCTCTGTTACCTGACGATGCCAACGTGTATGAAAGATTGGAGCCATGAATATACTCCATCGGTCCTTTTGTTCAGAGTCTGCCGGCATGTCGTTGTTGAGTTGAGGTGCATGATAAAATAAATACATCTCTCTCTCTCTCTCTCTCTCTCTCTCTCTCTCTCCCCCTCTCTCTCTCTCAATCTCTCTCTCTCCCTCTCTCTCTCTCTCAATCTCTCTCTCTCTCACTCTGAAACGTTGTTATGGTAAAATAAATATAAATACCAATAAATATCCAACAATAGCTATTGTATTTGTCATATTTGTAATTTTATCGGATCGTTTTGAATATCGAACGGACACTATGTTGTATACCAAAGGTCAACTAAAGATGACAAACCAGTTAAAGAACCAACCCTATTCACCTTGCCCCCTTGTTAACATGCCAAAAGTGGTACTATCTATGCTTTGAATTGTCCATTGCTTTGACTTCGACTAGCAGTCAATATAAATCTAACAGTACATATCATTATGGTTTGGCAAATACAAGGATGCAGTTGTTAAATTAACTAGTTTGTATTCACCTTATCCTTTTATAGACAACAAGTCCTGGTTGCAGATCATGATTTTTCAGTTACCATGACTTGCGTACGATTCTGCATCATGTAGAATTCCAACTCTATTACCAAATCTTAGTATTGTAATGCTATACCTAACAAACATGTGCAAGTTGCCCTCACTTCTTTTACCTTATTATCCTTGCATTACCATTTCAATCATAAAATATGAATGGGTCTTGTGTTAAACTTTTATTAAATGCCAAATGAAAATAACTCATACTCCTAACTCATACTCCATATCAGGCGTCAGGTTAGTCAATGGCAATTAGGGAGTGCACTGCATATGCTATTCCGTCAGCACTAGCGACCAATCTTCGTTAAATGATCTAACCGCGTTGACCCCTTTTCGCAAACATTATGTTTATATTGACAACAACAAGGATCCAACACTCATATGATAAGTTAGGGTAATTCACATTGTTCGCTCATGACAACAACTAACTATGATGCTTATCTTGATTGACTGGTTACGTTCATAACAATCATAGTCATTTGGCGTTACAGGATTCTAACTTCAAAATATTATGACGCTCCCCTCACCATTCATTTTGCACACCATTGGAGTGTCCAAATATGAAAATGGACTAGTGTTAGACATTAAGTAATAGCCAGCTAAAAACCACATACCCCATCACCCAATGACGCATAGCGAAATGGATAGCTACATATATTCACCTTAACTCCTTATCACCAGCTGCTGCTCAACATTTAAGTGTGTAACCCACGTTAACCCTTTTACCCGCATCTATCTATTTTCTTCAAAGAAAATGGAGCAATTGGCAAACCAATCATACTATCCTTGCTCTTGTGTTTCAGAAATCTAGCCGTGATGTCTATCCTGGATTTTTCACTTATCTCGAGTCCAGAAATCATTGTGTATGGCACTATAACTTCATTTACCCACTCTCATTCTTATCATACACCTCGATACACACGCGTGATTTACCGCAGTTACCTTCTACATATACTAGGCCGACCAATTGATATATGTTAAACATGGAAGGATTGTGTCTTTAGTACTGAATGCCACATACGAACACATACATTATTTTCTTCACACCATTTTCCATTGTGAAAACACAGAACCACATGGTACATAAATACTAGTATATTCACCTTGGCTCCTTGTTTCCTGCAGCTCTATCCATAACTAATCAATTGTATGTCACATCTCTTACCTTTTGTAGCCATTCACATTATCCTCTTGTCACAGATATTGTCTCACTGCATGTTGCCTCCTATTCTCATAGTGCTCATCCATGAGCATTGAAGTCATGCACCCCTTTCAGTTTCTTTTGTTCATCTATTTACCTAATATATTCCATAACAAGAGAATGTCTCAAATGTAAAATGTCCAAGGTCAACTACAAATGGTAATGGCTTCCATACAACAGAAATACGACTACTTATGCTAGATCACTAGGGATGGAAACACGTGGAGGAAAGGGATGCATTTGTCCTATAGAGGATGGCTGGTCTGGTCCTTATCAACTCCATGGGTTCTAAGTTCTAACACGTTTCTTTACATGATGTTTTTCTTCTATGTGCCAAAATGAAGTTTAATGTATTTGTGTGGGTGCTTATTATTGAAAGTTTTAATGCGTGAAATATGCTGAAGCGGAGACAATTTAATATTGCTGGTAAATATTATTCTTGCCTCCTCTGTACTACTAATGCTGAAGAGTGAAGACACCAGTGTAAACGCATAGTTTCCATTGGCCCTTTAGCATTTCTTGTTGGACACGCCTTCAAATCTATTGGACTCCGAAAGCCACGCGGATTGCTTCGTTGCAAAGCTAATCAAAGTGGGCGTTTGGTGGTAACTTTTTTTAAATCTTTATTATCATAGCTTGGAATTTGGAAGGAATGCTATAATTGCACTCTTGAGGTCACTTGTTGCATCTTGTAGAGTTCATCGCTAGCAAAAAGAACTTGTCAACACATCATGGAAATAGCTCCAAATCTCAAACCTACATGCTGAAGGAGGTCAGGTCAGTGGCATGACATAGAGTAAGAGGGCATGGGAACGGAGGAGGGTCTGAAGAACAGAGAACATGACACTGCTCTCCAACCAAGGACAGCCTGTGGCAAGCTGTTGCCATGTAATTAAGTCACAGAATGTAATTATTTCTCAAATCTTTATCCAGGAAAATATTAATCATCCAGTACATTTAGCTAGCTCCAGGCGAACGAACCTTCAAGTCGTTTCAACCACAGAAAAGCTAAAGTTCTAGACACCAAAATAGCATGAAATTAAAGGCCCTGACAGTAGCCCAACAGGCCAACACACAAGACCAAGGTTCTTTGAGGCCCTGACAGCAATCAAGCAGCAACTATATATCAGGCATTTAGCTGTGCAAGTAATGTCAGACAAAACACAATTGTGACACAAACAAACAGGTGCAACTTAAGATTTACCACCTGATCGGTCACTTGTTGCAGCTTGTAGAGTTCATCGCTAGCAAATAGAACTAGTCAACACAACATGGAAATAGCTCCAAATCTCAAACTTACATGCTGATGGAGGTCCGGTCAGTGGGGTGACTTAGAGCAAGATCGAGGGCATGGGAAGCAGAGGTATGTAGAGAAACTCCTGTGGGCCGGTCTGAAGAACGGAGAAGGGTCTGAAGAACAGAGAACATGACACAGCTCCAACCAAGCAGAGCACAATGGAGAACTTCCATAGTTCTGATGTTTGCCTGTCGCGAGCTGTCGCTATGTAATTAAGTCAAAAAGGTAATTAATTCTCAAATATGTATCCAGGAAAATATTAATCATCCAGCACATTTAGCTGGCTGCAGGAGAAGGAATCGTCAACTCGTTTCTACCACAGAAAAGGTAAAATTCTAGACACCAAAATAGCATGAAATTAAAGGCCCTGACACAAGCCCCAACAGGCCAACACACGAGACCAAAGTTCTTTGAGGCCCTGACAGCAATCAAGCAGCAACTATATATCAGGCATTTAGCTGTGCAAGATTTACCACCAATTGCGCAGCAGAGATCAAACAAATAGCCTTTTGGGTAGAGATCAACTAAATAACAATTCAATAACAACATTACAATAAAAAACGAGAGTTGGCTCAGAGAGCAAGATGAATACAACGACGCACATACATGAATAATATAACACTTACAGGAAACTAAATAAATAACGAGAGATCGATCGCACGATAGCTGGCCATGCACGGCGGCTGGAGCCTGGAGATCCTTATCCCTCCTGGCTTACATGGGAGGGAAAGGACTCGAACTGAACCCCAGATCGGAGAATTGCGTCTGCATCATCATATCACCGCCGGAGAAGCCGGCGCCGTCGTGGCTGGCATTGCCACCGTAGACCTGGGTGCCGACGTCCCCACCGGAGCTCACCATGTCAAGCCAGCCTTCCTCCTCCTGCGGTGACGCCAGATACAGCGGCGGAGACCCCATGTCGATGTTGTCGGTGCTGACGCATGGAGCTGGCGGCGGCGCCTGGACATGGTTTTTTCCCATGCGTTCGCCGAGGCTCTTGAGGAGCTCGTCCACCTTCCAGCCAACGCGGGCGAGCTCCTCAACGCTGAGATCAACGAGGCCTGGGTGGTTGCCGTGCATGATGTTGTAAAGGAGGTACCTGATCTCGCTGTCCTGGCACTCGCGGCGAGCCTTGTCCACCTGGTCCCGGAGCTTGGCGATGCGCTGGGTGAGGAATGCCTCCTGGTCCATCGTCTTCTTGCAATGCCCCAGCTCCGGCATGCTCTTGAATTCATTCAGGATATCCACCGCCTCGGCGTGGGAAGGGAACACCTTAGGTTCCGCGTCGCTCTCGCCGTACACCACCACGCAGGTCTTGACATCGCACATGGTGGCCAGCTCGGTCGCCTTTTTCATCAGGCTCCTGAGACGCTTCTTGAACCTAGAGCGTCGGGTGGAGTCGTGGGCGATGTACTTGAGGGTCACCTTCTTGCGAGCCATTGCCGGCAAAGGGATAAAACTAGCCAAGGTAAGGAAAGTTGCTGGTTTAGGCAGGGAGGAGGGGTAGATTTATAGTGGAGAGATCCCCAAGGAATTAATTTCATGATATGGCAACAGATTGGGAGAATATTGCATAAGATTTACTGCCTTAATTGTGCCCATATGTAATTTTGGCACCCATTTAAACCGTCCTTTTATAACTTTGTATATTTGGTGTCCATTTAAACCTTTTAAATTTACGCGCGTGTGACCGTTGGCCCCTTGTATCACGAGAGCGCGGTAAATTGTACGCGCGCAGATGGTTTCCCCGCAACGTAATCGTTCGTTTTGCAATGCTTCATGTGCGACGGATGTCATCGCACTAAGCGCATCAAGCCGTGCAAACGAATTGAGCGAGCACAAGTCAATGTTGCTCCTATCCAACACCCAAAAAAAGACATTATTAACCAACAACATGCAAAGCCATCGATGATGTTTTACCACGCGCCCCCTATTAAGCAAAAAAGTAAACATCTAGGGACGATAATGGGGTTAACCATAAGTAGTTACTCGTTATCGCTAGTGGGTCAATTGCACCAACGGGCCTGTCATTGGTACTATACGCACAATTTGCACGCAAATTAGTGACCTGCAGTGATTATTTTCGTCCAACCTAGTATATGACAGGAGGAGCCGGCTTGCTCAGAAATACCACAACCTTTGAGTTGTAGGAGAACATATGACCACCTACCAGGCAGTGGTTATTTTCATCCCACCTAGTATATGCCGGGAGGACCTGACTTGATCAGAATACCACAACCTTTGAGTTGTAGAAGACCATATGACGACCTTCCAAACAAGAAACACCGTGTTTCCTTCACCAGGCTAGTGCCTATGCATAGAACATCTACCCTCGAGTGTACCTTTAGGCTGAAGTAGGCCCCGTGCGATTTTTCCCTTACTAAAGTATTCCGCGGTAACTTCTGGACAGCCGCTAAGTTGAACTCGGATAGGCTCGATGGAGAGCAGTCAAGGAAGGAGGATATGAACCCAGTACCCATCACATGATAGGAGCTTCACATGTAGAAAAACTAGTGCAATGGCCAACACCTTTTCACTGATCTCCCTCGCCTCCCAAAATATGTGATCTAATTTTGCTTTTGTAAATGTTTCCATGTAGTGAGGTCATTCAGAAGCCTGGGGAAGGGGTGGAAGCGTGACTACCATCATCTTTACTATGGGACTCTGAGAGCGATGGGAGCCTCTTACCCATTGTGGAGGGCCTGGCCCCTTAGGAGGATGATGACTCAACCCCAATCTCAGTACGAATGAGTTATTTCTCAAATTCCGTGGTTGTTAGCCTGTGAGACAACCTGATATGGTCCTCCTTTACACCGAGAAAGGGTGACATCCAAGTGTTGGGCTTATACTTGGACGGTACTCAGCTCATCATGATGCTAGAGTTCCCCATCCCCATACCCATGTCTGCCACCCATCGTGGGTTGAGGTTGGCCATGCCAAGCACTTCGCAACGCGCGCGCGACCTGGGTTCCATGGTGAAGCTCCTCTGACTATTTCGTGTCCTCTAGATTCGGGGCTCCCTGATTTGTGTTCAGCATTGCCATATGTAATTTTGGTATGGCGTCAGATTAAAAGAATGTTTCATTAGATTTTCTGCCTTAATTGTGCTATATGTAATTTTGGCACACATTTAAAACTTCCTTTTATAACTTTGTATATTTGGTGTCCATTTAAATATTTTAAATTTACGTGCGCGGACCGTTGGCCCCTTATATTGTGGGAGCGCAAAAAACATATACACACGAATAGTTTCCACGTGACGTAGCAATTCATGTTGGAATGCTTCTTGTGCAACACACGTCATCTCGCTGAGCTCATCAAGCCGTGAAATATGAATGAGCCGACACATGTCATTTCGGAGAGCTCATCAATCCATCAACGGTGTTTATAGCATGTGCCGAGTTAAGACAAAAAAGTTAACTTCTACAGGAAAAATAGAGCCCATTAGTAAGGATTCTCTACCGATAACGAGCCAAGTGCTCCAACGGACTCGTCATTAATAAATATGCACAGCTTACACACCAGAGTGGTGGCCCTCACTCATTATTTTCACACCATCTCAAAACCTAGACCAGTGCCAGGCTCCCGGCTCAATGCAACTACATACTGCGTATGAAAATTATAAAACTTCTCTTTGCTCCCCAGTATGATGCCCTCGAGGCCTCTTGAACTCTTTGGATACCACAATCGGAGCTCTCCTATACCCCATTGTACTTGAGCCATCAGAACCTCTCCCCTATATCCGAGAAAGTGAACCTAGGTCCGAGAAAGTGAACCTAGGTCTCGGATCCAGACTGTTGGATGTCACATACCCCTCAAGCATGTGGCCTCCATTAGTCGCGAGATCGGTGGCTGTATAGCTTGATGTGATGAGTATTGGGAGTGTCTCAGGTGCCCAGTGGCTTGCGGTGGGAGCACTTGCACCAATGTGCAGGTTTTCTGAGTCGTGCTGCAATGACGTGTAGAGGAAATTACCAATGTCAAGATCCAAAGGTTGATGCCTCCAAGCAATCGACTTTCCCCCATGTGGCCACCCACTAATAGACCTGCCTCCTGCAACCCTCCCGAACTAGATTCAAATGCCTTGATGGTGGCAGCAAGGCGATCAGCAACATCGAGCAGTTATGAGAGTGACGTGGCATGGAGCTCCACCTGTCGGACAACATCACATCACTGAATGGGAAAAGTTACGACCATTCATTGGTATAGTACACACATCACTAACAGGGTAAAACTGATGGTTCTTAGAGGTGATTCCCAACAGAGATAATGAGTTCAAAAAGCAAGATTCTAATACCAGTAATACCAAATTCACCCTCTAATCCGCCACCCTCTCCCAAACTGGCAGCGCCTTAACACCCACCCACCCCCCTCCCCCAACACACACACAAACACACCTGTTGTCCCACTCTCATCACCGGACCCCCCTTGGCCTCCTCCACTAGATCCCCCCGCTTCTCTCTCACTATGCACCTGAACCCCTTTCTCAAATGTGGGGGACTCACCTCCCAGATCTAGGAGTCTTTTGAGTCCCTACCCCACTCGAGTGTTGCACCCCTTCAATCCTCCCTCCACCACCCATGGAGAACTCAGTGGTGGTGCGAGTTGGAGTAGTGCGCTACCGGGAAGCAACACATGTTCCAACGGCTCGTGGTTAAGCACATTGTGTTTCTAAAGTTGTGCCGAAATTTCCTATATGCTTCTACTAGCATAGTACTCACTATTAATAGTGAATGAGTTCTTTCTCACATTCCGCGGTTGTCAGCTTGTTAGAGAACCTGAGATTGTCCTCCTCTATATCAACTGAGGTGACTTCCAAGCACTGGACTTCTACTTGGGCGAGGCTTGGCTCTTCACGAAGATGGAGGGTCTCCATCCCCAAGTGTGTTTATATTGGATGAATCGCCCAAGGATTAATTACAAGATATGGTATCAAATTGGAAGAATATTGCATAAGATTTACTCCCTTAATTGTGCCCATATGTAATTTTGGCACCCATTTAAACTTTCCTTTAATAACTTTCTAAATTTGGCGTCCATTTAAACCTTCTAAATTTATGCGTTCAACCGTTTGCACCTTGTATCGCAAGAGCACGACATATTCTACGCATGCAAATGGTTTCCACACAACATAACGGTTCGCTTTGGAATGCTTCATGTGTGACACACATCATCCCACTGAGCTCGACCTCAAGGCGCACAAATGAGTTGAGTGAGCACAAGTCAATGTTGCTCCTATGCAACAGGTCAAAGAAAGACATTATTAACCAGTGACCTGAAAAGCCATCGATGATGTTTGTAACAGATGCCCTATTAAGCGAAAAAAGTAAACATATAGGTCCTAAAATAGGGTCCATAATGATAAGTAGTGATTCCTTATGGCTAGTGGGTCAATTGCACCAACGTACATGTGATTCGTACGATATGTACAACTTACGCACCAAAGTGGTGACCCGAAGTGGTTATTTTTGTCCCACCTAGCATATGCCGGGAGGATCCGACTTGCTCAGAATAGCACAATTTTTGAGTTGTAGGAGAACATATGACCACGTTCCAAACAAGAAACATCAGGTTTTTTTTCTTCACCAGGCCGCGTGTTGGTATTGATCGTCTACCCTCGATTGACTCGAGTGTTGTACCTTTATGCTGGAGGATCCCCCATTCGGCTTTTCCACTACTAAAGTATAGGACGGTGAATTTTGGACTACCGCCAAGTTTATTTGGATGAGCCAGGTGGAGAGCAGTCAAGGGAGGAGGATATGAACCCGGTACCCATCACAAGATAGGAGGCTCACATGCAAAAAAAAACCTAGTACGATGGCCAACACCTTTCCACTTTTCTCCCTGGCCTCCTAAAGTGTGATGGTCTTTCAGAACCCCGGCCTAGCCGTACGGAGCATCCCGTGCCTCTTTGGTTGATCGGTGTAAGGTTTGGTTGTGCTCTGTGGGTCACGCTAGTGGTTGGTGCTATGGTTGCTTTCTTCTCCTGTTTTAGGTGTCTGGTGTCTCGCTATATTACTCCGTGCTCGGCCTACAAATGCTACCGGTAGGGGCAGTGTCATTTTCTATGGCTCGTTTGGGTTTACTGTCTGTTGTGTACGCCTTCATTTTCTTTTTCCCGTGGAAATACAAGGTGATGGACCATGAAAGCAACGGGTTCAACGGCAAATGACGGAGGTCCATTGTGACTTTCTGGATCTGAGAGAGGTGAGGAAAAGATGAAAGTTGTGCATTTTATGTACACTGGCCTTCTCCTAAGAAGGACCGCCTGTCCGCGACGTTGTTCGGGAAACGTTATAGTGTGAGGCCGACACACTGTTTTAGCTCATATATCGCGGCGAAGTCATGTGTTGTTTCGCTGCGTACGCCGCCTTTTGGGCACACCGCTTCTCTTCACAATGCCTCTTATGCTCCAATTAGTCCATGCACACGGAAGCACCTTCGCTTGGCTTTGAGGTGTCTAGGGAGGACTACTTCCTCACCATATACCATGACGCCAAGCTAGATCGCAACGCTGAGAGACTAGGCTCACGTCGAGCGGCCGGTTTGATGCGCGTGTTGGTCGCATCGTACCGGCCTGTTTCGTTGACGCTAGGTGAATGTTGGTTGTACCATGACCATTTTGCCATCGCGTCCCCTTGGCCAGATGGCGTGCTTTCCAATCTCTTCAAGATATTTGGGTTATGTGGTTTGCCCGGATGGCCCCGTACCTCAGTTGTTTTCAGTAGGAGTCATCCCCGGTTCCGATGGTTCTGGACATGTACCACGTGGGGTTTAATAGGTCTTCCTATTGAGCCGGCTGTTGGGTTATCCTGGAGTGACAAAGCAGGACATGCGCAATACGAATATAATCACTTGCAGACCATTCATGAGAAACGTCCTTCAAATGGTTCACCTACGTTTTGGTTGTATTAGTTGCTACACGTTTGGAGGTAGTTTGTTTTGGCAGGGATGGCTGCAGCCGGTCTCCTCAAATACTCTGTTCGTCTCGTTGCAAAGGGTGTGCGTGTAGTTCTAGGCCATCGTAGTTCGTTTAGCTTATATTTTACGTTTCAAATAGTACGCTTAACTTTCGAGCTGTAGTTAGTCTCTGATGACGAGGGCATGACCGGGTAGCAAGGGCGGTTAGGCTAGTACCTGGACCGAAAGGACAGGTGGCTCAGCCATAGTTGCTCGATAGAGTGTGTGTCCGGGAGCTTAAAAAAAGCATAATGCCATGACATGCGCAAAAGGACGGGTCGACTCGGGCAACCCAAGTCGGAACACCCAAGTAATAACACAGCGGGGCAACCAACCTACAAAGCTACCTCCAAAAGGCTGATTTGGCTTATGTTTTAGTTTTCATTTGGTCATTCACATCTGATCATTTATATTGTGTCCGTGTGTATTATTATTCATGCTAATGGCCTTTGGGGACGATTTATAGAACAAACGTGTGTTGACGTGCTTCCCATAGTGTTGCTTAACTTCCTGGCTTCAGTTTCAAATTGGGCAACGGGTCATCTAGTGAAGATAAAATATGGAGCAAATAAAAGGCTTGCACACTTTTGCTTCTTATTTGGTTCTTGTTGGCTGAATGCAACTAAAATTTACATGAAAATGTGACAAAACTAAACCATAACTCATCTATGTGATCATTCCAACTGACAATAAATCAAAACGGGAAATTAATTTGCCATCTTTTTATAAAGCCGTAAATCCAAAGTTTGTAGAAAATAATAAAACATTTCAAATATTTTTTTATTTAAGATTATTTTTCACGTGGTCAAATATTATAATATACCTTCTCTCACATAAAAATAGATATCTATAATTTTTTGAGAACTTCAATTTACAAATTTTTAAAATCCGTGAAAACCATGATAATATTATCACAGCAAACGGACATGTAGCCTAGTGGTTGCATTGACCTTAGTAGCACATTCACAAATATGAGCCTTTTCCAAACATAGTTTTGACTTGGGTATGTTTGATTTAATCACTGGTATATTAATATATATGTTATGTACTAATCTACCGTGTTGTTATGCATAGTGTACTAACTTTTTTCTGTAATCAATGATTCTTATTTGTACCGGCAAATAATAATAATAATAGTTTCTATTTGTGTAATTTTCTAGCCTTTTGATCATAGTAATATTATATTAATAGCGCCAGAGTTTGATTTGGAAATACATGCCTTTATGCATCTTCTTCTGTAACTTGAGACAATGCAAACTATCCATATAAATTATTATGATACGATGATTCTCATTTTTAATTGGATGCTAACAAAATAAGATTTAGTTGTACACTAACTCCCTAATCAAAGAATGTGTTCAATCTCCCAACATACTATTTTCATGTTTAGATGGCATCTTCATCTTGCTCCTGCTCATGTCTTTCTAGGAATGGTTACCGCCATCCCCCTTTGTCCTTGTGCTCTTGCTACACAATTGTGCGCACAATCCCAGGTAAGTAATTCGAACTCTAATTTATCTTTCCCTTGTTGTAACTAATAATAAATTCTTGAAAAAAATTGGTTTGCATTGCACACACACACACACACACACACACGCGCGCGCGCGCGCAGTGCTAGTGAATTCTTAATGGATCATTTTAAAAATCAAAATCATTGCAATAAAAGTTTAGTAAAATTCGCATCTTCAAAGAAATTATTATTGGCTCAATAATGAGATTTTTTTCCATGAGCGAGATTCTTTAAAAACCCGCCAACTGCAACATTCTTAATGAATTCGCAGAAGCATTGTAAAAAATACGAATTTGGTACTGCAACATTTACTCACTGATCCAGCATCACCCTTGGTAATCATATCTTAGGTATCATAACTAGATTAGATTACTATAAACATATGTCTATGGCTGAGTAGCTGAACAATAATTTACTGATATAAACATATGTAATGAACTTTTTTTACACCATATTAGTTCTTACATTATGAACACATGCTCAAACTATATATAATCATGTTGTCAAAAGATGTTGCGAGGGAAGACTTCTTCTTGGTCGCTCCTCGGTCGCTCCCGCAGTCAGCCAGGAGCGAAACCTAGCCGTCGACGCAAGCCACACCAACCGCGGCCCCGCCCCTCGCCGCCGCCGGCAGGAGTCGCCGGGCAAAGCCTGCGGCTCGACGGTGGCAGGGCTTTTGTTTTCCCCTTCCGCTCGAGATCGTACGGCGTGGGCCAGGCACTCCGGAGGGAGCTCGGGGCACGTTGGTGCTCGGGATGGCGTTGGCTGGCGCTGGAAGGCTGGGGTGTTGGGGAACATAGTAATTTCAAAAAAATTCCTACGCACACGCAAAATCATGGTGATGCATAGCAACGAGAGGGGAGAGTATCATACACATACCCTCGTAGACCGTTAAGCGGAAGCGTTATGACAACGCGGTTGATGTAGTCGTACGTCTTCACGACGGACCGTTCCTCAGTACCGAATGTACGGCACCTCCGTGTTCAGCACACGTTCAGCTCGGTGATGTCCCGCGAACTCACGATCCAGTAGAGCTTGAGAGAGAGTTTCGTCAGCACGACGGCGTGGTGACGATGTTGATGAAGCTACCGACGCAGGGCTTCGCCTAAGCACCGCTACGATATGACCGAGCTGGATTATGGTAGAGGGGGGCACCGCACACGGCTGGGAGAGATCAATGATCAACTTGTGTGTCCTAGGGTGCCCCCTGCCCTCGTATATAAAGGAGCAAGGGGGGAGGCCGGCCGACCCTGTAGGGCGCGCTAGGAGGAGGAGTCGTCCTCCTAGTAAGAGTAGGACTCCCCTCTTTCCTACTCGTACTAGGAGGGGGAAAGGAAGGGGCAGAAGGAGAAGGAAAGGGGGGCGCCGCCCCCCCCTTCCTAGTCCAATTCGGACCAGAGGGGGAGGGGGCGCGCGGCCTGCCCTGGCCGGCCCCTCTCTCTCTCCACTAGGGCCCAACAATGCCCATTAACCCCCGGGGGGTTCCGGTAACCCCTCCGGCACTCCGGTAAAACCCTGATTTCACCCGGAACTCTTCCGATGTCCAAATGTAGGCTTCCAATATATCGATCTTTATGTCCCGACCATTTTGAGACTCCCTCGCCATGTCCGTGATCATATTCGGGACTCCGAACTACCTTCGGTACATCAAAACATATAAAATCATAATACCGATCGTCATAGAACTTTAAGCGTGCGGACCCTACGGGTTCGAGAACTATGTAGACATGACCGAGACACGTCCCCGGTCCATAACCAATAGCGGAACCTGGATGCTCATATTGGTTCCTACATATTCTATGAAGATCTTTATCGGTCAAACCGCATAACATACGTTCTTCCCTTTGTCATCGGTATGTTACTTGCTCAAGATTCGATCGTCGGTATCTCAATACCTAGCTCAATCTTGTTACCGGAAAGTCTCTTTACTCATTCTGTAATGCATCATCCCGCAACTAACTCATTAGTCACATTGCTTGCAAGGCTTATAGTGATGCGCATTACCGAGAGGGCCCAGAGATACCTCTCCGACAATCGGAGTGACAAATCCTATTCTTGATCTATGCCAACTCCACGAACACCATCGGAGACACCTGTAGAGCACCTTTATAATCACCCAGTTACGTTGTGACGTTTGGTAGGACACAAAGTGTTCCTCCGGTATTCGGAAGTTGTATAATCTCATAGTCATAGGAACATGTATAAGTCATGAGGAAAGCAATAGCAGTAAACTAAACGATCAAGTGCTAAGCTAATGGAATGGGACAAGTCAATCACATCATTCTCCTAATGATGTGATCTCGTTAATCAAATGATAACTCATGTCTATGGTTAGGAAACTTAACCTTCTTTGATCAATGAGCTAGTCAAGTAGAGGCATACTAGTGAGACTATGTTTGTCTATGTATTCACACATGTATTATGTTTCCGGTTAATACAATTCTAGCATGATAATAAACATTTATCATGATATGAGGAAATAAATAATAACTTTATTATTGCCTCTAGGGCATATTTCCTTCAGTCTCCCACTTGCACTAGAGCCAATAATCTAGATTACATAGTAATGATTCTAACACCCATGGAGTCTTGGTGCTGATCATGTTTTGCTCGTGGAAGAGGCTTAGTCAATGGGTCTCCCACCTGGACTTGATCCCGGATGGAATTGAAGCGTCTCTTTATGTGCTTGGTTCTCTTGTGAAATCTGGATTCCTTTGCCAAGGCGATTGCACCAGTATTGTCACAAAAGATTTTCATTGGTCCCGATGCACTAGGTATGACACCTAGATCGGATATGAACTCCTTCATCCAGACTCCTTCATTTGCTGCTTCCGAAGCAGCTATGTACTCCGCTTCACACGTAGATCCCGCCACGACGCTTTGTTTAGAACTGCACCAACTGACAGCTCCACCGTTCAATGTAAACACGTATCCGGTTTGCGATTTAGAATCATCTGGATCAGTGTCAAAGCTTGCATCGACGTAACCATTTACGACAAGCTCTTTGTCACCTCCATAAACGAGAAACATATCCTTAGTCCTTTTCAGGTATTTCAGGATGTTCTTGACCGCTGTCCAGTGATCCACTCCTGGATTACTTTGATACCTCCCTGCTAAACTAATAGCAAGGCACACATTAGGTCTGGTACACAGCATTGCATACATGATAGAGCCTATGGCTGAAGCATAGGGAACATTTTTCATTTTCTCTCTATCTTCTGCAGTGGTCGGGCATTGAGTCTGATTCAACTTCACACCTTGTAATACAGGCAAGAATCCTTTCTTTGCTTGATCCATTTTGAACTTCTTCAAAACTTTATCAAGGTATGTGCTTTGTGAAAGTCCAATTAAGCGTCTTGATCTATCTCTATAGATCTTGATGCCCAATATATAAGCAGCTTCACCGAGGTCTTTCTTTGAAAAACTCTTATTCACGTATCCTTCTATGCTATCCAGAAATTCTATATCATTTCCAATCAGCAATATGTCATCCACATATAATATTAGAAATGCTACAGAGCTCCCACTCACTTTCTTGTAAATACAGGCTTCTCCGAAAGTCTATATAAAACCATATGCTTTGATCACACTATCAAAACGTTTATTCCAGCTTCGAGAGGCTTGCACCAGTCCGTAAATGGATCGCTGGAGCTTGCAGACTTTGTTAGTTCCCTTTGGATCGAAAAAACCTTCTGGTTGCATCATATACAACTCTTCTTCCAGAAATCCATTCAGGAATGCAGTTTTGACATCCATTTGCCAAATTTCATAATCATAAAATGCGGCAATTGCTAACATGATTCGGACAGACTTAAGCATCGCTATGGGTGAGAAACTCTCATTGTAGTCAACTCCTTGAACTTGTCGAAAACCTTTCGCAACAAGTCGAGCTTTGTAGACAGTAACATTACCGTCAGCGTCAGTCTTCTTCTTGAAGATCCATTTATTTTCTATGGCTTGCCGATCATCCGGCAAGTCAACCAAAGTCCATACTTTGTTCTCATACATGGATCCCATCTCAGATTTCATGGCCTCAAGCCATTTTGTGGAATCTGGGCTCACCATCGCTTCTTCATAGTTCGTAGGTTCGGCTTGGTCAAGTAACATGACCTCCGGAATAGGATTACTGTACCACTCTGGTGCGGATCCTACTCTGATTTACCTACGAGGTTCGGTAGTAACTTGATCTAAAGATTCATGAGCAACATCATTAACTTCCTCACTAATTGGTGTAGTTGTCACAGAAACCGGTTTCTGTGATGAACTACTTTCCAATAAGGGAGCAGGTACAGTTACCTCATCAAGTTCTACTTTCGTCCCACTCACTTCTTTCGAGAAAAACTCCTTCTCTAGAAAGGATCCATTCTTAGCAACGAATGTCTTGCCTTCGGATCTGTGATAGAAGGTGTACCCAACAGTCTCCTTTGGGTATCCTATGAAGACACATTTCTCCGATTTGGGTTCGAGCTTATCAGGTTGAAGCTTTTTCACATAAGCATCGCAACCCCAAACTTTAAGAAATGACAACTTTGGTTTCTTGCCAAACCACAGTTCATAAGGCGTCATCTCAACAGATTTAGATGGTGCCCTATTTAACGTGAATGCAGCCGTCTCTAAAGCATAACCCCAAAACGATAGCGGTAAATCAGTAAGAGACATCAGAGATCACACCATATCTAGTAAATTACGATTACAACGTTCGGACACACCATTACGCTGTGGTGTTCTCGGTGGCGTGAGTTGCAAAACTATTCCGCATTGTTTCAAATGTAGACCAAACTCGTAACTCAAATATTCTCCTCCACGATCAGATCGTAGAAACTTTATTTTCTTGTTACGATGATTTTCCACTTAACTCTGAAATTCTTTGAACTTTTCAAATGTTTCAGACTTATGTTTCATTAAGTAGATATACCCATATCTGCTCAAATCATCTGTGAAGGTGAGAAAATAATGATACCCGCCGCGAGCCTCAATATTCATCGGACCACATACATCAGTATGTATGATTTCCAACAAATCTGTTGCTCGCTCCATTGTTCCGGAGAACGGTGTTTTGGTCATCTTTCCCATGAGGCATGGTTCGCAAGTACCAAGTGATTCATAATCAAGTGATTCCAGAAGTCCATCAGTATGGAGTATCTTCATGCGCTTTACACCAATATGACCCAAACGGCAGTGCCACAAATAAGTTGCACTATCATTATCAACTCTGCATCTTTTGGCTTCAACGTTATGAATATGTGTATCACTACTATCGGGATTCATCACAAATAAACCACTCTTCAAGGGTGCATGACCATAAAAGATATTACTCATATAAATAGAACAACCATTATTCTCAGATTTAAATGAATAACCGTCTCGCATCAAACAAGATCCAGATATAATGTTCATACTTAACGCTGGCACCAAATAACAATTATTCAGGTCTAAAACTAATCCCGAAGGTAGATGTAGAGGTAGCGTGCCGATGGCGATCACATCGACTTTGGAACCATTTCCGACGCGCATCGTCACCTCGTCCTTAGCCAGTCTTCGCTTAATCCGTAGTCCCTGTTTCGAGTTGCAAATATTAGCAACAGAACCAGCATCAAATACCCAGGTGCTACTGCGAGCTCTAGTAAGGTACACATCAATAACATGTATATCAGATATACCTTTGTTCACCTTGCCATCCTTCTTATCCGCCAAATACTTGGGGCAGTTCCGCTTCCAGTGACCAGTCTGTTTGCAGTAGAAGCACTCAGTCTCAGGCTTAGGTCCAGACTTAAGTTTCTTCTCTTGAGCAGCAACTTGTTTGCCGTTCTTCTTGAAGTTCCCCTTCTTCTTCCTTTTACCCTTTTTCTTGAAACTGGTGGTCTTGTTGACCATCAACACTTGATGCTCCTTTTTGATTTCTACCTCCGCAGCCTTTAGCATTGCGAAGAGCTCGGGAATTGTCTTATCCATCCCTTGCATATTATAGTTCATCACGAAGCTCTTGTAGCTTGGTGGTAGTGATTGAAGAATTCTGCCAATGACACTATCATCCGGAAGATTAACTCCCAGTTGAATCAAATGATCCTTATACCCAGATATTTTGAGTATATGTTCACTGACAGAACTATTCTCCTCCATCTTGCAGCTGTAGAACTTATTGGAGACTTCATATCTCTCAATCCGGGCATTTGCTTGAAATATTAACTTCAACTCCTGGAACATCTCATATGCTCCATCAAGTTCAAAACGTCGTTGAAGCCCCGGTTCTAAGCCATAAAGCATGTCACACTGAACTATCGAGTAGTCATCAGCTTTGCTCTGCCAGACGTTCTTAACGTCATCAGTTGCATCTGCAGCAGGCCTCGCACCCAGCGGTGCTTCCAGGACGTAATTCTTCTGTGCAGCAATGAGGATAATCCTCAAGTTACGGACCCAGTCCGTGTAATTGCTACCATCATCTTTCAACTTTGCTTTCTCAAGGAACGCATTAAAATTCAACGGAACAACAGCACGGGCCATCTATCTACAACAACATAGACAAGCAAAATACTATCAGGTACTAAGTTCATGATAAATTTAAGTTCAATTAATCATATTACTTAAGAACTCCCACTTAGATAGATATCCCTCAAATCATCTAAGTGATCACGTAATCCATTTCAACTAAACCATAACCGATCATCACGTGAGATGGAGTAGTTTTCAATTGTGAACATCACTATGTTGATCATATCTACTATATGACTAATGCTCGACCTTTCGGTCTCAGTGTTCCGAGGCCATATCTGCATTTGCTAGCACTAGAAAAAAAATACACTTCCGTGATGATACGTGTTTGTCACAGTAGGTCACGTTTTCTGTCATGCATGTACATCCATGACAAATTTATGACAGAATCAAGATAGTCATACCTGTGCTGTCATAGAAGTGTTCCATGACATTACCAAAATTATCATCACGGAAGTGTCCACTTCCATGACGATAAATCGCGCGTCACAGAAGTGCTTTCGTCAAGGGTGACCGACACGTGGCATCCACCGTAACGGAACGCCGTTAAGCTATCGGGTCCGGTTTTGGATCCGATAACCCGTTAACAGCCCGGACCAATGGGGATTTTCCACGTGTAAAATCATCATTGGCTGTAGGAAACACGTGTCAGCTCCGTGTTGGCACAGGTGTCACTCATCCAATCGGCGAGATGCGCCTATGATATGGTAACACGTGGACCGGCCCAAAAGTGGCCCATAAAGTTTAAATGGGCCGGCCCAACTAAAGGCCCACAAGATTTTGCGGACCATAATGGGCAGGCCCAACTAAAGGCCCACAAGATTTTGCGGGCCATAATGGGCCGGCCCAGGTAAAGGCCCACAAGATTTTTGTGGACCATAATGGGCCGGCCCAGCTAAGGGCTCACGAGATTCTGTCGACATTAATGGGCTGGCCCAGCTGTAGGCCCACAAGATTTTGAGGACCCTAGTAGGCCGGCCCATTAATTGGCTGCCATGTTTTGGACCAAATGCCGGCCCATATTTGATCCGGTCCATTAATGGCCTGCCACTTTCCGGGCCTAATAATGGCCCATATGAGATCCGGCCCGTTAAAAGCCTTCCACGTTCTGGGCCAAATTACGGCCCAGATCAGGTCGGGCCCTTTAAGAGGCTTTGGGCTAAATTATGGCCCATATCAGATTCGGCCCGTCAACTGGACGATATGCTTTTGGGCCCACTTGCTAAAGGCCCATTTAGTAATTCGGCCTGATATTAGTTTCGGCCTGTTAAGGGCCCGTTTAACATTTCGACCCTATATTAATTTCGGCATGTTAAAGCCCGTCATATAGTTGGGCCTAACTACGGCCCGGTTTGCATCCGGCCTGCTCGTAGCCGATAATCTGATTGGGCCAAACAAGGACCGAGAAAATTTTGGCCTGTTATAAGCCCATGATTTGATTGGCACATTCATGGGCCGGGGTCTATTTCGGCCTGCTGCCGGCCCGTGAGCTGTTCGGCACGTTTCAGGCCCAACCTACTTTTCAGCCTCCTAAAGGCCCATTGAGTTTTCTTGGGAAAATAGGGCCGGTGGTATACTCGGCCTATTAAAGGCCCAAATCTACTGGTGGGCCAGTTTACATTTAGGCCTGTTAACAGACCAAGATGACGGGGCCCATGATGCGGATCATACATGGTGATTTGCATGACGGCCCGATTATGTACCGTAATTTTACGGTTTGGCCGGTTTACTGCGAAGACAGGATATATATACAGTAAAATAACTGTAGCATCGTGAATAAGAAAAAAACCTATACTATAAAATAAAGAAATTACGGCATATTACATCCACTGGGCATCAAAGTTCGCCACTATGATAATAAAGCACAAGCAAACAGCAGATTACATACACTGGGCATCAAAGATCACCACCAGTGCAACTAAACACGCCAACAAAATAATATACAAAACCGACAGCACTTCAATAGAGTTCAAGAAAGGTTAGCCCTGCACGGGAGCTGCAGCGCAAGCAGCTAAGCAAGCTGGTGAGACTGCACTTGTTTGACACTTATATCCTCCTCACTCTGGAAGATAAACAAGCAGACAGATGACAGGTTTTGCACATATAAGTATCAGTGCTGACAATTCATCACATTTCTTACTGACGAATAAAGTGACACAGTTTAAAATAGCATTAACACAATATGGTATTGTTCTGGTCAAGACATGGCAGGAAATGACATTGTGAAGGAGTTGGCAGCTTCACGACACCACTGGATTACAGATCAAGAACTCATAAGTATCAATGATTAGTGTGCTGTCAATTTATCCCATTTCAGATTGGCAAAATAAGATCACTTGCTTTGTATAGTATAATTTACATGGTATGAAGAAGGAACTTGGTTGTACAACTAAAAACTTAAATTGAGAAGGACAAACTTTTGTTTATGAACTGGAGTACATAATAAACTTTAAACATGCAATTTGATGCAAACACCAAAAATAAACAGTTGTTGCAGTCATGCCTAAGCAAATACACACAACAAAGTTTGAAGGCTTGAGAAGGACAAACTTACATTATTGGTGAAGGCAGGCTCTATAAAGCCCTTGTCCATGCTGATGGGGGGCAATTCAAGAAGTTTACCACAGAATCTTCTTCATAAGCATTGCCTTTATTCTACATTTTGTTAACAGTAAATATAGATGTGACAATATAAGAAAAAATGGAGAATATTTAAGATAAGATGAAGAGTGATGCTACATAACCAAGTAGCTATAAATGTAAGTACAGCGATACATGCAAAAGGTACAACCAAGAGCAATGCAGAGCTAAACTTCTTCAGTACCATCGGTGTTATCCAACCTTATGGTAAGAGTAAATATAGATCTTATGTGTAGAAAATGGAGGGCAAAGGAAAATGAGATGCAGAGTGATGGTACATGAACAACTATCTGTCAATATAAGTACACTGATAAAGGACAACAGGTACTTACAAGAACAATGCAGAGCTAAAAAAAATCATTGGCATTGGATATATTCTACACTAATGTAACCATTCATACAGATAAGATAATTTGGAGCGAACAATTGCTGTCACATAATGAACCAGGTATGTATGCAAGTACAGTGATACAGGACAACAGGTACTAACAAGAGCAAAGCAGCGGGTAGCATATTTGGGATATCCTGTCGTTCTTTTCAAACCGGAATTCTTTTTCGAGCAGATTTCTTACAAAAAAGATCCTTAAGGCACATGCGGAAAAGTAGAAGTTCAAATTGTCATGCGATATCATAGACAGTACCTCATCCTCAGAACGAGACCAGTGCATAACAAGGTTTTTCCATTCAATGTCTTCTAAATTTAGCACAGGAGACTTCACCAGTAATTCGTTTATAGACTTGCCATCAAAGTGTGATTTCCTCAGGTAACACCAATACTGTTGCAATACTTCCTTGAAAAGCTCAAGCAAGCTTTGCTCGTCATGACTATCCAGATTGACCCTTGCCTACTTACAACAATGTAATGTAAATCATTGATGTGTTCAATCAGCAAAAAATAGGAAAATAATTACCATGAATAATAGCACTTACACGTAAGTGGGACAGAAAGATGTGAAAATGGTGTTTGTCTTCACTATAATCTTCCAATGATAGGAATATTTGCACGTAGTCCCTAACAACATGGAAAGCATTGTCTTTTAAACTGGGAATAACTGGAATGGGGTTCCAATCTGCAGGAATTGGCCGTCTCTGCAGTTGGGATAGGTCTTCGGCCGGTGGACTTGCTGTAGTTTTTGCTGGAGTGGGTTTTTTCTATGGTACGGCTGGTGCTATGGCAACTGAAATCGGCATACCTTTTGCTAGAGTGCAGGTCCTGTGTGGTGGGGCTATTGGTGTGGCTAGTGAAGTATGGGTACAGTCTGCTGGAGTCGGTCCTACGTTTTGTGTCACTGGTTGTACAGCCAATATAAGTGGGGTGTTGTCTGATTTCTCCGGCACAAGCACGTTTTTCAAGGACTTTGCTGGTGCTCCTTCAGGTTCGGCAATCACCCTCTTCCTTTATGATGTCTGATGCACAAGAACAACATTTGAGTGGAAAAACATGGTATGATGACAGATATAATATGTATTGATAATGGATGGGCATGGCATCTCGACATATATGATGAGTAAACTAAGAAGATGGTGGTGCAACAAAGTAGAAGAAATGCAAGACAACATATGCAAGATACGCGCAATCAATATAACCTTGCCAAATTAGAGCAGGCACCTTGATGGGTGAACATGACAGGCCATCTGCCTTTGACTCCTCGAGGATAGAATAGTCATTAGGATCATATTCTGAACAAGAATCTACAGGTGGGGAGCGTATGAGTTTCATTGCATCCAGAATGGCACTCAATGCCTTGGTGCCAATTTTGTAAGTCATTGCAGTGTTCCACAATATTCTTGTGATGCGCGGATTCTGATATTCACTGTAATTATGTATAATATCTGAGAACCATGTAAACATAAATAGTTGTGAGATTATCTTTGTAATGCAGAGGATATTCCAATATAGGGGTGCCCCTGTAAACACTTGTGTGCTATCACTGGATTCTGATGAGAGAGCTCATGTGTGCTGTAATATGGTGCGTGCATTTATATAATCTGGCACAAGTACACAAAAAAATACGCTCCAGAATTAAGGATAGTTGGCAGATGATAGGTTCAAAATATACTGTATAGAGAGTTTATTGCCAAACCATGATAACAAGAGCACACAGCAACTAGGCAGATCATAGTTTACATAAAAGGGGTACACCATAACCACGATATATAAATCAGGAAAGTGGAACTGGCTTGAAAATACGATGTTGTATTGCCGCTAGTAATTGAAAGCCTATCGATCAAGTACATGCCAGCTCTATCAGCTGTTGACTGCAGATGTCCATGCTCCCCTTCCTGACAAGGAACATACTGTACGTACTAAATACAGAATAACAAAAGAGGAACATTGTGACAGCCTGGTTTTTGCCCTCTCTCATTTGCCTGATTTTCAGTTGGAGTCAATTTGAAATTTGGAGTTTTGAATATTTTCATATGGACTTAAACACTTGGGTACCCTTGGCTTTCACCAGTGCTTCATTTCCCTCCCTAACCATCATTCCCCTTCTGATCCACCCCAAAATAATCTTTGGAATATTTTTCTTAAATGAAAAATATTCATTTTTCTCTCAAAAACCCCAGCTAGTTCTATATGCTCCAAAGCAACCCCAATTTTTATGGCCCAGAAAAATCTGAGATAATTCACAAATATTCTTTGAAACCTAGGGCACCTTCCTGAGCAAAAATATTTCATCACTTTTTGGAATATTTTTGCTACAGAAAATATTTTCTGTTCTGGACAGAAATGGTGGTTTCTACATCAACTACCATTTTACTTGCTCCATTGTGCATCGATTTTCTTGAGCATCTTCACCTTAGTAGATCATGGCTAACCTCCAAAGCGCAGCCCCCAACTCCCAGCCATTTGACCTCGGTAACCTCTCAAAGTTACTGACCAGAAACTTACTTGGCATGTAAAAACTCCTCTACTGCACCTGGATCCAAACCAAAGCGTGGTAAACTTCAAAACCACCACGAACAACATGCCAGACATGATTTTTGGACGTAGGCTGGCCTGAGGGAAGAGTTCGCGCGGTGACCACGCGTGTCCACCATGCCATGCCTGCGTGTCGACGCGCTCTGAGTGCCGCCGAGCGCTCTGTTCGCGTGTGCTTGCTTCCCCCGTCTGCCTGAGCATGCCAAACGTCGCCACCATCCTCGTCTCAACGCCATTAACTTCCCCCTGGCGCTCGCCGACGCCGGAGCTCGCCGCAGCGAGCACGGGCATGGTCCGGCCAACCCAACAGTGTGGTGCGCACTGTGCTCGTCGCCTTCTCCTCGTTCCTGTGCTCGTCCCCGTTCGCCAACAGTCGTCGCGTGAGCTGCGTCGCCTTCTCCCCCTCTCACGGACGCCGCTTGTCGCCGGGCACCGTGGACAGGTGTCCACCGGCGGAGCCCGAACCCCCCTCTCCGCTCGCCTATAAATGGAGCAGCCCCCAGCCTCCTCGAGCACCATCCACCACTCCCACACACCCCACAAGCGGGTAGGAAACCGTAGCCCGACCGGCCAGGCTGCGGGCCGCCGTCCTCGAGCTCGAGCTCGCCGGCGATCCCCTCTGGTCGTCGCGGTAGCTCCAGCCCCTCCCAGGCCAGGGCGACCCTTCCAGGGCCTCCGCCTCTCTCCGGTGAAGCCATCCCGTCCCCCTGGAGCCCCTGGAGTTGCCTCTGCTCACCGTCTTCCTCATCTCCAGCGACCACCGCGTTCTGCCTCCGCTTGCGAGGCCAATTCCGACGCCGTCCGGCCACCCCTAGCTACGCTACGGGTATGGGCAGGTGCGCCTCCGTCCCCTCTCTCCATCCCTCCCTCTCGTTTTGGCCAAGGAGTCCTCGTCGCCGGTGAGAGCTCCGGCGAAGCCGCGACTCCCTCTGTTTCCTTCTCCCCCTCCTCCTCACCTGACTAGCAGGGCCCGCTAGTCAGCCACTCTGTACGCGCGTGAAGCGGTACGAGTGGTGGCGCCCCTGGGCTTTACGCCTTCGATGTCACCCCCCAGTTTGTTTATTTTTATTCAAATTCATTTGAATTTACCGAACGCTTCAAACAACCATAACTCTTCAACCATAAGTCCAAATGAATTGATTCTTTTTGCATTTTGTTCTTTGCAAAGCAATCTAGCAGCTCACCAAAGATGAGATTTTTCTGAGCTGTTTAGAATTTCTGGTGATTTTCAGAAGTGTTCTTGATATTTTCTTTTTATGCTTAAAATTATTTTTCAGAGGGTGAGGCTTGTCTTGAGGATCACCAGAAGGCTTGTGAACCTCATCTGCACTAAGGCAAGCCACAACAACATTTTCATGGTGTCATTTCAATATTTATGATTTTCTTACTTGAATGAAATGATTAATCCATGCATTTAAATAACTATTGTGTTATTTATATTCTGTTAAGTGTTTGTTAGTTATTATGCTTGATTTACAGAATGTTGAAACTAGCTTAGTTGGTAAAGCAAAGCTAAGATCTATTTGTGGTGATGATAAAAAGAATTTTTATTATGCATGTTAGTAATTACTTAAAGTTATTTTCTTGCATAAATAAAATAGTAAAATTTGCTAGAAAATATTCTGTTAAGTACTTGTTTAGCCATTATGCTTGACTTACAGAATGTTTGAACCTAACTTGGTTGGTAACGAAATTAGGAATTGTTTGTGGTATAATCTTTGCTATGCATGTCAGAAATTAATCGAAGTTACTTTCTTGCATGAGAAAATAATAAAACTTGCTGTAAAATATTTTGATTAAAGTGTGAGTTACCCTGACCAGGAAAATAATATAAGTTGTTGATGTTTATGCTTAGTGTGAACATGGTTGGCATCAGTCATTTTTGTTAATATGTGATGCATGTGTAGTTTTGCATTTCATGGCATGCTATGACACCGGTCATTTTCGTTTAAGTTGAACCTGAATATAACTCAACTTGAATATATCGTTGACTGGGTCATGGTGCCACTGAATCGAGTTTTTCCCAGTGCAACCACATTTGCCTTTGTGGGAAGGCCTTGATTCGGTCCATTGACATTGCCTCTGGTCGGTGCCTCCAACTAGGGAAGTTTATGGCATGCTTACCCTGGCCCGGTAAGCAGGCATAACCTTGTGTGCCCATTGTTGAGATTATGGTACCGGGTCCCTGAGTGGGATCATTTTGGCCACGACGGTGGTCGTTGTGTCTTTGGTAGACACGGGGCCACCCAGGACTAGCCCGTTGGGGATTGGGCTGGCAATGCATGGTAAACCGGTTGCTCTGAGCCGGGGTGCCACAAACATGTTAAAGAACAGAAGAGGAAGCGTATTCTTGAGGTTCCACTTAATTGCATACAATGTTTGTTGCCCACACATGATGAATCACAGCGCCCAAAGAAATGCAATTCCATGTTGTCTCTCTATATGTGGCAATTTTGAACAAGAGTCATTAGGATCATAGTCTGAACAAGAGTCAACAGGTGGGGAGCGTATGAGTTTCATTGCATCCAGAATGGCACTCAATGCCTTGGTCCCAATTTTGTAAGTCATTGCAGTGTTTAGCTTCAAGAGTGGACTGCTGCTAGTGCGACACAAAGCAACTACATAGATCATAGTGTAGATATAACGGGAAAACCGTAAGCATCAGAGTAAAATCAGCAAAGTGGAACTTGCTGGAATATATGTGCTAGTATTGCCGGTATGGCTAGAAAGGCTTCGGATACCAGCTCTTTTCAACTGAAGGTGCGGTACTGTTAATATCAGTGTAACTCTCAAAGGTGACACAGCTCCCCGCATTTCCTTGCTATTCTTATAGGATTCAAGTGGGCAGGCCACTAAAACTCCTATTCCCATGTTTACAAAATCCTACGAATCAAAGAGGCACGAAGAGTTCAAAGTGTCCATACCAACCGACCGTAAAGACCTCTACACTGCAAATGTCCCTGCTCATCTTCACTACAAGGAACATACTGTAGTACTATCATACTCCCTCCGTTCCAAAATATAAGTCTTGGTAGAGATTTCCGCTATGGATCACATACAGATGTATCCAGATACATTTTAGAGTGTAGATTCACTCATTTTGCTCCATATGTAGTCCATGGTGGAATCTATACAAAGACTTGTATTTAGGAACGGAGAGAGTACTTGTTAAAGAAGAACGGAAGAGGAACATGCTAAAGAAGAGCAAGCAGATTTTGGATAATAAAATGTTCGTTGCGCAGTGCCCACACATGATGAACCAGAGCGCATTAAGAAAGCAACTCCCTGATGTCTCTCTATATGTGGTGCAAGAGCTTTTTTGAAAGTAAAGTAGGAACATTAGCTGACCAATTAAATGTTATCTGTTTTAGTAATATCAGCATCATATCAGATTCGTACTTGAGCAACAAGTTTGGAATTATGGGTGGCACGTTGTTTAGCGTGATGGCACTAGTAGAAAACAGGGCTTTCGTTCGGGCATGGCAAGCCCATTAGTCCTGGTTCAGTCACGAACCGGGACCCATAGGGGCATTCGTCCCGGTTCGTGAGCCCAGGGGGCCGGCCGGGGCCTCGTGGGCCTTGGTCCCGGTTCGTATGGAACCATTCGTCCCGGTTTGAGGCACGAACCGGGACTAATGGGCCTCGCTCCTGGCCCACAACCATTGGTCCCGTTTCTTGGCATGAACCGGGACAGAAGGTCCGGATTTAGTACCGGTTCTAGCCACGAACCGGGACAAATGAGCTGCCTATATATACCCCATCGCCGCAGCAGAGCACTCCACAATGCTCTATTTTTTCTGGCCGTCGAGGGGAGGGCATTTGGGTGCTCTAGCTCACCTCCTATGCACATGAGGTGTTCGATGAAATGTCTGAGCCACACTAGTTAATCTTTCTCCTCTCGAAACTCGACCTCCGAGCTCCATTTTCCCCGAGATTTGTCTAGGTTTAGCGGTCCGTCACGTCCCGTCCCCGTCTTCACCGCCGTCGATCGCCCGCGCCGATCTCGTCGCCAGCACCACCGTGGTGAGCCTCTTGTTCTTATCTTCTTTCTGAAAGAAAAAAATTCTTACTTCAGATAGATACTTGTCTAATTTTGTTACTTTTATTATTCCTTCTTATTATATAGTGCGATGGTTTTGGTATCCGCCCCCGTCGGCCCTCGTCCTGTCTATGATTCGGATGTGGTATATATTATCTTTATAACTATTGGTTCATTTATTGTTTATGGAAATTATGCCGACCAACGTGACATAGATTTTATTTATCTAGGAGGTATGTGAACCGGAAATTCCAACCGACCCTATTGTCGAGAGGTTAAATTTAGTTGAAGAAGGAAACAATTTCTTGAAGGAAAAAATAAAAAATTTTGAGGAGGAGAAGATGATATTGGAGTTGCATGTTGCGGATGTCGTCGATGATCACAAGATCAAGATGGATGCAATGCGCTTGAAGATTAGAAAGATTAGAAAATATGCCATTCATACCGAGGCTTGGTATCATTATGCCGTTGGATCAATTGTTACCTTGGTTGCGATTATGATCGCATTTGTTTTCGCATTGAAATGTTTTACATAGTTTCAATGTATGGTTTAATTAATTAGATGCTCTGGAGAGCCATATATATGTTGTTAGATGAGAACTATGTATGTACTTTGGTTCTAATGTGATGATGAACTTCTATTAATTTGGTCACTTAATTATCTATTCATGATGTTCTGTAATGGTTTTTGACACACTTAATTATATATAATGCACGCAGATGAACCGGCAATGGATGTACGGTGACAGACACACCTCCGAGTACATTAAGGGCTTGCATGATTTTCTCGAAGTGGCTGAGGCAAACAAGCAGAATGGTTTTATGTGTTGTCCATGCCCTATATGTGGGAATACGAAGTCTTACTCTGACTGGAAAATCCTTCACACCCACCTGCTTTACAAGGGTTTCATGCCACACTATAATGTTTGGACGAGGCACGGAGAAATAGGGGTTATGATGGAAGACGGCGAAGAAGAAGAGGACGATGACAACTATGTGCCCCCTGAATACGGTGATGCTGCAACGGGGGAAGATGCTGAAGATCAAGAGGAACCAGACGATGTGCCCAATGATGCTGCAAGGGGGGAAGCTGCTGAAGATCAAGAGGAGCCAGTGCCCGATGATGATGATCTCCGCCGGGTCATAGTCGATGCAAGGATGCAATGCGAAAGTCAAAAGGAGAAGCTGAAGTTCTATCGCATGTTAGAGGATCACAAAAAAGGGTTGTACCCCAATTGCGAAGATGGCAACACAAAGCTCGGTACCGTACTGGAATTGCTGCAGTGGAAGGCAGAGAATGCTATGCCTGACAAAGGATTTGAGAAGCTATTGAAAATATTGAAGAAGAAGCTTCCAAAGGAGAACGAATTGCCCGACAGTACATACGCAGCAAAGAAGGTCGTATGCCCTCTAGGATTGGAGGTGCAGTAGATACATGCATGCCCTAATGACTGCATCCTCTACCGCGGTGCGTACAAGGATCTGAACGCATGCCCGGTATGCGGTGCATTGCGGTATAAGATCAGACGAGATGACCCTGGTGATGTTGACGGCGAGCCCCCCAGGAAGAGGGTTCCTGCGAAGGTGATGTGGTATGCTCCTATAATACCACGGTTGAAACGTCTATTCAGAAACGAAGAGCATGCCAAGTTGATGCGATGGCACAGTGAGGACCGTAAGAAAGACGGGAAGTTGAGAGCACCCGCTGACGGGTCGCAGTGGAGAAAAATCGAGAGAAAGTACTGGGCTGAGTTTGCAGCTGACCCAAGGAACGTATGGTTTGGTTTAAGCGCGGATGGCATTAATCCTTTCGGGGATCAGAGCAGCAATCACAGCACCTGGCCCGTGACTCTATGTATGTATAACCTTCCTCCTTGGATGTGCATGAAGCGGAAGTTCATTATGATGCCAGTTCTCATCCAAGGCCCTAAGCAACCCGGCAACGACATTGATGTGTACCTAAGGCCATTAGTTGAAGAACTTTTACAGCTGTGGAATGGAAACGGTGTACGTACGTGGGATGAGCACAAACAGGAGGAATTTAACCTGCACGCGTTGCTGTTTGTAACCATCAACGATTGGCCCGCTCTCAGTAACCTTTCAGGACAGACAAACAAGGGATACCACGCATGCACGCACTGTTTAGATGACACTGAAAGTATATACCTGGACAAAAGCAGGAAGAATGTGTACCTGGGCCATCGTCGATTTCTTCCGACCAACCATCAATGTCGAAAGAAAGGCAAGCATTTCAAAGGCGAGGCAGATCACCGGAAGAAGCCCGCCATGCGTACCGGTGATCACGTACTTGCTATGGTCAACGATTTACACGTAATCTTTGGAATGGGTCCCGGCGGACGAGCTGTTCCGAATGACGCTGAGGGACACGCACCCATGTGGAAGAAGAAATCTATATTTTGGGACCTACCCTACTGGAAAGACCTAGAGGTCCGCTCTTCAATCGACATGATGCACGTGACGAAGAACCTTTGCGTGAACCTGCTAGGCTTCTTGCATTGAGGGGGCTTCTAGCGGAAAACGTCAGATTAGCCATTGTGAAGCTATGTGCATTCCTCAATGCAATCTCTCAGAAGGTGATTGATCCAGAAATCATACCAAGGCTAGGGAGTGATGTGGCGCAATGTCTTGTCAGTTTCGAGCTGGTGTTCCCACCATCCTTCTTCAATATCATGACGCACGTCCTAGTTCATCTAGTCGACGAGATTGTCATTCTGGGGCCCGTATTTCTACACAATATGTTCCCCTTTGAGAGGTTCATGGGAGTCCTAAAGAAATATGTCTGTAACCGCGCTAGGCCAGAAGGAAGCATCTCCATGGGCCATCAAACAGAGGATGTCATTCGGTTTTGTGTTGACTTCATTCCTGGCCTTAAGAAGATAGGTCTCCCTAAATCGCGGTATGAGGGGAGACTGACTGGAAAAGGCACGCTAGGAGCAGACTCAATAATATGCAGGGACGGGCATTCTTGGTCTCAAGCACACTACATAGTTCTACAGAACTCTACCTTGGTGACCCCGTATGTCGATGAACACAAGAACAGTCTGCGCTCCAAACACCCGGAGCAGTGTGACGACTGGATTACATGTGAACACATCAAGACTTTCAGCAGTTGGTTGGAAACACGTCTCAGAGGTAACACCACTATTTGTGATGAGTTGTACTCGTTGTCCAGGGGACCATCTTCGACTGTATTGACTTACAAAGGATACGAGATAAATGGGAATACATTTTACACGATCGCCCAACATCAAAAGAGCACCAACCAAAAGAGCGGTGTCCGCTTTGATGCAGTAACCGAGAGGGGAAAGGACACATATTATGGTTACATAATGGACATATGGGAACTTGACTACGGACATGATTTTAAGGTCCCTTTGTTTAAGTGCAAATGTGTCAATCTGTCAAGAGGCGGGGTACAGGTAGACCCACAGTACGGAATGACAACAGTGGATCTGAACAATCTTGGGTACACTGACCAACCGTTCGTCCTAGCCAATGATGTGGCACGGGTTATCTATGTGAAGGACATGTCTACCAGATCGAGAAAAAGAAAAGATAAGGAAGCGAATACATCATACGATGAGCCAAAGCGCCACATAGTTCTTTCAGGAAAAAGGGACATTGTGGCAGTGGAGGGCGAGATAGACATGTCTGAAGATTATGAAAAGTTCCATGAAATTCCTCCCTTCAATTCAAGGCTGACCCAAGCATCCTGATAAACGATGAAGATTATCCATGGTTACGGCGCAATAAGCAAATGACACAAGCGAAGAAAAAGTGAAGACTTTCTCCCGCAACTATTATGATGATACCATGCCAACTTTGTAACAGAGGAGTATGATACCATTGTCCGTTTTGTACACGAAGTGCATCTAGTTTTTGCCGTAAACCTCTCAACTTTCTTACACATGCTATGTGGATGAAATGATGATACCATGCCAACTTTCAACCTTTTCAGAGTTCATTTGAAATGCTTTTCAATTTTAGGGTCTTATAGCTCAAAATAATTAGTAAATGCATGAAAAATGGTGCATGAAAAATAACAAATAAAATAAATAAGTAATTAGAAACAAAATAATATAAACTTTATTAAAATATATAAGTAGAAACAAAATAAAATAAAATTTAATAAAATTTATGAAACGAAAATTAACAAAGTATTTTCTGTTCAAAACATTATAAGAAACCTCTAGTATTATTGAAACTAAAATCATATAAAATTGATGCAACTAAAATTATCGAAGTATTTTCTGTTCAAAATCATTAAAAGCAAAAAGAATTTTCATAAAGAACTTTTTTGATAGAAACTTTAATAGCAAAAAGAATTATCATAAAGTAAAATAAATAAGTAATTAGAAACAAAATAAAATAAAATAAATAAGTATTTTGTTTTAAGTAGAAACAAAATAAAATAAATAAAGCAAAAAAGAAAACAAAAAAACTGGGAAAAAATAAAAAAATGCCACCTACTGGGCCACCACGGCCTGAATACGACTAGAAACCCATCCATGGGCCAGGATTCAGGCCCGCAGAAGGCCCAGCAGGCCCACAGGCATAGCAGTGCAAGATTAGGCCCAGAGGCCTGCAGTTCAGAGGAGTTCAATGGAGATGGCGGGGCAGGGCTTATAAACATGTCCTGCCGCTCCTCGGCTAGCGAGGTGGGACTAAACATCCCACCGCACCACGGCATTGGCAGGTGCAGGACATTGGTCCCGGTTGGTGCCATGAACCGGGACCAATGCACACCTTTGGTCCCGGTTCGTGGAACCAACCGGAACCAATGCCCCCCTTTAGTCCCGGTTGGTGCCACCAACCGGGACCAAAGGCCGCCGCTTCCGGTTGGTGGCACCAACCGGGACTAAAGGGGGGCATTGGTCCTGGTTGGTGCCACGAACCGGGAACAAAGCTCTGGGTATATAACCAACACTTGTGAAAATTTTTATCTTCATCTCGCAGTTGCCCCTGACGACCCCTCGACGACATCGACGCCGCCAGGCTGCCCCGACGCCGCCCGCCGCCCCCGCCGTCGCCGTCGCCCGCGCCCGTCGTCTCCATCGCCCGCGCCCGTCGTCGCCGTCGCCCGCGCCCTCGCCGTCGCCGCGCCCTCGCCCGACGTCGTTTTCCGCGCGCCGTCCCTGCCCCGACGCGCGCCGCCCCTGTCCCGCGCCCTCGCCATCGCCGCGCCCTCACCCATCGCCGTCGCCCGCGCCCGTCGTCGCCGTCGCCGCGCCCTCGCCCGACGTCGTCGCCGCACGCCGCTCCTGCCCCGATGTATTTTTTAGATATATGTATTTTTTTATGTATGTTCACATATGTATGTATGTATTTTTTACATGTTTTTTGTATGTATGTATGTATTTTTTCAATTGTAATGATGTTTTAAAAATACATATATGCAAAAGTTAGATTTTTAGAAAAGTTTGTAAAAAATACATCGAAGTTAGGAAAATTTAGAATGTGCTAAATATGTCAAAAATGTAAAAAATGATGGTTAGATTTTTGTGGTTGTAAAAGAGTTAATGATGTTAATTTTTGTGGTTGTAAAAGAGTTAGGAAAATTTAGAATGTGCTAAATATGTCAAAAATGTTTTTTTGTTCATAGAAAGTAATTTGTTCATAGAAAGTTTTTTGTTCATATACAGAAAGTTTTTATATATGACTATGGATATATGAGCAATGATGATCCATGGATGTATGCATTGATATATATGAGAAACGATGTTCATAGAATATTTACCAAGTATATATGTATTTTTGTTCATAGCATTTTTTCCATTTATATATGTATGTGGCTATTGATGGATATATATGAGAAATGATGATCCATGGAAAAGTTTTATATATGCAAAAGTTACATTTTTAGAAAAGTTTTATATATCTAGCTAGGACAGGAAGAAGAAGAAAAAGAAGGAGAGGAAAAACAAAAATAAGAAGAGGAAGAAAGGAGGAGAAGAGGAGAGGAAGAAGAGGAGAAATAAAAAAGAAGAGGAAAAAAGAAGAAAAAGAAGAGGAGAAGAAGAAAGGAATAGAGGAGAAGAAGAAAAAATAGAATATCTATTTTTTCTTATCTATTTTTTCTTCTTCTCCTCTATTCCTTTCTTCTTCTCCTCTTTTTTTTTCTTCTTTTTCTTCGATCTTCTCCTCTATTCCTTTCTTCTTCTCCTCTTTTTTTTCTTCTTTTTTTTTTCTTCAATCTTCTCCTCTATTAATATCTTCTTCTCCTCTTTTTATTTCCTCTTCGTCTTCTTATTTTTTATCGGATATGTCGTTGTCGATATACCCCGTGTCCTGATAACTTCAACACGAGGGGGGGGTTCGACCTACCCCCTCCTCGATAGCATTATTTTCCCATGTATGTATGTCATCCTTGTCGATATAACCCCCTCCCGGATAACTTCGACCGTGATAACTTATACCACGGGAGCACCCCCCGGCCCTCTCGCTCGACCAAAACTCTCGAGCACACCCAAACCCTAGAAAAAAATGATGTCGGTCTCCTACCCCCTCCCGCCGCGCCCCTACCCTTGAAGCGTTGCCGAGGCCACCCCAAACCCGGAATAAGATAGGTCTACGTTTGCACTAATATATCCACCTGCTGTCATGTTTGTGTAATAATTGCCATGTTGTAATATTTGTAGAAACAATGGAGCACGGACGAGACGAGGAAGCAGAAGAGGTGTTGGGGGACATAATCTTAGCCGGAGGTGATATCTTGTTGTATCTTAACGACAATGATGGTCTGGAAGAACAGGGTGAAGAAGCAGGCTACGGTGATCGAAGAGTGGAGGAGGAAAGACATGATTATGATGGCTCCGGTGACCCAATGCTGGTGCAAGAAGGAGCCCGTGGTGACGGCTCCGGTGACCGAACAGAGTCCGGCCAGGTAAATATATTAGTTAAGCCTGTGCTGACTAGCTAATTGATGCATTCATTGTTTGGGTATGTACACATATTAAATAACTCTCGTCTTTCTTCTTTTTTCTAGCCCTCCGGATAGAGCACAACTTCGGTAAAGAGACGAGGCCCTAAGAGAAAGTTGCGCTCGGATGAAAGGTTTGAGATCACAGCAATCGCACGCGGCGGCCAACCGATTGAACCCATCCGGACAAAGGAAGCATTTGCTGCTCAGTGCGGGGTTCTTGTTAGGGACAAGATCCCGATCAGCATCCACCAATGGTATAAGCCTAAGAAGGAAGACCCTGAGGTGTCTTATGTCAATGATATGCAGAAAGATGATCTTTGGACTGAGCTGAAGGCAAATTTCACCCTACCGCCAGAGGAGGATCCGGAGAAGCTAGTTAAAGAGCAATTAATCAAGTCTCATGCTCTTAAGAAGATGGCAGACCTATTCAGGAGGTGGAAGAATGTGCTGAAAACGTTTGTCGAAAAAGAAGAGACACCAGAATTCATCGGCCGGTATGAGAAGATCAGAGATCACTGGCCCGCATTTGTGGCCCACAAGACATCGGAAAAGTGTAAGAAGATGTCAGCGACAAACAAGAAGAATTCGAAGAAGAAGCTTCACCATCGCACGGGGTCAGGTGGCTACCTCAAAGCCCGGCCCAAGTGGGCCAAGGCTAAGAATGATCTGCTTGATAAAGGGATCGAACCAGAGACAATGAACTGGCCAGACCGTTGCCGGACTTGGTTCTTTGGGGCTGGCGGAAAATTGGACCATGTATCAGGGAGGTGCGTTTGGACGGACGAGCTTTTGAGAATACCAGTCAAGAGGCTTCAACACTATATCGATGCAGCGCAGCAAGGGACGTTCGTTCCAGAGAGAGAGAACGACGAGCTCACAATGGCCCTCGGGAATCCTGAGCACCCTGGACGGACACGAGGCACGCCAGGCTCCGTTCCGTGAAAGGCTGGTTTTCCGGACGCAGGCGGTTACAAAAGCCAGGAGAGGAGGAAAAAAGTGGAGCAGACCCAAATTCAGATGCTACACGAAAGGGTTCAAGCGCTAGAGGAACGAGACGCCAATCGACATGCCGAAACTACCCCCGAAGCTACCCCGCCATCTCAGCGGAGAAGCAGCGTGGCTTCCACCGAGCTGCTTCAGCTGGAGCATGTCTTGACGGCTCCTGCTAGCTACCCCGTGGATGCTATCATGGAGTCTCAACATTGCCACCTTATGACGTAATGGCAGAACTTCAAAGTCAAGGCGGCTGTTGGCTCTGTTTTACCTCCTGAATCCGGCGCAACCTACCACTGCCGGCCGATTCCAGAAGGATATGCTAGTGTGATGGTGGATGAAATAACGGAGGGACTTGAGGACCTCCGGCTTGACCACCCTACCGGTGAAGGGGAGACTCGGCTGGGTTCTGCTCTGAAGACTTCATGCCTATGGCGGAAGGAGCTCATCAATCATCCGAACTGGAGGCCTCCGGCGAGTAAGGGCACTCCGCCTCCTCCTCCGCCGAGTGATCAGGGCACTCAGCCTCCTTGTCCGGCGCGTGGCGGCACTCCGCCTCCTCCTCCGGTGAGTGATCAGGGCACTTAGCCTCCTTGTTCGGTGCGTGGCGGCACTCCGCCTCCATCTCCGCCTGCGCCGGCGCGCCAGAGCAGCCAGCCTCCTCCTTCTCCGCATTGTCAGCAAGGGCGGAAGGGACCCGCCGCCGCTCCGGCTGCTCCGGCGCGTCATAGTCCTTCTCCTCTGCCTCGTAAGCAAGGAAAGAAGACAGCCGCAGCCGCTCCGTCTGCCCTACCAGCGTCTAGCAGTACAGCCAGAGGCGGGAGGCAATATAGATTCGGTCCTTCTCTGAAGACTCCAGAGAAGTTACCATACGAGAGGACCGAGGAGGAAACCAGGAAGATCATGCGAGCCGAAGTGACGAACTTCTTTGAAGGGGTGAAAGCAAATAAACATCCACCTCCAGAGGAGAAGGTAGATCCGGTGAAAGCGAAGCACACTCTGGCTGCCCTGACAAAACCACCAAAGTCTTCGCCGAAAGGCAACTATGAACGCATTATTGCAAAGACATTTGCCGAAGCGGAGCGGTCGGGAAGTACTGTCAGTGATCAAAGGTTAAAAGAACGACGAGCTGGGAAAAAATTGCCCAGCTCGGCGAACAAGCGAACCAATCGTGCCCCCCGCTCAAGGTGTCTAGCGACATTGTCGCTAATGATCCGAGGATGGTGCCCGGTTATAGCAATCTTGGAGATTACCTGCCCGACGATGTACATTATGATATCTTGGAGGTGGACGAACACAAATACCATTACGGGAAGCCTCTCGTCAAAGATGAAAGATCTCTAACAACGATGATGCGAAGATTACATGATTGGTACATGAAAACCTGCAGAGAGTCTGGGGGAAGGGATACTTTGACGCTGAGAGTTAAACCGGAGCATGACCTTGTTGGAATTGAACTGTTGAATGTTCCATTTGAGGAGTTCTTCCAGTTTTTCAATCAAAAGGCCCTTGATAAATCAACGGTCACTTGCTACTGTCTGTAAGTAGTACTACTTCTGTCATTAAGTCTCTCTATATAGGTCAGCTCTTTCATTGCATGTATTTATAATTATCCTCACTATATTATGCAGATTGAAGATCGCCGAATTGAAGAAAAGACAAATCGGTGATATTGGGTTCATTAACACAAATCTCATACATGCAACTGAGGTTAAATATCATGCCGAAAATACCGAGGCCAACTTGCTATGATCGTTGGTAATAAATGAAAACAAAGATATAATACTCTTTCCTTACAACTTCAAGTGAGTGTTACTGTCTTGTGCATATTCGGTTTCCCTTATTAGTCCAGGTTATAGTAAAGTAATTGATGACTTATGTGTTGGAAATATGCCCTAGAGGCAATAATAAAATGGTTATTATTATATTTCCTTGTTCATGATAATTGTCTATTGTTCATGCTATAATTGTGTTATCCGGAAATCGTAATACATGTGTGAATACATAGACCACAACATGTCCCTAGTGAGCCTCTAGTTGACTAGCTCGTTGATCAACAGATAGTCATGGTTTCCGGACTATGGACATTGGATGTCATTGATAACGGGATCACATCATTAGGAGAATGATGTGATGGACAAGACCCGATCCTAAGCATAGCACAAGATCGTGTAGTTCGTTTGCTAGAGCTTTTCCAAATGTCAAGTATCATTTCCTTAGACCCTGAGATTGTGCAACTCCCGGATACCATAGGAGTGCTTTGGGTGTGCCAAACGTCACAACGTAACTGGGTGGCTATAAAGGTGCACTACGGGTATCTCCGAAAGTGTCTGTTGGGTTGGCACGAATCGAGACTGGGATTTGTCACTTCGTATGACGGAGAGGTATCTCTGGGCCCACTCGGTAATGCATCATCATAATGAGCTCAATGTGACCAAGTGTTTGGTCATGGGATCATGCATTACGGTACGAGTAAAGTGACTTGCCGGTAACGAGATTGAACAAGGTATTGGGATACCGACGATCGAATCTCGGGCAAGTAACGTACCGATTGACAAAGGGAATTGTATACGGGATTGATTGAATCCTCGACATCGTGGTTCATCCGATGAGATCATCGTGGAACATGTGGGAGCCAACATGGGTATCCAGATCCCGCTGTTGGTTATTGACCGGAGAGTCGTCTCGGTCATGTCTGCATGTCTCCCGAACCGGTAGGGTCTACACACTTAAGGTTCGGTGACGCTAGGGTTGTAGAGATACTAGTATGCGGTAACCTGAAAGTTGTTCGGAGTCCCGGATGAGATCCCGGACGTCACGAGGAGTTCCGGAATGGTCTGGAGGTGAGGAATTATATATAGGAAGTCCAGTTTCGGCCACCGGGAAAGTTTCGGGGGTCACCGGTATTGTACCTGGACCACCGGAAGGGTCCCGGGGGTCCACTGGGTGGGGCCACCTATCCCGGAGGGCTCCATGGGCTGAAGTGGGGAAGGGAACCAGCCCCTGGTGGGCTGGTGCGCCCCCCTTGGGCCTCTCCTACGCCTAGGGTTGGAAACCCTACGGGTGGGGGGCGCCCCACTTGACTTGGGGGGCAAGTCCCACCCTTGGCCGCCGCCCCCCCCTTGAGATGGGATCTCTAGGGGCCGGCGGCCCCCCGTGGACCCCTATATAAAGAGGGCGGGAGGGAGGGTTGTGCACCCAAGCCCCTGGCGCCTCCCTCTCCCTCCCATGACACCTCTCCCTCTCGCTGAGCTTGGCGAAGCCCTGCCGAGATCCCCGCTACTTCCACCACCACGCCGTCGTGCTGCTGGATCTCCATCAACCTCTCCCTCCCCTTGCTGGATCAAGAAGGAGGAGACGTCTTCCCCAGCCATACGTGTGTTGAACGCGGAGGTGCAGTCCGTTCGGCGCTCGGCCATCGGTGATTTGGATCACGACGAGTACGACTCCATCAACCCCGTTCACTTGAACGCTTCCGCTCGCGATCTACAAGGGTATGTAGATGCACTCTTTTCCCTCTCGTTGCTAGAATACTCCCTAGATTGTTCTTGGTGATGCGTAGAATTTTTTTAATTTCTGCAATGATCCCCAACATTATGCATGCGTGCATAGCTTCCACTATATTGTCCTAGAGATTAAGCTTGAGCAGGGAGTAGTAACCGTCTTAGACTCGAGACGAAAAGATCCCCAGGACTATGCGGACATGACTCAAATGCTCGAGAAGTAAGTTAAATTGATCATTATCCACCATATCAGCAACTTTGTTCATTTCCTGATATCAAGTAATTGTTTTCTTTGTCTGGCAGGGTTTGGAGAAAATTCACCAAAAAAGCTCCGGGACTGCCGAAGAAGCTGCAATTTAAACACCCGAAAGTAAGTACTATAGTAGCATGTTCCGCGCATCTCCTAGTGATTCAAGCGCTAGTTTCATCAATACCATTTAGCATGCTTGCTTATCAGTTTGATTGACCTCTATTTCTTGTAAAGTGGTTGTGGCAGGAACCCGGGAATAATTACTGTGGATACTACGTTTGCGAGTCCATCCGCTACATGACCTGTGAGCGGGGCTACTCTGACGAACAATATGAAGTGCGTAAGCAATAATATTCACAATTTTATTTTATTACCATCATTTGTGTTGAGTTTCATTTATTCATATATATATATGTATTGACCCCCTTCTTCAAATTAGATGTTTCGGAAGCGGGATGAACTCCTAGCACCAGATCGTATGCGAGCATTTCAAGAGGAATTGGCGGCATTCTTCCTTGACCACGTGATCGCTGAAAACGGAGAATACTATGTGGACCCTGTGTTCTTACAATTTAATTAGGAGATTATATTATAAGAGAAAATTATTGTATATATGTAGCCGGTAGTGTCGGATAGATATACGAGAACTTGTTGTTCGACCAATCTCTCGGAGAAGGAGAGGTGGTCGATATCACTTCTCTCTGTATGCATATGTTCATGACGATCTTCTGTTTCCTTCATTTGATTACTAGCTAGCGTGTCTAGTCCTCTCCATACGTGTATAGTACGTAGCGTCGACCAAGCACGGAGATATGAGAGGACACTTCTCTCTATTAATTAGCTAGCTAAGACAATATATGAAACACCTAAATTAATCCCCCAAAACCCCAACCCCCCCCCCCCCCTTAAAAAACAAAAACCCCAGCCCCTGAAATGGTGACGTGTGGATGCCTATTGGTCCCGGTTAGTGCCACCAACCGGGACCAAAGGCCCTCCGCCTGCCTGGGCTCGCCACACCGGCCACGTGGAGGACCATCTGTCCCAGTTCATGTAAGAACCGGGACTAAAGGGTTAGGGCATTAGTAACGACCCTTTAGTCCCGGTTCAAAAACCGGGACAAAAGGCCCTTACCAACTGGGACAATAGGCCCTTTTTCTACTAGTGTGGATTCCGGAGCAGTGCTAAGCAGGTACGATGATGGTACTGAATATAAAGGCATGTCTGCATGCAAAGTCGCGTGACTTTTGTCATTTGGGTCAGTCGACCATTTCAGGCGGTTGGATGAAGATCCTATGTCTCCTAACCCTTCTTCTTCCTCGTCTCTGATTCTTCCCATACAGAACACCGCACGGGCCGCCGGCCGGACCATCGGCCCCCACCGCCTGTGTTCCTCTGTCACCCCCACCCCCCACCCCCGCCCCCACCCACGTCGAGTTTTCTTCGTTCGGCGGGGACCTACCACCGCCCCACCCCCCACAACCAAAGTCCCCACCCGAGCCCCTTCGTTCGCACCGGCGAACTCCGACGAGCTCTGAAAAATCGACTGACCCAATTTTGAAATTTAGTCTACTGTGATTTAACTAGTGTGGAATATAAAAGGCGAAAACCATAAGCATTGGGAGTATAGTGTTGAGCGTGCCATGGCGGATCTGAAGGTGGAAACCGGACAAAGGCAACTTTGCAACCAATGTTTGCTTTCAACTAGCAAGTAACTGATGGACAAGATGTCAGGATCCCGATCCTAAGCCACATCGATCTAGCATGTAACACATCAGATCACTTTGCGGCCTCACGCATGGTATTCCCACGAGTGCCACCTTACCTAGCCAGGGACCGTTTGCGCCTTTTGGCTCACGTATATGATAGTGTCGCTAACATCCATATGACAAAGAACCCGGGCCGACATGACTAGTCGTGAACCTAAAGTGGCACTAACTTACGGGGACAGGCATACATGAAACAACATCGAGCATGTCGGTCAGCAGCGTGTGTATCCAGGCTATAGCAACAGGGCTAACAGGACTCCGGTAAACCGGGCAGTAGCAGGCTAGCAGGACTCCGGATGTCATCGCGTGACATTTCCTCGAAGGGACAGACACAGGAACAAAGTGTATCACATGCCGGCCAATCTAGGTGTTCCGGAGCAGTAGTACTGGGCTAGCAGGACTCCGGTTGACCGGGCTGTAGCGGACTACCAAGGCTCAGTGGAAGCACCAGACTACATTTCCCCATAAGATAGGCTACCAAGATAAACAACTAGAATGTCGGATCCCACACATACCAAGCATTTCAATCATACACACAATATGCTCAGTATGTGCAAATACAACATGGCATCACAACAAGACTCTACGACTCAGAGTATTTATTCATTATGCTCCGAGGAGCCAAGTATTACAAACATGGGTCTCATGACCCAACATACAGAGCATACAAGCAACAAGCACATGCGGAAGCTTAACTTGTCTGAGTACAAACAACTACAAATGAAGAAGGCTGAGAAGCCTGACTATCTACAAGACCCTCCCAAGGGTACAAGATCGTAGCTGAGGTAATAAGCTAAACGTCGAAGTCCACGCGGAACTACTAGCGAGACTGAAGTCTCTCTGCAAAACATAAAATAAGCAAACGTGAGTACAAATGTACCCAGCAAGACTTACATCAGAACTATCTACATATGCATCGGTATCAACAAAGGGGTGGTGGAGTTTAACTGCAGCAAGCCAGCTTTGACTCGTTGGCTATCCTGAACTATGACTACAAGTTACTCTTTTGAGGTGGCGCACACGATTCCACATATTCACCATACCAATACACCACTACGGATCCGCTCCCGTCTCCCTACGAGAACGCCATCCATAGCACTCATGCTTATCTTGCGCTTTTTAGATTATCCATTTTCACTTGTCTATGAACTGTACAGGCAACCCAGAATTCCTTTACCGCGGACACGGCTATTCGAATAGATGACGTTAACCCTGCAGGGGTGTACTTGTTCACAGACTCTCTCACCACTTACCACCATGTACACGTCGTCACTAGTAGGAAAAGGGGCTTTTACCCCGGTTCATAAGGGCCTTTAGTCCCGGTTCTAGAACCGGGACTAAAGGGTCGTTACTAATGCCCTAGCCCTTTAGTCCCGGTTCTTACACGAACCGGGACTAAAGGCCGTCCACGTGGCCGGTGCGGGGAGCCCAGGCAGGAGGGCCTTTGGTCCCGGTTGGTGCCACCAACCGGGACCAATAGGCATCCACGCGTCAGCACCTGGCAGGAGCTGAGGTTTTTGTTTTTTTGAAAGGGGGTGGTTTACGGGTTTTGGGGGGTTAATTTAGGTGTTTCATATATTGTGTTAGCTAGCTAATTAATAGAGAGAAGTGTCCTCTCTTATCTTCGTGCTTGGTCGACGCTACGTACTATATACGTATGGAGAGGAGTAGACACGCTAGCTAGTAATCAAATGAAGGAAACAGAAGATCGTCATGAACATATGCATACAAAGAGAAGTGATATCGACCACCTCTCCTTCTCCGAGATATTGGTCGAACAACAAGTTCTCGTATATCTATCCGACACTACCGGCTACATATACAATAATTATCTCTTACAATACAATCTCCTAATTATATTGTAGGAACACAGGGTCCACATAGTATTCTCCGTTTTCAGCGATCACGTGGTCAAGGAAGAATGCCGCTAATTCCTCTTGAATTCCTCGCATACGATCTTCTGCTAGGAGTTCATCCCGCTTCCGAAACATCTAATTTGAAGAAGGGGTCAATACATATATATATGAATAAATGAAACTCAACACAAATGATGGTAATAAAATAAAATTGTGAATACTATTGCTTACGCACTTCATATTGTTCTTCAGTGTAGCCCCGCTCACAGGTATGGTAACGGATGGACTCGCAAACGTATTATCCACATTAATTATTCCCGGGTTCCTGCCACAACCACTTTACAAGAAATAGAGGTCAATCAAACTGATAAGCAAGCATGCTAAATGGTATTCATGAAACTACCGCTTGAATCACTAGGAGATGCGTGGAACATGCTACTATAGTACTTACTTTCGGGTGATTAAATTGCAGCTTCTTCAGCAGTCCCGGAGCTTTTGAGGTGAATTTTCTCCAAACCCTGCCAGACAAAGAAAACAATTACTTGATATCAGGAAATGAACAAAGTTGCTGATATGGTGGATAATGATCGATTTAACTTACTTGTGGAGCATTTGAGTCATGTTCGCATAGTCCTGGGGATCTTTTCGTCTCGAGTCTAAGACGGTTCTCCCGACTCAAGCTTAATCTCTAGGAGAATATAGTGGAAGCTGCGCATGCATGCATAAGTCATCAATTACATTACCATAACCTGGACTAATAAGGGAAACCGAATATGCACAAGACAGTAACACTCACTTGAAGTTGTAAGGAAAGAGTATTATATCTTTGTTTTGATTTAATACCAACGATTGTATCAAGTTGGCCTCGGCTTCTTTGGGATGTTTTTCAACCGTATATGCATCTATGAGATTTGTGTTAATGAACCCAATATCACCGATTTGTCTTTTCTTCAATTCTGCGATCTTCAATCTGCATAATATAGTGAGGATAAGTATAAATACATGCAATGAAAGAGCTGACCTATATAGAGACTTAATGACAGAAGTAGTACTACTTACAGACAGTAGCAAGTGATCGTTGTTTTATCGAGGGCCTTTTGATTGTAAAACTGGAAGAAATCCTCAAATGGAACATTCAGCAGTTCAATTCCAACGAGGTCATGCTCCGGTTTAACTCTGAGTGTCAAAGTACTCATCCCATCAGACTCTCTGCAGGTTTTCATGTACCAATCATGTAGTCTTCGCATCATCGTGCTTAGAGATCTGACATCTTTGACGAGAGGCTTCCCGTAATGGTATTTGTGTTCGTCCACCTCCATGATTTCATAATGTACATCGTCGGGCAGGTAATCTCCAAGATTGCTATAACCGGGCACCATACTCGGATTTTTAGCGACGATGTCTTTTGACACCTTGAGCGGGGGGCACGATTGGTTCGCTTGTTCGCCGAGCTGGGCAATTTTTTTCCCAGCTCGTCGTTCTTTCATCCTTTTATCACTAACAGTACTTCCCGACCACTCCGCTTCGGCATATGTCTTTGCAAGATCGCGCTCATAGTTGCCTCTCGGCGGAGACTTTGGTGGTTTTTTCAGGGCAGCCAGAGTGCGCTTTGCTTTCACCGGATCTACCTTCTCCTCCGGAGGTGGATGTTTCTTTGCTTTCACCCCTTCAAAGAAGTTCTTCACTTCGGCTCGCACGATCTTCGCGTTCTCCTCCTCGGTCCTCTCATATGGTAACTTCTCTGGAGTCTTTAGAGAAGGACCGAATCTGTATTGCCTCCTGCCTCTGGCAGCTGTACTGCTAGACGCCGGCAGAGCAGATGGAGCGGCTGCGGCTGTCTTCTTTCCTTGCTTACGAGGCGGAGGAGAAGGACTACGACGCGCCGGAGCAGCCGCAATCGGCGGCGGGTCTCTTCCGCCCTTGCTGACGAGGCGGAGAAGGAGGAGGCTGGCTGCTCTGGCGTGCCGGCGCTGGCGGAGAAGGAGGCGGAGTGCCGCCACGCGCCGGAGAAGGAGGCTGAGTGCCCTGATCACTCGCCGGAGGAGGAGGCGGAGTGCCCTTACTCGCCGGAGCCGTCCAGTTCGGAAGCTTGATGAGCTCCTTCCACCATAGGCATGGAGTCTTCAGAGCTAAACCCAGCCGAGTCTCCCCTTCACCGGTAGGGTGGTCAAGCCAGAGCTGCTCAAATCCCTCCGTTATTTCATCCACCATCACCCTAGCATATCCTTCTGGAATCGGCCAGCAATGGTAGGTTGCGCCGGGTTCAGTAGGTAAAACAGAGCCAACAGCCGCCTTGACTTTCAAGTTCTGCCATTCCGCCATAAGGTGGCAATGTTGAGACTCCGTGATAGCATCCACGGGGTAGCTAGCAGGAGCCGCATGCTCCAGCTGAGGCAGCTCGGTGGAAGCCACGCTGCTTCTCCGCTGAGATGGCGGTGTAGCTTCGGGGGCAGTTTCGGCATCTCGATTGCCGTCTCGTTCCTCTAGCGCTTGAACCCTTTCGTGCAGCTTCTGAATTTGGATATGCTCCACTTTTTTCCTCCTCTCCTGGGTTTTGTAACCGCCCGCGTCCGGAAAACCAGCCTTCCACGGAATGGAGCCTGGCGTGCCTCGTGTCCGTCCAGGGTGCTCAGGATTCCCGAGGGCCATTGTGAGCTCGTCGTTCTCTCTGTCTGGAACGAACGTCCCTTGCTGCGCTGCATCGATATAGTGCTTAAGCTTCTTGACGGCTATTGCAAGTTTCCGCCAGCCGCGAAGAACCAAGTCCGGCAACGGTCTGGCCAGTTCATTGTCTCTGGTTCGATCCCTTTATCAAGCAGATCCCTCTCAGACATGGCCCACTTAGGCCGGGCTTTGAGGTAGCCACCTGACCCCGTGCGATGTTGAAGCTTCTTCTTCGTAGCATTCTTCTTGTTTGTCGCTGACATCTTCTTACTCTTTTCCGATGTCTTGTGGGCCACAAATGCGGGCCAGTGATCTCTGATTTTCTCATACCGGCCGATGAATTCTGGTGTCTCTTCTTTGTCGACAAACGTTTTCAGCTCATTCTTCCACCTCCTGAATAGGTCTGCCATCTTCTTAAGAGCATGAGACTTGATTAATTGCTCTATAACTGGCTTCTCCGGATCCTCCTCTGGCGGTAGGGTGAAATTTGCCTTTAGCTCAGTCCAAAGATCATCTTTCTGCATATCATTGACATAAGACACCTCAGGTTCTTCCTTCTTAGGCTTATACCATTGGTGGATGCTGATCGGGATCTTGTCCCTAACTAGAACCCCGCATTGAGCAGCAAAAGCATCCTTTGTCCGGAGGGGTTCAATCGGTTGGCCGTCGCGCGCGATTGCTGTGATCTCAAACCTTTCATCCGAGCGCAACTTTCTCTTCGGGCCTCGTCTCTTTACCGCAGTTGTGCTCGATCCGGAGGGCTAGAAAAACGAAGAAAGACAAGTGTTAATTAATATGTGTACATACCAAAACAATGAATGCATCAATTAGCTAGTCAGCACAGGCTTAACTAATATATTTACCTGGCCGGACTCTGTTCGGTCACCGGAGCCGTCACCACGGGCTCCTTCTTGCACCAGCATTGGGTCACCGGAGCCATCATAATCATGTCTTTCCTCCTCCACTCTTCGATCACCGTAGCCTGCTTCTTCACCCTGTTCTTCCAGACCATCATTGTCGTTAAGATACGACAAGATATCACCTCCGGCTAAGATTATGTCCCCCAACACCTCTTCTGCTTGCTCATCTTGTCCGTGCTCCATTGTTTCTGCAAATATTACAACATGGCAATAATTACACAAACATGACAGCAGGTGGATATATTAGTGCAAACGTAGACCTAGCTTATTCCGGGTTTGGGGTGGCCTAGGCAACGCTTCAAGGGTAGCTAGGGGCACGGCGGGAGGGGGTAGGAGACCGACATCGTTTCTTTCTAGGGTTTGGGTGTCCTCGAGAGTTTTGGTCGAGCGAGAGGGCCGGGGGGTGCTCCCGTGGTATAAGTTATCACGGTCGAGAGGGGGTATACATATCGACCGTCCATCATGTCGAAGTTATCTGGGAGGGAGTTATATATATCGACAACGACGACATACATACACTGGAAAATAATGTTATCGGGGAGGGGGTATATATCGACCCCCCCCACGTGTTGAAGTTATCGGGAGGGGGTTTTATATCGACAACGATGACATACATACACGGGAAAATAATGTTATCGAGGAGGGGGTATATCGACCCCCCTCGTGTTGAAGTTATCCCCCCTCGTGTTGAAGTTATCGGGAGGGGGTAATAGAGGAGAGAAGAAGAAAGGAATAGAGGAGAGGATTGAAGAAAAAAAAAGAAGAAAAAAAAGAGGAGAAGAAGAAAGGAATAGAGGAGAAGAAGAAAAAATAGAATATTTTCTATTTTTTCTTCTTCTCCTCTTCTTTTTCTTCTTTTTTCCTCTTCTTATTTACTTCTCCTCTTCTTCCTCTCCTCTTCTTCTTTCTTTCCTCTTCTTATTTTCTTCTTTCCTATCCTTCTTTTTCTTCTTCTTCCCTTCCTAGCTAGATATATAAAACTTTTCTAAAATTGTAACTTTTGCATATATAAACTTTTCCATGTGGATCATCATTTCTCATATATATATATCGAATATATATCCATTGTCATATATAAAAACTTTCTATATATTAACAAAAAACTTTCTATGAACAAAAAAACATTTTTGACATATATATTCATACATTTTGAACATCTACATACATACAATTTTTTTGTTCACATATACATTATAGCCACATACACATATACATCACATATGAACAAAAAAATTAAACTAATAAAAAAACATATAGCCACAAAAGAACAAAAACATATAGCCACATACATACACATATACATTATATATATGATCAAAAAACAATTAACTAATAAAAAAACAGAGCCGGGGCGGCAGCTCTCACATAGCGGGGGCGGCTAGGACGATGGCCACGGCGGGGGCGGCGAGGGCGCCGGCGCGCGGGGGCGTGACGGGGCGGGGGCGGCGAGGGCGCCGGCGAGCACGCGCGGGCCGTGCAGGGGGGCTCGGGGCGCCGAGGCGGCGCGCGCGAGCAGGGGAGCACGAGGCGGGGCGCCGCGTGGGGGCAGGGCGACGGCGACGAGCACCGGGCGGCGACCCATCGAGGCAAGGGCGCGTGGCGACAGCGACGAGGAGCGGGCAACGACGGCGAGTACGGGCAGCCTGGCGGCGTCGGGGGCAACTCGCGAGGTATCTCGAAAATTTCCCAAGTGTTGGCTTATATAGGCACACCTTTGGTCCCGGTTGGTGGCACCAACCGGGACCAATGGCCCCTTTTCAGCAGCCCAAAGGGCGGGAAGCGGCGGCCTTTGGTCCCGGTTGGTGGCACCAACCGGGACTAAAGGGGGGGCATTGGTCCTGGTTGGTGCCACCAACCGGGACCAAAGGCCTTGCGCTGCCCGCGGCCAAAAGTTTAGTCCCACCTCGCTAGTTGAGAGGGGCTCGGAGTGGTTTATAAGCCCCACTGCGGCTGCCCTCTCGAGCTCCTCTCAAATGCAGGCTTACGGGCCTAATGTCACACTGTGTTGTCTGTGGGCCTATTGGGCCTTCTGCGGGCCTGAATCCTGGCCCAGGTTGGGTTTCTAGTCGTATTCACGCCGTGGTGGCCCAATAGGTGGCAGTTTTTTAAAAAAAAAATTCTAGTTTTTTGGTTCTGTTTTTTGCATTATTTATTTTCTTTTGTTTTTTGCTTTATTTTTTAATTCTTTTTGCTTTTAGGTCAGCAAAATTATAAACTGTCTGTTAGTGCCATTAGTTTTAGAAAAAATATGAACTTTCTATTAGTGCCATTAGTTCTTTATGAAAATTCTTTGTGCTGTATTTAGTTTTTTTGTTTTCTTTTTTGCTATGTTTATTTTGTTTTGTTTCTACTTACAACAAAAAACTTATTATTCATGCATTTACTAATTATTTTGGCCTGTTATTTTTCATGCATTTACTAATTATTTTGAGCTATAAGACCCTAAAATTGAAAAGCATTTCAAATGAATTCTGAAAAGGTTGAAAGTTGGCAGGGTATCATCATTTCATCCACATAGCATGTGCAAGAAAGTTGAGAGGGTTACGGCAAAAACTAGATGCACTTCTTGTACAAAACGGACAATGGTATCATACTCGTCTATTACAAAGTTGGCATGGTATCATCATAATAGTTGCGGGACAAAGTCTTCACTTTTTCTTCGCTTGTGTCATTTTCTTATTGCGCCGTAACCATGGATAATCTTCATCGTTTATCAGGATGCTTGGGTCAGCCTTGACTTTGAAGGGAGGAATTTCATGAAACTTTTCATAATCTTCAGACATGTCTGTCTTGCCCTCCAATCCCACAATGTCCCTTTTTCCTGAAAGAACTATGTGCCGCTTTGGCTCATCGTATGATGTATTCGCTTCCTTATCTTTTCTTTTCCTCGGTCTGGTAGACATGTCCTTCACATAGATAACCTGTGCCACATCATTGGCTAGGACGAACGGTTCGTCAGTGTACCCAAGATTGTTCAGATCCACTGTTGTCATTCCGTACTGTGGGTCTACCTGTACCCCGCCTCCTGACAGATTGACCCATTTGCACTTAAACAAAGGGACCTTAAAATCATGTCCGTAGTCAAGTTCCCATATATCCATTATGTAACCATAATATGTGTCCTTTCCCCTCTCGGTTGCTGCATCAAAGCGGACACCGCTGTTTTGGTTGGTGCTCTTTTGATCTTGGGCGATCGTGTAAAATGTATTCCCATTTATCTCGTATCCTTTGTAAGTCAATACAGTCGAAGATGGTCCCCTGGACAACAAGTACAACTCATCACAAACAGTGGTGTCACCTCTGAGACGTGTTTCCAACCAACTGCTGAAAGTCCTGATGTGTTCACATGTAATCCAGTCGTCACACTGCTCCGGGTGTTTGGAGCGCAGACTGTTCTTGTGTTCATCGACATACGGGGTCACCAAGGTAGAGTTCTGTAGAACTATGTAGTGTGCTTGAGACGAAGAATGCCCGTCCCTGCATATTATTGAGTCTGCTCCTAGCGTGCCTTTTCCAGTCAGTCTCCCCTCATACCGCGATTTAGGGAGACCTATCTTCTTAAGGCCAGGAATGAAGTCAACACAAAACCCAATGACATCCTCTGTTTGATGGCCCATGGAGATGCTTCCTTCTGGCCTAGCGCGGTTACGGACATATTTCTTTAGGACTCCCATGAATCTCTCAAAGGGGAACATATTGTGTAGAAATACGGGCCCCAGAATGACAATCTCGTCGACTAGATGAACTAGGACGTGCGTCATGATATTGAAGAAGGATGGTGGGAACACCAGCTCGAAACTGACAAGACATTGCGCCACATCACTCCTTAGCCTTGGTATGATTTCTGGATCGATCACCTTCTGAGAGATTGCATTGAGGAATGCACATAGCTTCACAATGGCTAATCGGATGTTTTCCGGTAGAAGCCCCCTCAATGCAACCGGAAGCAGTTGCGTCATAATCACGTGGCAGTCATGAGACTTTAGGTTCTGGAACTTTTTCTCTGGCATATTTATTATTCCCTTTATATTTGACGAGAAGCCAGTCGGGACCTTCATACTGAGCAGGCATTCAAAGAAGATTTCTTTCTCTTCTTTCGTAAGAGCGTAGCTGGCAGGACCTTCATACTGCTTCGGAGGCATGCCGTCTTTTTCGTGCAAACGTTGCAGGTCCTCCCATGCCTCAGGTGTATCTTTTGTCTTCCCATACACGCCCAAGAAGCCTAGTAGGTTCACGCAAAGGTTCTTCGTCACGTGCATCATGTCGATTGAAGAGCGGACCTCTAGGTCTTTCCAGTAGGGTAGGTCCCAAAATATAGATTTCTTCTTCCACATGGGTGCGTGTCCCTCAGCGTCATTCGGAACAGCTAGTCCGCCGGGACCCTTTCCAAAGATTACGTGTAAATCATTGACCATAGCAAGTACGTGATCACCGGTACCCATGGCGGGCTTCTTCTGGTGATCTGCCTCACCTTTGAAATGCTTGCCTTTCTGTCGACATTGATGGTTGGTCGGAAGAAATCGACGATGGCCCAGGTACACATTCTTCCTGCTTTTGTCCAGGTATATACTTTCAGTGTCATCTAAACAGTGCGTGCATGCGTGGTATCCCTTGTTTGTCTGTCCTGAAAGGTTACTGAGAGCGGGCCAATCGTTGAGGTTACAAACAGCAACGCGTGCAGGTTAAATTCCTCCTGTTTGTGCTCATCCCACGTACGTACACCGTTTCCATTCCACAGCTGTAAAAGTTCTTCAACTAATGGCCTTAGGTACACATCAATGTCGTTGCCGGGTTGCTTAGGGCCTTGGATGAGAACTGGCATCATAATGAACTTCCGCTTCATGCACATCCAAGGAGGAAGGTTATACATACATAGAGTCACGGGCCAGGTGCTGTGATTGCTGCTCTGCTCCCCGAAAGGATTAATGCCATCCGCGCTTAAACCAAACCATACGTTCCTTGGGTCAGCTGCAAACTCAGCCCAGTACTTTCTCTCGATTTTTCTCCACTGCGACCTGTCAGCGGGTGCTCTCAACTTCCCGTCTTTCTTACGGTCCTCACTGTGCCATCGCATCAACTTGGCATGCTCTTCGTTTCTGAATAGACGTTTCATCCGTGGTATTATAGGAGCATACCACATCACCTTCGCAGGAACCCTCTTCCTGGGGGGCTCGCCGTCAACATCACCAGGGTCATCTCGTCTGATCTTATACCGCAATGCACCGCATACCGGGCATGCGTTCAGATCCTTGTACGCACCGCGGTAGAGGATGCAGTCATTAGGGCATGCATGTATCTACTGCACCTCCAATCCTAGAGGGCATACGACCTTCTTTGCTGCGTATGTACTGTCGGGCAATTCGTTCTCCTTTGGAAGCTTCTTCTTCAATATTTTCAATAGCTTCTCAAATCCTTTGTCAGGCATAGCATTCTCTGCCTTCCACTGCAGCAATTCCAGTACGGTACCGAGCTTTGTGTTGCCATCTTCGCAATTGGGGTACAACCCTTTTTTGTGATCCTCTAACATGCGATAGAACTTCAGCTTCTCCTTTTGACTTTCGCATTGCATCCTTGCATCGACTATGACCCGGCGGAGATCATCATCATCGGGCACTGGCTCCTCTTGATCTTCAGCAGCTTCCCCCCTTGCAGCATCATTGGGCACATCGTCTGGTTCCTCTTGATCTTCAGCATCTTCCCCCGTTGCAGCATCACCGTATTCAGGGGGCACATAGTTGTCATCGTCCTCTTCTTCTTCGCCGTCTTCCATCATAACCCCTATTTCTCCGTGCCTCGTCCAAACATTATAGTGTGGCATGAAACCCTTGTAAAGCAGGTGGGTGTGAAGGATTTTCCGGTCAGAGTAAGACTTCGTATTCCCACATATAGGGCATGGACAACACATAAAACCATTCTGCTTGTTTGCCTCAGCCACTTCGAGAAAATCATGCAAGCCCTTAATGTACTCGGAGGTGTGTCTGTCACCGTACATCCATTGCCGGTTCATCTGCGTGCATTATATATAATTAAGTGTGTCAAAAACCATTACAGAACATCATGAATAGATAATTAAGTGACCAAATTAATAGAAGTTCATCATCACATTAGAACCAAAGTACATACATAGTTCTCATCTAACAACATATATATGGCTCTCCATAGCATCTAATTAATTAAACCATACATTGAAACTATGTAAAACATTTCAATGCGAAAACAAATGCGATCATAATCGCAACCAAGGTAACAATTGATCCAACGGCATAATGATACCAAGCCTCGGTATGAATGGCATATTTTCTAATCTTTCTAATCTTCAAGCGCATTGCATCCATCTTGATCTTGTGATCATCGACGACATCCGCAACATGCAACTCCAATATCATCTTCTCCTCCTCAATTTTTTTTATTTTTTCCTTCAAGAAATTGTTTTCTTCTTCAACTAAATTTAACCTCTCGACAATAGGGTCGGTTGGAATTTCCGGTTCACATACCTCCTAGATAAATAAAATCTATGTCACGTTGGTCGGCATAATTTCCATAAACAATAAATGAACCAATAGTTATAAAGATAATATATACCACATCCGAATCATAGACAGGACGAGGGCCGACGGGGGCGGATACCAAAACCATCGCACTATATAATAAGAAGGAATAATAAAAGTAACAAAATTAGACAAGTATCTATCTGAAGTAAGAATTTTTTTTCTTTCAGAAAGAAGATAAGAACAAGAGGCTCACCACGTGGGTGCTGGCGACGAGATCGGCGCGGGCGATCGACGGCGGTGAAGACGGGGACGGGACGTGACGGACCGCTAAACCTAGACAAATCTCGGGGAAAATGGAGCTCGGAGGTCGAGTTTCGAGAGGAGAAAGATTAACTAGTGTGGCTCAGACATTTCATCGAACACCTCATGTGCATAGGAGGTGAGCTAGAGCACCCAAATGTCCTCCCCTCGGCGGCCAGAAAAAATTGAGCACTGTGGAGTGCTCTGCTGCGGCGATGGGGTATATATAGGCAGCTCATTTGTCCCGGTTCGTGGCTAGAACCGGTACTAAATCCGGGCCTTCTGTCCCGGTTCAAGCCAAGAACCGGGACCAATGGTTGTGGGCCAGGAGCGAGGCCCATTAGTCCCGGTTCGTGACTCGAACTGGGACAAATGGTTCCATACGAACCGGGACCAATGCCCACGAGGCCCCGGCCGGCCCCCTGGGCTCACGAACCGGGACGAATGCCCCCATGGGTCCCGGTTCGTGACTGAACCGGGACTAATGGGCTTGCCATGCCCGAACGAAAGCCCTGTTTTCTACTAGTGCGTGTATCTCGGCAACCTTCAAGCGGAAGCCTGGCGTGGGAGTCGGCCACGACCTGACTAACCACACAAGTCTCTAGTCTAGGTTTATCGCCTATTCGGGTTCCATCCGCAAGGAGATCTGGCCGGGGTGTCGCTCACGGCCCCAAACGATGTGAGCAGGGTTCCCAAGCCCACCATCCGGGTGCCACATGGTACACCGTGCCACTGTGCCTAGTCTGTCCCAAGCCCCCTGTACCGGGTGCCACTGGGTAGACTACTAACACTACCTACAAACACCAGAAACTAGTTGCAACTCCTTGACAGAGATCAGGTTGATTAATAAGTCGAGAGGGGCACTTAAGCATTCCAATGCGTGGTTGTAACTGTTCATGGATCACAAACACAGAACTCGGTTCCTGAGGATGGCTGCAATGAGACAACCCACCATGTACTCCTACGTGGCCTCTCACCGCTACCTTTACCAAATCATGTTCACACACTTAGCTCTCAACAGTAGGACATGTTCACCACATTCCAATTCATCCCCGATGAATCAGACCTAACTCAACTCTAAGCAGTAGCAGGCATGACAAACAAGCACGAATGAGTAGGCACATCAGGGCTCAAACAATTCCTACTCATGCTAGTGGGTTTCATCTATTTATTGTGGCAATGACAGGTCATGCAGAGGAAATGGGGCTCAACTACCGCAGCATGTAACAGTTGAATCGTTGTTGTCCTAATGTAGTAAAAGAGAGCAGGTGCGAGAGAGTGGGATTGTATCGGAATGAACAAGGGGGTTTTTGCTTGCCTGGCACTTCTGAAGATATTGTAGCTCTTCATAGGTGTCATCGAACTCATCATCGGGATACGCCTACCGAGAGGGGACAAGCACCGGCAATAGAGAAGAACACAATCAATGCAAATGCGACAATATGATGCATGATCATGACATGGCAATATGCTATGATTTGTACTAATGCATCTAGCAACAATTTAAACGAAGTCCATATGAACCAAGGGTTCATATGCAAACTCCTTAAGGGGTATTTAAAATGCCATTATCATGTTTTCACTTATACTGGGGGTATGAGTTGGTTGAACATGCATGAAAGTAGCATAAATGGATAGATTGGATTTTTCTGATTATTTTTCATATATAAAACTTTTCATTTGGAGTTACGGTTGAATTACTATGAATTTTTGAAGTTTAAATCATTTTCTAGATTTTCCTAGATTATTTAGAATTAAACAAAATCCAGTAAATGATTTAACGCGTCAGCATAACATCAGCATGACGTAAGCGAGTCAACGGGGCACGGTCCAGGTCAAACTGACCAGTGGGGTCCACTAGTCAGTGACCCAATGCTGGTTTGTGTCACTGACAGGTGGGGTCGGGTCAACAGCCACGTCAGCAAGTCAGCACTGACATGTGGGGCCGGTCAACAGGTGATGTGGCCAGGTCAAACTGACCTGTTGGGCCCGTGGGGTTAGTTTAGTCTAAACAGGAGCTAAGCAGTGTTAATTAGGTCGTGGGGCCCAGTACTCAGTGACAGAGGAGGGTAGTTAGCCCCGTCATTAGTGCTAATGACGGTGCCACGTCGGCTTCGCCGGAGTTCCGCCGGCGACGACCAAGAACGCGGCGGAGATGCACTGGGGTGGCTCGGGTTTCGCCTACAGGCTGCGGTTTGAGCCGCGGTTGTTCTCTACGGCTAGCTGGAGCTCGCGCGCATCTAATGGAGCGGGCATGGAGGGCTACGAAGGCCTGTGCTGGCGGCAGCAGCAAGCTTGGCGGCGGCCCGAGCTCGGCCGTTGACGTAAACGACGACGCAACGCGCGGGAGGATCAGCAACTAGCATCTACGGGTTCTACGCGTGCCCACGAGGCCAGCGGACATATGCACGGGACCATTTGGTCACCGGGGCCTCGTTGGCGACGAGCTCAGGCGGTAGCGCAGTCGAGCATAGGCGACGCGGTGGCTACGGTGTGCAAGCAGGGCAAAGGGAAGGGGGTTCGGGGCAGGAGCTCATGATGAGCACGCTGGGAGGGTCGACGAGCTCAGGGAAGTACCTGAGTGAGCGGGGCGGCGTGAGGGATCTCCGGCGGCCGACGACGGAGATGAAGATGACGGCGCTGCTTCAGGCGTCCCGCGGGCTCATGCTTCGTCCTGGTGCTCCATGGCGTCGAGGCGGAGCGCCTGGACATGACGGGGGGACGTGGGGTGGCCGGTGAGCGGGGCTATGGCGAACGGCGGCGGCGGTCGCTCTCGGGTGAGCTCGGGGAAGGGGCTAGAGGGCGAGGGAGAGAGCAGAGAGTGAGGGGAGAGGCAGAGGGGGCTGCGGGGCGTCTCCAAACACGTCGGGGGCGCCTCGGTGGCAAGCAGGAGGTGGAGATCGGGCGCGCGCGCTGTCGACACGCCTCTGCCTACTGGCAGAGTTTGAAGACAGCCGCTTCAGGCCAGTGGACTGGGCCGCTAGTGGGCCACCAGGTAGGTGGCCAGGTGGGCTTTCTCTCTCTCTCTCTCTGTTTTCTTTATTTTAGTTTCTGTTTTCTATTTTATTTCAATCTGTTTGATTTGATTCAAAGGCCAAACCACTTTCATAAATTCTAAAAATATTCATGGGCTCTCTTTGAGTTAATTTATATGCCCAAAAATAAATCCAGAAGTATTGAAGCTATAACTTTATTTTATAGCATTTATTAGCTCCAATTCAAATAGGTAGTATGTTAATTCAAAAATCCAAAAATGTCCTAGAAATATATCCATCATTTTTGGCAGAGGGTTCCACCTTAACCAAAAATTATGAATTTTTCTTAGGGCATTTTGGGCTCATTGAAAAAATATTTTAGGTGGAACCTATTTGATATAATTTTGAGTGCTAGGGTTTATCATCCCTATTTCAAGTTCATTTCAATTTAAACATGATGACATGGATGCAGATGCAACTAGTTACAACCAACATTCTAGGGCTGTGACAACTCACTCCCGCTAAACAGGAATCTCGTCCCGAGATTCAAGACGTGAGGTAAGAAGACAGAGGGGACACGAGCTAACACGATCTTCACGAGCCAGATTGCACTTCATAAGAACATCGATTCCTTGCATCATCTTAGTCTTGACAACTCTGCTTTCGAGTTCTTCGTCAAACACGAGGACAGAGATAACTCTTAATGATGGATCATCTTAACGATCACAAGATCAACTCACGGAATGAGACATAGAAACATCTCTTGAGCTGAGAGGCAAAACACACCTTAGAAAGGACGGAAGTAACAATTTGACGAGGGTTTCAAAGTAGCGAGTGAATAAATGACCATGATTTCATAACGGGGCACCTTGGGGAGGTGACTCATAGAATTATTCCCTTAAATGGCAAAAAGAGTTAATTTTGATATCTAGATCTTTGAAACTCTTTATACCAGCCTAAGGAAATCCACAAATGATCGTTTGAAGGAGTTCAAAAGATTGACATACTCGGACTAGAATGGATGATGTGGACTACCTTGTTGAAGACAACGCAAAGATGATTTTTGCTTATCACCGGAGATGGAAGAGACCCATGGTAGGACCACTTTTGAGATGACCCTGAGCAACAATTATCGGGAAGGATAGCCCATGGGAATTTGGCACAATGGTGGTGTAGGCTGGGAACGAAATGCAAATGCTGGCAATGTTCCAACCATCATGTCTGCCTAAGGTTCAGATCTGGTTGGTAACGGGATATTTCAGACAACATGTCTGGAAAGGAAAGGTTGCAACACAAATCGACGAGATGATGTTGCAAGAATCTCGGGAAATGAGCTACGGTAGAAAGCTCCAAAACATGAGCCAGTTCTGGTACATACATGTGAACACACTGTTCCAGACAAGCATGACCACGTAGTAGTCTTATAATAAAACACTACCGAGTTCAGGTGGGGAACCATCAACGAGGATGTCGAAGTCCTTGCATAAGGCATGCTCTTAGGAAGGAACTTCTTCTCATCGAGCAAATCAATCATTGGCTTGGTGGACTAAGAGATGCATATGGAAAGGAGGTAGCGAGCCTGTCAAACAATAGCATACTTCGCACATGTATGACTGACTTGGGATGGTACCAGAGGAAACAAAAACAATCTTTCTCGAACTCACGGCGGCAACTTGCATCGATTGCACGTGAACTTAGAGGAAGTCACTACTTTCAACCAAACATATACTTCATGAACGGGGCATGAAGAAAATGCTTACACAAGTTTCCAACACTAGCTGGATGTTCAACACAAATCATGGAGGAGACAAAATGCTGCTGATGGGCTCAACAGCAACTCATCAGAATTTCCATATCACTAGACTTCCACCATTATGTGAACAATGTGATAGTATTGGTCAGACCAAAAGATGTAATGGTGTATGCTCGAGGAATCAACCACGAGTAAGACAACATTACGAATATCGTTGGTTCTGATTTGATTTGAGGATAGCCCACACCCAAATCAAAGTATTGACAAGATGATAGACCCAGCAATTGATCACGAGGACCAATCGATGTAGATGTCATCTTTCTTCAACAACTATTCAAACACAAGGATATCCCTTTTAAATTGAACTAGGTAGGTCAAGCTTCTATCTTCCAACTCTCCAAGTTTTTGTTTAGCTTAACCAACTAGCTCAAGGGTGTCCAATACAGATTCTTGGAGAAAGGGGTGGCTACAAGAAACCAACTTGATCACGAACTCAACATAGCGGTCAGGTGATAACCTGGTAACACTTCCGAGAAGATATTCGGAAAATCACGAACCACCGATATGTTACTAGGCTCGAGAACAACCTTGCTTTTCAGGGCAAGATGATGTGATCAATTAGGCAAGGATTGACACAATCCTAACTCTTGATCGAAGGGTGCACCAGGGAAAATGGACTAGGTAGCACGATCCATCTTAGAATAATGGTTCAGTAACCAACACGCTAAAATGAAATTATTGTCCTTTAACTACCAAGCAACGGGGTTGCTAGCAGTATTGATTTCACACATTACAATTCGCTTGTCAGTATTCCGGATACAAATACACGGAAAACCGAGGTATGAATGATGATGGCGAGAGGTATCACTGCATCAAGAGTTCATAAGGGTTGGTGCAATTGTCATGACATTCCTGACATCAAGAGGGCAATACTTCAGGGTAGAACAGAGCAAAAGCTAGATTGGCATTTTGATCTGCAGGATACAACTACTTTGACCCAATCCTGGATATGGATGAGGTACTGGAGTTTGTTTCTCCTAGTCATTCCGGAATAGAACGACTTGACGGACCTCGAGAATAAAAGGCAACAATGAACATGAATGTACATCTACTCCTGACCAACAATTGACAGACGAAGGTCAATTGACAACTAAGAGGGAAAACTCAAAGGAACATATAACTTTTTAAGTTGTGGATGCATAGATTAGTATGTCGAGCAAAGTTCAACATAATTCTTCCGGATAACCCATGCAGAAAAGGAACGACTGGCAGAGTCACAACATAGAATCGAGAGCTCATCAAGGGCACTCTGGATGTGATCCTTAGGTTCAACGAGGAACCTCTGCCATAAGTAGTTCATGGCATTTGGAAGAGGAAAATACCACGGACCTCGAGGGCTATCGCAAAGGTTACTAATATCTTAAGGGAACTAGCAAATACTAACAACATGAAGTAGGGTGAATCTCGGGTTCAAAACCCAGGAGTAGAATACCTACTAACTAAATGGCATCACAGGATGCTTTCGAGAATGATGGCCAAAATCATCACACTGGGACACAAAATAGGCTAGATTACTAGGTGATCCTCTAAGACACCTAGGGTCATAATAATAGCTCCAACATATACGTCGAGGCAACATAGTACCTCCACTCACTGGTTAGTGTGGTTAATCTGGCCCAAAGGAACATCGGGAACGGAAAGATGGGAGTTGCAAATGCATCAGAATAGTAAGAAACCTGGGACGACTCAGACAACATAACGGCTGTAAATGCTCAAAAAGATTGAGACATCCTACAAAAATGGTGGCATAACCACTCGATCATCACAATATCAAGGTTCTGAGGCCAACTATGAACATACGGAAGTAGTAGGAACTGAACTGAGGCTTGAATCCATCAATCCTATAAGTCTACGGATTAGTAACACGGGATCCTGATAGAAAGATGAGAAAGCCTAGTTCTTAATCCCTGTAGAAAAGAAGAAGTTGACTCAGATCAGAAGGGCATAAGGTAAAGGAGTAAAAAGAGCCTTACGTTCCTTCCCACAATCATTCCCCTACATAACTAAAGCATTTCTAGACACGACTTCGACCAGTTTGGCTTGGTAATCCTACAGTCAGTCAGGCTCTGGTACCAACGCTGTCAGGACCACGATCCTAGGCCACATCGATCTAGCATGTAACACATCATATCACTTTGCGGCCTCACGCACGGTATTCCCACGGGTGCCACCTTACCTAGCCCGGGACCGTTTGTGCCTTTTGGCTGATGTATATGATAGTGTAGCTAGCATCCATATGACAGAGAACCCGGGCCGACATGACTAGTCGTGAACCCAAAGTGGCACTAACTTACGCGGACAGGCATACATGAAACAACATCGAGCATGTCGGTCAGCAGCGTGTGAATCCGGGCTGTAGCAACTGGGCTAACAGGACTCCGGTAAACCGGGCTATAGCAGGCTAGCAGGACTCCGGATGTCATCGTGTGACATTTCCCCGAAGGGACAGACACAGGAACGAAGTGTATCACATGCCGACCAGTCTAGGTGTTCCGGAGCAGTAGTACTGGGCTAGCAGGACTCCGGTAAACCAGGCTGTAGCGGACTACCAAGGCTCAGTGGAAGCACCAGACTACATTTCCACATATGAGAGGCTACAAAGGATAAACAACTAGATTGTCGGATCCCATACATACCAAGCATTTCAATCATACACACAATATGCTCAATATGTGCAAATACAACATGGCATCACAACAAGACTCTACGACTCAGAGTATTTATATATTAGGCTCTGAGGAGCCAAGTATTACAAACAAGGGTCTCATGGCCCAACATACAGAGCATACAAGCAACAAGCACATGCGGAAGCTTAACTTGTCTGAGTATAGACAACTACAAATGAAGAAGGCTGAGAAGCCTGACTATCTACAAGACCCTCCCAAGGGTACAAGATCGTAGCTAAGGTAACAAGCTAAACGTCGAAGTCCAGACGAAACAACTAGCGAGACTGAAGTCTCTCTGCAAAACATAAAATAAGCAAACGTGAGTACAAATGTACCCAGCAAGACTTACATCAGAACTACCTACATATGCATCGGTATCAACAAAGGGGTGGTGGAGTTTAACTGCAGCAAGCCAGCTTTGACTCGGTGGGTATCCTGAACTACGACTGCAAGTAACTCTTTTGAGGTGGCGCACACGAGTCCACATATTCACCATACCAATACACCACTATGGATCCGCTCCCGTCTGCCTACGAGAACGCCATCCATAGCACTCACGCTTATCTTGCGCATTTTACAGTATCCACTTTCACTTGTCTATGAACTGTATATGCAACCCAGAAGTCCTTTACCGCGGACACGGCTATTCAAATAGATGATGTTAACCCTGCAGGGGTGTACTTCTTCACACACGCTCTCGCCACTTACCACCATGTACACGTCGTGTATCTCGGCAACCTTCAAGCGGAAGCCTGGCGAGGGAGTCAGCCACGACCTGACTAACTACACAAGTCTCAAGTCCAGGTTTATCGCCTATTCAGGTTCCATCCGCAAGGAGATCCGGCCGGGGTGTCGCTCACGGCCCCAAACGATGTGAGCAGGGTTCCCAAGCCCACCATCCGGGTGCCACTTGGTACACCATGCCACTGTGCCTGGTCTGTCCCAAGCCCACCTGTACCGGGTGCCACTTGGTAGAATTCTAAGACCACCTACAAACACCAGAAACTAGTTGCAACTCCTGGACCGAGAGCAGGTTGATTAATAAGTCGAGAGGGGCCCTTAAGCATTCCAATGCGTGGTAGTAACTGTTCATGGATCACAACACACAGAACTCAGTTCCTGAGGACGGCTACAATGAGACAACGCACCAGGTACTCCTACATGGCCTCTCACCGCTACCTTTACCAAATCGTGTTCACACACTTAGCTCTCAACAGTAGGACATGTTCACCACATTCCAATTCATCCCCGATGAATCAGACCTGACTCAACTCTAAGCAGTAGCAGGCATGACAAACAAGCACGAATGAGTAGGCACATCAGGGCTCAAACAACTCCTACTCATGCTAGTGGGTTTCATCTATTTACTGTGGCAATGACAGGTCATGCAGAGGAAATGGGGTTCAACTACTGCATCATGTAACAGTTCAATCGCTGTTGTCCTAATGCAGTAAAAGAGAGAAGGAGCGAGAGAGTGGGATTGTATCAGAATGAACAAGGGGGTTTTGCTTGCCTGGCACTTCTGAAGATATTATAGCTCTTCATAGGTGTCATCGAACTCATCGTCGGGTTACGCCTACCGAGAGGGGACAAGCACCGGCAATAGAGAAGAACACAATCAATGCAAATGCGACAATATGATGCATGATCATGACATGGCAATATGCTATGATTTGTACTAATGCATCTAGCAGCAATTTAAATGAAGTCCATATGAACCAAGGGTTCATATGCAAACTCCATAAGGGGTATTTAAAATGCCATTATCATGTTTTCACTTATACAAGGGGTATAAGTTGGTTAAACATGCATGAAAGTAGCATAAATGGATAGATTGGATTTTCCTGATAATTTTTCATATATAAAACTTTTCATTTGGAGTTACGGTTGAATTACTATGAATTTTTGAAGTTTAAATCATTTTCTGGATTTTCCTGGATTATTTAGAATTAAACAAAATCCAGTAAATGATTTAACTTGTCAGCATAACGTCAACATGACGTAAGCGAGTCAACGGGGCACGGTCCAGGTCAAACTGACCAGTGGGGTCCACTAGTCAGTGACCCAGTGCTGGTTAGTATCGCTGACAGGTGGGGTCGGGTCAACAGCCACGTCAGCCAGTCAGCACTGACGTGTGGGCCGGTCAACAGGTGACGTGGCCAGGTCAAACTAACCTATGGGGCACGTGGGGTTAGTTTATTCTAAACAGGAGCTAAGCAGGGTTAATTAGGCCGTGGGGCCCAGTAGTCAGTGACAGAGGAGGGTAGTTAGCCCCGTCATTAGTGCTAATGACGGTGCCACGTCGGCTTCACCGGAGTTCCGCCGGCGACGACCAAGAGCGCGATGGAGACGCACTGGGGTGGCTTGGGTTTCGCCTACAGGCTGCGGTTTGAGCCGCGGTTGGTCTCTACGGCTAGCTGGAGCTCGCGCGCATCTAATGGAGCAGGCATGGGGGGCTACGGCGGCCTTTGGTAGCGGCAGCAGGAAGCTTGGCGGTGGCCGGAGCTCGGCCGTTGATGTAAATGACGATGCAGTGCGTGGGAGGATCATCAACTAGCATCTACGGGTTCTACGCGTGCCCACGAGGCCAGCGGACGTGTGCACGGGACCATTTGGGCACCGGGGCCTCGTCGTTGACGAGCTCAGGCGGTGGCGCAGTCGAGCGCAGGCGACATGGTGGCTACGGTGTGCAAGCAGGGCAAAGGGAAGGGGGTTCGGGGCAGGAGCTCACGGTGAGCACGCTAGGCGGGTCGACGAGCTCGGGGAAGCACCGGAGCGAGCGCGGCGGCGTGAGGGATCTCCGTCGGCCGACGACGGAGATGAAGACGACGGCGCTTCTTCATCCGTCCCGCAGGCGCGTGCTTCGTCCTGGTGCTCCATGGCGTCGAGGCGGAGCGCCTGGACACGACGGGGTGACGTGGGGTGGGCGGTGAGCGCGGCTATGGCGAACGGCGGCGGCGGTCGCTCTCGAGTGAGCTCGGGGAAGGGGCTAGAGGGGGAGGGAGAGAGCAGAGAGTGAGGAGAGAGGCGGGGCGTCTCCAGACGTGTCGGGGGCGCCTCGGTGGCAAGCAGGAGGTGGAGCTCGGGCGCGCGCGCTGTCGACACGCCTCTGCCTACTGGCAGAGGTTGAAGACAGCCCCTTCAGGCCATTGGACTGGGCCGCAAGTGGGCCGCCCGGTAGGTGGCCAGGTGGGCTTTCTCTCTCTTTGTTTTCTTTATTATAGTTTCTGTTTTCTATTTTCGTTCAATCTGTTTGATTTGATTCAAAGGCCAGACCACTTTAATAAATTCTAAAAATATTCATGGGCTCTCTTTGAGTTATTTTATATGCCCAAAAATAAATCCAGAAGTATTGGAGCTATAACTTTATTTTATAGCATTTATTAGCTCCAATTCAAATAGGTAGTGAGTTAATTCAAAAATCCAAAAATGTCCTAGAAATATATCCATCATTTTTGGCAGAGCGTTCCACCTTAACCAGAAATTATGAATTTTTCTTAGGGCATTTCGGGCACATTGAAAAAATATTTTAGGTGGAACCTATTTGATATAATTTTGAGTGCTAGGGTTTATCATCCTTATTTCAAGTTCATTTGAATTCAAACATGATGACATGGATGCAGATGCAACTAGTTACAACCAACATTCTAGGGCCGTGACACAAAAAATCAGAGTAAAGCAGTGGCGATCTATTTTCTTGCTGCGATAAATAAGTTGAGCAGATACGAAAGAGTACCGCCTCTGGTGCGGCGCCGTGTATGCATCTGCTGAGAATTTGACGGTGTTGCGGTAGCGATGGCTGTCGACGGCGTGGAAGCAGATCTAGGAGTGTAGACGGTGGCGGCGGGGCGTGGTGGACGAGACTGTTGTAGGAGCGGCGCCGGCAAGGTGGACGACGGCGGGGATGAAGCGAGAGGATGGGATGCAAGGATCCCATTCCGAAGCCGTGGATGAGAGAGGTCGATCTCTTGTAATGGACGGCGGCGTCGGGGTATCAGCTCCGGCATGGTGGAGGAGGACGGCGGTGGATGAGGTGGCGGACGGAGGAGGCTCGGGTGGAGAGGGTGTTTTGGCGCCCACGGAGTACGAATGGGGAAATGGATGTGGAGAGGAAGGGGGGAACCATGTCTTCAGGGCGCGCCTGTCTCAAACGCAAGGAAATTTACAAACTTAGCCCCCGTTTTAAATTTCCTACATCACAGCAATATTAGTCGGTTGGGGATAGGACGATAATCTCGCATACACCGAATATTTGCCGACGAGTGTTTGATTTTGGCGCACACCGTGTATGAATCGGGGAGGGAGTCGATTTCGGCCGAGGACACACTGTATTTTGGCGCCCACCGTGTATGAATCCGGGTGAGAGGCGGTTATGTCACATTTGAGTGAAATTACAAACCTACCCCTATCGAAACCTATAGAAATCGAGCAGATAGGCTTTGCGTGGCAGGGATAGGCAGTAGTAATTTCCATCTCGCAGATTTTGGTTTCGAGCGGTTACTGCGACTTTCCCCACTTCGTTCAAATTTTGCAGAGTGCACGTTTACCGTGCCAACTCAATTCGAATCCCGTTTGTATTTTATTTTTTTCGGGTGGGATCCATTTTCGGTTGGAATAAAATTCTATATACATCATTTTTTTATATATACTTTCAAAAGCACAACACCCTTTATACATAAATATGGTTTACAAATGGCATGATCTCATATTCATAAGGTTGTATCCACCAATTTGGATTTTCAAATATTTGAAACCACTTTATGTTGAAATCCAATGTATGCATTCCTCGCTAACTGTCTCCAATTAATGTGTGTTTCATGCGGGGGCTTTTTTTACTTCACAAACATGTAGAATGTGTTTCACACACGCAACATATAGTGTAATCCCGTTTAGACATTGATTGCATATAAACCATGCATTGTTTCTAATTAAAGAATCTATGGATCACCAATATTGATAAACTATATAACATTACACGTGTCCCCAAATTCAAATGAATATGCATGTTTGATACACCAATTTGCGTTATGATATTATCCATCTCCAGTTTAAATATTGAATCCCATTTAATCTAGATACTCGTCTCATATAACTATCACTCACTTGTATAGGACTATCTCTCCAGACCTATACGCGTTCATCGTCTCTCGGGTATCTCTCGTGCTACCTGTATGTCGACAATGATCTTTTATCTTCGTAACACAGTGATGGTACTCTCTCCCTCGACCTTCATCACTCTATATCTCTCTATATATCTCGCTGCCTGCTATGTGTCTCTAACTATGATTCTCCATGTGGAATCTCTTTCTCTCACACAAACACAAAACTTTGTCTTCCGGGGTCTCATTTCTCTCTACTATTCCCCTTGTGCCACTCGCACACCCCTCATACAAAGATGTATTTCGCTCCTTAGGTATGAGAACCTACGACTCTTCCTCTTAAATATCTCTTTCTCACACACAAACACAAACTCTGTCTCCCAGGGTCTCATATTTCTCCACTGTTCTCTTGTATGTCGCTCACACGCACTCTCTCTCCCTAGGGATATCTTGCATTCCCTCATATGTTTCTCTAGCTATCACTCTCGTTTTTAAATATCTTTCTCTCTCGCAGACACAAAACTCCATCTCTCGGGATCTCATTTCTCTCCGATATTTGTTTGTATGTGAGTCACATGCACCCTTTCTTCATCTCTCTCACACCCACACCCATAACTTAGCCTTCTGATCCACTCGACTCCTATCTCTAACGCACACTAGCTAGCATATTTATCTTTCTATTTATCTGTTTCTCCATCAACCTTCTTTCATTTATAGGTTGATCTCTTTTGCACAATTGTTGTGCTCACTCCCTCTGCTCGCCATAGATGCATGCTCCAGCCCACGCCACTATCTCTTAAAGACAAAAACACATGCTCAATTGTCGGGCCTTCTTCCCTGCATTCTCGCATGCATGCATATTGTCATAACGATTCGTCTCTCCCATGTCGTTGATCTTAGCTTATGACTTATGTCTTCTTTCTTTTATCTCGATCATGCGCGCGCGCGCACACACACATCCCACGTATACATGTATACCTCTCACACATGCACGTTGAAGGTCTCTATGTCTCCATATGTAGTTAATTACCCTCAATCCTAATGCCACATCGAATCGTTCTCTTCTTGTGTGCACATAACTTCCGCCTGGATGGGTAAAACTCACACTCACACTTAACAATCTCCCTGTAGGTACGCCCCCCTCTCACTCTTCCCCTATATACCCGAAACCAATAAGACCATCCCTTCGTTTAATTCCCACCTCCATGCACCATCGATATATAGTAGTCTTCCTCGGTGTCTCTCGAACAAACACGTTCTCTCGATGTCGACTACTCTCACGCGCGCACACCTTCTCTTCCCTTTCTATGGGCATGCTCTCTCTCGCACCCCATCGTTGGTGGCCTCTGCCATACAGATCACCTCTCTATGATGAAGCCATGCACACTTAAATTACATCCGTCACCGAGGACCCCGCGACACACACACACACACACCCACACACACACACACAAACAAACACACACACACACACACACGCACGCACGCACGCACCCACCCACCCACCCACCCACACACACAAACACACACACACACAGTAAGACTCCATCACACACACACGCACACACACTAAGACTCCATCTCTCTCTCTCTCTCTCACACACACACACAGACTCCATCTCACACACACATGCTCTAGGCGGAGCATTCGTTCCTACCACCCTTCATCCACCCTTACCCGTATGATAAACAATCACCTTAATTTACTTGTATAACATGGACAAATTCCACTTTACTTTAGTAGTTAGCAAACTTATCATCTGTACCCTTATAAAAAAACGAGTTGGCGATGATGGTGTGCCTGCCATCTTGTAATATAGACCGTCTGATCTATATCTGACGGATAGAAAGCAAACTATGATAATTTTACAAAAGATAGCCGCACCTCTGTCCACATCCTTATCTCCCACACCTCATTACTGAGCAATTAAAAAAGAAAGTCTCCGGAACAATCTAGCATGGTGGCCGCTGCCGCCTACCGGCGCCGTCCATACCCATGCCTCCGCCCATTACGACCACCAGTCACCACCACGCTCCACTCCTCCTCACCTTATCTCTCATCTTTCATTTTTTTGATGACATTCTCGAGATACCAGTTTTCCGATAAAATTCTCGAAATATCATTAGTTTTTACACATGGGATTACTCCTGCATGGGTAAATCACAACTTGTGTTTTGTAAAAACATGCATATTGATGTTCCGTGCAATGCACGAGCATCTTGCTTGTAATTATATAACGCAAATCACGAGCAGGAAGTGACATTTTTTTACACAACCACGTTAACATGGCCACGTAAATCACTAGCTAAAGTAAATACCATTATACTTATATCCCGATGCAAAAGGTTGAGTACATGTCTGGAGAGTAGAGTCGCACACAAGCATTCTGTCTCTTAGAATCACACACACACACACACACACCAGTTACGTGACGCCCACTTAAGCTGACACGTATGTTACAATTTGTGCACCCGCGGGTACACGTGATGCTGCGCATTTATTTAAGCCGGACGGCGAACCCAAACAGTAGCTGAATTCATTCCCCTCCCGCCGCCTCTTCTTTGGTCGCCGTCGCCCGGATGAGGATCCCCTGACGTGAACAATCCTACCATTCTATCACTGACATGTGGGACCCCCAAGCGTGGGTCCCACCAGTCAGCGAAGGAAAGGCAGGGTAAGGCAGTGATAGCCGCGTCAGAGGATCCATGTCCCGCCCGGTAGCCATTGCCCGGCCGAAGGTAACAACATACGCCATACTCCCGCCAGAGCGGCTCTTTAATCTGGAAATTTTAGTGGTCATGCATGCATCTTTTTGTGCTAGCACTCCTATATAAGGGTTGACCGGTCGCTTCCGGCGGATGTGCGCGGGTGGTGGAAGAGGAAGGAGAAGGGAAGCGGGCTATGGAGTAACGTTTTTTACCACAATTTCTTAGGAAACTGAGTGCAATAATTTAGTAGTTTTGCAAACTACCAGTACTACACCTGAAACGGTTCAAAACCTATACTCCCTTGCCAGCGCGCGCTTCCCGCGTGATACGGTCAGCGTCGCCTTGGAGCGTCAGTGCCTCATTAATGCACGGCCAGAGCGGGGGCGACCTCTCAGTGGCGCCGGCTTTGAAGCGGCGCGACGGCCGAGAGAGCGCCGCTTCCCGGTGCACCGACTGCTCCGCGTCGAGGCTGGCCATAGGCCCTATTTGGATCCATGGGTTAGAATTAGTATGCGCTAGTTGGGGCTCAAATATCCCTAAAGTATCCAAGCATGAGGGTTTAAATTGGAGCAAGTTGCACCGAACCCACCAAAAAAAACTATCCCACCCAAGAGGTGCTAACTGGAGATAGTTCTCATTAGGACCACTAAAAATTCACTTCTCTCTCTCCAGCAAGTGCATTTATTGTCAATCTAACCCTGTCACCCAAGCACCTCTTTGGCTACAGTTAATTCAGGGTTAGTCATGAGTTAGTCTAACCTCTAGCTAAGTTAGAGTATCCCAACAGGAGCAGTATAGGACATGCAAGTTGCTCAAAGCATACAGTCAAATTCGTACGTGAAAGGATTTTTTTCTTTTTGAAAACGGAACGTGAAAGGAATATTTTTAGAATGTTCTTGGCATGTCGCTAACATGTGATGAGTTAACCGACCTTAATAGACGGCAAAAACGCCAGCCCGCCGCACTTTGAGAGAGACGAGGAGGGAGAAGCGATACGGGCTGCTGGATTACTAGAGATAGGTGTCGCATGGAAGCCAAGAAATATGGTGATAGCGTGGGTTAGCCATGTACTAGTATGATGTAACTACACTGGGCTGCCGTGTTTTGTACTCTTCGAGTCCACTGTGGACATGATTGGTTGATTTTATATCGCTGAATAATATAAAATATTATGAGTGCAAACGCTCCACCCCGAGGTTCCTTGCTCCTTCTCGGTCGTCGGGAATCTATGTTCTTCCACTCTTTTTTTATTTGAGCTTTGTTCATCCTTTTGCCAACATGCGACACATCTAGGATCAAGGTGCACGTGTCATGCAAGGATCGTTCCATCTATATAAAGAACACGTGGGACTGGAACTACGAGACGGACATGTACCCAGGAGTGGACGTGCGAACCTGTGTAATGTAGTGCAGTAAGTGAAGTAGAAAGACACAAATAGTATGAACATGCGTGGCATATAGGCATTTGTCTCTTACTACCACTAAATGTTGTACGTGCAATGCCCGGTGATGTTATGGAGTACGTGATTAAGTACTGTACTACTACTACTATATTAATTGGAGGCACATATTAGGTTTTATATTTGTTTACGTGTATGCCCCGAGACCTTCCAACTAGACGTGTCTTTCTCTCCGGGTCGCACTTTGTATCGTTCATACCACTAGTACAGTAGTACTACTACGTGTGGTCTCCGACCCAGAAGTGGAGACGCTCTACCACGCTGTTCATGTCCCACTCCTTTCGCTGATGTGTGCGACATCCAGCATGTGTCGTGTGTTTGGCACTCCTTCGTCGTAAGAGTTGAAACGCTAGCATTCATTAGAAATAAAAAATAAATATAAATCACCAGTGATACTATACCACGCGGTTTCCTTGCTCCTCGATATCGGAAAGAATACTTCCGCTAGCCGACATGTGGGATGTCGACCATCCTGGTCCACTTGCTATGCCCGTAGAACTCCAGGGGCAAGTCACCCCGGTCGTCGCACCGTGATACGTCTCCAACGTATCTATAATTTTTGATTGTTCCATGCTATATTATATTCTGTTTTGGACATTAATGGGCTTTATTATACACTTTTATATTATTTTTTGGGACTAACCAATTAACTGGAGGCCCAGCCCAGAATTGCTGTTTTTTGCCTATTTCAGAGTTTCGCAGAAAAAGAATATCAAACGGAGTCCAAACGGAATGAAACCTTCGGGAACGTGATTTTCGGAACGAACGTGATCCATATGACTTGGACCCTACGTCAAGACATCAACCAGGAAGGCACGAGGTAGGGGGCGCGCCTGCCCCCCTGGGCGCGCCCTCCACCCTCGTGGGCCCCACGTTGCTCCACCAACGTACTTCTTCCTCCTATACATACCTACGTACCCCCAAACTACCAGATGCGGAGCCAAAAACCTAATTCCACCACCGCAACCTTCTGTACCCGTGAGATCCCATCTTGGGGCCTTTTCCGGAGCTCTGCTGGAGGGGGAATCGATCACGGAGGGCTTCTACATCAACACCATAGCCTCTCCAATGATGTGCGAGTAGTTTACCTCAGACCTTCGGGTCCATAGTTATTAGCTAGATGGCTTCTTCTCTCTCTTTGGATCTCACTACAAAGTTCTCCACGATTCTCGTGGAGATCTATTTGATGTAATCTTCTTTTGCGGTGTGTTTGTTGAGACCGATGAATTGTGGGTTTGTGATCAAGTTTATCTAGGAACAATATTTGAATCTTCTCTGAATTCTTTTATGTATGATTGGTTATCTTTGCAAGTCCCTTCGAATTATCAGTTTGGTTTGGCCTACTAGATTGATCTTTCTTGCAATGGGAGAAGTGCTTAGCTTTGGGTTCAATCTTGCGGTGTCCTTTCCCTGTGACAGTAGGGGCAGCAAGGCACGTATTGTATTGTTGCCATCGAGGATAACAAGATGGGTTTTATATCATATTGCATGAGTTTATCCCTCTACATCATGTCATCTTACTTAAAGCGTTACTCTGTTCTTTTGAACTTAATACTCTAGATGCATGCTGGATAGCGGTAGATGTGTGGAGTAATAGTAGTAGATGCAGGCAGGAGTCGGTCTACTTGTCGCGGACGAGATGCCTATGCACATGATCATACCTAGATATTCTCATAACTATGCTCAATTCTGTCAACTGCTCAATAGTAATTTGTTCACCCACCGTAATACTTATGCTCTCGAGAGAAGCCACTAGTGAAACCTATGGCCCCCGGGTCTATCTTCCATCATATTAATCTTCCAACACTTAGCTATTTTTATTGCCTTTTATTTTACTTTGGATCTTTATCTTAAAAATACCAAAAATATTATCTTATCAGATCTCACTCTCGTATGTGACCGTCAAGGGATTGACAACCCCTTTATTGCATTGGTTGCCAGGATTTATTTGTTTGTGTAGGTGCGAGGGACTCATGCGTGGCCTCCTACTGGATTGATACCTTGGTTCTCAAAAACTGAGGGAAATACTGACGCTGCTTTACTGCATCACCCTTTCCTCTTCAAGGGAAAACCAACGCAGTGCTCAAGAGGTAGCAAGAAGGATTTCTTGCGCCGTTGCCGGGGAGTCCACGCAAAAGTCAACATACCAAGTACCCATCACAAACTCTTATCTCCCGCATTACATTATTTTCCATTTGCCTCTCGTTTTCCTCTCCCCCACTTCACCCTTGCCATTTTATTCGCCTTCTTCCCGTATGCCTTTTTGTTTGTGTTCCCACGTGCCTTCTATTTGCTTGCATCTTTGCTTGCTAAAAATCTACTGATATGGATCCACTTAAAGTGTTCTACTTGGATCATCTTCGATCCTTATGCGCTCGTGCTGAAACCCCAACTAGCCTAGTTGATGGGAAATCTTTAGATAAGCATGCTCATTTTGTGCGTCACCGTTTGTCTGAAAAAGGGAGACTCTTATGGAATCAAATAAACAAATTGTTGTGTTATGCTTGGAATCTTTGTGAAATTTGTGATATTACTTGTTGCTCTAAGAACCCTAAAAAACACCTCCCCTACCTATGTGAGTTTAATGAAAATGAAGTCTTATCTTCTTATCAATGGGTGTTTATAGCTACTATGATATTGAACAAATTGAAGAATTTGTTGCTTTTAAGGGTTCTTTTGAAGTTGCTTCTTTGTTTGAAAAGTATGATATTACTCTCTACGAATCTGAAAATCTTCACATACTTAAATATTGCTATGAAAACTATGCTCATAATGTCTAGGTCAAAGAATTTATTGAAAGAATGACCGTTGCTTCGGAAGAAAATAATGATATGCATGAATCTATAAATAATTGTGATTCCGTTGATTTGATTGAAATATCCCTTGATGAACATGATGCTTGCTATTCTTGTGGCCATGATGCCAATATTTATGAAGATGAATTTGCTATAGTTCCGTATGTTAAACATGAGATCGTTGCTATTGCACCCATACTTGATAGTTCCTTCGATAAAAAGCGTGATTGCAATGATTTTACTATAAATTCTCTTGATGTCAATTGTGCTAATAATATGCAAAACCCTAAGCTTGGGGATGCTAGTTTTGCTATGTCTACTACTTGTTGCAATGATCATGATTGGGGTGATTATTCTTATGATCTTGAAAATTTATTTAAGCCCCATGATGAATATGAGATTGATAATAGTGTTTGCAGTATTATTGAAAGTGGGTTTGGAAGAGTGTCAACTTTAGATCCCACATATTTGGAGAATGTTCAATCTTATGGTATTTTTGATAAAAATGGTTTGGAGAGGTCATGACTTTTTTATGATAATCCCACTATTTTGGAAGAGTGTCAACTTCGCATGCATGTGGATCGTGTTGAGAATATGTTATGTGATAGCTATTTTTTTGAATTTGCTTATGATCCTACATGTAATTATTATGAGAGAGGAAAATATGGTTGTAGAAATTTTCATGTTACTAAATTACCTCTCGTTATGTTGAGGTTGCTATTGTTTCTTTCCGCTTCCTTACATATGCTAGAATTTGCTTTCCTTGATAATTTGTTTGATTATAAGATGCCTATGCATATGAAGTATGTTAGACTTAAATATGTTTGTCACGTGTTTTATGATGTTCTCTTTGTGCTTCAATTCTTGTCTTTCATGTGAGCATCATTGAAATCTGAATGCCTAGCTAGGGGCGTTAAACGATAGCGCTTGTTGGGAGGCAACCCAATTTTATTTTTAGTTTTTTGCTTTTTGCTTCTGTTGAGGAATAAATATTTTATCTAGCCTCTGTTTAGATGTGTTTTTATGTTTTAATTAGTGTTTGTGCCAAGTTAAACCTATAGGATCTTCTTGGATGATAGTTATTTGATCTTGCTGAAAATTCCAGAAACTTTCTATTCAGGAAAATAATTGTTAAAATTCACCAGAACGTGATAAAATATTGATTCCAATTGCTTCTGATCAATAAACAAATTATCTAGGTCTTCCTATTTTGGCTGAATTTTTGGAGTTCCAGAAGTTTGCGTTAGTTACAGATTACTACAGATTGTTCTGTTTTTGACAGATTCTATTTTTCGTGTGTCGTTTGCTTATTTTGATGAATCTATGGCTAGTAAAATAGTTTATAAACCATAGAGAAGTTGGAATACAGTAGTTTTAACACCAATATAAATAAATAATGAGTTCATTACAGTACCTTGAAGTGGTGTTTTGTTTTCTTTCGCTAAAGGAGCTCACGAGATTTTTTGTTAAGTTGTGTGTTGTGAAGTTTTCAAGTTTTGGGTAAAAGATTTGATGGATTAAGGATCAAGGAGTGGCAAGATCCTAAGCTTGGGGATGCCCATGGCACCCCAAGATAATCTAAGGACACCAAAAAGCCAAAGCTTGGGGATGCCCCGGAAGGCATCCCCCCTTTGTGTACTTCCATCGGTAACTTTACTTGGAGCTATATTTTTATTCACCACATGTTATGTGTTTTGCTTGGAGCGTCTTGTATGATTTGAGTCTTTGATTTTTAGTTTACCACAATCATATTTTCTGTACACACCTTTTGAGAGAGACACACATGATTCGGAATTTATTAGAATACTCTATGCGCTTCACTTATATCTTTTGAGCTATATAGTTTTTGCTCTAGTGCTTCACTTATATCTTTTAGAGCACGGCGGTGGTTTTGTTTTATAGAAACTATTATTCTCTCTGCTTCACTTATATTATTTTGAGATTCTTAAACAGCATGGTAATTCGCTTAAATTGGGGAATTAATCCTAATATGTTAGGTATTCAAGACTAGTAAAAAACTTTCTTATGAGTGTGCTGAATGCTAAGAGAAGTTTGATGCTTGATGATTGTTTTGAGATATGGAGGTAGTGATATTAAAGTTGTGCTAGTTGAGTAGTTGTGAATTTGAGAAATACTTGTGTTGAAGTTTGCAAGTCCCGTAGCATGCACGTATGGTAAACGTTATGTAACAAATTTGAAACATGAGGTGTTCTTTGATTGTCCTCCTTATGAGTGGCGGTCGGGGACGAGCGATAGTCTTTTCCTACCAATCTATCCCCCTAGGAGCATGCGCGTAGTGCTTGGTTTTTGATAACTTGTAGATTTTTGCAATAAGTATGTGAGTTCTTTATGACTAATGTTGAGTCCATGGATTATACACAGTCTTACCCTTCCATCATTGCTAGCCTCTTCGGTACCGTGCATTGCCCTTTCTCACATTGAGAGTTGGTGCAAACTTCGCCGGTGCATCCAAACCCCGTGATATGATACGCTCTTTCACACATAAACCTCCTTATATCCTCCTCAAAACAGCCACCATACCTACCTATTATGGCATTTCCGTAGCCATTCCGAGATATATTGCCATGCAACTTTCCACCGTTCCGTTTATCATGACACGTTCATCATTGTCATATTGCTTTGCATGATCATGTAGTTGACATCGTATTTGTGGCAAAGCCACTGTTCATAATTTTTTCATACATGTCACTCTTGATTCATTGCTATCCCGGTATACAGCCGGAGGCATTCATATAGAGTTATACTTTGTTCTAGTATCGAGTTGTAATCATTGAGTTGTAAATAAATAGAAGTGTGATGATCATCATTCATAGAGCATTGTCCCAAAGAAAAAAAAGAGAGAAAGGCCAAAAAAACAAGGCCCCAAAAAAAGGGGGACAATGCTACTATCCTTTTTCCACACTTGTGCTTCAAAGTAGCACCATGATCTTCATGATAGAGAGTCTCTTGTTTTGTCACTTTCATATACTAGTGGGAATTTTTCATTATAGAACTTGGCTTGTATATTCCAACAATGGGCTTCCTCAAATGCCCTAGGTCTTCGTGAGCAAGCAAGTTGGATGCACACCCACTTAGTTTCTTTTGTTGAGCTTTCATGCATTTATAGCTCTAGTGCATCCGTTGCATGGCAATCCATACTCCTTGCATTAACATCAATCGATGGGCATCTCCATAGTTCATTGATTAGCCGCGTTGATGTGAGACATTCTCCTTTTTTGTCTTCTCCACATAACTACCATCATTATATTCTATTCCACCCATAGTGCTATATCCATGGCTCATGCTCATGTATTGCGTGAAGGTTGAAAAAGTTTGAGATTACTAAAGTATGAAACAATTGCTTGGCTTGTCATCGGGGTTGTGCATGATGAGAGCATTCTTGTGTGACGAAAATGGAGCATGACTAAACTATATGATTTTGTAGGGATGAACTTTCTTTGGCCATGTTATTTTGAGAGGACATAATTGCTTAGTTAGTATGCTTGAAGTATTATTATTTTTATGTCAATGTTAAACTTTTGTCCTGAATCTTTCGGATCTGAATATTCATACCACAACTAAGAGAATTACATTGAAATTATGCCAAGTAGCATTCCACATCAAAAATTCTATTTTTTATCATTTACCTACTCGAGGACGAGCAGGAATTAAGCTTGGGGATGCTTGATACGTCTCCAACGTATCTATAACTTTTTATTGTTCCATGCTATATTATATTCTGTTTTGGACACTAATGGGCTTTATTATACACTTTTATATTATTTTTTGGGACTAACCTATTAACCGGAGGCCCAACCCAGAATTGCTGTTTTTTGCCTATTTCAGAGTTTCGCAGAAATAGAATATCAAACGGAGTCCAAACAGAATGAAACCTTCGGGAACGTGATTTTCGGAACGAACGTGATCCAGAGGACTTGGACCCTACGTCAAGACATCAACCAGGAAGGCACGAGGTAGGGGGCGCGCCTACCCCCCTGGGCGCGCCCTCCACCCTCATGGGCCCCACGTTTCTCCAATGACGTACTTCTTCCTCCTATATATACCTACGTGCCCCCAAACTACCAGATGCGGAGCCAAAAACCTAATTCCACCGCCGCAACCTTCTGTACCCGTGAGATCCCATCTTGGGGCCTTTTCCGGAGCTCCGCCGGAGGGGCATCGATCATGGTGGGCTTCTACATCAACACCATAGCCTCTCCGATGATGTGTGAGTAGTTTACCACAGACCTTCGGGTCCATACTTATTAGCTAGATGGCTTTTTCTCTCTCTTTGGATCTCAATACAAAGTTCTCCATGATTCTCGTGGAGATCTATTCGATGTAATCTTCTTTTGCGGTGTGTTTGTTGAGACCGATGAATTGTGGGTTTATGATCAAGTTTATCTTTGAACAATATTTGAATCTTATCTGAATTCTTTTATGTATGATTGGTTATCTTTGCAAGTCTCTTCGAATTATCAGTTTGGTTTGGCCTACTAGATTGATCTTTCTTGCAATGGGAGAAGTGCTTAGCTTTGGGTTCAATCTTGCGGTGTCCTTTCCCAGTGACAGTAGGGGCAGCAAGGCACGTATTGTATTGTTGCCATCGAGGATAACAAGATGGGGTTTATATCATATTGCATGAGTTTATCCCTCTACATCATGTCATCTTACTTAAAGCGTTACTCTGTTCTTTTGAACTTAATACTCTATATGCATGCTGGATAGCGGTAGATGTGTGGAGTAATAGTAGTAGATGCAGGCAGGAGTCGGTCTACTTGTCGCGGACGTGATGCCTATATACATGACCATACCTAGATATTCTCATAACTATGCTCAATTCTGTCAATTGCCAACAGTAATTTGTTCACCCACCGTAATACTTATGCTCTCGAGAGAAGCCACTAGTGAAACCTATGGCCCTCGGGTCTATCTTCCATCATATTAATCTTCCAACACTTAGCTATTTTTATTGCCTTTTATTTTACTTTGCATCTTTATCATAAAAATACCAAAAATATTATCTTATCATATCTATCAGATCTCAGTCTCGTAAGTGACCATGAAGGGATTGACAACCCCTTTATTGCGTTGGTTGCCAGGATTTATTTGTTTGTGTAGGTGCGAGGGACTGGTGCGTGGCCTCCTATTGGATTGATATCTTGGTTCTCAAAAACTGAGGGAAATATTTACGCTGCTTTACTGCATCACCCTTTCCTCTTCAAGGGAAAACCAACGCAGTGCTCAAGAGGTAGCACGCCACAGTAATTACTAATGAGCCGTCAAATCACAGGCCCAACCTTACCCACTGTGATGTTGCTCGGACGAAGGAACGATCATGACTTCGTTGAATTCCGCTTCTTGAAGAAAACTACTGTACCAGCAGTACTGCTAGCTACAGTAGTTACTCCAGCAGAGGCCTCCTTTGGTTCATAGGGTAGGAATTTTATAGGAATATGAAAATCATAGGAAGTGAGATGACATGCATCTCAATTCCTATAGAGAAAGAGGTGCCATTTGATGCATAGGATATGAATTTTTCCATTGAGTCAAGGCTAATGTACTGGTAATTTGCTCTAAAAACTACAGTAGTAACTAGTAGTACTATTACATGCTCGTAATTAATTAAACAAACGTACGGGCGACACAGACACACACACTAACTACTAGTACTACTACTTCTCACATGCTGGCCAGACGCCGTCGTTCTCCTTCCCGGCTTTGTCGGCGACACCCACCGTGCTTGGATCTCCGCCGACCTCTCCGTAGCAGCGCGTGCGTCCTCTTCTTTCTTGCGGCGGCAGGCCTCTCTTTTCTTTAGTGCTTTCTGACTTCTCCGCTCCCTCTGTGCGCTTTGGCCGCCTCTTGCTCTACCGCCCATTCGGCCTTGGCAGCTTCAAATTCTGCCCACATAGGTGTGAGGTCGCGAGCGGCGATGAACTCGGCACAGCGGGATGCCACCGCTTGCCTACCATTATGTGTGCAGTCGTGGGCGGCGAGGAACTCGGCGCGGCGGGATGCCATCGCTTCCTTACCGGTTAGTGTGCGGCGCGGTGGCATGAACGACGCTTGGTGACAGCTCTAGGGTGGAGTGGCCGGACAACCGTAAAGTGCATTGGTTTGTCAAGAGCTCAAGGACAGAAGACGAAGGAAATTTGGATTCCCCTTCAATCCTGGTCATTTATTACCGAGTAAAATGCATTGGCGGTCATTGAACTTGTCTTCATAGCTCACTTTGATCATTGTATATGAGATATGGTGATTATACGGTCACTAGCTCAGCGTATAGCTCCGTATTTGTCTGGTTGACCAGTCAAACAGTCCGCATGCGCCTCATCAGCTCGTGTTCTTTATCTATCTATCTATGCGGGCCTACCTGTCAATGGAGAAAGAAATAAAAACCAAAATTATGCGTATCTGACATTACCTTTTAGACGTTTGCTGGAGGCCTCCGCGAACACCGAGCATGTATTCACCTGGCTCAACACCAATGGTCATACTCGTGACTCGGCGCCTTGCTCATGTATATCGTCCATCACAACGACAACCTATAAAACAACCTAGCTAGAGAGGGTACTATGGTGCGGAGTATGTACTATCGTGGGCAACCGATCATATTGCCACTGCAGATGAGTGTGTGTCTGATCGATTCGTCCATTATTCGTAAGTTATGTATGGTTGTGTGGTGTCTAATGGTGGTCGTCGAATGCTAGCTGGCGACAAGAGTGGTTGCATCGACGCCTGGTTGTCAATATGTGCTGCATACGCTTCAAAGGCTCGTCATCCATGAGTTCACATATTACCACCACGCCAGCGTCTGACCGCCCTGGCCTAACGAAACCCCTTCCATCGCTAGCGCGCGCTTCCCACCTGAAACGATCACCGTGTCTCCAGAACGTCAATGCCGCATTCACCGGCCTTAACTGCAGGTGCAGTTGGTGTGTCACTGACATGCGGGCCTGATGCCCGTTGGGCCCATACGTCAGTGAGACAACGCACCTGCGGTTAAGTCACTGAAGCAACGTCCGCATTCACGCCCGGCGCGACCTCTCACTGGCGTCGGCATTGCAGCAGCGCGACGGCCGAGAGAGCGCCACCCGCGCGGCATCTCGGTGCAAGCGACTTCTCCGTGTTAATGACACCATGGCTGCCGACGAACCTACTCCGGTGCCAGCCGTCCATCCGTCTGCCGCGGCTCATTGCCATTCGCCCACTATATTAACTTGAGCCCCAACTCCCAGCCATAGCCAAAGACCCACACTCATTCTCCTCCGGTCCCTTCCTTCTGTTGGCACCACTCCAACCATGGCCTCCGGGCACTCCAAAGCTCTCTTGGACGTATTGTCGCAGGAGCAGACGAAGGACATCGGTGCTCCGCTCCGGGCGCGCTCCAAAGCTCTCTTGGACGTACTCTCGCAGGAGCAGACGAAGGAGATCGCCGGCTCCCCCCCCCCCACCGGCCGCCCTCCGCCGCCACAACAAGGAAGCCGGCGCGCGTGCGTGGGCGTAGCCGGCAGCGAGGAAGAGTAGTACACAGTAGGTCGCCACTGCTTTGGTCCCAGGAAGGCCACCGCTCCTCCACTCAGTCGACGCCAAGCTTGGTGGGATAAAAATCGGCGGCCGGTTAGCCGCTTGACGGCGACGTGGAGGCGGAAATCTTCATAACCTTGTGCTCCAGAGGAGGAGGTTATCGATGCGGATAAGGAGGAGGCAAAGGCAATGGCCGACTTTCTTGGGTTCCTGGCCGGACATGACGCGTTTAGATTTGGTTTATAGTAGGTTTTAGTACGGTTTGTGCGAAATATGTAATGAATTTCGTCTAGTTTATAGGAAAAGTTCTCGAAATGTAATGAATTTCATCCGGTCAATTTGAAATTTGCTTTGTTTGCACGAATTTCGTCTGGTTAGTTCATATAGTTGTCGAAAGGTATGCAGGCAACATTGGATGGCATCCATCAGTGTCCTCGGACAGATGCTGGTGTAAATTTGAGGGCCAGCGTCTGGAGATGCCCTAACTATCATGCTATAATCGCTAACAGTGCTCCATTATTTCGCAGGGAACAGTTATCCCTCGATGAAAATCAGATCCGCCGTGTTTCACACTCCTCCCACGTAAGAGTGTAGACTCTTGCTTACATTAAAATGGAGCAAGTGGACGGCACTGTAGCACGTCATATCACTCAAACTAGCTCGCCTAACGCGCGGGAAAGCATCGCCCTCGTCATTTTGTTCTGGATTTCTATCAATCGATCGCACGAAAATGTTACGCTTTGCAAGTTCAAAAGGAAAAGGCGGCACACTTACAACTCGTACGCGTCGCGTTCACGTCGCACCCCCGACAGTCAGGCTCACACGCTGTTCACCAAAGGGGACACGCGTTGTCTTGAATTTTCACTGATATGTGGTACTGCAATTGAATAAACCATCGATAGCCGAAATCTAATCGCTCGACGGGTGTCGGCTGAGAGGAGAGAGACGGGGGAGGGAGAAGAGATCGCCTGCCCGCCGTGCACGGACTCCAGGAAATATGTGGTGATAATGTGAGGTGGGCCATGCGGGAGTCCGCATCGCTTCCAAGCCCGCTTCTTACCGCCCTGGCCCACCAGAACCCGTCCCCCACCCCACCACCTCCCCGCGCGCGCTCCCCCTCAGAGGCCAGCTGCCCGCATTCATAGCAAGTAGTACCAGTAAAATTCTGGGCTATAAAGGGCATGTACAATGGTTGATAAGATAGTCTTATCATAAGTCTTGCATGTAATTTAGAGAGACAAAAAAACATGTGTACAATGGATCGCCTCTTAGCCTTATCTTCAATAACTAGTTATTCCTAAAAACATGGTGAAACATATTGTGCTAAGAGATCTTCTCTTGTCTTCTCGACAAGCCCGCTTATGTGGAGGAGAGAGAGGCATTGACAAAGTCAAGGAGTGGGATCTGCAAGAGCCCGTCTCTACACGTGCTCCTAGGTATAAAAAAACTAATTCCAAAAAAAGAGGCATAAAAAACAATTGTGTCTAAAAAAAGAAAGGCAAAAAACATTTGAGAGGAAATAGATAGAGAGAGAGTGAGAAAAAGTTGTAACCTTATAGTCAACACTATGGTAGTATTACATGAGGAAGGAGGGAGTGGTGCACATCCCAAGTTCACTGGGCTGCCGTGTTTCACACTCCTCCGTCGTAACAGTGGAGACAATAGGTTTCATCAAAAATAAACAATGAATAATCGTTGCTAGTCCACTATATCGGAAAGAATACTTTCATTCGTCGACATGTGGGACGTCGACCATCCTAGTCCACCTGCCATGCAGAAAGTTAGTCGGATGAAGGAACCATCATGACTTCGTTGAATTCCGCTTCTTCATGAAAACTTACTCTACCCGCAGTACTGCTACCACGCGCGAAGACTGGACGGCACTGTACCACGTCATATCACTAAAACCCACTAGGCCAAACTAGCCCGCCTAGGATTTGTACTCCCTCCGTTTCAAAGTTAGTAGTACAAAGTTGACTCATCTATTTTGGAACGGAGGGACGTCTCTGTACTGCTATGATTTTGTGTTGTACGTCTCTGTACTTTTGCTACGATTTTCCTACCCTATGAACCAAATGAGGCCTGAATGTATCCGTGTCGACTATTGTCTGATCGATCGCTAAGCCTACAATTTTAGGAGCTTGGGCTATTGGCCGATCGACGACGGATCAGTATAAGCGTACCACGAGCACATCAGCCCCAACATTTCTCTTCGGTGAGTGTTTTGCAAGTACTATAGCTCGCACAGTAGCTAGCCTACTAACACCAAGAATCATAAAATAAGCCCTTCTGATATGATAAACTGTTCAAACATACATCTAAGCATGCCATATATTACGTCAAAAGCTGGTGAGGATACATCTGTCTCCATAACTCGGAGAGGGTTCGCATGATGCACTATTAAACAAAAGTAGCAATTACCGCCCACACAAGACAGGGCACTAGCCTGGAGTGAGGTTTTCTTCAAGACAGGGGAGAAATGGCTTCAACGAGCGTTCCAGTGAAATGATGGTTGCTTCGTCCAGTCCAACTTCGAGGCCACTTTACCACTGCTGGTAAAGGTGTGGGTTTTGTGATATAACGGGTCATGACGGCCACACCGGGGTGACCGGTGAGTTTCGACTGTAGTGAGCGGCTAGTCATATATAGTAGGAGTGGTCAATATTGGGCACCGCGACCAAGGCGGAGAGGAAAACGAGAGAACTACGTAATTTATGCATGAGTTTAATTAGGGTAGTTTTGTAAAGTACGAGATACATTCCTCCAATCGCAAATTGCCTTGGTTGATGAGATTTGAGATTTGAGCCCTATAAACCGGAAGGGAGATTTGAGATTTGAGATAATGCACGCGGTGTAGTCTAGTCACTTGTTGGAATCTCTAGAAAGACTTATACCGCATGATTCTTTGCTGCTTCTTACAACTACGTACTACTTCGCCAACATGTGGGATAGCCAGCAGCATCCAGGTCGATGTAATACGTGTCATGCACCAGATTAGAGTGCGGAACGGAAGGGGGGCATCACCCCAGTCGTACCGCCTGGCCCTGTTTGGATACTCTAACTCAGTTAAAGGTTAGAATTAGATTCTAATCCTGAACAAAACCTGAAGTAACTCTAGGGAAAGAGGTGTTTGGATGACAGGGTTAGATGGAGCATGGATACGGCGAGGTGCCTTCATGGGCGGTGCGAGAGGGAGGGAGGGAGAGGACGAGAAGCTTCGAGGAAGTCGGGAGGGATCTGCTGCGGGGAGAGCGAGAGAAAAGTGTGTATTTTAGTGTCCCGAGAAGAACTAACCCAAATAAGCACCTCTTGGGTGGGTTAGCTTTTTTTGGGTTAGTTGAGTTCAAACTAACCCAAACTAACTCTAACACATGGATCCAAACAGTAACCCAAACTAACCCTCCTGTTTGGATATTTTTGGTTAGTTGAGTTCAAACTAACCCAAACTAACTCTAACACATGGATCCAAACAGTAGCGCGCCGTCAAATTGCACAGCTCGACCTTTCCAGTAGTAAGTAAGTTGAATCCGCTACTCCCTCACCCTCCTCGCCTCTCTGTCAAACCGCATACGCGGAAACTGCCGCGCGTACTGCCCGGGAAAAGCCCCGCCCTCAACTTTTAACTACGCGAAAATAGTTCGAGCTTGTTCGTTCTATATAAATACTAGTACTGTATCTTTATTCACCCGTGGGGTTGTTCAATGAATGGTGGGCCAGGGAGCACAAGTGAGCAATACTACTACTAGTAGTAGTAAGTAGGAGTCGTACAGGTAGTCACCTTAAATATAGAGTTTCTTTTCTTTAATGCCACGTACACAAATTGAAACGCTCGTTGTGGAGAGAAAAAGATAATCACTCCACTAGATATGTACGCAGGGGCCTGAGCACTTGCTTTACTAGGGTTGCTCTCTACATTCTCTCATCCTCTCCAGATATAAACAAGACAGCAGTAGCGACATTTTCTCTCTGCTCATCGCTGGTCATAGATCAGGCCGGATCCCTTCGGCTGGTGTGTGTAGAGGACTAGGTGCATCGTTCACGCGGTCATTGCTGGTGAGGGAGGAAACCCACAGCTGCCGGAGGGGCCCGATCCTCTGCCCGTGCCGTTCTCTCCGACACAGCGCTGGCTCGGGAGGTCCTCCGACCCTTCTTCCTCCCTGCCGTATTGTCCGCAGATCTAACCTGCCGCCGCCGACATCCCAATGACCCTCAGGTATAAGTTCTTCGAAAGTGGCCTTGCTCTACTGCCCCAGCTCCCCATGTCTCTGCATGTGCATCTTTTTCTACTCCCATCGCTCTTCCAAAGCCACCTAATTTTTTTGTATTATCAGCTCCCCAGCTTCCCTGCCGTATTTTGTCGAATCTAGGGCTTTGTTCAAACAACGAAGAAAGGGGGGAAAGTTGTAGCATGAATCTAGGACTTGATTCAAAGAGGAAATAATAGGGTGAAAGTAGTAGAGAACGGATACCCAACCGGTCTCTTGGTTGAAAAGGGAAATAATGGGAAAACGCAGTACAAACTGGATAAGGAAAATATCTATTATTGGCTGAAAAAAGGATAGAAAGTGGCGGCTGGTGGACAAGTCAACAGTGTATGTCCAGCATTAGATTTGTTGCCCTCACATAGTAAAAGGTCTCGAGGATTAGAATTGTTGCCCTCACATAGTAAAAGGTCTCAGGATTAGATTTGCTGTCCCCACATAGTAAAAGGTATCCAGGATTAGATTTGCTGCCCTAACATAGTAAAAGGTCTCCAGGATTAGATTTGCTGCCCTCACATAGTACAAGGTCCCCAGGATTAGGTTTGCTGCCCTCACATAGTAAAAGGTCTCGAGGATTAGATTTGCTGCCCTCACATAGCATGAACAAACTTGGCATCACCACTTTATGCCTCCTTGTAGGTACATTGTGCTGATGCGTTCACTGTCGCATGTCCTTATACCAACCTTTTGCTGTTGTTAATGTAAGGGCGCATGTAAAATGATGCGATCACACTGTTACCTGAGGGACATGTCTAACCAGTATTATTGTTAATCTAATGCCTCCAGTGATAAGATGCAATTAAACTGTGTTACAAATGGCACTCCTACTGTTTTCCCCAGTATGATAAGTAAGTTGCTCCTTTACGCTGCTGAGTGTCCTGGTGTCCCCACGGTCCCATGCCCTTAAACCAACTCTTTAGCTACTGCAGATTTACTGTATCTGGTAAAGAAGCAATGCCACCATTAAAGTAAGCCCATATTTGAGGAATCTCATTGTTGATGGTAATGCTTCTGGTAACATGAAGCATTGCTGACGGTTTCAAATTTCTACTGTCCTTGCGTGATTGCCATGAACATAATTAATATGCTTCTTTTCATTTCGTATATGTTTCGTATATTCTTATTGACCAGCAACTGTTTACTTTCTATCTTTTTGTGCAGATAGGGATATCCATTTCACCTTGTTGCTATTGTGACCTTTTAGTGAACTACACAAAACAATTTTTTTGGAATGAGTGTCTTGTGCAGTTCAACTAAAATGTCACATGGGCAACATCTCTCAATTTTGGTGGAACTGCACAAAATGGTGATTGGAGTTTCCAAAATCTCCCTCAAGTTCTGCTGGTAATCTCGTGCAACATTTTATTAGCCTTTGCAAGATGAGCCATCACTGTCACCACAATGGCACTTTATTTTAGTGGAATTGCACAAAAGGAGAAGAAAATTATAGTTGCACCTTACATGAGCCGGACAGCCAACCTTAATGTTCCTCAATTTTAGTGCAACTACTAAAGAAGAACCTGCCAACTCACGAGAGCAAGTACTTCTTGCTAGCTGAATGATGCAATCTTTGCTTCATTTCAGGTGAACTGCAGAAAAAGGCGCATGAATTGAATCATGGAACTCCAGGCAGGCCTCATCCGAGTGGAGCTGCAGGTTGAGTTCAAGGAGGCCACTATTAAAGTGAAATCATGCTCTTCTTGTATGTGCTATGCAAACAGGAATACTCAACTACAGATGTTGTGACGGTCAAGAGCATTCACCAAGTTCTTCGATTGTATGACAAGTCTAGCCAAGATGGATTTAATCCCGATATTCACTTTATCAAAAGGCTCTAATGGGTTGGTTCTGAATCTTGCAAGCTGGGAATCAATGAGATGTGTAGCCATCTTTGTTGTACTTATTATTTAAATATTATTTGTTGGTTCTGAATCTTGCAAGCTGGGAATCAATGAGATGTGTAGGCATCTTTGTTGTACTTATTATTTGGATCTTATTTGTTGGTTCTGAATCTTGCAAGCTGGGAAACACGGCATGATGATGCACAGGACAACAACCATAACAAACAGTTCAAACTTGGTAGTATTATCTTTGTGAAAGTGCGACAAATGTGCTGATTGTGTGCGTCCTGAGAATAATAATTATAATTGTTGTGCATGTTGATCCTGTGGCACTGATAGAACGAGCCAATGCATTGCTTGTTTTAAGTATAAATTTCTATTAAAGCTAATTAAATTTAAGTAAAGTGACGACTAACTCATGTTATTACAGTACCAATACAGACCCGCTCGTGAACCGACGTGTGGCCGGAGTAGGTTTCTTAATAGAGGCGTTTGAATGCGCCGAGGGTGCATCTTCTGTCGGGCGTGCAGCGGACGAGGGAGGGGTAGTAACTGTTGTCGCCTATACACACTCAGTTTACTGTTGAATCCAGTTCCCCATGAGCTGAAAAACGAACTGCTATCGCTGCCTACACACTCGTTCAATTGAAGAGACTCCAATGGCGATCCGAGGGGTGAGCCTGCTGGATATGGACTTCAGCAAGGAGTTCACCTTTGAGTTCGCCGTTCAGTCCTATGGCTGCACCAAGTTGAATGTGATGTACACCAACGATCCGGACTCGGTGAAGCTCTGCCTCGCCGAGTTCAAGCAGTACCTAAAGGACGAGAAAGCACAAGGTTGCAGTACTAGACCTTGTGCCCATCCATTCGTCCCCTGACAGGGACCAGCGGATCGCCGTCGCCCAGGTATGGGTGCGGGACGAGGTTCTCATCTACCACTTCTGTAGGGCCATCAGAGGTTCTGGAGCATTCGCCCGTTTCATCGGCAACGCCGACTGCACCTTCGCTACGGTGGAGAGAAGGAAGAACGTGATGATTCGACCATCTGGCGCAACAAGCTTTTCGACATCCAGAAGCAATACAAGATCATCAGCAACGAGCAGGAGAAGGACTCCATGGTTGACCTCGCCGAGACCATCATCGACCCCTGATACGCCAACATGAAAGGAGACAACGATACCAAGGACCTGAACACGTGGGAGGTACCTCTGAATCTAGCCTACATAACCTACGCGGCCAAGGACGCATACGCATGTTACGACATGTACAGGCAGATCTTGGACATGAGGGCGTGTCTGCTTCCCATAACCGATGAGTACACGGATAGCCGCAGCGTCATGATCAAGCGTGCCAGGAAGATCTAGATGTTGTACTTTAGCTGTTTATAAGCACCTTTATCATCTGAGTGTTTCATGCATTAGCCTATGTGTCGTAATTATCTGTTTTGTCCGAAATATTTCTTTTAAGAACCCATTAACCTGTTTGCTTTTTTAGTGGCTATTTGCTTGTGTATGTAACTAGTTCACTTGTCCGTTAAAAAAAACTAGTTCACTCGGCTGCCGTGCTTTGAATCTCCTTCCTCCCAACATATTCCCTTCCTCAGGTGGACCCAGCAGGTCTCGTACACAGACATATGGGACCAACCACCTATCCATTTGTATTTCTTTATTTTGTTCAATCTTTCGTGTTCTTCCTATACAGCGGCTGGCCATCATAGCCTATGGCGTTGGCCAGGTCATCCCTCTACTACCACACATTCTCCGGCGGCGGCAGCTCCATCGGCCCACCGTGCACCCGAACAAGTCAACCCTCGTAGTCCCCTCTGCCTGCGTCTTCCCCCGCTCTGGTTCGTTCGGTCCGAGGTCTCGACGTCATCCTCCGCCTTGGTGCTCTAGCCGCGGCGCCACCGTTTGTCGTTCCCAACATGGTCAGCAAAACAAGAGGAATCGGGAGACAACTGTTCATCGATAGGCTGACAGTCCCGGGCCCACCAGGTCCATGGCCTAGGTTTTGTTGTTTAACATGGGCAGCCCACGACATGTTTCAACATTTTTTTGGATCCAGCAGGTATCAAGCGGCCTCTGGGCCTCCCAACCTAGCTTGTCCATAACATCAGCAGCCCAAGTTATGTTTGTTTTTTCAAGACGACGCACAACTCAGTTCTATTTTTTATAAGAATGCAAAACTGAACCTGTTTTCTATAAGAATGCAAAACTGAACCTATATTTATATCTTATTTTATTACACACACACACACACACACACACACATATATATATATATATTAGAAACAACATAAGTTTTCGTTAAACCTGTCGTTCGTCCAACCATTTTATAGACCTTCCCACTTCCTTTATTTTTTGTTTTCATTAATCCTATATCTCAATTTTCTCCCACTTTCTTTTTGATGTAAACTGAGTTTTCTCCCAATACTTTTCCCTAGAACCAACTCAACTGTCCCACGTCTAGCCTAAAAAATAATAATACCCCACGTACTATTAACTCATCAAATTTAAATGATATTTTATTTCGTAAGTTGAAAGTTCTTACAAAATAATAATAATAATTGTTTATATATAACTTGGCAAGTTAACTCCTAGTGATTGTGTACATAAGCTTGCAAAGATTTTACTGACCAATGCAGTAATAGACGTGCAATCATGTGTTTATGTTTTTATAACATTTCTCCGTCTAGCCCAACATGGTATTTTCATCCAGCCCAGCAAGTCCGCGGATTTCGAGAAAAATGCAAATGGGCTTTAAATTCTACCATATATATAAATGGGCTGCATAGATGCTACATCATTGTTTCACCCGGCCCAACAAATGGACTAAAAAACAAATGGACCGGCTGACATGTGGGCCAGTAGGTCGAAGCCTAAGAAGGTGTTGGATTTACATCCAACGGCCGACATTCTTCAATCGCTCGTCTTCTTCCCCCATCGCTGCCGGGACCGCCTGCTCCAGCCTCCGGCATCCAGCGGCGTTGTTTGCGCTCCTCAGCAAAACGCTACCTCGCCGACGGCCAGACCATCCCTCCACTCTGCACCTCCTGTTGTTCTCTGCCGAGTGTAGGCCCACCTCGCACCCGAACCAGTCAAGTTTCCCACTCCTCTCCGTCTGCGACTCCACTGCCGCGTCTTCCCCATCTCCGGCTCATTCCAGTCTGGGTCCTCGCCGTCGTCCACCACCTCGGTGCACTCGGCGCGGCATGGTCAACGTACGAGTGTCATCGGAAGAGGACTGTATGTGGAGAGCCTGACGGCTGGGACCCACGAGGTCCATGGTCGCACGCAAGGAAAGTTCCTCCATATTACGCACTGTATGTGGACTGTACGTGGGAAGGGCTTCTGTATTTCGTGAAAACAATGTTCCCCCCCGCTGACAGGTCGGACCCACCAGCTATAACTTCGCACGCAAGGAAGTGCCTCCTTATTACGCACAAAAAAATGAATACCCCCTGCTTGCTGGGACCCACCATAGTGGGTGGCTGACTTGTGGGCCTACTAAGTTGATGGGGACCGAGGGCTTTGTCAACTTAGTCAATATGAACGGTTCTAGCTCCAGTGACCATACGATGTCCATCCAATGGCCATAGTGCTTCTTCAACCTCTAGTCTTCTTGCTCCAGCCGCCCAAAGCAGCGTCGGTCGTGCTGTGTGCTCCTGCCTCCCGTGGCCGGCTATGATGCCGCGGAGGCCTCACCGCCCCCTACTACTCCCACCGCTGGCCAGGGCATCCCTCTACTCACACATACCCCCTGTTATTCTGCGGCGATGGCAGCCTCACGCCGCAGCCGAACCAGTGAACCCTCGTACGCCTTTCCGTGTGGGCATCCACTGCCGCGTCTTCCCCGGCTCTGCATTGTCCCCTTCCTAGGCCTCGCCGTCGTCCACCACCTTGGTGCTCTCGGCGCGGCGTGGTCAATGTGGTCAACGACCGACTTCCATCGGAAGAGTACTGTACGTGGAGAGCTGACAGCTGGGTCCACGGCCGCAGCTGAGTCGACGGCCACAGCCCAGTTTTTTTGTGATTTGCCAAGTAAGTCGCTTTGTCAGGCCTGTTGGGCTGCAAATCTTTCAAGATGAGGAGAGCTTCATTCGGCTGGCCGAGAAAATGGCCTATCAGTAATGAGAAATGGGTTGTACATTTTTAAAACACATCAAACCGGCAATTAGTTTCAAATTTCTTTTTTTCATTTTGAGATTTTAAATTGCATTGATTTTTATGCATGGACAATTTGTTGGATTTTATATTGATATACATTTATTTTTAAAATCAGTTTGAATGTGAGTCGAAATTTCGGGATTAAAAACAGTTCGGACCGCACCAAAATATGCAAAATTTCGTATAATTTTTTAACCGTGGCCACAATATGAGCTGTAATGCTAACAAAAAGAATATGCGCTCCAAAGAAAACCTTAAGAATTAGCAAATGGGCTGTAAATTATTAGAAATAATGGCAGATGGGCTGTATGATGTTTTCCACAGATTTGAGGCTTTCCTAAAAAAAGGTTGATGCACAAGAAGTGACTGTTGGATTTCCATCCAACGGCTGTCGTGCTTCTTCAATCTCTACTCTTCCTGCTCCAGCCGCTCAAACAAGCGCCGGCGGGACTGCCTGCTCCCTCCTTCCCACGACCGGCTGTGCTGCCGCGCAGGCCTCACTGCCCCACGGTACTCCCATCGCTAGCCTAGCCATCCCTCTACTCACTGTAGCGACCAGACCTCAAACAGTCTGATCTTTGTGCATTAGTGTCATCCCTGGATTGGTAATGTTGAGACGCACAATACTTGAAGGATTTATAATAGAGTAGCAATCACACACTAATTACATCAAATGCCTCAAAAGAGAGCTTATTACAATAAATATGGCTTAAGGCCATCTAATACGATAACAGCGGAAGGCTTGGAAGATAAAGTGAGTCCATCAACTCCAACGGCATCACTGAGTGAAAGATCACGACCTAAGGCTCCTTAATCGTCGTCTGAAAAGTCTGCAACATGATACGTTGCAGCCCAAAAACGGGTCAGCACATAGAATATGCTGGCAATGTAACACAAGAGAGTAGTAAACAGAATAAAGCTATCACTACATGCATATATGGCTGGTGGGGGCTGTATGGTTAATATGTTTTGCGAAAAGCCATTTTTTCCCTACAACAAAAGGAATATATTTTATTTAACTATCCTGGTGGTTGTTAAACATTGAGAATGGTAAACCCCATCTCAATCCCAATTAAAAGTAAATAGTATCCCAATCAAATTTTATAACTAAGAGTGATGAGATCCACATGATAATCCAAGAACCAGATACTCAAGATGTCCATAACCGGGGACACGGCTAACCATGATTAGTGTGTACACTCTGCATAGGTTTGCACACTTTTCCCCACAAGACTCGATCTGCTCCGTTGGATTTCTCGCACTACATGGTGTTTGAGAAACGGATGTTCGAGACACAGTGTTTCAGAAGCATTAACTCTTTCGATGGGTAGACCGTACCACCTACATCCCCTACATCTGATAGTCTACCACTGAAAGAGATCACACAACATACTCAACTATGCCAGAGCCTATAATAGCTTGTGGCTGCACACGGAAGTTTCTAGCATGAATAATCTCAAGATCCCTTTGAGCCTGGGTGGCAGTCCATAGGAAAAATCACACGGTACCCCGGGATTTCCAAAAATACAGGCAATCACTGGATTCCCCAGGGGCCTCAATCCACCCAGATGTGTATTAAAGTTGCCACCTTAAGTTAACCATCAATTAACAATACTCACAACTGTCATGAATACACTCAAACCCAGTCCACGTCTACGAGCATAGCATAGCAATATAAGCGACGTAGAAGTAACTCCCAAAGGTTTGATAATAAACAGGTGAATAGGTACTACCTCAACTACTTCCCAACCCATAAGTTAAATCAGATCCTAACCATGCAATTGTTTGAGGATTGATCTAGTGCAGTAAAACTAGGTAGTAAAGAGGTATGATCAAAGTGTTACTTGCCTTGCTGATGATTCGCGAAAACTAGAGACTCGTAGTAACACGCTTCGCACTCTGGGTACTCTATCGCAAACAAACAAGCATACAATAAGCAATCAAGCAAGGGCACGGGTAAAAATCAAGTAAGAGATCTAACCAGAATGTTCAACTTAAGAACTCCGGTTTGCAAAAAAAAATCAAATCAAACGAAGCAACAAATCTCAAACGGCGAAAGAAACAAGCTTCGTTTACTAATCTGGACTAAAGTCAAATTTTATAGTAGCAAACTTTGTTCAAGTTAGTTAAACAGAACGAGGGCTTCGAGGCGAAACACTAGGCGCTTGAATCGCCTAATTTCGATAAACGAGCGAAAAGATAAACTAAAACGAAAATCGGATCAGAAATCACGATCGAAAATAATCGCGGAAAATCCGAGAAAAAGAAAAACTGACGAACAGGCTAACGAACGAACGTTCCTTGTTTGCGGCTAAACGGTGAAAACCATTTGTTAAAACTAACGTATGAACGGGCGTTCGCTAAATAACTAAACGGAAAAATAAACCAAACCGGATCTAAAAAAGGATCTAGGGATCAAAAAAACCGTTCGGTTTTCTCGCGAAAACCGAGGGGTGGCGACTACCTCCGGCGGATCCGGCGAGACGGCGGCGGCGGTGCGGCTCTGGTGCGGCGGGTGGCGGCGCGGGGCGGCGAGTCCGGCGGCGTCGGCGGAGGCGGCGGTGGCGGCGGCAGCGGGCTGGCGCGGGCGGCGGCTAGGTGTCGGTGACAAAACCGGCGGATCTCGGGTAGGGGGTCCCGAACTGTGCGTCTAAGGCGGATGGTAACAGGAGGCGGGGGACACAATGTTTACCCAGGTTTGGGCCCTCTCGAGGGAGGTAATACCCTACTTCCTACTTGATTGATCTTGATGATATGAGTACTACAAGAGTTGATCTACCACGAGATCGTAGAGGCTAAACCCTAGAAGCTAGCCTATGGTATGATTGTTGTTGTCCTACGGACTAAACCCTCTGGTTTATATAGACACCGGAGGGGGCTAGGGTTACACTGAGTCGGTTACAAGGGAGGAGATCTACATATTCATATCACCAAGCTTACCTTCCACGCCAAGGAGAGTCTCATCCGGACACGGGACGAAGTCTTCAATCTTGTATCTTCATAGTCCAACAGTCCGGCCAAAGGATATAGTCCGGCTGTCCAAGGACCCCCTAATCCAGGACTCCCTCACTAGGGTTCAGCGGAGGTGGGCTGGTGGGCTGCGGGGCTCGGGTGGCGCGGCTTATAAAGCCCCCCCCCAGGCGGAGTCCCGCTCGGGTACGGCCCGGAGTCGGTTTCCCTTTTTTTTAAATAATTCTGACGTGCAGAAAAAGAAAGAAAAGAAGTACTAAACGGACTCCAAAAATCCTGAATTAAATTTTCCCCGTCCTCTAAAAATAGGCCGGACAAGGTGAACATTTATTTGGGCCTCAAATGCAATTTTGAAAAACGCAAATGTTTTTCCTAATTCAAATAAAATAGCGATAAAACTCCGAATAAAAATCTTATTTCCTTTTAACATTAAATCTCCCATATTTCTTTATTTTGAGGAAGGCATTTTATCCTCTCTCTTTTATTTTTGTAAAAGAAATATTCAAAGAGAAAATAATTAAAATCAAACGATCCTCTTTTCAAAATTCGAGAAAAACTCGAATATGAAAATAATGAAACCCCCTACTCTCTCCGTGGGTTCTTCAGTTGCGTAGAATTTCTAGGATCAAACCAAAATGCAATAAAATATGATATGCAATTATGATCTAATGTATAACATTCCAAATTGAAAATTTGGGATGTTACAAACCTACCCCCTTAAGATGAATCTCGCCCTCGAGATTCGGGTTGGCTAGAAAATAGGTGTGGGTGATCTTTCTGTAGGTCTTCCTCTCGTTCCCAGGTGGCTTCATCCTCGGTATGGTGGCTCCACTGAACATTGCAAAATTTGATAACCTTGCTGCGTGTAACTCAGCTGGCAAACTAAAGAATCTTGACTGGCTTCTCCTCGTAGGTCAAATCACTATCCAACTGTATCGCTTCCAGCGGCACTGTATCTCTCAGAGGAATATCAGCCATCTCTGCGTGGCACTTCTTCAACTGAGAAACGTGGAACACATCGTGAACTCCTGACAATCCTTCGGGAAATTCCAACTTGTAAGCAACTTCTCCCATACGTTCCAAAACTTTGTATGGTCCCACAAAACGTGGTGCTAACTTTCCCTTAACTCCAAAGCGCACCACTCCTCGAAGTGGGGATACACGAAGATACACTCTGTCTCCAACTTCGTAAACTGTCTCCTTGCGTTCTGAATCCGCATAACTCTTCTGCCTAGCCTGGGCTACCTTGAGTCTATCGTGAATCAGCTTAACCTTCTCTTCAGACTCTTTAATCAAACCTGGTCCAAACAACTGTCGGTCTCCAACTTCGTCCCACAACAACGATGTTCTGCACCTCCTTCCGTACAGTGCTTCGAAAGGGGCCATCTTCAAACTGGCTTGATAACTGTTGTTATAAGAGAATCTGCATACGGCAAATTATCATCCCAACTAGATCCATAATCTAGTGCACAAGCTCTCAACATGTCCTCCAGAATGTGATTGACTCTCTCAGTGTGGTCCATCTGTCTGCGGGTGAAAAGTTGTACTAAACTCTAGCCTGGTTCCCAAAGTTTCATGCAACTGATTCCAAAACTTTGAGGTAAACTGGGTTCCTCTATCTGATACAATGGTCCTCGGAACTCCATGCAGACATACGATCCTGGTCATGTATATCTTTGCCAACTTAGCACTGGTGTAAGTGGTCTTCACTGGGATGAAATGAGCTACTTTCGTCAAACGATCGACTACAACCCATATCGAGTCATAGCCTGAATGAGTCCGAGGTAATCCCGTAATAAAATCCATGCCTAGCTTATCCCACTTCCATTCGGGTTTCGGCAATGGTTGTAGCAATCTTGCTGGCTTCTGATGCTCGGCCTTCACTCTCTGACATACATCACAAACTGCTACAAACTCTGCAATATCCTTCTTCATTCCGGTCCACCAGAAACTATCCTTCAAATCCAGATACATCTTGGTATTTCCTGGGTGAATCGAATATGGCGAATCATGGGCCTCTTGCAGAATCAACTTCTTGATCTCCTGATCATTCGGCACATATACGCGGTCCTCAAAGCATAAGGTATCGTTCTCATCGTCACGAAATCCTTTAGCCTTTCCTTTACTCATTCTTTCCTTTATTTCGGCAATCTCCTTGTCCGTCTTCTAAGCTTCTCTGATCTTATCCATCAAAGTAGACTGAATCTCCAATGATGCTACATAGCCTCTCAGAACTATCTCCAAACATAGCTCACGAAGGTCATCTGCCAACTCCTTGGGTAACTCTCCGGTCATGAGTGTATTGACATCACTTTTGCGGCTCAACGCATCGGCTACTACGCTAGCCTTTCCGGGATGCTAATGCAACCTCCTATCATAATCCTTAATTATTTCTAACCATCTCCTCTGCCTCAGATTCAACTCCTTCTACATGAAGATATACTTCAAACTCTTGTGATCCGTGTATACCTCACAATGGTTTTCGATGAGAAAATGTCTCCAAGTTTTCAACGCATGCACCACGGCTGCTAACTGCAAATCATGCGTACCATATTTTAACTCATGGGGTTTAAGCTGTCGTGAGGCATATGAAACAACTCTTCCCTCCTGCATGAGTAGGGCTCCAAGTCTTCGACGAGAAGCGTCACAATACACTTCGTAATCCTTGCGTTGATCTGGCAGAATCAACACCGGTGATGTAACCAAGCATTTCTTCAACTCCTGAAAACTGGCCTCACATTCCTCAATCCATTTGAACTTGGTGTCCTTCTTGAACAACTCCGTCATAGGCTTTGCAATCTTTGAGAAATATTCAATGAACCTCCGGTAGTATCTTGCGAGTCCAAGAAAACTCCGGATCTCTCCAACTGCCGTGGGTGACTCCCAATTTGTCACAGTGACAACTTTGGTGGGGTCTACCGCTATTCCTTCTCCGGATATAACATGTCCATGGAATCCAACTTCCTTCAACCAAAACTCACACTTGCTGAATTTGGCGTATAGCTGATGTTCTCTGAGTTTTCCAAGTACTAAACGCAAATGCTCTTTATGTTCTTCTTCATTCTTCGAGTAGACCAGAATATCATCAATGAACACCACGACGAACTTATCCAAAAACTCCATAACACCTTGTTCATCATGTTCATAAAATAGGCACGTGCGTTAGTTAGGCCAAATGACATAACGGTATACTCGTATAGCCCGTACCTCGTGGTAAAAGCTGTCTTAGGTATATCCTGCTCTCGAATCTTCAGCTGGTGGTACCCTGATCATAGATTGATCTTGGAAAACACCTTAGCTCCTTGCAGTCTGTCAAACAAATCATTGATTATCGGCAGTGGGTACTTGTTCTTGATCTTCACCTCATTCAATCCTCGATAATCAACAACCATCCTTAACGATCCATCCTTCTCCTCCACTAGAAGTACTGGGGATCCCCAAGGTGACGAACTTGGGTGAATATAACCTTTATCCAGTAACTCCTTAATCTGCTTCTTAATTTCCTCCGAATCCTTTGCGGGCATTCTGTACGGTCTCTTAGATATTGGCCCTGTGCCTGGCAAAAGCTCAATCAAAAACTCAATGTCTCTCTCTGGTGGCATGCCTGGCACCTCTTCTGGAAATACATCTGGAAAATCCTTCACCACTGGTACTTCCTCCTGTACAACTCCTGATAAGGAATTTACTTGAGTCCTATTCGGCACATGTCGGGATACATACTTGATCCTTCTTCCTTCTGGGGTGGTGAGTAAGATCGACTTACTGGCGCAGTCAATGCTCCCTCCATACTTCGATAACCAATCCATGCCTAATATCACATCCAATCCTTGTGACTCCAATACTATTAGGTCTGCAGGGAACAGGTAGTTACCAATCCTTAATGGTAACCGATCACACCATAGGCTAGCCATATACTCTGCTCCTGGCGAGGTTACTAACATGGGTGACCTAAGAGCTTGGGTTGGCAGCTTAAACTTATCCACGAATCCCCTTGATATGTATGAATGCGATGCACCAATATCAAAAAGTACGACTGGAGTAAATGACTTAACGAAAAACTTACCTATTACTGCATCTGGCTGGGCTTCAACCTCCTCCACGTTAACGTGGTTCACTTGTCCCCTGTTGAAAGGGTTCGGCTTCTTCCCAAAGCTTCCATTGCCGTTTCCATTCTTAGCTTCAGGACACTCATTGGCGTAATGTCCGGTCTTCTGGCACTTGTAGCAAGTAACGTGGCTTAGATCTTTCTTGGCGGGTGTTGCCGGGTTGGAACGGTTCTGTCTGCTGCTTCCTCCATTACCATTCCCATTCTAGGGGCCACTATGGTTGTGTGAACTTCCTCCATTATGAGTGTGACCTCCATGGTTATGAACAAGTCCTCCCGAGTTCGGGGTGAAACAGGGTCTCTGCTGAGCTCCAGAATTATACTGTCCATACTTCCTCTTGTGGCTGTCAATCTGCTGCTGCTTCCCTTCAAGCATGAGAGCTCTATCCACCAACTCCTGGTAGTTATTGAAATTTTCCACCATCAACTGCATGCTCAGCTCATCATTCAGTCCTTCCAGAAACTTCTCCTTCTTAGCTGCATCTGTAGCGACGTCATCCGGGGCATAACATGCTAGCTTACTAAAGTCATCCACATACTGGCCAACAGTGCGCGCTCCTTGGCGTAAGTTGTGAAACTCATGCTTCTTCATGGGCATAGCTCCTACTGAAACATGGGCAGTACGAAAAGCCTGCTGGAACTGGTCCCATGTCACAGTGTCAATGGGGTAAGTGACTATGAAATTCTCCCACCATGATGCTGCGTGTCCATCTAGCTGATGTGCGGAAAAACGCACTCTCTCCGCATCTGTGCATCCTGCAGTAGTCAACTCCCTTTCAATCTTGCGGAGCCAAATATCTGCAACAATCGGCTCGGTGCTACTGGAGAACACCAGCGGATTCAGCCTAAGAAAACGGGCTAAGTGATCAACTGGTGGTGGTGGTGGGTTGTTGTTGTTGTTGTTCCCCTGGTTCTGATTCTGGACTAGTATCTGCATCAATGCATTCTGCTGCTGGATCAACTGAGTGAGCTCCGGTGGGAAAGCAAATCCATTGTCGCATCTCGGAGGCATCTACTAGGTTTAGAAAAGATGAGAAAACATAGTAGAATGAGGTCTAGGGGGAAGACACTACCCATATGCACATGAGACAAACACAAACATATCACTCAATCAAATCAAACAAGGGCATACAATCGGTCTAGAACTATCGTTACAAAAGTGCTCGGACTATACTATATACATGTTGGAATACTACTACTGATATGGTGGTCGACTAGAAAAATTGATCGGTCGAAGACTCCATGATATCTGCTCGAGCTTCATCAACATAGTCATCATCGCTATCGTCAGTGTCCGAGTCAGTGTCGTCGATGATGATGTAGTTCTCCGGGCAAGTGGAATCGTCGTCTTCTCCTCCTGGCGCGAGGTCTCCCATGAAAACTCCGATCTTCTTTATCAGGTCGTCATTCTTGTCCACTAGTACGACAATTTCCTCCTCATAATCTTCGCGTGCAGCCTTGAGTTCTTCCTCCAGCTCCGTGATCCTTGTCATTGCCTTCTTCAAATCCATCACGCCTGCGCACATCTGGTTCTCCTGGCGACGAATGTGCTGGTTCAACCCCTGGATGAAAGCTACAATGGATCTATCCTTCCTGGTGCTAATCATCTCCCATTGCTCATCTCGGCGCCCACAAATCTTGTAGATAGTATCCTTGAGATCCTTGTGGTAAACTTCTCCAATGCGTCCCATGGTGGTGTGGGCTGCCATACTCTTTCCTAGACTCCAGGTTGGTGCATCAAAGGAAAACTCTGTGGGCTCAGTGACTGGCATGAATGTCCGTCCTGGAACTTGAACTTGAATCATCCAGCGCTCCTCTTCTGGTAAAGTGGCATTGTAAGTCCCTGTGAAGCTTTGTATTCCAATGTTCAGGTACCTAGTAACTTCCTTCAAGTGGCGTCCAAAAGGGGTGTCTTCATCCGGTTGCGTGAACTTGATCCTTGCATCCGCCATACTAAAGAATGGAAAATGGAGAGGAGCCAGAAATGAGAAGAGAGTAGTGATCTAGGGCTTTAGCATAGTGGTCTTGTCCTACAGTCAACCTGGCTCTGATACCATCTTGTAGCGATCAGACCTCAAACAGTCTAATCTCTGTGCATCAGTGTCATCCCTGGATCGGTAATGCTGACACGCATAGTACTTGAAGGATTTATAATAGAGTAGCAATCACACACTTATTACATCGAATGCCTCAAAAGAGAGCTTATTACAATAAATATGGCTTAAGGCCATCTAATACGATAACAACGGAAGGCTTGGAAGATAAAGTGAGTCCATCAACTCCAACGGCATCACTGAGTGAAAGATCACAACCTAAGGCTCCTTACTCGTCGTCTGAAAAGTCTGGAACATGATACGTTGCAGCCCGAAAACGGGTCAACAATGGAATATGCTGGCAATGTAACACAAGAGAGTAGTAAACAGAATATGGCTGGTGGAGGCTGTATGGTTAATATGTTTTGCGAAAAGCCAATCTTTCCCTACAACAAAAGGAATATATTTTATTTAACTATCGGTGGTTGTTAAACATTGAGAATGGTAAACCCCATCTCAATCCCAATTAAAAGTAAATAATATCCCAATCAAATTTTATAACTAAGAGTGATGAGATCCACATGATAATCCAAGAACCAGATACTCAAGATGTCCATAACCGGGGACACGGCTAACCATGATTAGTTTGTACACTCTGCAGAGGTTTGCGCACTTTTCCCCACAAGACTCGATCTCCTCCGTTGGATTTCTCGCACTACATGGTGTTTGAGAAACGGATGACCGAGACACAGTCTTTCAGAAGCATTAACTCTTTTGATGGGTAGACCGTACCACCTACATCCCCTACATCTGCTAGTCTAACACTGAAAGAGGTCACACAACATACTCAACTATCCCAGAGCCCATAATGGCTTGTGGCTGCACACAGAAGTTTCTAGCATGAATAATCTCATGATCCCTTTGGGCCTGGGTTGCAGTCCATAGGAAAAAACACACGGTACCCCGGGATTTCCAAAAATACAGGCAATCAGTAGATTCCCCAGGTGCCTCAATCCACCCAGATGTGTATTAAAGTTTCCACCTTAAGTTAACCATTAATTAACAATACTCACAATTGTCATGAATACACTCAAACCCAATCCACGTCTATGAGCATAGCATAGCAATATAAGCGACGTAGAAGTAACTCCCAAAGGTTTGATAATAAACAGGTGAATAGGTACTACCTCAACTACTTCCCAACCCACAATTTAAATTAGATCCTAACCATGCAATTGTTTGAGGATTGATCTAATGCAATAAAACTGGGTAGTAAAGAGTATGATCAAAGTGTTACTTGCCTTGCTGATGATCCACGAAAACTAGAGACTCATAGTAACACGCTTCGCACTCCGGGTACTCTATCGCAAACAAACAAGCATACAATAAGCAATCAAGCAAGGGCACGGGTAAAACTCAAATAAGAGATCTAACCAGGAAGTTTAACTTAAGAACTCCGGTTTGCAAAAAAAATCAAATCAAACGAAGCAACAAAACTCAAACGGCGAAAGGAACAAGCTTCGTTTACTAACCTGGACTAAAGTCAAAGTTTACTGTAGCAAAATCTTGTTCAAGTTAGTTAAACAAAAAGAGGGATTCGAGACGAAACTCTAGGCGCTTCAATCGCCTGATTCTGATAAATGAGCGAAAAGATAAACTAAAACGAAAATCGGATCAGAAATCGCGATCGAAAATAATCGCGGATAATCCGAGAAAAAGAAAAACTGACGAACTGGCTAAAGAACGAACATTCGCTGTCTGCGGCTAAAAGGTGAAAACCGTTCGGTAAACCGGGCGTTCACTAAATAACTAAACCGAAAAATAAACCGAACCAGATCTAGGGTTCGAAAAAAAACCATTTGGTTTTCTCACGAAAACCGAGGCGGTGGCGACTACCTCCGGCGGATCCGGCGAGACGGCGGCGGCGGCGGTGCGGCTCCGGTGCGGCGGCGTGGGGCGGCGGGTCCGGCGGTGCGGCGGGCGGCGTCGGCGGCGGCGGCGCGCGGCGCAGGCGGCGGCGGGCTGGCGCGGGCGGCGGCTAGGGTTCGGCGGCGGTGGGCTGGTGGGCTGCGGGGCTCGGGTGGCGCGGCTTATAAAGCCCCCCCCTCCCGGGCGAAGTCCCGCTCGGGTACGGCCCAGAGTCGGTTTCTCTTTTTTTTTAAAAATAATTCCGACGTGCAGAAAAAGAAAGAAAAGAAATACTAAACCGACTCCAAAAATCCTGAATTAAATTTTCCCCGTCCTCTAAAAATAGGCCGGACAAGGTGAACATTTATTTGAGCCTAAAATGCAATTTTAAAAAATGCAAATGTTTTTCCTAATTCAAATAAAATAGCGATAAAACTCCGAATAAAAATCTTATTTGCTTTTAACATTAAATCTCCCATGTTTCTTTATTTTGAGGAAGGCATTTTATCCTCTCTCTTTTATTTTTGTAAAAGAAATATTCAAAGAGAAAATAATTAAAATCAAACGATCCTCTTTTCAAAATTCGAGAAAAACTCGAATATGAAAATAATGAAACCCCCAACTCTCTCCGTGGGTCCTTGAGTTGCGTAGAATCTCTAGGATCAAACCAAAATGCAATAAAATATGATATGCAATGATGATCTAATGTATAACATTCCAAATTGAAAATTTGGGATGTTACACTCACCCACACCTGCTGTTATTCTCTGGCGACGGCAAACGAACCAGTAAACCCTCGTACGGTCGTACTCCCCTCCGCGTGGGAAACAACTGCCGAGACTTCCCTGCCTCCATGTCGTTCCCTTCCTAGGCCTCGTCGTCGTCCACCGCCCTGGTGCTCTCGGCGCGGCGTGGTCAACGTGGTCATGGAACGGCTTCCATCGGACGTGGACTGTACGTGGAGAGGCTGACAGCTGGGACCACGACGGCAGCAAGGAAGTGCCTCCTTATTACGCAGAAAATAATGATTCCTCCACCTGACAGCAGGGACCCACCAGACGGGCCACCGTATTTCGTGAAAAAAAAAACGTTTCCCCCTGACTGCTGGGACCCACCGGACGGGCCACCGTATTGTGCAAAAAAACGTTCCCCCCGCTGTCAGCTCAGACCCACCGGAATTGCCTCCTTATTACGCACAAAAAAATGAATACTCCCCCTGCTGGTTGGGACCCACCTTGGTGGGAGGCTGACTTGTGGGGCAACTATGTTGACGGGGGCGGAGTGCTTTGTCAACTTAGTAAATATGAACGAGTCTAGCTCCAGTGACCGTACGATATCCAACCAACGGCCGTAGTGCTTCTTCAACCTCTGGTCTTGTTGCTCCAGCCGCCCAAAGCAGCGCCGGTCGTGCCGCATGCTCCTGCCTCCCATGGCCGGCTGTGCTGCCGCGGAGGCCTCACCGCCCCCTACTATTCCCACCGCTGGCCAAGCCATCCCTCTGCTCACCCACACCCCCTGTTATTTTGCAGTGATGGCAGCCTCACACCGCAGCGAACCAGTGAACCCTCGTACACCTCTAAGCGTGGGCATCCACTGCCGCGTCTTCCCCGGCTCCGCGTCGTCCCCTTCCTAGGCCTCGCCGTCGTCCACCGCCCTGGTGCTCTCGGCGCGGCATGGTCAACGTGGTCAAGGAACAGCTTCCATCGGACATGGACTGTACGTGGAGAGGCTGAGAGCTGGGTCCACGGCCGCAGCAAGGAAGTGCCTCCTTATTACGCGCAAAATAATTATTCCTCCACCTGACAGCGGGGACCCACTGGACGGCCACCGTATTTCATGAAAAAAAATGTTTCCCCCTGACAGCTGGAATCCACCAGCTACATCTTCGCACGCAAGGAAGTGCGTCTAGGAAAAAAAAAGATTCGCCCCCTGACTGCTGGGACCCACCAGCTACATCTTCGCACACAAGGAAGTGCGTGACAGTCGGGACCCACCTGGTCGAAGCGTACGTAGCGTTGTCATTCTGGTCGCGAACGTGCACGTACATACTAGTCAATGTAGAGGCGCGCACGTGTCATAGTAGAGGCGCGCACATAGGATGTACACGTACATACAACAGCCAGTGTGCAAGAAAGAAAATACGGCCACGTACGTACATATGGGCAGGGTCTCGAACGCCTACTCGCGCGTACGTACGGCCAGGGCTCGTGTACATGGCTGGGTCGGAACGGAGAAACAGCATCGTCGTCGTGTTCATGGGGACCCAACCGGCTGGGTCGGAACGGAATACGTCGTCGTGTTCATCGGGAGGGCTTGGACGGAACAACCGATGGAAACGAGGCCTGGCGTATCGCAGAACGAAGGAAACGTCCTTGTGTTCGATCGGCCACATTCGAAACAGGATCCTGTTCATCGGGAGGGGTCTGGCGTACCGCAAAACGGAGGAAACGGACCTCCTACGGTCGAAAAGGGGGTGTTGTTGATCCGGGGGGTGTGGCGTACTGCAAAACGAAGGAAACGGACTTGTGTTGGAGCGCTACGGTCGAAACGGGGGTCCTCTTCATCGGGTGGGGTGTGGCGTACCGCAAAACGAGACTCCACAGGATACTGTTCATCTCCACCGTCGACCCCCTCCAGCCTCCACGGGCTATTGTTCATCCACCGTCGACCTCCTCCAGCCTCCACCTGCGACTGTTAATCCACGGACTCCTGTTCATCCAGCCTCCACCGCACGCTATTCCACCAGCTACTGTTCAACCAGCCCTCTGCACGGGCTCCGGCTCAACCACCCCTCCACGGGCTACTGTTCATCCAGCCCTCCACCGTCTACTGTTCATTGCCCTCCACAGGGTGGTCCTGTTCATCCAGCCCTCCACGGGCTCCTGTTCATCCAGCCCAACCGGCTCGATAGATCGGGGTCCTGTTCATCCAGAGGCAACACCACGAGTTCCTGTTCATCCACCCCCACCGGGAACTTTTCATCCAAACCCCCCTAGCAATGCTCACTGTTCATCCAGAGGCAGCATCGATCGGCTTCAGTTAGCAGCAGTAGCGAAGGAATTGCTCGATCGGGTTCAATTAACAGCCATCGATCGATCGCTCGGGTTAAGTAACGCGTAGCCTGCAGTGCAATCTCTCGGGTTCAGTTAGAGCCCAACGCCTCGCTCGGGTTCCGTTAGAGCCCAACGCCTCGCACCCCCGTGCACGCGTGTACGAGAGAAACACGCAATCCTCCGTGCATCGCTCGGCCCCGACCACCCACCGTAACCGGGAACACCCTGATATTTTCCTCGCCCTCGCTTCTACCACGGTTTTTTCCGTCATGGACGGCCCAAAGAATGTCATGCAGCTGCGTCTCCGGCCCGCCCAGGACGAAAAGCCCATAGAAGTAGGACCCCACCACATCTATGATGATACCGGGTTTTGTCACAATTATCGTCATAGAAGTGTCATAAGTATGACATAAATTTTTTTCGTTCAGCCCAAAATGTCACGGATGTGTCTTTTTTTGTAGTGTAGGCTCGGCAAGTTTAACCTGAGTATTCTGCATGTGCAAAACTGTCTTACACCCGTTGTAGATGAACGTTGAGCTTATCACACCCGATCATCACGTGGTGTCTAGGCACGACGAACTTTGGCAATGGTGCATACTGAGGGAGAACACTTTTACCTTGAAATTTAGTGAGAGATCATCTTATAATGCTACCGTCAAACAAAGCAGAATAAGATGCATAAAGGATAAACATCACATGGAATCAATATAAGTGATATGATATGGCCATCATCATCTTGTGCCTTTGATCTCCATCTCCAAAGCACCGTCATGATCACCATCGTCACCGGCGCGACACCTTGATCTCCGTCGACGCATCATTGTCGTCTCGCCAACTATTGCTTCTACGACTATCGCTAATGCTTAGTGATAAAGTAAACCAATCACAGGGCGATTGCATTGCATACAATAAAGCGACAACCATATGGCTCTTGCCAATTGCCGATAACTCTGTTACAAAACATGATCATCTCATACAATAAATATAGCATCATGTCTTGACCATATCACATCACAACATGCCCTGCGAAAACAAGTTAGGCGTCCTCTAGTTTGTTGTTGCAAGTTTTACGTGGCTGCTATGGGCTGAGCAAGAACCGTTCTTACCTACGCATCAAAACCACAACGATAGTTCGTCAAGTTAGTGTTGTTTTAACCTTCTCAAGGACCGGGCGTAGTCACACTCGGTTCAACTAAAGTTGGAGAAACTGACACCCGCCAGCCACCTTTGTGCTAAGCACGTCGGTAGAACCAGTCTCGCGTAAGCGTACACGTAATGTCGGTCCGGGCCGCTTCATCCCACAATACCGCCGAACCAAAGTATGACATGCTGGTAAGAAGTATGACTTGTATCGCCCACAACTCACTTGTGTTCTACTCGTGCATATAACATCTACGCAGAAACCTGCCTAAGATGCCACTGTTGGGAACGTAGTAATTTCAAAAAAATTCCTACGCACACGCAAGATCATGGTGATGCATAGCAACGAGAGGGGAGAGTTTCGTCCACGTACCCTCGTAGACCATTAAGCGGAAGCGTTATGATAACGCGGTTGATGTAGTCATACATCTTCACGATCGACCGATCCTCAGTACCAAACGTATGGCACCTCCGCGTTCAGCACACGTTCAGCTCGGTGACGTCCCGCGAACTCACAATCCAGTAGAGCTCGAGGGAAAGTTTCGTCAGCACGACGGCGTGGTGACGATGTTGATGAAGCTACCGACGCAAGGCTTCGCCTAAGCACCGCTACGATATGACCGAGGTGGATTATGGTGGAGGGGGGCACCGCACACGGCTGGGAGAGATCAATGATCAACTTGTGTGTCCTAGGGTGCCCCTGCCCCCGTATATAAAGGAGCAAGGGGGGAGGCCGGTCGGCCCTGTAGGGCGTGCCAGTAGGAGGAGTCCTCCTCCTAGTAGGAGTAGGACTCCCCTCTTTCCTACTACTAGGATTTTTAAAGGAAGAGGGAGAAGGAGAAGGAAAGGGGGGCTCCGCCCCCCCCCCCTTCCTAGTTCAATTCAGACCAGAGGGGGAGGGGGCGCACGACCTGCCCTGGCCGGCCCCTCTCTCTCTCCACTAGGGCCCAACAAGGCCCATTAACCCCCGGGGTGTCCGGTAACCCCTCCGGCACTCCGGTAAAATCCCGATTTCACCCAGAACTCTTCCGATGTCCAAATGTAGGCTTCCAATATATCAATCTTTATGTCTCGACCATTTCGAGACTCCGAACTACCTTTAGTACATCAAAACATATAAACCCATAATACCGATCGTCACAAAACTTTAAGCGAGCGGACCCTACGGGTTCGAGAACTATGTAGACATGACCGAGACAGGTCTCCAGTCAAGAACCAATAGCAGAACCTGGATGCTCATATTGGTTCCTACATATTCTACGAAGATCTTTATCGGTGAAACCGCATAACATACGTTGTTCCCTTTGTCATCGGTATGTTACTTGCTCGAGATTCGATCGTCGGTATCTCAATACCTAGCTCAATCTCGTTACCGGCAAGTCTCTTTACTCGTTTCGTAATGCATCATCCCGCAACTAACTCATTAGTCACATTGCTTGGAAGGCTTATAGTGATGTGCATTACCGAGAGGGCCCAGAGATACCTCTCCGACAATCGGAGTGACAAATCCTATTCTTGATCTATGCCAACTCCACGAACACCATCGGAGACACCTGTAGAGCACCTTTATAATCACCCAGTTACGTTGTGACATTTGGTAGCACACAAAGTGTTCCTCTGGTATTCGGGAGTTGTATAATCTCATAGTCATAGGAATATGTATAAGTCATGAAGAAAGCAATAGCAGTAAACTAAACGATCAAGTGCTAAGCTAACGGAATAGGTCAAGTCAATCACATCATTCTCCTAATGATGTGATCTCGTTAATCAAATGACAACTCATGTCTATGGTTAGGAAACTCAACCATCTTTGATCAATGAGCTAGTCAAGTAGAGGCATACTAGTGACACTATGTTTGTCTATGTATTCACACATGTATTATGTTTCCGGTTAATACAATTCTAGCATGAATAATAAACATTTATCATGATATGAGGAAATAAATAATAACTTTATTATTGCCTCTAGGGCATATTTCCTTCATGGGGTAGCGGCCCCAGGTCGAGCGCGCGGGGTTGGCGTGCGCCTCCCTCACGGAGGTGGTCCAGCGGCTACCTGCGAGGCGGAGGATCCGGGGCCCTCGCGCCCAGATCTGGTGAGGAGCCGCATCGTCGGCGGAGGCGTCGCGGTGGCATGATGTCAAGGCAGCGGTGGTGCTAGCCTACGTGCAGGGTGGAGGCGCGGGCTGGGCGCGGTTACCATGCGAGGAGGCGTGTGGCTGGGCGCGGTGTGCGCCCGTGGGTGCGGCATGCTGGTCGCCGGTGCATATTTGGCAGGCGGCAGCCAGTGGTCCGTGCTCGGCGGCTCTGCGGGCAGGCCTGGACGCCACAGATCCGACCTTGGTAGCGCAAGATGGATAGTTTTCTCTGCGCTGTTCTGCTATTCTGGAGTCCAGGGGGCCGGAAGGAGACGGCTGCTGGTCAGAGGTCCATGGCTGGCGGCCCGGGAGGAGCTCTGCCGACTGCTGGTGGTGCCCGGTTGCCGCTTGTTGGAGCAGGGTGGCTCCGCCGCGGTTGGATGCGGGGTGCAGGACCCGATCTGGTCTCTGCAGGCCCATCATCGAGGAGGTTTGCGGGTGGCCCTACACAGCAGTGGCATGCTCGGTGTGTGGGGGGTGCACAGTCCAATGGAGTTACGGGTCGACCTCGGCCTGCTGCGTGGGAGTGGCAGCACCGAGTGAAAGCCTGGCCGGTGCTGACCGGCCGGCGACGACGACGCCCGTGGGCGTCGCTACCCTCCTTGGAGGCGTCGTCGGGAATCTTCACAGCCTCTACTCCCGGATCAAATCCTTCGGGTGAAAGCCCAGATCCTGCTACAGGGTCGGGTGGTGTCGTCGTCTTCAACGTCTTTCCTCTCTTTAGGGCGTCGTCTTGAAGAATTTGATCCCTTTGGTGCTTCCTATGACTGGAGGTACACGATGCCTTCTGTGGCAACGATGACGGTGGTGAGCAATGTTGGAGGCGCAGGTTTGGTCGTGGTAGTCGGCTCTTCTTCTCCGGCGTGTCCAGGGAATGCCTCGACTGCCTAGTGCTGTGAAGTCGAAGCCGCGGTGGGGGGCTGCTGGTATACGATGACGTGTGTGAGGTGGCTCGTTCGGTGATCCCTCGTGACGCCAACCTTGCCTTGTTTCTTTGTGGTTCATCTTCGGAGTCAGAGCTGCGTTGTCTAATGTGGATTGTATGGAGTGTTCTGTTGCAGCCATTAGGGCTGATGTTTTTCTGTTTCTTTTGATCTTCAGATCTCCTGGTCCTAGGACCTTCACCACCTTGTTGTTTCCGTTGCTTTCTGCTATTATCAATGAATGCCAGTGACGCTGGATCTTTCAAAAATTATCATGTTGTGAAATTTTCACTATAATTTAATACATAATTTTAGGGCATGTTCAATGATTGATCAGATGATTTTACCTTCTTTATTTCACACTACTTAGATAGGACAAAAAGTTCTGAAATACATTGCCTCTTAGTATCATCTGAATTCAATAACCGCTTATATGCATCAAATAATATATGTTTCCCAAATGTATTGAAATAAGGTGGGATGAAAATATGGCATCTCACATGATTACATGCAACATGAGAGCTCCACCCCTCCCACCCCACCGTAACCCTAGCCGCCACCCTCCGGTGATCTCCACCTCCAACCATGGAAATCACCATCCGATCCAACCATTCTCTCCGACATTCTGGTTTACCCCCTTGGGGTTTCATCTCCATGGCGGTTCAGGCTTCCATTGCTCTTGGTTTTGACTTTTCCCATGGGATGGGTCTCTCGCAAGAGATTTGGCGATCCATGACGAGCACGGTGCACCCCAATGATGGTTCTCGTCATTTCATCATGGTGGTTTCTTTTGCAAGGCATAATTTCAGCCTGACTGAGGAGAATGTTGCCCTAGCTCTTGAGGCGGCGATTGGTGGATATTGTTCTTCATTGAAGGTATCATGTTTATGTGATCGTGTTTTCTCCTTTCATGTCTCATGCAAAGAGGTTGCTTTTTTCATCTTGCATCAACACAATCACGTCTGCCCTCAATTCAAGTGTCATTTTCATCTTTGGGGTCATGGAGGACCGGACTGGACTAAGGAGTTTAGATCTTGGCAAATTGAATGCAATGATGAATGGATCCTAGTTAGTCCGTCTAAACGTAGGGCATGTCTAGGCCTAGCTGCAATGTTGCATGCCCCTGCAAAATCTTCTTTGCGTTCTAAGGATGGTAATCATCCTCACAAAAGTTTGCGCTTTGCTACTTTTCTTAATTATGATGCATGCAAAGGATATCGTTATAATGCTACTTCTGAAGACATCCTTACAGTTCAGCAAGATGCGGGTTACAATCTTGATCCCCAGGAATTGCTAGTTTCAAATGGCAGTTCCTTATCCCGTGAGCATGTTTCACAAGTTGATAGCTCACCGCCGGTGGCCTCCTCACCGGCGACGGTGTTGGGATTACAGTTTGGATCAGTTTCGCCAGCTGCCCGTCCTTCTCGGGATACGGTTCCAGATAATAACCGTAGGATAATGTTTTCGCCTGATATTATTTCTGTCACGTATCCTTCTATGGGCTCTATGCAAAACCCTTTAGTCCTATCGGATGATGACTTGGATGATGATGGGCTTTGCACTACCCCACCTAGTACTTTATTGGGCCCCGATATCCCAGGCAACCCGGTTCAATCGCCATTCAAGTCACCATTGGAAATTGTTCGTGGTCTGCAAGGTTTAGACGAAGTGATTGAAGAAATTGTTGCAAAAGTTTGGGATCGCCCATGTTGTTTGGGTATGGGACATACTTGGACTTTCCAGCTCAGTCACGTCAAAAAAGGTTGCACGCGATCACCTCCCAATTTAAAGATTTGGGTTCCCAAACGTAGCAGCCCAACTATCAACCTCGAGCCTCGTGCCTTCAACCACACTCCGGACCTTTCGTGCTCGCAAACAGTACAAAGATCCCCTGCCAAAAACCCTGCCCCCCGCTCTGCAGCCTGGTTATTCCACACCTCCATCATCAAGCCGCACACCACCCAATCTCTCTGCTCCGCCTCCACCACCACCGTCCATGGTGAACTACAAGCACGATCCGCGTCGCTTCTTGCCGGCGGGTCATGACATCGTGGATGCTAGTCCGCAGCTGTCAGATTTCGGGTTCCGGCAAACCCTTGTAAGGTTCGAACTCTGGGAAGCGCACGAAGAACTCTCTCTCTCTAGCTCGCTCTCTCAACGATCCCACGGCCTAGCTCGAAGAGCTCGAATAACAAGAGTAACAGAGGTTTATACTGGTTCGGGCCACCTCGAGGTGTAATACCCTACTCCAGTGTGGTGGTGGATTGCCTTGAGGGGCTGAGGATGAACTAGTACAGTGGATGAACAGCCTCGGGAGGTGAGGTGTTCTTGAGCTCGATGAGCTGGCGAGTGTGAGGAAGATCTGAGTGATCCGTGCCTCTAGCCCCCCTTCATATGGCGGTGGCTAGTCCTATTTATAGAGGCCATGGTCCTCTTCCCAAATGTTAGGCGAGAAGGGATCCCACAACGGCCAAGTTTGAAGGGAGACAACTAGTACAAGCTATCCTCACAAAAGGTGGTCTTCGCCTGCCAAAAACTCTAGTGGTGATGCTGCTGTGGGCTCCGCGATGACTTCCATCCAGCAGTCCTGGTGGTCTTGGTCTTGTTGCACCAATACGGAAACCTTTGCCTCATGCCTCGGGACTCCTCGCCTATGCCTGCCTCTTTAGCACCAAAGAGGAAACTGGTACAGTACGCCCACTGGCGCCCACCTGGCCTTGGTCGTCACGGCTCATGTCACGTGAACCTCGCGAGGTGCCCCTCGCATAGATATCTCCGCTCGTAGGGAGCCAACCTAGTGAGGCTGCCCCCAGGGAGGTCTTGGTGGCGTCCGCCTCGTGAGGCTTGGCCCCTCGTGAGGGTCTTGAGCTACTGCTCCTGAAGCTGGGCCATACAAGGCCGTTGGTAGAGCCATGCCACGAGCCGCAGGCAGGCAAGTATGGGCACCCCCGGTCCCAGAACGCCGGTAGCAGCGGTTGCCGTGCACGTTCTACACACCGGCCCGCTCCCCTCCCGGCCGCCATGAATCCTACATAGTGGGGATTGTCGAGCCCATACCACAGCCGGAGGACGTGCCTCTCCTCCGCTAGCAGGTCAGAGACTTCATAATCGATGAGCTACAACTGCCAGTTTTATCCTCTCAGACTTGGTTGCAAGCTGTCGGCCTGTATCAGATGTAAGACTCGGTTATTCATAGTGCACTGGTTAATCATGCACCCTGGCCGCTTGGTTTAGATCAGCATGGAGAGGAGATTTTTGTTAGATTCATTAACCATGATGATGGGGAGGGTTTTCGAGCCCTGCAAGGACATAGAACTGGTTGGCTCATGTTTATTGGTGTCCCTCTAGATTATCGCAATGAAGAGATTCTTTCTGAGGTTGTGGGTACTTTTGGGGAATTTCACTATTGGAACCATGAGGATGATCGTCTAGTCTGTTCCTTGGTCTATGCATTCTTCCCTAACAATTTGCTTGTGCCAAGAGATGTTGTTTTTCCAAAGTTTGCTAATGTTGGAAGTGTTGTTGTCTCATGGACCGCCTCTTGCCACATCCTCACTGCTGCATTTGGTGAACAACTACCCCAAGATGAAGATGCCATGCCCATAGATGGGAATCCTCATCCAATGCCGGGTCAGCTTCAGCCCGTTGAGAACTTCTTGGCCGTGCCACCATATCTGGCTCTTGGCTGGAATGATATACCGCAGTCCTGGCATCATGATCAGCCACAACAGCAGTAGCCCGAGCAACAAGAGGGATGGGGTCCTTGGGATGCACCAGTTGAGGAGCATGCTGTTGAGCAGCCACAGGTGCAGCAAGATCAAGCTTCCATGATTTTAAATCCTTCGATGGGCTCCCCAATGGATCATGCTCAGGTGATTGAGCCAGTGCAGGTGGGAGATGGGCCTGTTGGCCCAATTATTCAGAACCTTGAGGAGGAGGCTGTTTGCCCATTGCAACCACATAATGTGCCTGCTGCAGAGAACTTTGTTGAAAATCTTCAGATTGACAATGTTGCTGATGGTCATATGGATGAGAACCAGCTTTTGGAGGACCCTGTTGTGCCTGAACAAAATAACAATCTTGCCATTGTCCCCTACCAACCACCTCTACAGCCACCTCTCTCTGTTGGAGCTGCCAAGATTGTGTATGGCCCTGTTTTACCACCTGAAATGATCTGGCAGGGAATTTTTGAGTCATTATTGCCTTCTTTTCTGACTTCATCTCTACCCAGAGAGATGCCAATCATGGTGGATAGTTTTTCACTGAAGAGATCTTGGATACAAGCATTTCCTGAAGAATTGCCCTTTTCTTGGCCACCTACTCTGTGGAAAGCCAGCATCAGTCCTTGCCTCGGTTTCCCTCTCCTTCGAGGCCAGTGGCACGAAAGCTGAATTTTGGAGATGAGTCAAGCAACATTCCCACACAAGCAGTGTGTGTTGATAATGTACAAGCTACACTTCCTTTTGCAAGTGTTTCTGCTGCTCGAAAGAAGAGAGGCAAAAAGCCTAAATCTCTAGTGGCTCCAAGGGCTAACTTCTCTGACAGAAGAATGACTCGGAGCGCTGCAAAACTGCAGGGTTACAAGCCCACTTCTGCAATTTCAGTCAAGCCTCGGCCGCCAAGACAGCTGATAACCCACAAGTATAGGGGATCACAATAGTTTTCGAGGGTAGAGTGTTCAACCCAAATCTATAGATTCGACACAAGGGGAGCCAAAGAATATTTGAAGGTATTAGCAGCTGAGTTGTCAATTCAACCACACCTGGAGATTAATTATCTGCAGCAAGTAATCTGTAGCAAAGTAATATGATAGTTTTGATAGTAGTGACAACAGTAATAGTAACGGTAACAGTAATAGCAGTAATTTTGTAGAAAGTGTAACAGTTATGATAGCAGTAGTAACTTAGTAGAAACAATATATGATAAATTCGTAGGCATTGTATCAATGACTTGTTGGATGATATTCATCATGTGACACTTATAACCTAGGGCGATACGGCACTAGCTCAAGTTCATCGATATAATGTAGGCATGTATTCCGTAAATAGTCATACGTGCTTTATTAAAAGAACTTGCATGACATCTTTTGTCCTACCATCCCGTGGCAGCGGGGTCCATATTGGAAACTAAGGGATATTAAGGCCTCCTGTTAATAGAGAACCGGGACAAAGCATTAACACATAGTGAATACATGAACTCCTCAAACTACGGTCATCACTGGGAGTGGGCCCGGTTGTTGTCACTCCGCGGTTGCCGGATCATAATACGTAGTAGGTGACAATAACTTGCAAGATCGGATCTAAAACATGGATATAATGATAACATAGACGGTTCAGATCTGAGTTCATGGCACCCGGGCCCAAACTGACAAGCATTAAGCATAGCAAATTCATAGCAACATCAATCTAGGAACATAGTGGATACTAGGGATCAAGCCCTAACAAAACTAACTCGATTACATGATGAATCTCATCCAACTCCTCACCGACCAGCGAGCCTACGAAGAACGAAGATTCCCATCTCCGGAGGCCCAAACGGACTCCAGATCTGCCCTCTCGAGGAAGAACAGGAGGTGTCGGTGGCTCCGCCTCGTGGATCATGATAATTCTTTTTCCCCGATTTTTTCTCCAAAAATAGGAATTTATAGCGTCGGTTTCAGGGTTAGCAGGGCCACCAGGTGGGGACAACCCACCTGGGCGCGCCAAGAGAGGGGGGCGTGCCCTGGTGTGTTGTGCCCACCCAGGTGCCCCTCTCCGGCAGTTCTTGGCTCCACAAATTCTCTTTTATTATATAAAAATTCCTCATGAAGTTTCGTTCCATTTCAAGAACTTTTTTTCTGCACAAAAACGACACCATGGTAGTTCTGCTGGAAATAGCGTCAATCCGGGGTTAGTTTCATTCAAATCATGCAAATTAGAGTCCAAAACAAGAGGAAACGCGTGAGAAAAAGTAGATACGTTGGAGACATATCAACTCCCCCGAGCTTAAACCTTTGCTTGTCCTCAAGCAATTCAGTTGATAAACTGAAAGTGAGAAAGAAAAACTTTTACGGACTCTTTTGCTCTTGTTTGCATAAATAAGCTTAAACAGTACCTAGGTTTTTAGCCAATCATTATAACTAACCATGTCAACAATAACTGTCAAAGATTATAATGACTCATATCAATGACATAATCAGCTAGCGAGCAATAATAAGATATCTCAAACAGCAACACGTTGTCAAAACAACCATGATATAATATGACAATAGTGGTATCTCGCTAGCCCTTTCTGAGACCGCAAAACATAAATGCAGAGCACCTCCAAAGTTCAAGCAGCGACTAAACATTGTAATTCATGGTAGAAAAGATCCAGTCATGATGCACCCAACATTAGCTACACACAATGCATAAATCATGACAACTGTGCTCCCTCAGTTTCTGGCGCTTGTTTTTAGAAGGTGGTGACACAACATAAAAGTAAATAGATAGTCCCTTCACAGAGGGAAGCAATGATTTGGAAAGGTGCCAGAGCTCAATTTTTAAAACAGAGGTAAATAATATTTTGAGACATGCACCCTTCTCATTCACTTCACGACCATCAGTTATCAACATCTTCCATGCTAAACACGCTAGTGGCGGTTCCCAAGCGATAAAAGTAAAGGTTTTGATTCCATTGGGAGTTTTTGTTTGATTATTTCAGAGATGAACTCTTTTTCATGTTTACAGTTTGGGACTGGGCATCCCTATTACCGCCCTTTTCTCGTGCGATGACGAGTAGTGAATAAACACTCGACCTGAGAATAACCCGCTTAGCATGGAAGATATCGACCACCTACCACTAGTAGAAGAGGGCTTTGGTTCAGGCTGGGTCAGCCCATTAGTCCCGGTTCAGTCCAGAACAGGGACCCATGGGGGCACTGGTCCCGGTTCGTGAGGCCAGGGGCCTGTCGGGCCTCGTGGGGGCATTGGTCCCGGTTCGTCTGGCTCCTTTGGTCCCGGTTGGTGGGACGAACAGGGACCAATGGGCCTCGCTCCTGGCCCACCACCATTGGTCCCGGTTGGTGGCTTGAATCGGGACCACAGGCTGCGCTTTAGTCCCGGTTCATGCCACGAACCGGGACCAATGAGGTCCCTATATATACTCCTCGCCCGCGAGCAGAGCACTCCAGTGCTCTGTTTTTCTCTGGCCGGCGAGGGGAGGGCTTTGTGGTGCTCTACCTCACCTCCTATGCACATGAGGTGTTCGATGAAATGCCCGAGCCACACTAGTTAAGCTTTCTCGTCTCGAAGCTCGACCTCAAAGCTCCATTTTCCTCGAGATTTGTCTAGGTTTAGCGGCCCGTCACATCCCATTCCCGTCTTCACCGCCGTCGATCGCCCGCGCCGATCTCGTCGCCGGCACCACCGTGGTGAGCCTCTTTTTCTTATCTTCTTTCTGCAAGAAAAAAATTCTTACTTTAGATAGATACTTGTCTAATTTTCTTACTATTTTATTGCTTGTTGTTATATAGTGTGATGGTTTTGGTATCCGCCCCCGTCGGCCCTCGTCCTGTCTATGATTCGGATGTGGTATATATTATCTTTATAACTATTGGTTCATTTATTGTTTATGAAGATTATGCCGACCAACGTGACATAGATTTTATTTATCTAGGAGGTATGTGAACCGGAAATTCCAACCGACCCTATTGTTGAGAGGTTAAATTTAGTTGAAGAAGAAAACAATTTCTTGAAGGAAAAAATAAAAAAATAGAGGAGGAGAAGATGATATTGGAGTTGCATGTTGTGGATGTCGTCGATGATCACAAGATCAAGATGGATGCAATGCGCTTGAAGATTAGAAAGATTAGAAAATATGCCATTCATACCGAGGCTTGGTATCATTATGCCGTTGGATCAATTGTTACCTTGGTTGCGATTATGATCACATTTGTTTTCGCATTGAAATGTTTTACATAGTTTCAATGTATGGTTTAATTAATTAGATGCTCTGGAGAGCTATATGTTGTTAGATGAGAACTATGTATGTACTCTGGTTTTAATGTGATGATGAACTTCTATTAATTTGGTCACTTAATTATCTATTCATGATGTTCTGTAATGGTTTTTGACACACCTAATTATATATAATGCATGCAGATGAAACGGCAATGGATGTACGGTGACAGACACACCTCCGAGTACATTAAGGGCGTGCATGATTTTCTCGAAGTGGCTGAGGCAAACAAGCAGAATGGTATTATGTGTTGTCCATGCCCTAAATGTGGGAATACGAAGTCTTACTCTGACCGGAAAATCCTTCACACCCACCTGCTTTACAAGGGTTTCATGCCACACTATAATGTTTAGACGAGGCACGGAGAAATAGGGGTTATGATGGAAGACGGCGAAGAAGAAGAGGACGATGACAACTATGTGCCCCCTGAATACGGTGATGCTGCAACGGGGGAAGCTGGTAAAGATCAAGAGGAACCAGACGATGTGCCCAATGATGCTGCAACGGGGGAAGCTGCTGAAGATCAAGAGGAACCAGTGCCCGATGATGATGATCTCCGCCGGGTCATTGTCGATGCAAGGACGCAATGCGAAAGTCAAAAGGAAAAGCTGAAGTTCGATCGCATGTTAAGAGGATCACAAAAAAGGGTTGTACCCCAATTGCGAAGATGGCAACACAAAGCTCGGTACCATACTAGAATTGCTGCAGTGGAAGGCAGAGAATGTTGTGCCTGACAAAGGATTTGAGAAGCTATTGAAAATATTGAAGAAGAAGCTTCCAAAGTATAACGAATTGCCCGATAGTACATACGCAGCAAAGAAGGTCGTATGCCCTCTAGGATTGGAGGTGCAGAAGATACATGCATGCCCTAATGACCGCATCCTCTACCGCGGTGCGTACAAGGATCAGAACGCATGCCCGGTATGCGGTGCATTGCGTTATAAGATCAGACGAGATGACCCTGGTGATGTTGACGGCGAGCCCCCCTGGAAGAGGGTTCCTGCGAAGGTGATGTGGTATGCTCCTATAATACCACGCTTGAAACGTCTGTTCAGAAACGAAGAGCATGCAATGTTGATGCGATGGCACAGTGAGGACCGTAAGAAAGTGGGGAAGTTGAGAGCACCCGCTGACGGGTCGCAGTGGAGAAAAATCGAGAGAAAGTACTGGGCTGAGTTTGCAGGTGACCCAAGGAACGTATGGTTTGGTTTAATCGCGGATGGCATTAATCCTTTCGGGGAGCAGAGCAGCAGTCACAACTCCTGGCCTGTGACTCCATGTATGTATAACCTTCCTCCTTGGATGTGCATGAAGCGGAAGTTCATTATGATGCCAGTTCTCATCGAAGGCCCTAAGCAACCCGGCAACGACATTGATGTGTACCTAAGGCCATTAGTTGAAGAACTTTTACAGCTGTGGAATGGAAACGGTGTACGTACGTGGGATGAGCACAAACAGGAGGAATTTAACCTGCACGCATTGCTGTTTGTAACCATCAACGATTGGCCCGCTCTCAGTAACCTTTCAGGACAGACAAACAAGGGATACCACGCATGCACGCACTGTTTAGATGACACTGAAAGTATATACCTGGACAAATGTAGGAAGAATGTGTACCTGGGCCATCGTCGATTTCTTCCGACCAACCATCAATGTCGAAAGAAAGGCAAGCATTTCAAAGGCGAGGCAGATCACCGGAAGAAGCCCGCCATGTGTACCGGTGATCACATATTTGCTATGGTCAATGATTTACACGTAATCTTTGGAAAGTGTCCCGGCGGACTAGGTGTTCCGAATGACGCTGAGGGACACGCACCCATGTGGAAGAAGAAATCTATATTTTGGGACCTACCATACTGGAAAGACCTAGAGGTCCGCTCTTCAATCGACGTGATGCACGTGACGAAGAACCTTTGCATGAACCTGCTAGGCTTCTTGGGCGTGTATGGGAAGACAAAAGATACACCTGAGGCACGGGAGGACCTGCAACGTTTGCACGAAAAAGACGGCATGCCTCCGAAGCAGTATGAAGGTCCTGCCAGCTACGCTCTTAAGAAAGAAGAGAAAGAAATCTTCTTTGAATTCCTGCTCAGTATGAAGGTCCCGACTGGCTTCTTGTCGAATATAAAGGGAATAATAAATATGCCAGAGAAAAAGTTCCAGAACCTAAAGTCTCATGACTCCCACGTGATTATGACGCAACTGCTTCCGGTTGCATTGAGGGGGCTTCTACTGGAAAACGTCCGATTAGCCATTGTGAAGCTATGTGCATTGCTTAATGCAATCTCTCGGAAGGTGATCGATCCAGAAATCATACCAAGGCTAAGGAGTGATGTGGCGCAATGTCTTGTCAGTTTCGAGCTGGTGTTCCCACCATCCTTCTTCAATATCATGACGCACGTCCTAGTTCATCTAGTCGACGAGATTGTCATTCTCGGGCCCGTATTTCTACACAATATATTCCCCTTAGAGAGGTTCATGGGAGTCCTAAAGAAATATGTCCGTAACCGCGCTAGGCCAGAAGGAAGCATCTCCATGGGCCATCAAATAGAGGATGTCATTGGGTTTTGTGTTGACTTCATTCCTGGCCTTAAGAAGATAGGTCTCCCTAAATCGCGGTATGAGGGGAGACTGACTGGAAAAGGCAAGCTAGGAGCGGACTCAATAATGTGCAGGGACGGGCATTCTTGGTCTCAAGCACACTACACAGTTCTATAGAACTCTACCTTGGTACCCCGTCTGTCGATGAACACAAGAACAGTCTGCGCTCCAAACACCCGGAGCAGTGCGACGACTGGATTACATGTGAACACATCAGGAGTTTCAGCAGTTGGTTGGAAACACGTCTCAGAGGTGACAACACTGTTTGTGATGAGTTGTACTCGTTGTCCAGGGGACCATCTTTGACAGTATTGACTTACAAAGGATACGAGATAAATGGGAAAACATTTTACACGATCACCCAAGATCAAAAGAGCACCAACCAAAACAGCGGTGTCCACTTTGATACAGCAACCGAGAGGGGAAAGGACACATATTATGGTCACATAGTGGACATATGGGAACTTGACTACGGACATGATTTTAAGGTCCCTTTGTTTAAGTGCAAATGGGTCAATCTGTCAGGGGGCGGGGTACAGGTAGACCCACACTACGGAATGACAACAGTGGATCTGAAAAATCTTGGGTACACTGACGAACCGTTTGTCCTAGCCAATGATGTGGCACAGGTTATCTATGTGAAGGACATGTCTACTAAACCGAGAAAAAGAAAAGATAAGGAAGCGAATACATCATACGATGAGCCAAAGCGCCACATAGTTCTTTCAGGAAAAAGGGACATCGTGGGAGTGGAGGGCAAGACAGACATGTCTGAAGATTATGAAAAGTTTCATGAAATTCCTCCCTTCAAATTCAAGGCTGACCCAAGCATCCTGATAAACGATGAAGATTATCCATGGTAACGGCGCAATAAGCAAATGACACAAGCGAAGAAAAAGTGAAGACTTTCTCCTGCAACTATTATGATGATACCATGCCAACTTTGTAACAGACGAGTATGATACCATTGTCTGTTTTGTACACGAAGTGCATCCAGTTTTTGCCGTAAAGCTCTCAACTTTCTTGCACTTGCTATGTGGATGAAATGATGATACCATGCCAACTTTCAACCTTTTCAGAGTTCATTTGAAATGCTTTTCAATTTAAGGGTCTTATAGCTCAAAATAATCAATAAATGCATGAAAAATAACAAATGAAGTCAGAAAGGGTTGAAAATTGATGATGTGGCTTTGAATGGTGCATTTCGAACACACAAAAAGTCAGGAGTTCAAATAAATTTTAAAAAATGAAATCCCTTTGTAACAGACGAGTTTCCGTATGAAATCCTCATACTTTGAACGAGATTGTCCGTTTTGTACACGAAGTGCGTCCAGTTTTTGCCCTAACGCTCTCAACTTTCTTGCACATGCTATGTGGATGAAATGATGATACCATGCCAACTTTCAACCTTTTCAGAGTTCATTTGAAATGCTTTTCAATTTTAGGGTCTTATAGCTCAAAATAATCAGTAAATGCATGAAAAATGGTGCATGAAAAATAAAAAATAAAATAAATAAGTAATTAGAAACAAAATAATAAAAAATATAAGTAGAAACAAAATAAAATAAACTTTAATAACATAAATAAAATTTATGAAACTAAAATTATCAAAGTATTTTCTGTTCAAAACATTATAAGCAACCTCTAGTATTATTGAAACTAAAGTTATATAAAATTGATGCAACTAAAATTATCAAAGTATTTTCTGTTCAAAATCATTGAAAGCAAAAAGAATTTTGATAAAGAACTTTTTTTGTTAGAAACTTTAATAGCAAAAAGAATTATAATAAAGTAAAATAAATAAGTAATTGGAAACAAAATAAAATAAATAAGTTTTTTGTTGTAAGTAGAAACAAAAAAAATAAAGCAAAAAAGAAAACAAAAAAACAGGCAAAAAATAAAAAATATGCCACCTACTGGGCCACCACGGCCTGAATATGACTAGAAACCCATCGATGGGCCAAGATTCAGGCCCGCAGAAGGCCCAGTAGGCCCATCAGGCATAGCAGTGACAATTAGGCCCGTAAGCCTGCAATGGAGAGGAGCTCAAGAGGGGAGCGGCAGTGGGGCTTATAAACCACTGCGCGCCCCTCTCAACTAGCGAGGTGGGACTAAACTTTCGACGCGGGCGCAGCAGCACAAGGCCTTTGGTCCCGGTTGGTGGCACCAACCGATACTAAAGGGGTGCATTGGTACCGGTTCGTGGCACTAACCGGTACCAATGCCCCCCCTTTAGTCCCGGTTGGTGCCACCAACCGGGACCAAAGGCCGCCGCTTCCCGCCCTTTGGGCTGCTGAAAAGAGGCCTTTGGTCCCGGTTGGTGACACCAACCGGGACTAAAGGTGGCATTGGTACCGGTTTGTGCCACCAACCGGTACCAATGGGTTTGCTATATAAGCCAGCACTAGTGAAAATTTCGTCAGTTCTTCAATCCCTCCGACGACGCCGCCAGGCTGCCCGAGCTCGCCCGCGCCCTCGCCGTCGCCGCACCCTCGCCGTCGCTCGCGCCCTCGCCGTCGCCGCGGCCTCGCCCGACGTCGTCGCCGCGCGCCGTCCCTGCCCCGACGCGCGCCGCCCTACCGCGCCCCGACCCGCCCCGCCGTCGCCGTCGCCCGCGCCCGTCGTCGCCGCCGCCCACGCCCTCACCCGACGTCGTCGCCACGCGCCGTCCCTGCCCCGACGCGCGCCGCCCCTGCCCCGCCGCGCGCCGTCCCTGCCCCGACGCCGTCTCCGCGCCACTCCGCGCGCCCCTGCTTGCCCCGATGCCGCCCGCCGCGCGCTCCTCCCTCTGTCAGCACCGCGCCTCTGCCGGCCCCTCCGCCGTGCTATTTTTTACATGTTTTTAGATTTTCATATATGTATGTATGTATTTTTTAGATATATGTATTTTTTTATGTATGTTCATATATGTATGTATGTATTTTTACATGTTTTTTGTATGTATGTATGAATTTTTTCAATTGTAATGATGTTTTAAAAATACAAATATGCAAAAGTTAGATTTTTAGAAAAGTTTTATCTATATATGTTCTCTGATTTAGTACATTTTAGGTTAGTTTCATTTTTAGAAAAGTTTTATATATTTAGGAAGAAGGAATAGAAGGAAGAAGAAGGAAGAAGAAAAAGTTTTATATATGCAAAAGTTACATTTTTAGAAAAGTTTTATATATCTAGCTAGGAAAGGAAGAAGAAGAAAAAGAATGAGAGGAAAAAGGAAAATAAGAAGAAGAAGAAAGGAGAAGAAGAGGAGAGGAAGAAGATGAGAAATAAATAAGAAGAAGAAAAAAGAAGAAAAAGAAGAGAAGAAGAAGAAAGGAATAGAGGAGACGAAGAGAAAATAGAATATTCTATTTTCTCTTCTTCTCCCCTATTCCTTTCTTCTTCTCCTCTTTTTTCTTCTACTTTTTTTTCTTCAATCTTCTCCTCTATTAATATCTTCTTCTCCTCTTTTTCTTTCTTCTTCGTCTTCTTATTTTTTATCGGATATGTCGTTGTCGATATACCCCGTGTCCCGATAACTTCAACACGAGGGGGGGTCGACCTACCCCCTCCCCGATAACATTATTTTCCCATGTATGTATGTCGTCGTTGTTGATATAACCCCCTCCCGGATAACTTCGACCATGATAACTTATACCACGGGAGCACCCCCCGGCCCTCTCGCTCGACCAAAACTCTCGAGGACACCCAAACCCTAGAAAAAAACGATGTCGGTCTCCTACCCCCTCCCGCCGCGCCCCTACCCTTGAAGCGTTGCTGAGGCCACCCCAAACCCGGAATAAGCTAGGTCTACGTTAGCACTAATATATCCACCTGCTGTCATGTTTGTGTAATAATTGCCATGCTGTAATATTTGCAGAAACAATGGAGCACGGACGAGACGAGGAAGCCGAAGAGGTGTTGGGTGACATAATCTTAGCCGGAGGTGATGTGTTTTCGTATCTTAACGACAATGATGGTCTGGAAGAACAGGGTGAAGAAGCAGGCTACGGTGATCGAGCACAACTTCGGTGAAGGGACGAGGCCCGAAGAGAAAGTTGCGCTCGGATGAAAGGTTTGAGATCACAGCAATCGCGTGCGACGGCCAACCGATTGAACCCATCCGGACAAAGGAAGCATTTGCTGCTCAGTGCGGGGTTCTTGTTAGGGACAAGATCCCGATAAGCATCCACCAATGGTATAAGCCTAAGAAGGAAGACCCTGAGGTGTCTTATGTCAATGATATGCAGAAAGATGATCTTTGGACTGAGCTGAAGGCAAGTTTCACCCTACCGCCAGAGGAGGATCCGGAGAAGCCAGTTAAAGAGCAATTAATCAAGTCTCATGCTCTTAAGAAGATGGCAGACCTATTCTGGAGGTGGAAGAATGAGCTGAAAACGTTTGCCGACAAAGAAGAGACACCAGAATTCATCGGCAAATATGAGAAGATCAGAGATCACTGGCCCGCATTTGTGGCCCACAAGACATCGGAAAAGAGTAAGAAGTTGTCAGCGAAAAATAAGAAAAATGCTGCGAAGAAGAAGCTTCACCATCGCATGGGGTTAGGTGGCTACCTCAAAGCCCGGCCTAAGTGGGCCAAGGCTGAGAATGATCTGCTTGATAAAGGGATCGAACCAGAGACAATGAACTGGCCAGACCGTTGCCGGACTTGGTTCTTCAGGGCTGGCGGAACCTTGGACCCTGTATCAGGGAAGTGAGTTTGGACGGATGAGCTTTTGAGAATACCAGTCAAGAGGCTTCAGCACTATATCGATGCAGCGCAGCAAGGGACGTTCGTTCCAGATAGAGAGAACGACGAGCTCACAATGGCCCTCGGAAATCCTGAGCACCCTGGACGGACACGAGGCACGCCAGGCTCCGTTCCGTGGAAGGCTGGTTTTCCGGATGCAGGCGGTTACAAATGCCAGGAGAGGAGGAAAAAAGTGGAGCAAACCCAAATTCAGAAGCTACACGAAAGGGTTCAAGCGCTAGAGGAATGAGACGTAGCTCGCAGCAATCGACCTGCCGAAACTACCCCCGAAGCTACCCCGCCATCTCAGCGGAGAAGCAGCGTGGCTTCCACCGAGCTGCTTCAGCCGGAGCATGTCTTGACGGCTCCTGCTAGCTACCCCGTGGATGCTATCAAGGAGTCTCAATATTGCCACCTTGTGACGCAATGGGAGAACTTCAAAGTCAAGGCGGCTGTCGGCTCTGTTCGACCTCCTGAACCCGGCGCAACTTTTCACTCTCGTCCGATTCCAGAAGGATATGCTAGGGTGACGGTGGACGAAATAACGGAGGGATTTGAGGACCTCCAGCTTGACCACCCTACCGGTGAAGGGGAGACTCGGCTGGGTTCTGCTCTGAAGACTCCATGCCTATGGCGGAAGGAGCTCATCAACCTTCCGAACTGGACACCTCCGGCGAGTAAGGGCACTCCGCCTCCTCCTCCGCCTCCTCCTCCGGCGAGTGATTAGGGCACTCAGCCTCCTTCTCCAGCGCGTGGCGGCACTCCGCCTCCTCCTCCGCCTCCTCCTCCGGCGAGCGATCAGGGCACTTAGCATCCTTCTCCGGCGCATGGCGGCACTCCGCCTCCTTCTCCGCCTGCGCCGGCGCGCCCGAGCAGCTAGCCTCCTCCTTCTCCGCCTCATCAACAAGGGCGGAAGACACCCTCCGCCGCTCCGGCTGCTCCGGCGCGTCGTAGTCCTTCTCCTCCACCTCGTAAGCAAGGAAAGAAGACAGCCGCAACCGCTCCGTCTGCTCTGCCGGCGTCTAGTGGTACAGCCAGAGGCGGGAGGCAATACAGATTCGGTCCTTCTCTGAAGACTCCAGAGAAGTTACCATACGAGAGGACCGAGGAGGAAACCACGAAGATCGTGCGAGCCGAAGTGACGAACTTCTTTGAAGGGGTGAGAGCAAAGAAACATCCACCTCCGGAGGAGAAGGTAGATCCGGTGAAAGCGAAGCGCACTCTGGCTGCCCTGACAAAACCACCAAAGTCTCCGCCGAAAGGCAACTATGAGCGCATTATTGCAAAGACATTTGTCGAAGCGGAGTGATCGGGAAGTACTGTCGGTGATCAAAGGTTAAAAGAACGACGAGCTGGGAAAAAAATTGCCCAGCTCGACGAACAAGCGAACCAATCGTGCCCCCCGCTCAAGGTGTCTAGCGACATCGTCGCTAATGATCCGAGGATGGTGCCCGGTTATAGCAATCTTGGAGATTACCTGCCCGACGATGTACATTATGATTTCTTGGAGCTGGACGAACACAAATACCATTACGGGAAGCCTCTCGTCAAAGATGAAAGATCTCTAACAACGATGATGCGAAGATTACATGACTGGTACATGAAAACCTGCAGAGAGTTTGGGGGGAGGGATACTTTGACGCTGAGAGTTAAAGAGGAGCATGACCTCGTTGGAATTGAACTGTTGAATGTTCCATTTGAGGAGTTCTTCCAGTTTTTCAATCAAAAGGCCCTCGATAAATCAACGGTCACTTGCTACTGTCTGTAAGTAGTACTACTTCTATCATTAAGTCTCTCTATATAGGTCAGCTCTTTCATTGCATGTATTTATAATTATCCTCACTATATTATGCAGATTGAAGATCGCCGAATTGAAGAAAAGACAAATAGGTGATATTGGATTCATTAACACAAATCTCATAGATGCAACTGAGGTTAAATATCATGCCGAAAATACCGAGGCCAACTTGCTACAATCGTTGGTAATAAATGAAAACAAAGATATAATACTCTTTCCTTACAACTTGAAGTGAGTGTTACTGTCTTGTGCATATTCGGTTTCCCTTATTAGTCCAGGTTATAGTAATGTAATTGATGACTTATGCATGCGTGCGCAGCTTCCACTATATTCTCCTAGAGATTAAGCTTGAGCAGGGAGTAGTAACCGTCTTAGACTCGAGACGAAAAGATCCCCAGGAGTATGCGGACATGAGTCAAATGCTCGAGAAGTAAGTTAAATCGATCATTATCCACCATATCAGCAACTTTGTTCATTTCCTGATATCAAGTAATTGTTTTCTTTGTCTGGCAGGGTTTGGAGAAAATTCACCAAAAAAGCTCCGGGACTGCCGAAGAAGCTGCAATTTAGACACCCGAAAGTAAGTACTATAGTAGCATGTTCCGCGCATCTCCTAGTGATTCAAGCGCTAGTTTCATCAATACCATTTAACATGCTTGCTTATCAGTTTGATTGACCTCTATTTCTTGTAAAGTGGTTGTGACAGGAACAAGGGAATGATTTCTGTGGATACTACGTTTGCGAGTCCATCCGCCACACGACCTGTGAGCGGGGCTACTCTGACGAACAATATGAAGTGCGTAAGCAATAATATTCACAATTTTATTTTATTACCATCATTTGTGTTGAGTTTCATTTATTCATATATATATATATATATGTATTGACCCCCTTCTTCAAGTTAGATCTTTCGGATGCGGGATGAACTCCTAGCACCAGATCGTATGCGAGCAATTCAAGAGGAATTGGCGGCATTCTTCCTTGACCACGTGATCGCTGAAAACGGAGAATACTATGTGGACCCTGTGTTCATATATAATTTGGAGATTATATTGTAAGAGATAATTATTGTATATATGTAGCCGGTAGTGTCGGATAGATATACGAGAACTTGTTGTTCGACCAATCTCTTGGAGAAGGAGAGGTGGTCGATATCACTTCTCTCTGTATGCATATGTTCATGACGATCTTCTGTTTCCTTCATTTGCTTATTAGCTAGCATGTCTAGTCCTCTCTATACGTATATAGTACGTAGCGTCGACCAAGCACGGAGATAAGAGAGGACACTTCTCTCTATTAATTAGCTAGATAACACAATATATGAAACACCTAAATTAACCCCCCAAAACCCCCAACCCCCCTCTTTCAAAAAAAACAAAAACCCCAGCCCCTGAAATGCTGACGCGTGGATGCCTATTGGTCCCGGTTAGTGCCACCAACCGGGACCAAAGGCCCTCCTGCCTGGGCTCGCTGCACCGGCCACGTGGAGGCCCATCTATCCCAATTCGTGGAAGAACCGGGACTAAAGGGCTAGGGCATTAGTAACGACCCTTTAGTCCCGGTTCAAAAACCGAGACAAAAGGCCCTTACCAACCGGGACAGATGACCCTTTTTCTACTAGTGTACTGTCATTCCATGAACGATCCAGGCACATAAAAAGGATAAATTTTAGAAGTTTTTAGAGGTGGCACATGCAAATTTACTTAGGACAGCAGGGTAATAACGTATAGGTAAGTATGGTGGACTCATCTGGAATAACTTTGCGTTCAAGGTTTTTGATGTACAAGCAGAATTCCCACTTAGTACAGTCGAAGGCTAGCAATTAGATTGAGAAGCGGCCAGCTAGAGAGCAACAACGATCATAACCATGCATTATGTATAAGTAACATTGGACACTACCATGAGTAGGATATGAACACCATGAACATAAATATCATAGAGGCTATGTTGGTTTTGATTCAACTACATGCATGAACATGTGCCAAGTCAAGCCACTTGAAAATTTAGAGGAGGATACCATATCATCATACCACATCACAATCATCTTAACGCTATGTTGATATCCAAGATGAATCATTATCAACTCCCAGCTACTTATGCATGGCATGAGAAACTATAATCTCTAATTGTCATTGGAAACATGTTTAATCATAATGGGCTGAATCATGGATACGAGGTTAAACATAATTACACAAACTGAACAAGTCATGTTCATACCAGTTTCTCTCTGCCACAGCCAATTCATCGAATGTCGTCAATATTGCCTTTCACTTGCACGACCGAACATTATGAAAATAATAATAGTGCAAGAGTGCCGTGGACTAAGCTGGAATCTGCAAACATTTTATTCAACGGGAGAAGACAAGGTAAAATGTGCTCTTTATTAGTTCAACAGTTATTCATATGAGAGCCACTCAACATTTTCATCTTGGTCTTCTCCTCGGTACAACTCGAATAAAAGGAAAAGAAATTCAGAGAAACACACTGAAATATTTTTGGAGTTTTTGGTTTTCTTCAACAAGAAAATAAAAAGAAAGAACGAGAAAAACTATTTACACGGGAAAGCTCCCAACAAGCAAAAGAAGAGCAAGGAAATCTTTTTGGATTTTCTTTTTAGTACTACTACTAAGCATGCATAGAAAGTAAATTACTGCAACTAGTTTTTTTGGTTTTTCTAAAGTTTTTGAAACACACAAGAAGAAAGCAAGAAAATGAATCTAAACATGGATGATACAATGCGAAAGTGTGAACGCCGACAAATAGAATGATATGTAGACCTAAATGTAATGTCGGTGAGAAACACGTACTCCCCCAAGCTTAGGCTTTTGGCCTAAGTTGGTAATCAATCAGTAGCCTGGAGGGTAGTAGTCGGCGTGGTAGCTCACGGAGCCTCTTGGTGCGGATGTCTCGGCCTGTCGTGCTGCCACCACTATGGTGTTATGTGCTCGGGCCTCGCTCTCAAGAACAAAATATCTCCCCTTGTTGTGATAGTCAAAAAGAGCAGGCGCAGGCAAATATGTGTGCACAACCGATGTTTGGTTAAACAATAGATTATAAGTGGGTAGGATAGGATCAAAGGGCAATGGTGAAACACCCAGCCCTCGTGCTAAATGCGTGGCGCAAGTTCCACCATAGAACCAACCACTGGTAGCGTTATGCTGAAATCTACGTGCAACAATCACTCCAAGGTTATAATTCCTTTCACTAGTGAGAGCGGTGTGAATGACGCTCAAGTCGGGCGCACAAAGTATGCTACAATGTTGCTTGCCTACTATGCATTTCCCGTTAAATAATGCAAAATACTAAATTGCGGGAAAGTGAATGCTCTTTATTCTTCCTTGTCTCACTCCCCTATTTTCACCATAGCAAAGGCTAGTCAAGAAAGACTCGAACTCAACCTTTGGTGCTCATCAAGCGAACCCCAAAATGGAAGTTTGCAATGGTAAGCAAAATTCTCCAGTGGGATAGTAAATGGACTATCATAAAGCATAAACAACACCCTAGACTCACATGGAAAATATTTAAATCCTTTGACAAATGATTCAGTGAGAAGTTGGCGTTGTTCACACTTATCTAAAAGGTAGGGACTGAGACCGGCATTGTGATTATATTGCTGAAATTCCTCCTTGATGCCCACACGCACCATATATTCATCGCAAGGACATAAGCATGTTTTGGTGGCGGCATCTCGCATGGAACTTTCACTTGGTTCAACATAAGGCCGGCGAGCAGAACTATCACTAGAAGATGCCCCCGAGGATCGTCTCCTCGAAGAACTCCTTCCAAATAGGTTCATCATGTCAGCGTACAATTTTTTGAAACTAAAAATTTTGGGGTGACAAAAAATTTTCAACAAAACTTTATAAAATCGATAGCAACTACTCATAGGGATACATAGAGGCCATAGCAAGCATTCAAACTACTTAGAACACTAAGAATTCAACATGCAAGCTCATCTACAGCAGCACCAAGAGTAGCTAATTATTCAAAGTATAAACCACTAAAACAAAAACTAATTGGACAAATGGTGGAGTCACATACCAAGCAACAATTCCCCGAAACAGTTTCGGAAATGGAGCTTTGAGCAAAGAGATCGAAATCCACGGGTTTGAGCTCAAGAACACGGAAGAGAGAGCAATGGAGATTTTTTCTGTAGGTAAGTGATGATGTGGGCTAAAGAGGTAAGTGAGGGGGCCCATGTGGGGACCACAACCCACCAGGGCGTGCCTGGGGGTCCTGGCGCGCCTAGGTGGGTTGTGCCCACCTGGTGCACCTCCCTCTGATATTATTTGCACCAGAAATTCAGAAATATTCAGAAAGAAATCATGTTCAATTTTCAGGGCATTCTGAGAACTCTTATTTTTTGGGTCATTTTTTATTGCACGGAAAATTCAGAAAACAGACAAAACATGGCATTTTATTTTATTTAACTAACAAAAACAGAAAACAAAGAGTAGGGATAGAAGGTAGTGCTTACTAAATTCATCAACCTCATACCACTCAAAAATGATTCATTAATAAGGTTGATCAGGTTTTATTAACAACCACTTTAGATTAGCATGAAACCGAAGAACTTCCGTAAATCACTAAGTTACCTCAATGGGGAGACGAATGTCCCCAACAAGCATTTCATATTTTTTTGACAGTAGGTAGAGGCATTTGAAAACTTCCAATAGTGATTGTCGGAGATTTTTCAATAACATTAATACCATTCACTTGGAATTGTTTCTTCGGAAAGTGCACCGTATGCTCATTACCATTGATATGAAAAGTGACCTTGCTTTTATTGCAATCAATAATAGCCCCTGGAGTATTCAAGAAGGGTCTGCAAAGGATAATCGACATGTTATCGTCCTCGGGCATCTCAAGTATAACAAAGTCAGTCAAAATAGTAACATTAGCAACAACAACGGGCACATCCTCACAGATACCGATAGGTATGGCAGTTGATTTGTCAGCCATTTGTAAAGATATTTCAGTAGGTGTGAGCTTATTCAAGTCAAGTCTTTTATATAAAGAGAAAGGCATAACACTAACACCAGCTCCTAAATCACACAAAGCAATTTTCACATAATTCTTTTTGATAAAGCAAGGTATAGTTGGTATTCCCGAATCTCCATGTTTTTTAGGTACTCCATCTTTGAAATTATAATTAGAAATCATAGTGGAGATTTCAGCTTCCGGTATTTTTCTCTTATTTGTGATGATGTCTTTCATATACTTTGCATAAGGAGCCATTTGCAAGATATCAGTCAAGCGAGTACGCAAAAAGACTGGCCTCAGCATTTCAGCAAAGCTTTCAAATTCTTCATCATCTTTCTTTTTAGTTGACTTGGGTGGAAAAGGCATAGGTTTTTGAACCCATGGTTCTCTTTCTTTACCATGTTTTCTAGCAACAAAGTCTCTTTTATCATACTTTTTATTCTTAGGTTGTGGGTTATCAAGATCAACAGGTGGTTCTATCTCAACATCATTATCTGGTTCCTTATCATTTGGTGGAGTGTCTTCATGAACCTCATTATTATCTTTTTCATTATCACTAGGTGAGTGTTCAGTACCAGATTGAGTTTCAACATCAGAGATAGAAGTTTCATTTTCATTATCAGGAGGTTTTTCTATTTCAGGTTCACTAGAAGTGTGCAAAGTCGTATTGTTTTTCTTTCTAGAAGGACTAGGTGCACTAGTGTTATTTCTTTGTGAATCTTGTTCAATTCTTTTTGGGTGTCCCTCGGGGTAAAGTGGCTCCTGAGTCATTTTACCTCCTCTAGTTGCAATTCTAACAGCAAAGTCATGCATATTATGATTCATTTCATCATGTAATTCTCTTTGTGATTTAGCAACTTGTTCTAATTGAGTTTGAACCATAGAAGCATGTTTTCCAACACCTCTAACATCATTTGAGATTCTAAATAACAAGTCACTCAATCGAGCAATCATATCAGAATTATATTTCAATTGTTTCATAACATTTGCATTGAAGTGATGTTGTTTTCTAATGTAGTTTTCAAACTCATAAAGGCATTGACTAGGATGCATATTGTGAGGATTATCGTTATCATTGAACTTCATTAGAGAATTTACCTCTACCACCTTAGGCAATGGTGGTGTATTAATCCCATGTATTTCTTCAATAGGAGGTAAATTTTTAACATCCTCAGCTTTAATACCTTTTTCCTTCATATATTTCTTTGCCTCTTGCATATCTTCAGGACTGAGATATAATATACTCCTTTTCTTCGGAGTGGGTTTAGCCGGTGGTTCAGGAAGAGTCCAATCATCATAATTTTTTAATATATTATTCAATAATTCTTCAGCTTGTCCAATTGTTCGTTCCCTGAAAACACAACCAGCAAAACTATCTAGGAAGTCCCTAGATGCCTTGGTTAGTCCATTATAGAAGATATCAAGTATTTCATTTTTCTTAAGAGGATGATCAGGCAAAGAATTAAGTAACTGTCAAAGCCTCCCCCGAGCTTGTGGGAGACTCTCTTATTTAGTTTGCACAAAGTTAAATATTTCTTGTAAGGCAGCTTGTTTCATATGAGCAGGAAAATATTTTTCAGAGAAGTAATAAATCATATCTGATAATCCCCAAGTGCAGGGAATCATCGTAGCAATTTCCAAAGGTGGAAGTGATAAGTATGAAGTGTCGAACCCACAAGGAGCTAAAAGTAGGATAAATATTCTCTCAAGACCTATCTGCCACTCATACGACTCTACGTACACCGAACGTTTGCTTCCAACTAGCAACGAGAAATAAAACTCTGTTGTGGGTATGAAGAGGATAACTTTGCATGATATCAGAGAGCTAAAATATAAAAGTAGATGCTATTATCATAAAGTTAGAATATATTACTAAGTATTATAAATAGCGAGTGTGGAATAATGGTGGATCGGTGTGCGGAATTGTCCTAGACGATTGTTAAAAAGATCGGTAATCACTATTGCAATTTCATATGAGGGAGAGGCGTAAGCTAACATACTTTCCCATATTGGATCATATACACTTACGATTGGAACTGTAGCAAGCATCCGCAACTACTAAAGATCATTAAGGTACAATCCAACCATAGCATTAAAGCATCAAGTCCCCTTTATCCCATACGCAACAACCCTCTTACTCGGGTTTAAGCTTCTGTCTCTCTAGCAACCCGCTATAAGCGAATCATGAATGTATTGCAACACCCAACAGTGGGAATCCCTCACGCTTGTGCGACATAGAGGGCACCATAGGACAGCACCAAAATAAAACATACAACTCATAACAATCTAGATCATTAATCAACCCAAAGACAAAGAATATCTACTCAAAACATCATAGGATCGAACACATCATTGGATCATAATATGTGGCATAAAGCACCATGTTCAAGTAGGGATTACAGCGGGGTGCGGGAGAGTGGACTGTGTAAAAGAGATGAGGATGGTGATGATGATGGTGATGTTGATGAAGACGATCACCACGGCGATGATTCCCCTCCTTATGGCACTCCGGCGCCACCGAGAGAGAGGAGAGGTTCTCCCCCTTGTGCTTCCTCCTCCATGGCCTCCCCCTAGATTGGGAGACGTTCACCCTCTAGTCCTTGGCCTTCATGGCGATGATGGCCCCTCTGGGATCCTCCTCCATGGCCTCTGGTGATGATGGCCCCCTCCGGCAGGGTGCCAGAGAGGGCCTACACTACTAGGAAAAGGGCTATAGATGGAATGGCCACTAATGGCGCACCAGACATGTGGTGCGCCACTACTATATAGCAGTGGCGCACCACGGGCTGGTGCGCCATTAGTGTGAAAGACACTAATGGCGCACCAGACACACGGTGCGCCATTAGTAACAATTTTTTTTCCAAACATACTAATGGCGCACTAGCCTCATAGTGCGCCACTACTATATTTTTTTATTTTTTATTCTTTTGCAAAACTACTAATGGCGCACCAGGGAACAGTGCGCCATTACTAGTTTAATCTAGTAATGGCGCACTGTTCCCTGGTGCGCCATTAGTGTTTTTTTTGCAAAACTACTAATGGCACACCACCAGCAGGTGCGCCTTTAGTAACCAGGGTTACTAATGGCGCATTTGTTGGTGGTGCGCCATTAGTAACCTAGGACGAGCTAGATATTTTGGACAGCCACACTACCCACTCACTTTCCCCACTTCATTCTCTCCACCTCCTCCTCCAAGCTTGTCTCGGCTGCCTCCTCCTCCTCACCTCATTTGCACCATAAATTCATCCAAATTAAGTGGTTAAATTACCTTTTTTGATAGGTAAGTAAGGGGGAAGCTATCTTTATGTTGTTCTCCCTCCAACAACGTGCACATGCACTTTTTATGGCCTAGCTAGATCTATGTATGTTTGTGGTGTTGCATATGTTTGTGGTCTTGCATATATGTTTGTGTTTGCAGGTACCGGTATTTGCAATGCGATAGTTGCCAATATTTTGCCGGAATGTTGATTCATTTCCGTTTCGGCGAGAATTTTGGCACTATGCATTCTTTTTGGTCCTATTTTTAGGGAAAGTCATGCCAAATTTTTTCTTGGTTCTAAAATATCGTTTTGCTCTACCCCGTAGGCGACCATGGTCCGCACGATGACCGAAGGCATCGTGAATAGGTTTTTGAGCTCCGCGAAGGCCGAGATGCTTGAAAAGAACGAGACGGAGATAAGATGTCCGTGTCGAAGATGCAAGCTGAAGAGCCTTATTGCGGACCCGGATTCCGGGCAGGTGCGGGACCACCCGCTCTTGCGTGGTTTCATGGATGGCTATCGGTGGCAAGGTGATGAAGATGACTATGAAGTCGTCCATGGGGGCCAGGCAAGAAATGAGGAAGGGCAGCAAGACAACCACCACGGCTCGGGTGGGCGAGAAGACGAAGAATCTCCAGGACATGATCACGACGGTGATGCTGTACACAGTCATCATGTAGAAGATGCCGGACATGATGATGAGGAAGATGCCGGAGGAGATGAAGGGCATGATCATGAAGATGAAGATGCCGGCGGAGCAGACGACGATGGACCATCGATGGGCTGGGTGCAGGACCCTCATATTCAAGAGCTGCTTCTCAAGCAGACAGATAACGCAAGAGCTGCCGCCCGAGAGAAAGCCAAGCTGGATCAACTGGAGATAGACGCGGTTACTCCATTGTATGAAGGATGCAGGCCCGAGGATACCCGCCTAAAAGTAACGCTCATGGCTCTGGAGATGAAGGTAAAACACAAAATGACCGACGCATGCTTCGATAAGAACATGTCATTCTGGCACGAACGTCTTCCCAAGGGGAACAAGTGCCCGACCAGTTTCGAGGAGGCGAAGAAAATCATGTGACCTCTGGATTTACCGCACGTGAAATACCATGTGTGCATGAACAATTGCATCATTTATCGGGACGAGCACGCGGAGTCTACCATATGTCCGGTGTGTGGCATCACTCGATACAAGAAGAGGAAGAAAGCTCCTCGAAAAGTGGTGTGGTACTTTCCGATCACTCCTCGTCTGCAGCGGTATTTCACGGACCCTAAGGTAGCAAAGCTCCTGCGTTGGCACGCGGATAGGGAGGAGAAGAAGCGAGAAGATGACGGAAATGATCCGGAGATAAATAAAAAAGACAAGATGCTGAGTCACCCTAAGGATGCGAGCCAGTGGGAAGCGTTGAACTTCGAACACCCAGAATTTGGGAAGGATCCAAGGAACATCGTGCTGGGCGCGAGCACCGATGGAGTCAATCCGTTTGGCAGCCAGAGAAGCACACATAGCACCTGGCCTGTGTTTCTGTGGATGTACAACCTTCCCCCCTGGTTGTGCATGAAGAGGAAGTACATTCACATGAGTATGCTAATTGAAGGGCCGAAACAACCAGGGAACGACATCAATCTGTATCTGGGGCTGCTGGAAGAGGAGCTAGACACGCTGTGGAAAATGCCAGCCAATACGTGGGACGCCGCAGAGAAAGAATATTTCCCTATGAGAGCCGCACTGCTCACGACGGTGCACGACTATCTCGGTTACGGATATCTCGCGGGGCAGGTGGTCCACGGATTTTCTGGATGCGTCAGGTGCATGGATGACACAACGTATCGCCAGCTAGATAGAGATCCCGGGTCTTCGAAAACCGTGTTCATGGGACATCGAAGGTGGCTTCACGACGATGACCTGTGGAGGAAACGCAAGGATCTGTTCGATGGTGAAACCGAACCCCGAAGACGCCCGCGTACGAGGAGCGGCGAGGAAATAGACGAGCTGTTGAAAAATTGGAAAGATTGCCCACTGCCGGGAAAGAAGCAAAAGGCGCCAGAGCCGGGAAAGAAGCGAAACGCGCCAGAGCCGCTGCTGAAGGTATGGAAAACGAGGTCTGTTTTCTGGGACTTGCCGTACTGGAAGATCCACCGTGTGCCTCACAGCCTTGATGTCATGCATATCACGAAGAACGTGTGCGAGAGTCTCCTTGGTACCCTGCTCAACATGCCAGAGAGGACCAAAGATGGGCCGAAAGCAAGGGCAGACTTGAAATCAATGGGCATCAGGGAGGAGCTTCACGCTAATGATGATGATGATGATTAGGCGAAGCAGGACACGGAAAGTCGTCGCAAAGGCAAAAAGGCCAAGAAGACCAGAAATGACTTCCCTCCCGCATGCTTCTCTCTAAGTCAGGAGGAGATCGATCAGTTTTTCACCTGGCTCGTAGGAGTAAAACTACCTTACGGTTACGCGGGGAAGATAAGCAGATACCTAGACTCAGCGAAGCAGAAGTTCAGCGGGATGAAGTCTCACGACTGTCATGTGCTGATGACGCAGATACTTCCAGTTGCAATCCGTGGGATCATGGACGCCCACGTCCGTGAAACGCTATTTGGCCTATGCAACTTTTTCGACGTCATCTCTAGGAAGTCGGTTGGCGTGAGGCAACTCAGAAGGCTACAGGAAGAGATCATGGTGACACTATGCGAGCTTGAGATGTACTTCTCGCCCGCATTCTTCGACGTTATGGTGCATCTGCTGGTCCATATCGTGGAGGATATCATCCAACTCGGGCCGATGTTCCTGCACAGCATGATGCCGTTCGAAAGGATGAATGGTGTCATCAAAGGATACGTTCGCAACATGTCACGTCCAGAGGGAAGCATAGCCAGGGGCTTTCTGACCGAAGAGTGCTTATCTAGGCATCGAGAACCCCGTTGGTCTGCCCGTCAACAGGCACCTCGGCAGGCTCGCTGGATGGGGTCACCGTGAGGGTTGCCGCGAAATGCATGTCGACTTCGATGGTCGACTCACCGACTTTGAAAGAGCAAACCTAGTCGCGCTACAACACATAGACGTGGTCGATCCTTGGGTGGTAGACCACAAAAACTTTATTGAGAAGACGTACAATGACTGAGGCCAACAGAGGATGGACGGAGATATAATCAAAGAGCACAACTCATGTTTCACGCGTTGGTTCAAGCAGAAGCTTCTGTCGTACCCTTTACATGAGGATTCTTCCACGGAAGAACAACTCATATTCGCCTTGTCAAAGGGCGCCGAGCACAACCTGATGACGTATGAGGCGTACGATATCAACGGCTACGCATTCTACACCGAGGACAAGGACATGAAGAGCGATGGTTATCAGAACTCCGGGGTAACGATGGAATCCTACACCGGTAATGACAAGGACAGATACTACGGAAGGATCGAGGAGATCTGGGAGCTGAGCTACACTGGAGAGAAGGTCCCGATGTTCCGTGTCAGATGGGCCAAGAGCGTCATAAAAGAAGACCGGTATTTCACCACCATGGTTATACCCGAAGCCAAATCCAAGACCGCAGGCGCGAACGTCACCGCGAAAAATGAGCCATGGGTACTGGCTTCCAAGTGGACCAATGCTTCTTCATTACCGACCCGTCAAAGCCCAGTCGTGTTGTCGTGAGGAGAGGCCAAAGGAAGATCATCGGAATGGATGGAGTCGCCAATGAGCAAGACTTCGACAAGTACGGCGACCCGAAGATGGAACATGACGACGACGATGAAGTATCAGCATACACCACAAGAAGAAGCACTACCACCCTACCTAAAGGACGTCCGTTCAAGAGAAGAACTCCATTTACGAAAAATAAGGGCAAGAAGATTGTGAACAGATAGCTAGCTAAGATCGATTGTATTTAAATTGTAGCCTTCATTTCTCGATTGTATTTCATGGGCACTTTTTGAACTCATGAATATTTTTAAATTTCATGGACACTCGATCTCGATCCCCCTCCATCTCGATCGCTATCCCACCTCGCCAGATCCGGCCCCCCTCGCCGCCGAGCACCCCCCGCACCCTCGACCCGGCTCCACCGGCCGCCGCCGACCCCCCGCACCCTCCCCCGCTCCACCGCCGCCGACGACCCACCGCACCCTCCCCCTGCTCCACCGCCGCCGACGACCCACCGCACCCTCCCCGGCCCGCTCCACCGCCGCCGACGACCCCCCGCACCCTCCCCGGCCCGCTCCACCGTCACAAATGAATGCAACTAAAATTGCAAAAAAACAAATTTGATTATATTTTCAAATAACAAATTTGATGATATTTTCAAATAATAAATTTGATGATAATTTTTCATATTCATAAATATTTTCAAATAACAAATTTGATGATATTTTTTAAAAAAAATTATTACTGTTTCATATTCATATTCATTTTCTAAAAAACTATTAGATGCGACAAAAAATAATAATAAAAAAATTACTTATGGCGCACCTCTGGCTGGTGCGCCATTGCTATATAAAAAAAAGATTACTAATGGCGCACCTCTGGCTGGTGCGCCATTGCTATATAAAAAAAGATTACAAATGGCGCACCGATCGTGGGTGCGCCATTGCTATGTAAAAAAAACATTCTAATGGCGCACCGCTTCGGGGTGCGCCATTAGTAAGTTTCCCCCCTTAGCTAATTCCTCCCTCTCCCTCGCCAGATCCTCTTCGTCCCTCTCCCTCGCCAGTTCCACCCGCGCGCTCACCTGACCCACGACACCGTCGCCCCGACCCCCGCCGGACTCCACCCCCGCCGCCCCCGCGCCCCCCACCACTGCAGCTACCCGCGCCGCCGCCGCCGCGCCCCCGCGCCCCGAGCCGGAGGAGGAGGACCAGGAGGAGGACCAGGAGGAGGTCTTCCTCTTCGACTACGAGGACCCGGACGAGCTCGGACGCCCTCGAGCCATCCCTTTGACGCCCGCCGATTTCCTCCGCCTCGGCCACCATCGCCACCGCTCGACGCTGAATTCGCGCCGCCTCGACTAGCTCCGACTACCCCGAGTCGCCCTCGACCTCCCCAGTGAGCACCCGAGCCGCTTCCCCCTCTTCCCCCTCTTGATTTCCTTCTGATGTGTTCTACGGTTGGGGGTTGGAGAATTTTGGACAAGGAAAGGGGGTTGGAGAATTAAGTAGCTAGGGTTGGGGGTTTGCAAGAGAAGAATCTTCAGGCTTACTCACTGTTCAATTTGTTGTTGTGAGTTTGAAAATTTAGTTTGATGCCATCAAATTCATTTATAGTGCCTGTTATTCAGTTATGACTCCTTCACTGAAACTATAGTGTTAGCTAAAACTGAGATGTAAACTAAAGGAGTTTGTGATTTGCAGAAGCTGTAGCATACTCCAACAAGTGATAAATGCACTCAAAAGTTCACTAAGATTTGCAGAACAAGTGTTGTGTGACCTGACAAAATATAAATGTGTTGTGTGTCATGCGTTGGTAATTCAGTAAAGTCAAACAAGCACTGGATTTAGGCATCGTGTACGAGTTGGTGTCGGCCATTACTTAATTTCCTAAGCAGTTCCATTACTTAATTGGTTCCCCCTAAGAAGATTTTTTGTTTGTATAGAGGAGGGTGAGTGAGGAGGGCAGGAGAAATAGATGGATCAATCACAGAGTCAGTTGTTGTTGCATTGCAGTTGCTTGCAAATTAGGAGGTACTAGGTGAGAAGCAGAGCTAAACCAGCAGAGGAGCAGCGGAGGCAGAGGCAGCTAGGCAGTCAATTAGGAAAGTTGGTGTGTGCTCTGAAGCAAGAGTGAAGTCAAGGAGATTTGTCGGTTTGCTAAGTTAGAGAAAAACTTTGTGTCCAAGTAGTAGCCATCAGGAGGTTGAAGTAGGGGGATCACCAATCATAGTCAGCAGTTTATATTGGAGCTTGGTGTACTGAACTCTGAATATTCTTTTTGCAGTTCATCTATGTTTAGGGATTTACAAGTGGTGTCTTTCTTGTGTTTTATACTAGTAGTATCACCTTTTTTTACTAGTAGCCATTAATTAAGATTCATTTTTTAGTCATCATGCCTTGTTGCCTCTGTGCAAGTTGTGATCATCCAAGCAGAGGAATTATAATCCTTGAGCTCTTCTTCCGCTGTTTCTCCTGTCAATCTAACTGCCTCTATGCAAGTTGAGCACTGCTACAGATAGTGACTATTTTCCCACAATCTCAAGTTTCATACATGTCATGTTCCTGCATTCTAGTTTGTGGCAGCCAAACGCTACTACCGTTGCATTTCAAGTTTTCACTAATGCTATGATGTTGTTATAACTGGTTTCATTAATGCTACGCTATGCTGTAGGTGTAATTTGCCACCTATGAAAACATATGCTCTTCCATTTATATTCCTGGTACTCATTATTTCCTTGCCTAACAAGAAGGCCTGCTTCCTGCCCTGCTCCACTAGCTGCCCTAGCTTATCTGCTATCTGCCCTAGCTTATTGAAAACTGTAGAATATCAGATTGAAATATTGGGGAGCCTGGTTTATGAACCAGTTTCTTAGTCTGCCCTAGCTTCATTACAGTTTTTATTGATTGCAATATTCGTGAGCATTGTGCTACTGTTATGAGTACCCTCTCATCAATATTGGTGAGCATTGTGCTACTTCTTGTCTCAGATTTGTGATGCTTCTGTTGTACTACTTGCTGACTGTAAGATAACTTACGTGTGGACGAGCCTAACTCAAGTGGGTACTACTTGGGAATTTTGTCAACTTGTGATGCTGCTGCAGGTACCCCGAGAAACCCTTGAGTTTGCCGGAATGTCGATTAACTTCCGTTCCGGCAAATTCGGGTACTCCATATGTCCTATTTTCAGCAAAGGTCATGCTGAAATTTTCCGTGAATTTTAGCATGACTTTGCTAAAAAAGGACATATGGGGTACTTGCGACTAATGCATAGGCCGGGGTATCTTAGTACTTAATTAAGTAGGATCAACTGCCCCTTTATTCTTGCTGCATTAAACCATAGGTGGCAATAGAGCCAAGTGATTAGGCCCAACTTAGAGTCGACAAACCCTAAATGATAAAACCTTGGCTTTTAGGGTGCCTCGGTGTCGATGAGAACCTAAATGATGTACGCTTAGGCTTTTAGGGTGCCTCGGCGTCGACAAACCCTAAATGCTAAAAGCTTAGCTTTTAGGATGCCTCGGTGTCGACAAACCCTAAATGATGAGACCATGATCTTGTTCCTTGACAATAACCAACTTTTTGACCAAACTTTTTTCCTATTTAGAGCGAAACATGGCCCACAACGATGAGGCCGGCGGTTCGGGCGGCAAGCAATTCTAGGAGCTGTCCCAGGAGCTGGAGGAAGAACCTCACCGCTATCAGGACGATGCCGCGGAAGACACCGATCCTGACTACACAACCCCTAGTGGGGTCGGGGATGACACCACTGATGGTGCCGCCGAGGATGCCACCACTGATGATGGCGGCGCACGCACAGATGGCAGCCAACCGAAGAGGTAACGGAAGGACCGGCGCCCGAGCGTGCTCGGCACCGTCAAGGAGGAATTTACTGAAGTGAACTCCGACGGGCATCCAACGGCGCCCAAACAAGTAGTCAAGGGGTACTCGGTTCAGCTCGGGTGCATTCTCCGGAGCACCGTCTCGATCAACACCGAGAACCTAAGGCATAAGGACCGAGGGAATTTGGGCAGCCTCCTCTTCACGAAGTTGCACGAACGATACAAGTTCCCCGCTGAGTTTGCAAACACACGCCTCTCAGCGAATAAAGTGAACAGTGCCGCCCTCACGAGGATGAGCACGTCCCTGTCTACATGGAGAAGCACGGTGAAGGCAATGATTGAAAAAGGTGATAGTTATGAGAAGATCAAGGCGAAATATCCTTTGCGAAGATGACTACAAGGAGTTCAAGATCAAGTGCGAGAGCAGCGCAACCTCCGAATCAAGTGAGTGGGGGAAAGAAATGCGGCAGTTGAACTTAGGGGTCCACCAACTCGGTCCCGGTGGTTACAGAGTGGCGGAGCCTATATGGGACAAGGAGGACGCGAAGCGTGCCGAGCAAGGCCTACCGCCCTGCTTCGAGAAATTCCGTGACAAGCAGACCAGGAACTTTGTCAGGGCCCGGTACAAGGAGGACCCGGTAACAAAGGAGCTTACCACAGATCCGAAGACCAGGGCGCTTGAGCTTGTTCTGGTAAGGAATACACCCCCGCATAATTAGCTCCATATGGTTGCATTCTAATTAATGAAGCCAAATTTCTAAATGGTTCACATTCCTTCCGCAGGAGGCTGAAAGCAGTAGCGCGGGGTCGTCTCAGAGCTCCCCTTTTGATACCCCTTTAAATAGGGCGTTGAACGTAATGAAAAACAAGGATAAGCTTAGTAAGCCGTCGTCAGCTGGTCGTGTGGCCGGCACAGGCTTGTCCACAAAATGGTCGTCATACTATACCGCTGGTGGGCGAAAGGAGAAAAAGACCAGCTCGGAAAGCCAGTCGCGCGAGGTTCAAGAACTAATGGCACAAGTGCCGTGGATTCCGGAGATTGTCCAAGAGCAAGTGCAACAACAACTGGGAACGACGCTCACCGCCATTGTGCCTACCTTGATTCAGGGGCTGACGACGTGGATTGCGGGCGGCCAACAGGGGCCTCCCCTGGTTCCCAGCTTCACGGCCAGCAACTCGCACAACGCGCAGGCAGCGCCATTGCTGTCTCCCGCGGAGGCGGTATTCGTGTCTCCGGCGCCGGCACGGTCATTGGAGCTTAATGCACCCGGGTGTACGCCGGCCGGCACCTCGCCAGCAAGCGGCCCCTCCGTCAGTTGCACGCCCACCGTTGGCGGTGCCTCGACATTAGCCGAGCTCGACGGCATCATGGTAACTAAGCCTCTCGGCCGATGACTTCATCTCCTTGCCTTTGACTGGGCATCCCTGACGCCCTACATGTTTTCGCAGGGCGCCGCCGATGTTCCTTGCACTCTCCTGCACTTCGTGGGCGGCGAGTTGGTCGATGTCGCCAAGGGCAGAATCGTTCAACCGGGCAACCGCGTGTTCCACGGTAATCCGATGCCACCCACCTTATATAGGGTTGAACTGGTTCGGTGCTGCCAGGCTGCGACGAGTTGTTACCTCCGATTCGACCCGCTGGGGCCGACGAAGATGATGTGATGACCCTCAGCGCCTGCGTAAGCTGGCCCCTGCTTTGGCTGAAGAGCCAGATTCGTTTGGGGGTGGGGGACACCACCCCACAGACAAGACCGGCAGTCGTGCCAGCGCCAAGCCATGGCAAGAACGCCGCAACGCCACCGGACATGCCGGACATCCCTATGGCACAGGATCCGGACATGCATATGGCACAGGATCCGGACGACGACGACAACGACGGCGGTACATTTTCCAACGCCGATAAGTACTTTGCCGAACATGGGTACGGTGACGAGTTCTGCGGGCCTCCTTCTCAAGAACGCAACCCTAAAAAAGACGACCGCGATCTAGCTGGTACGGCGGAGAAACCCAATTGCAACAGGCGTTGTCTGGCGTTCAGTTCTCAGGAGACGCCTCCAGCTGCCGCCTTCACCGAGCCTCAGATAGCTGAGGTGCAAAATATTATCAGCCCCAACACGCTCAAGAAGGCGGTCTGTGAGCAGAACTCGATCCCATTACAGCAGATCAGGAAGAAGGGACGGAAACGAAAGACTAACAAGGGCGCCAGTGCGAGCTAGCCGGCACCGAGTACGATACGTGCTCAGGACGGGCCACCTTCACCTAAGGATATCTCGAGGAGGGTGCATGTGGCGGGTAGGGCGATGCTACCGACAAATATGCTCAATGCTGCAACCGGTGCTATGCAGACTCTGCATGACAGTGTTCTTTCTTTGGAGAAGCGGTGTCTCAGAGAGAATGATGTGGCATACCCGGTTTTCGTGGCCAAGGTGCCAGAGGGCAAGGGCTTTGTGGATAGCGCCGTCGGGGGTATGATCGTCCTGCGGTTTGATGACATCTTTGCTATGCTTAACCTTCATCCGCTGCACTACACCTTCGTTCGGCTGTTTTCGCTTAGTATGGAGATGCGGATCATTAGAGACAAGACCCCGGACATTGTGATAGTCGACCCCTTCTACATGCGTGCCAAGATCTTGGGGAGCGCTGGGGACCGGCAAGTCGCGAGTTCACACCTCGAAGGCGTCATTCTGGCAAACCCAGATAAGGATAACTTCCTCGTGCCTTACTTTCCCGAGTAAGTCATCTCCTAACCGCCCCGTAACATATGATTTCTTAGATTTCGATCGTTCTTTTTTTTCTAACATTCCGTGTTCTGTGCAGTGACACACATTGCACACTCATCCTCTTAAGCCCGAAATATTCCATGGCCACGTATTTCGATCCGGACCGTGACTCCAAGATAGACTACACAAATATCAAGAAAGTTCTTGATGATGCTCCCCCCGGCTACGCCGCATCTGGAGGCACCTTTAAGAGGCCAGCTCGTAGGTACGGCAGGCACGTGTTCACCCACAATATGACGTTCTCCTGCGTCAAGCAGCCGCCTGGCGGTCAAAAGGATGCCTACTACGCCCTCCATCACATGTGGGCGATCGTACGGGACCATAATCACCTTCTGCTACCAAATAATCTCAAAGATTGGGCCGCAAGCTTGGCGGCAATCCAGGACGCGGACATCCGACAAGAATTCTTTCGCATCCAGTCGGAGTTTGCAGAAATCATCCATCAAGATGTCCTTCGTACCTCGGGGTAGTTCTACCTCAAATTTCAACCGTCCAACAGTGTGACGGACACAACGCTACAAATGCAGGCTGACAACGCCCGCGACTTCATGACCATCACGACAGACGGCGGCTTCATCCACGCTCCGGTCCCATGAGTCGAGTCGAAAGTAGTGATGCTATGTGTAGTTCTGAAACATTGATTAGCTCATGTTGTAATTAAACTTTAATGAACTTGTATGTCTCTTTGATTTGGACAGTCAGTTCAACTTAGATGTAATCGATGCTATTTATTAGTAGGACCATGAATCGTGCTATTAATGTCTTGCTTTTCTCTTCCGATCCTTTTGTTGCATACTTATATATTGCTTATGTATTGTCTGTTGTTTGGCTAGTGCATAGAGATGCCGTCGTATGTCGTGTACAAGGGTAAGGTTCCCGGAGTCTACGACGACTGGGAGGAGTGTCGGAGACAGGTTCACCGTTTCAGCGGTAACAATTACAAAGGGTACACCACTAGGGCGGAGGCGGAATCTAGATACGCGCGCTATCTAGCGGGAGAGAGGAGGGAGCGTTGGAGGAACCGGATGAAGACCAGTTTCATCGCGATGATGCTCATCATGATGACCGCAGCTCTCTTCTATGTGATGGTAGTTTAGATGATCGATATCGACTTGTAATGTGAAGACAAACTCGCTACTCGCGGTCTCGAGACTTGTAATGTTCTATCTTTGTTTGGTCTTTTGAATTCGGAGACTAATATGATGAATTGTATTCGGAGACTAATCTTCTATTGTATTCGATGAATCTGTTGTTGCTCTGTGGTGCTGTTTATATTCTGTTCAATAATATATTTTGTAATCTGTGCAAATATCAGAAAAGAAAAAAAATCCCTAATATACATACTAATGGCGCATCACCCCAACGTGGGCCATTAGGATGCCAAAGGATACTAATGGCGCATCACCCCGCAGTGCGCCATTAGTATGGCAAAGCACATGGGTAAATATGGCCCCCTGGGAGGCATACTAATGGCGCACCGTGGCCTATACTAATGGCGCACTGCCTAGTGCGCCATTAGTATACCAGATACTAATGGCGCACCAGTGGTGCGCCATTAGTAAAAATACTAGTGGCGTGGTACTAGTGGCGCTACCAGTAGTGCGCCATTAGTAGGCAAAACTGGTGCGCCACTAGTAGCCCTTTTCCTAGTAGTGCTAGATTGATTTCTCGTGGCTACAGAGGCTTGCGGCGGTGGAACTTCCAATCTAGGTTAATTTCTGGAGGTTTCTGTATATATAAGAGGTTTTGGCGTCGAGAACAAGTCAGGGGGGTCTCCGGGCTGTCCATGAGGTAGGGGCGCGCCCAGGGGGGTGGGCACGCCTCCCACCCTCGTGGGAAGCCCGGGACTCTTCTGGCCCAACTCTTTTACTCCATGGGCTTCTTCTGGTCCAAAAATAAGCTCCGTCAAGTTTCAGGTCAATTGGACTCCGTTTGGTTTTCCTTTTCTGCGATATTCTAAAACAAGGAAAAAACAGAAACTGGCACTGGGCTCTAGGTTAATAGGTTAGTCCCAAAAACCATATAAAATAGCATATAAATGCATATAAAACATCCAAGGTTGATAATATAATAGCATGAATACTTCATAAATTATAGATACGTTGGAGACGTATCAGCAACCCCACGCTTAATTCCTGCTAGTCCTCGAGTAGGTAAATGATAAAAGAAATAATTTATGAAGTGTGAATGCTAGAAAGTGCACAAGTTTGATCAATGATAGTTCCAATCACTTTTTCTAGCATCATTATTTGTCATATCAGTAGCTCATCTTCATAAAACTTTTCGTGATCAAGTAACAAGCTATTCACATGTTAAAGTATAGATCATAAACTTTCTTGAAACTAACAAACTATATTTTAAGTCATCAAACAATTGCAATTCATCTTATTTTCAGGAAGGGTCTACGTCAGAGCTTTGATTTAGCAAACTCCACATACTCAACTATCATTTAATCTTTCACAATTTCTAACACTCACGTGATATTTATGGGTTCAAAGTTTTAATCGGACACAGAGAAAGATAGGGGCTTATAGATTCGCCTCCCAAACTTTTACCTCAAGGGTAATGTCAAAAATAATAGTTCATGATAACTTACATCCAATTGGATATATATATAGGGATCTTTCCAACACAATGTGCTTGCCAAAGGATAAAATGTAAAAAGGAAAGGTGAAGATCACCATGACTCTTGCATATGGTAGAAGATAAAAGTAAAAGATAGGCCCTTCGCAGAGGGAAGCAGAGGTTGTCATGCGCTTTTATGGTTGGATGCACAAAATCTTAATGCAAAAGAACGTCACTTTATATTGCACTTGTGATAGGGACCTTTATTATGCAGTCCGTCGCTTTTATTACTTCCATATCACAAGATCGTATAAAGCTTATTTTCTCCACACTAATAGATCATACATATTTAGAGGGCAATTTTTATTGCATGCAACAATGACAACTTACTTGAAGGATCTTACTCAATCCATAGGTAGATATGGTGGACTCTCATGGCAAAACCGGGTTTAAGGATATTCGGAAGCACAAGTAGTATTTCTACTTGTGCAAAGAATTTGGTTAGCATGAGGGGGAAAGGCAAGCTCAGCATGTTGGATGATCCATGACAATATACTTTATTTCGGATATAAGAAGACATAACCCATTACATCGTCTTCCTTGTATTAGCATGTCATATTTTAATGAGTGCTCACAATTACAAAAGGTGTCCAAGATAGTATATTTATATGTGAAATCTCTCTTCCTACAATATTCTTTCATGAATTGTTCAAGTGACCAATTCCGCGTTTGCTAAATTTCAATAAGTTTACAACCTATACTTATTATGTGTGAAGTCATTACTCCCCATGTTATAAGCATATGAAAAATATATAAATTTGGATTTATGATATCATTTACTCTTAGGATATACGTGAAGCACGTGAGTAAATGACAAACTACTCCAAAAGATATAAGTGAAGAACACTGAGTAGTCAAATAATTAACTAGCCATGGGAGGATTCTTTTTCATTCAAGATTTCAGATCCAATGATTTTATTCAAACAGAAAGTAAAATTGAAAATACGCTCCAAGCAGAACACATATCATGTGACGAATAAAAATATAGCTCTGAGTAAGGTATACCAATAGTTTTGAAGACGAAAGAGGGGGTGCCTTCCGGGGCATCCCCAAGCTTAGGCGCTTGAGTCTTCCTTGAATATTACCTTGGGGTGCCTTCGGCATCCCCAAGCTTAGGGTCTTTCCACTCCTTATTCTCCTCATATCGATATCTCACCCAAAGCTTGAAAACTTCAATCACACAAAACTTAACGGAACTTTGTGAGATAGGTTAGTATGATAAAGAGTAAACCATTCACTTTGGTACTGTCAAAGACAAGGTTCATAATTGTTCTTACACAATGCCAACTGTACCATATCATTTCTACAATTTATATTGAGAAATATAAGTCATAGAAAGTAGAAAACAAGCAAACTATGAAATGAAAACAGAATCTGTCAGAAACAGAACAGTCTGTAATGATATGAACATCAACCATAGTTCTGCTACTCCAAAAATTATGAAATAAATTGGTAGGCGTGAGAAATTTGTCTATTAATCTTCTGCAAAAAGAATGAACTCAATATCACTCTTCTGTAAAAAATGGAAGATAAGCTCGTGAGCTCAAAGTTTCTGTTTTTTACAGCAAGATCACATTAACATTCACCCAAGTCTTTCCAAAGTTCTTACTTGGCACTTTATTGAAAAAAAATCTATAAAACATGATTAATACAGTAGCTTAATCATGTAAACACACAAAAACAGTAAGGGTAAATATTGGGTTCTCTCCCAACAAGCGCTTTTCTTTAATGCCTTTTAGCTAGGCATGATGATTTCAATGATGCTCACATAAAAGAAAAGAATTGAAACATAAAGAGAGCATCATGAAGAATATGAGTAGCACATTTAAATATAACCTACTTCCTATGCCTAGGGATTTTGTGAGCACATAATTTATAGGAACAAGAATCAACTAGCATAGGAAGGCAAAACAAGTATAACTTGAAAACTTTAAGCACATAGAGAGGAAACTTGATATTATTGCAACTCCTACAAGTACATATTCCTCCCTCATAATAATTTTCAGTAGAATCATGAATGAATTGAACAATATAACCATCACATAAAGCATTCTTTTCATGATCTACAAGCATAGAAATTTTTCTGCTCTCCACATAAGCAAAATTCTTCTCATTCGGAATAGCGGGATCACTAGTTCCTAAAGTTGACACTCTTCCAAACCCGCTTTAGATGATAGTATTATTCATACTCCAAAAGATATAAGTGAAGTTCATGGAGCATTCTACAAATCGATGAAGAGATATCTCATACTAGCATGGTTCTTAAAGAAAAAGGAAAACACAAGTGACACAAATCATGTGAACAAAACAAAAACTGAGGTGTACCGATAATCGTTGAAGAAGAAAGATGGGATGCCAACCGGGGCATCCCCAAGCTTAGATGCTTGAGTATCCTTGAAATATTTAATTGCGATGCCTTGGGCATCCCCAAGCTTCAACTCTTGCCTCTCTTTATTCTTCTCACATCGGTAACTCCTCGTTCTTCGAACACATCATCCACAAAAACCTAACAAAAACTTTGTGAGATCCGTTAGTATACTAAAGCAAATCACTACCTTTAGGTACTGTTTCAAACTCATTAAAATTTCATATTAGCACTTTATCTACTGTATTCCAACTTCACCATGGTTCATACCCCCCGATACTACCCATAGATTCATCAAAATAAGCGATCAACACATAGAAAACAGAATCTGTCTAAAACAGGATAGTCTGTAGTAATCTGGAGGTTTAGTAAACTTATCTAACTCCAAAAATTATGAAATAAATTTGAAAATTTGAACAGTTTGTACAGAAGTAATTTGAAAAAAGTTTCATACCCATTTGACCTTCCAGTAAAAAATGTAAAATCACGCGCTACAGCCAAAGTTTCTGTTTTTGTTCTGCACATAGTAAACAAGCAATCTAATCATACTAAAACCAAAGCTTGGCACATTATTTTTATAATACAATAGATATATACAAGGAGATAATTATTTACAGAGAAACTTCCATGAAAAATTCTACATTTTTTCCGTGAGCATGAACACAAGTGCTCAAGGTCGACCCTCACTTCTTCAATGCATAACCTTCCAGTCACTTCTCTTTTTTGAAAAACTTTTTAGGCATGAGAGGCAATTAAATTATTATTTTGTATTTTCATTCTATTAAAAACAATTGCATGTTTCACCCACAACTAAACAGAAAAAAAAAGGAAAAAACAAAATCTACTTAGTGATGAAAGCAAACAAGCATACAGGAGAATATCAACCCCACGCTATTGCTCCCCGGCAACGGCGCGAGAAAAGAGCTTGATAATCCCCAAGTGCAGGGAATCATCGTAGCAATTTCCAAAGGTGAAAGTGATAATTATGAAGTGTCGAACCCACAAGGAGCTAAAGGTAGGATCAATATTCTCTCAAGCCCTATCTGCCACTGATACGACTCTACGTACACCGAACGTTTGCTTCCAACTAGGAACGAGAAATAAAACTACGTTGTGGGTATGAAGAGGTTAACTTTGCATGATATCGGAGAGCTAAAATATAAAAGTAGATGTTGTTATCATCAATTTAGAATATATTACTAATTATTATAAATAGCGAGTGTGGAATAATGGTGGATCGGTGTGCGGAATTGTCCTAGGCAATTGTTAACAAGACCGGTAATCACTATTGCAATTTCATATGAGGGAGAGGCATAAGCTAACATACTTTCCCGTCCTGGATCATATACACTTATGATTGGAACTGTAGCAAGCATCCCCAACTACTAAAGATCATTAAGGTAAAACCCAACCATAGCATTAAAGCATCAAGTCCCCTTTATCCCATACGCAACAACCCCCTTACTCGAGTTTAAGCTTCTGTCACTCTAGCAACCCACTATAAGCGAATCATGAACGTATTGCAACACCCTACAGTGGGAATCCCTCATGCTTGCGCGACACGGAGGTCACCATAGGACAGCACCAAAATAAAACATACAACTCATACCAATCTAGATCATCAATCAACCCAAAGACAAAGGATATCTACTCAAAACATCATAGGATGGCAACCCATCATTGGATCATAATATGTGGCATAAAGCACCATGTTCAAGTAGGGATTACAGCGGGATGCGGGAGAGTGGACCGCGTAAAAGAGATGAGGATGGTGATGATGATGGTGATGTTGATGAAGACGATCACCGCGGCGACATATTCCCTCCCGATGGCACTCCGGCGCCACCGAGAGAGAGGAGGAGAGGTTCTCCCCTTGTGCTTCCTCCTCCATGGCCTCCCCCCTAGATGGCGAGAGGTTCTCCCTCTGGTCCTTGGCCTTCATGGCGATGATGGCCCCTCCGGGATCCTCCTCCATGGCCTTCGGTGATGATGGCCCCCTCCGGCAGGGTGCCAGAGAGGGCCTAGATTGATTTCTCGTGGCTACAGAAGCTTGCGGCAGTGCAACTTCCGATCTAGGTTAATTTCTAGAGGTTTCTGTATATATAAGAGGTTTTGGCGTCGAGAACAAGTCAGGGGGGTCTCCGGGCTGTCCACGAGGGTGGGGGCGCGCCTAGGGGGGTGGGCGCGCCTCCCACCCTCGTGGGCACCCCGAGACTCTTCTGGCCCAACTCTTTTACTCCATGGCCTTCTTCTGGTCCAAAAATAAGCTCCGTCATGTTTCAGATCAATTGGACTCCGTGTGGTCTTTTCTGCGATATTCTAAAACAAGGAAAAAACAAAAATTGGCATTGGGCTCTAGGTTAATAGGTTAGTCCCAAAAACCATATAAAATAGCATATAAATGCATATAAAACATCCAAGGTTGATAATATAATAGCATGAATACTTCATAAATTATAGATACGTTGGAGATGTATCAATATCCTGGGGACTACGCACACAACCAGGAGCAATAGTATTGTACCAAGCTTTAGCATCACCCTTTAATGAGAACGGAAGTAATTTGAGAATAAAGTAATAGCGAGTCTTCTCATCATGAGTAAAAAGGGTGGCTATGTCATTCAACTTAGTAAGATGTGCCGCAACAGTTTCAGTTCCATAACCATGGAAAGGATCAGATTCAACCAAAGTAATTAACTCTGGGTCGACAGAGAATTCATAATCCTTATCATCAATAAAGATAGGTGAGGTAGCAAACTTAGGATCACATTTCATTCTAGCATCCAGAGATTTTTATTTATAATTGCATAATAATTTCTCTAGATCATCTCTATCCTTACAAGCAAGAATATCTCTAGTTGTCTCCTCATTCATAACATAACCTTCCGGTACCATAGGCAATTCATATTTAGGAAGGCTAGTTCTAGCAGGTGTTTCAGGAGTTTCAGTTTCAAGCTCATCATCAGATTCAACATCATGTTGTATTACTCTAGCACTTTGTTCATCAAGAAATTCACCAAGTGGCACATCATCATTATCAAGCAAGGTACTAGCATCATCATAAGCATCATTCATAGTATAAGTAACATCATCAATAACTTGCGACATATTAGAATTGATAGCATGTGGTCGTGTTGCAAGTTTACTCATAACAGAAGGTGAATCTAAAGCAGAACTAGATGGCAGTTTCTTACCTCCCCTCGTACTTGAGGGAAATATCTTAGTCTTTGGATCCTTCAGATTCTTCATAGTGATAAATTGATAATAATCCCAAGTGACTCAACAAATATAGCTATGCTCCCCGGCAACGGCGCCAGAAAAAGGTCTTGATAACCCACAAGTATAGGGGATCACAACAGTTTTCGAGGGTAGAGTATTCAACCCAAATTTATAGATTCGACACAAGGGGAACCAAAGAATATTTGAAGGTATTAGCAGCTGAGTTGTCAATTCAACCACACCTGGAGATTAATTATCTGCAACAAGTAATCAGTAGCAAAGTAATATGATAGTTTTGATAGTAGTGACTGCAGTAATAGTAACGGTAACAGTAATTTTGTAGCAAGCGTAACAGTGATGATAGCAGTAGTAACTTAGCAGAAACAATATATGATAAATTCGTAGGCATTGGATGGTGACTTGTTGGATGATATTCATCATGTGATAGTTATAACCTAGGGCGATACGGCACTAGCTCCAGTTCATCGATGTAATGTAGGCATGTATTCCGTAAATAGTCATACGTGCTTTATTAAAAGAACTTGCATGACATCTTTTGTCCTACCTTCCTCTGGCAGCGGGGTCCATATTGGAAACTAGGGGATATTAAGGCCTCCTTTTAATAGAGAACCGGAACAAAGCATTAACACATAGTGAATACATGAACTCCTCAAACTACGGTCATCACCGGGAGTGGGCCCGGTTGTTGTCACTCAGGGGTTGCCGGATCATAACACGTAGTAGGTGACTATAACTTGCAAGATCGGATCTAAAACATGGATATAATGATGATAACATAAACAGTTCAGATCTGAGTTCATGGCACCCGGGCCCAAAGTGACAAGCATTAAGCATAGCAAAGTCACAGCAACATCAATCTAGGAACATAGTGGATACTAGGGATCAAGCCCTAACAAAACTAAATCGATTACATGATGAATCTCATCCAACTCCTCACCGACTAGTGAGCCTACGAAGGAATTACTCACTCCCAGTGGGGAGCATCATGGAATTGGCGATGGAGAAGGGTTGGTGATGACGAAGAACGAAGATCCACCTCTCCGGAGCCCCAAATGGACTCCGGATCTGCCCTCCTGAGGAAGAACAGGAGGTGACGGCAGCTCCGTCTCGTGGATCACGATAATTCTTTTTCCCCGATTTTTTATCCAAAAATAGGAATTTATAGCGTCAATTTCAGGGTCCGCGGGGCCACCAGGTGGGGCCAACCCACCTGGGAGCGCCAGGAGAGGGCGCGCGCCGTGGTGGGTTGTGCCCACCCAGTTGCCCCTCTCCGGCAGGTCTTGGCTCCAGAAATTCTGTTTTATTATATAAAAATTCCTCGTGAAGTTCCGTTCCATTCCGAGAACTTCTATTTCTGCACAAAAACAACACCATGGTAGTTTTGTTAAAAACAGCGTCAGTCCGGGGTTAGTTTCATTCAAATCATGCAAATTAGAGTCCAAAACAAGAGGAAAAGCGTGAGAAAAAGTAGATACGTTGGAGACGTATCAACAACCACGTGTGAAGAAGCCCAAACTCCAAGAGGCCAATGATCATCAGCCCGGTCCCAAGGCGTCAGACGAGGGCCCTGCCCCTATAGCTATCCAGGTTATGCAGAACCTTGGCGTTTCCTTGGGCATCCCACCTGAGAAATTAACAATGGAGCAACTTATGGCTGAGCCAAAGAAGACCCAACACAATGATGTACCAAATGATGAGTGAACGTTGTTGCAATAATTCAGGGAGGCAGGCCCTTTGTCCTGCCATTTATTTTCTTTTGGGTTTATTCTCTGTTCTACCAGACTGGTGTGACTGCTTAGTGGGCTGTGTGGATGATCCGGACTATCTTTTGCAGTATTCTGGTTATGCTGTGTGCCAGTATTATTATGTGATACTATGTTCGTCCTCTTACCTTACAATGTTTTATAATGAGTGCAACCACTAATAAGGACTGGAAAGTGCTCTACTGGAATGTCAGAGGACTTAATTCTGAAATTAGGCAGCGGGCTGTGAGAGCCAAAATTGAGGAAAGCCAATGTTCTGTTTTTTCTTACAGGAAACAAAGTGTGATTTCTTTGATCAGAGATCTATTAGGAAGTCTTGCCCTAAAAGATTTGATAACTTTGCATACTCACCTTCTGTGGGTGCCTCTGGAGGAATTATTGTCTTATGGTGTTACTCTTCTTTAACTTGTTCTCCGGTTGATTTGCAAAGTTTTAGCATCATCATAAATTTCACCTCAACTCAAAATAACCAAACTTGGACTTTGGTTAATGTCTATGGGCCATGCTAGGGAGAGCTTAGAGATTCTTTTGTGCACTAGTTATACCACATTCAAGTTCCACAAGATGATCTCTGATTATTCTTAGGAGATTTTAATTTTATCAGATCTATGGATAATAGAAATATACCAAGAGGTGACATTAATGATATATTCATTTTTAGTGAAATTATTGGGCACTTGGGTCTTATTGAACTGCCTTTAAAGGGAAGATCATACGCTTGGTCAAATATACAGGAAACACCACTTCTGGAGTAGCTTGATTGGTTTTTTACCACACCAACATGGACTAGGGAATACCCTAATACAATGGTGTACCCTTTAGCTAAGACTAGCTCTGATCATGTGCCATGTGTGGTCTCCATCTCCACCTCCATACCCAAAGCAAAAGATTTTTCGTTTTGAAAATTACTGGGTGGACATGCCTGGGTTCATGGAGTGTGTTCAGCTTTCTTGGTCTGCCCCCACAAGAAAGACTAATTCTGCTGCCATTCTTACTGAAAAATTCAAAAGGTTAAGGACAGATCTTAGGAAATGGCATACATGTTTATCCAGATTGAAACTTCCTATGAATGCTTGTAATGCAGTTATCCTTGCCTTTGATAATTTGGAGGAGCAAAGGCTCCTTTCTAGGCCAGAATTTAACTTCAGAAAGATTGTCAAGTTACATCTTGAAGAGCTTCTTCATCTTCAGTACATTTATTGGAAACAAAGATGAACCATCAGATGGATAAAAGTGGGGGATGAAAACTCCAAGTTCTTTCAAGCCATGGCAACTGAGAGATTTACAAGGAATACCATCTCCAGTTTAATTAATGCTAATGGTTTGTCCTTGTCCTCCCACAATGCTATGGATGGACTTCTTTGGTCTTCATGTAAAGACAGAATGGGAGTTTCATGTGGGATTGACATGTTGTTTGATCTAGAGAATTTTATTCAACCTATCCCTGGGCTTGAGAGTTTGTCAGAGCCTTTCTCAGATGAAGAGATAAATGAGGTATTGAAGCATCTACCTCTTGACAGAGCACCAGTACCAGATGGGTTTACTAGTTTGTTTGTAAAGAAGTGTTGGCATATAATTAAGGAAGATTTCCTCGGGTTAATTTCTGACTTCTATGAAGGAAGAATTTCTCTGCAGAGTATAAATGGGTCCCTAGTGACACTCATTCCCAAAATCCTGTCTCCTGAAGGGCCAAATGATTAAAGGGCAATCTCTCTCACGAATACCTGTCTCAAGTTTCTCTCTAAACTCCTAGCAAATAGACTGCAGAAAGTTATTCTCACATGCATCCATAAAAACCAATATGGTTTTCTTAAATCAAGGTCTATCCAAGATTGCATTGCAAGGAGTTTGGAATACATTCATCAGTGTCATTAGTCTAAGAGACCAATCCTCATCCTTAAGCTTGATTTTGCTAAAGCTTTTGACACTGTTGAGCATGATCTAATTTTGCTTATGTTGAAATACAACGGTTTTGATGCAAAATTGATAGGTTGGATTAAAGAGCTCCTTTCTTCTGGATCTTCTTCCATCCTCCTCAGTGGTGTACCTGGCAAGCAGTTTAATTGCAAAAGAGGTGTAAGGCAAGGAGATCCTCTGTCACCTCTTCTCTTGTTATTCTTGCTGATTTGCTGCAATCTGTGGTCAACCAAATGGTCCAGCAAGGTTTACTTTCACTCCCAATACCATCTAATGACCCAAATTTCCCAATAGTTCAGTATGCAGATGATACTTTGTTGATTATTCAAGCTGATGAGGCCCAACTGCTCGCTCTCAAGAATATGCGGATTTCTTTTCTCTAAATCAACTGGTTTAAAAGTCAACTTCCATAAGTCTTGCATTTTGCCCATCAGTGTTACATAGGATGAAGCATTCAGATTGGCTTCCTTTTTTGGCTGCCAAGTTGGATCTCTCCCTTTCACCTATCTGGGTTTGCCTGTGGGTACTACAAAACCTAGAGTACAAGATCTGGTGCTTGTTGTTGACAGAGTTGAAAGGAGGCTCTCTGCTAGTTCCTCCCTGCTTCCCCAATGTGCCAGATTACAACTATTGTAGTCCGTCCTCTCCTCTATGCCCATTTATTTTCTTTGCAGTCTTAGCTTACCAGCAGCTATTATTAAGCAAGTAGAGAAAATAATGAGGCAATGTTTATGGAGTGGAAATTCTGATACCCCAAAACAGTCTTTAGCAGCCTGGCCAATGGTTTGTAAACCAAAAGATAAAGGGGGCATGGGGATCATCAACCTTGCAGTTCAAAATAAGGCCTTGCTCACTAAGCATTTACACAAGTTTTACAACAAGGCAGATATACCTTGGGTCTCTCTGATTTGGGACACTTACTACAATGGAGTGGTTCCCCATACAACTGTCCAGTGTGGATCTTCATGGTGGAGGGACATCATGAAGTTAAATGAGGTTTATAGAGCACATTCTATTATCACAATCAATGATGGAAACACCTCTCTGTTTTGGCATGATACTTGGAGCTTGGGTGGAAGCCATCTGCCAATTAAGGAGAGATTCCCAAGACTTTTTTCCTTTAAACTTGGTGACAAGATATCTGTCAGGGATTTTATTGAAGATTTTGATGTTAGCACATATTTTCAATTACCCCTATCTCATGAAGCAATGGATGAGCCGGTTTCCCTCAATACTACCTTAAATGGATTGCAAAGATGTCCCAATCAGCCTGATTCCTGGTCATGGACACCTGGTAAAGGATCTTACTCTGCTAAGAGTTATTATACACTGGCTCATGCACATCTGCCAGATGATGATCCCTGCAAATGGATTTGGAAGAGCAAGTGCATTATGAAAATAAAGGTTTTTGCATGGTTAAAGTTGAATGATAGGCTAAACACGAGAGACATGCTTCTAAGAAGGCATTGGAGATCTGAGGAGGATGAAAATTTATGCCCTATGTGTGTGGCTCAATTGCATGAGGACAGAGATCACCTTTTCTTCAAGTGTACTTTCAGCAACAGAGTTTGGAACTATCTGCAGATTACATGTTATGCAGGATTATCTTCTAGAGAATGTATTTTGGTTGCCAATAGGAGTTTTCAGCACCCATTCTTCTTTGGTTTAGTTTACCTTGCTGCTTGGAGCATCTAGACCACGAGGAATGACATAATCTTCAGACATATCAGGCCAACCTTTGGGGGATGGAAGGCCACGTTCATTCATGACATCACCCTGCATTCCCATAGGATGAAGGTTTCGATCAAGCCTCTGCTCCTTCAGTGGATCAATGCCCTACCATGATCTATGTGGCATGACCATTTCTTGTACATTTGTATATAAATTGTTGTACATTCATAGCTAGGTCTGTTAAATCCCTAGGTAGCTTCATTTAGTTTTTCTCTTTCCTGTAAGACTTGGGATTCTATTTTAATAAAATGTTGTGGGGCTTTTGCCTCACAGTGCTTAGTCAAAAAAAATATGGCATCTCATACCTTTCTTTTGAAATTTCCATCTCTTGGCCAACAAAAGCAAACATATTTTTTTATCTCTCTCTTACATGTCAGAATCATTCTAAGATTCGTTGCTAAGATAGAAGCATTGTGCATTTCCTTGATGTGCATGGTTTTAAGTCACTACATTGCCTGCCAGATGCCCTAATGTCTCAGTTAAGAAACAATTAAAATAAAGTGCCTGGGAAGATTATCACATATTATCATATATATAGACTGATGCTCAGTTATTATAAATTTTATTGCACCATATTTGTGCAACAGTAAATTAAGCTTAATTAGTAAACCATGTTACAGACGCACATTTTCTTTACTAATACATATGATCCATTTAGTTTAATTTAGTAAGAAGGAAATCCTCTATGTGGACCATCTAGTCGAAGTCGACCCAGAGTCCTAATCCAATGCAACACTTGTCTAGCTTCTCTTAGGCACATCGACTTTGAAAATTTCTACACCCTCTGCTTCCGGCACCAAAAGTGCATGCAGCATCAGTACTCTGTCCTACGTTGTTGATGGGGTCTGTCGTGCACAATGCCTATTTTTTCTAATGAATGGACTTAAAAGTCCGGAAATCATAGGTTGGAGTATTATATATAGATAAATAGGCGGTGCAATAAAATGATGTTATAGTTGCTACTTGCCACACGTAGCTAGTTCGAACTGGGCCGTGTACACATTGCAAGTCATCCTGTCTGATGTTGCTGGGGTACAAGAAGAATAGTGAGATGTGATGAACACCTTTTTATTTGCGAGGGAGCGAACATCTGTTTAAAGAATAGTGGGATGTTACGCACCTCTGTTAGCTGACGATGCCAACGTGTATGAAAGATTGGAGCCATGAACATAACCCATCGATGCTTTTGTTCAGAGTCTGCCGGCATGTCGTTGTTGAGTTGAGGTGCATGATAAAATAAATACATCTCTCTCTCTTTCTCTCTTACGTTGTTGAGTTGTAATGCTATAACTAACAAATATGTGCAAGTTGCCCTCACTTATTTTACCTTATTATCCTTTCATTACCATTTCAATCGTAAAATATGAATGGGTCATGTGTTAAACTTTTATTAAATGCCAAATGAAAATAACTCATACTCCATATCGGCCCCAGGCTAGTCAATGGCAATTAGGGAGCACAATACATATGCTATTCTGTCGGCACTAGCGACCAATCTTCATTAAGTGATCTAACCGCGTTGACCCCTTTCCGCAAACATTATGTTTATATTGACAACAACAAGAATCCAACACTCATATGACAAGTTAGGGTAATTCGCATTGTTCCCTCATGACAACAACTAACTATGATGCTTACCTTGATTGATTGGTTACCTTGATAACAATCATAGTCATTTGGCGTTACAGGATTCTAACTACAAAATATTATGATGCTCCCCTCACCATTCATTTTGCACATCATTGGAGTGCCCAAATATGAAAATGGACTTGTGTTAGACATTAAGTAATAGCCAGGTAAAAATCACATACCCCATCACCCAATGACGCATAGTGAAATGGATAGCTACATATATTCACCTTAACTCCTTATCACCAGCTGCTATTCAACATTTAAGTGTCTAACCCACGTTAACCCTTTTACCCGCATCTATCTATTTTCTTCAAAAAAATTGACCAATTGGCAAACCAATCATACTATCCTTGCTCTTGTGTTTCAGAAATCTAGCCGTCATGTCTATCCTTGATTTTTCACTTATATCGAGTCCAGAAATCATTTTGTATGGCACTATAACTTCATTTACCCACTCTCATTCTTATCATACACCTCGATACACACACGTGATTTACCGCAGTGACCTTCTCCACATTCTAGGCCGACCAATTGATATATGTTAAACATGGAAGGATTTTGTCTTTAGTACTGAATGCCACCTACAAACACATACATTGTTTTGTTCACATCATTTTCCATTGTGAAAACACATAACCAGTTGGTACATAAATACTAGTATATTCACCTAGGCTCCTTGTTTCCTGCAGCTCTATCCATAACTAATCAATTGTATGTCACATCTCTTACCTTTTGTAACCATTCACATTATCCTCTTGTCACAGGTATTGTCTCACTGCATTTTGCCTCCTATTCTCATAGTGCTCATCCATGAGCATTGAAGTCATGCACCCCTTTCAGTTTCTTTTGCTCATCTATCTACCTAATATATTCCATAACAAGAGAATGTTTCAAATGTAAAATGTCCAAGGTGAACTAGAAATGGTAATGGCTTCCATACAACAGAAATACAACTACTTATGCTAGATCACTAGGGATGGAAACACGTGGAGGAAAGGGATGCATTTGTCCTATAGAGGATGGCCGGTATGGTCCTTATCAACTCCATGGGTTCTAAGTTCTAACACGGTTCTTTACATGATGTTTTTCTTCTAAGTGCCAAAATGAAGTTCAATGTATTTGTGTGGGTGCTTATTATTGAAGGTTTTAATGCGTGAAATATGCTGAAGCGGAGACAATTTAATATTGCTGGTAAATATTATTCTTGCCTCCTCTGTACTACTAATGCTGAAGAGTGAAGACACCAATGTGAACGCATAGTTTCCATTGGCCCTTTAGCATTTCTTGTTGGACACGCCTTCAAATCTAGTGGACTCCGGAAGCCACGCGGATTGCATTGTTGCAAAGCTAATCAAAGTGGGCGTTTGGTGGTAACTTTTTTTGAAATCTTAATTATCATAGCTTGGAATTTGGAAGGAGCACTATAATTGCACTCTTGAGGTCACTTGTTGCATCTTGTAGAGTTCATCGCTAGCAAAAAGAACTTGTCAACACATCATGGAAATAGCTCCAAATCTCAAACCTACATGCTGAAGGAGGTCAGGTCAGTGGCATGACGTAGAGTAAGAGGGCAAGGGAAGCAGAGGCGTGTAGAGACACTTCTGTGGGAACGGAGGAGCTAGGGTCTGAAGAACAGAGAACATGACACTGCTCTCCAACCAAGGACAGCATGTGTGGCAAGCTGTTGCCATGTAATTAAGTCACAGAATGTAATTATTTCTCAAATCTTTATCCAGGAAAATATTGATCATCCAGTACATTTAGCTAGCTCCAGGCGAACGAACCTTCAAGTCGTTTCAACCACAGAAAAGCTAAAGTTCTAGACACCAAAATAGCATGAAATTAAAGGCCCTGACAGTAGCCCAACAGGCCAACACACAAGACCAAGGTTCTTTGAGGCCCTGACAGCAATCAAGCAGCAACTATATATCAGGCATTTAGCTGTGCAAGTAATGTCAGAGAAAGCACGATTGTGACACAAACAAACAGGTGCAACCTAAGATTTACGACCAATTGGGCAGCAGAGATCAAACAAATAGCCTTTTGGGAAGAGACCAGCTGAATAACTACCCAATAACAACATTACAATAAAAAAACGAGACCTGGCTCCGAGAGCATGATGGATACAACGACGCACATCGACGAATAATATAACACTTACAGTAAATTAACTGAATGCCTCATCAGAACCACACCAAACTAAAAACGAGATAGCTCGATCGGACCATAGCTGGCCATGCATAGCGGCCGGAGATCCTCACCCCTGCTAGCTTACATGGGTGGGAAAGGACTCGAACTGAACCCCAGATCGGAGGACTGCATCTGCATCATCATATCACCGCCGGAGAAGCCGGCGCCATCGTGGCTGGCGTTGCCACCGTAGACCAGGGTGCCGACGTCCCCACCGGAGCTCACCATGTCAAGCCAGCCTTCCTCCTGCTGCGGTGACGCCAGATACTGCGAGGGAGACCCCATGTTGATGCTGTGGGTGCTGACGCATGGAGCTGGCGGCGGCGCCTGGACATGGTTTTTTGCCATGCGTTCGCCGAGGCTCTTGAGGAGCTCGTCCACCTTCCAACCAACGCAGGCGAGCTCCTCAGCGCTGAGGTCAACAAGGCCTGGGTGGTTGCCGTGCATGATGTTGTAAAGGAGGTACCTGATCTCGCTGTCCTGCCACTGGCGGCGAGCCTTGTCGACCTGGTCCCGGAGCTTGGCGATGCGCTGGTTGAGGAGTGCCTCCTGGTCCATCGTCTTCTTGCAATGCCCCAGCTCCGGCATGCTCTTGAATTTATTCAGGATATCCACCGCCTCGGCGTGGGAAGGGAACACCTTAGGCTCCGCCTCGCCCTCGCCGTACACCACCACGCAGGTCTTGACATCGCACATGTGTTAGCTTTAATCTTGATGCATGTATCTGCATATTTAGTTTGCTTTCGTCATCCATATAGGATAGGTTAGAGAGTAGCTAGTCCCGTGAAGCTTCAGCGCAAGCGCGCGAAGAAGATGAGATGTCAGGCTGCCGTGCGACGCGGCGAGCACGACAAGATGTCGATGTTGCTGTGCGATACAACAACTGCGGCACGACGCGATGGTGGCTGGAGCGTGATGGGCTGCAAGATCAAGTAGAGCCGGCTGATCCGGCAAGCTATTATCAGGTGCATGGGTACTGGTTGGGTTGAGTCTGTGGCGGTTGAGGAGGCTGCCGAACATGACCGTGCAAGTAGCCAGTGCTAGTTAGTTGCATATGAGTTTGTTAGCCGCATGCAGTCTGCGGTTGAGGCCGTGAGGGCTGTAGAAAAGATGTAGCGTTTATGGTGCCAAGGAGAGTGCTTCGTTGCAAAGCCCTTTGTGCTCTTCCTTGGCTGTGTGTGTAGAGTTTCACCATGTGTGTGTGTGTTCTTATGTGAGAGAAACCAACAGATAGAGAGAGAGAGAGAGGAGCTGAGCGAGGCAGCTCGAGGAAGAAGAAGAGCGGCGCTGCGAGAGGCGACGCCAACAATTGGTGTTCAGAGCCATGTCGATCCGAGGCGGTGGTGGCATGACGGACTCCATGTGAGGTGGAGAACGGCGGCGCGGCGGACTCCATGCGAGATGGAGGCCGGCGGCACCAGGAGGAGGCTTGTGGCGACGCGAGGCCGCTGGTGGCTTTGACGGTGCGAGGCGTGATGAGGAGAAGAGGGTGTGGTGATCGATGCCTCGAAGGTGTCGTCCACATCAAGAGATGGTCGTTGCATGCGGCACGAGGTCGTGGTACTTGGCGCCGCGACGGCGTCGTCCACGGCATGAACGCGTGGTGATTGGCGTTGCGAGGGCGTCATCCATGACGAGATGGTCTATGGAAATTGGCGCCGTGACGCCGTCGACAACGTCAAGTGGCTGCGGCGCTGCGATGGCGTCGGCAAGTGGTTGCAGGTGATCCGCCTCGGAGATTGGGGAATCAACATCAAGGGGGAAAATGTTAGTTTTAATCTTGATGCATGTATCTGCATATTTAGTTTGCTTTCGTCATGCATATAGGGTAGGTTAGAGAGTAGCTAGTCCAGTGAAGCTTCATCGCAGACGCGCGAAGAAGATGAGATGTCTGGCTGCCGTGAGACGCGGCGAGCACGACAGGATGTCGATGTTGCTGTGCGAGACAGCAACGCCGTGAGATGTGGCACGACGCGATGGTGGCTGGAGCGTGATGGGCTGCAAGATCAAGTTGAGCCGGCTGATCCGGCAAGCTGTTATCAGGTGCATGGGTACTGGTTGGGTTGAGTCCGTGGCGGTTGAGGAGGCTGCCGAACATGGCCGTGCAAGTAGCCAGAGCTAGTTAGTTGCATATGAGTTTGTTAGCCGCATGCAGTCTGCGGTTGAGGCCGTGAGGGCTGTAGAAAAGATGTAGTGTTTATGGTGCCAAGGAGAGTGCTTCGTTGCAAAGCCCTTTGTGCTCTTCCTTGGCTGTGTGTGTAGAGTTTCACCATGTGTGTGTGTGTTCTTATGTGAGAGAAACCAACACAGAGAGAGAGAGAGAGAGAGACAGAGAGAGAGAGGAGCTGAGCGAGGCAGCTCAAGAGCGGCGCTGCAAGAGGCGGCACCAACAACATGGTGGCCAGCTCGGTCGCCTTTTTCATCAGGCTCCCGAGACGCTTCCTGAACCTAGCGCGGGTGGGGTCGTTGGCGATGTACTTGAGGGTCACCTTCTTGCGAGCCATTGCCGGCAAAGGGATAAAACTAGCCAAGGTAAGGAAAGTTGCTGGTTTAGGCAGGGAGGAGGGGAAGATTTATAGTGGAGAGATCGCCACGGAATTAATTTCATGATATGGCAACAGATTGGGAGAATATTGCATTGAACATCTACCCTCCAGTATACCTTTAGGCTGAAGTAGGCCCGTGCGACTTTTCCCCTACTAAAGTAGACCGCGGTAACTTATGGACTACCGCTAAGTTGAATTCGGATGGGCTCGATGGAGAGCAGTCAAGGAAGGAGGATATGAACCCAGTACCCATCACATGGTAGGAGGTTCACATGTAGAAAAACTAGTGCAATGGCCAACACCTTTTTACTGGTCTCCCTCGCCTCTCAAAATATGTGATCTACTTTTGCTTTTGTAAATTTTGCCATGCAGTGAGGTCATTCAGAAGTCTGGGGAAGGTGTGGAAGCGTGACTATCATCATCTTTACTATGAGACTCTGAGAGCGATGGGAGCATCTTCCCCATCGTGGAGTGCCTGGCCGCCTAGGAGGCTGATGACTCAACCCCAATCTCAGTACGAATGAGTTATTTCTCAAATTCCATGGTTGTTAGCCTGTGAGACAACCTGATATGGTCCTCCTTTACACCAAGAAAGGGCGATAACCAAGTGTTGGGTTTATACTTGGAATGGTACTCAGCTCATCACCATGCTAGAGTTCCCCATCCCCATGTCTGCTACCCATGGTTGGTTGAGGTTGGCCATTAACAAGCACTTCACAACGCACGCGCGTGCGCGCACCTCTGACTATTTCGTGTCCTCTAAATTCGGGGCTGCCAGATTTGTGTTTAGCATTGCGATATGTAATTTTGATATGATGACAGATTGAAAGAATATTTCATTAGATTTTCTGCCTTAATTGTGCCCGTACGTATATTTGGCACACATTTAGAACTTCCTTTTATAACTTTGTATATTTGGTGTCCATTAAATATTTGAAATTTACGTGCGCAGATAGTTCGCCCCTTATATTTGGGAGCGCAAAAAATCGTATACACACGAACAGTTTCCAACGGACTCGTCATTAATAAATATGCATAGCTTACACGCCAAAATGGTGACCCTCACTCATTATTTTCATCCCATCTCACAACCCAGACCAGTACCGAGCTCCCGGCTCAATGCAACTACATACCGCGTACAAAAATTATAAAACTTCTCTTTGCTCCCCCAGTATGATGCCCTCAAGGCCTCTTGTACTTTTGGATACCACAATCGGAGCTCTCCTATACCCCATTGTACTTGAGCCATCACAACCTCTCCCCTACCAGAGCCCCTCTCCCCATATCCGAGAAAGTGAACCTAGGTCTCGGATCGACACTGTTGGATGTCACATACCACTCAAGCATGTGGCCTCCACTAGTCGTGAGATCGGTGGTTGTATAGCTTGATGTGATGCGTAGTGGTAGTGTCTCAGGTGCCCAGTGACTTGCGGTGGGAGCACTTGCACCAATGTGCAGGTTTTCTGAGTCGTGCTGCAATGACGTTTAGAGGAACCTACCGATGTCAAGATCCCAAGGATGTGCGTCCAAGCAATCGATTTTTCCCTGTGTGGCCTCCCACTAATAGACCTGCCTCCTGCAACCTTCCCAAACTAGATTCCCATGCCTTGATGGTGGCAGCAAAGCGATCAACAACATCGAGCAGTTATGAGAGCGATGTGGCATAGAGCTCCACCTGTCGGACAACATCAGATCACTGAACGAGAAAAGTTACGACTATTGTCGGTGTACAAAAGTAGGGGCCTTCTCTACCCCTTGTGCGTGGGCAGTCGTAGCCATACCTGCGGCCACGCTTGGCGGGGCAGAGGAAGCAAGATGCAAGACTACCAGAGCAGCGCTGAAACAAGAGGCGCAAAGAGTGAAGAGGCAAGGTGGGTTTCCCCCGGCAAGAGCCTTGCCGGGGTCGACCTATGCTGCCCCGGCAAGAGCCTTGCCGGGGCAACTTACCCAACACCAGCAAGGCCACCACCCTTGAGCCTGAGAGTTTCAACACCATCGACAACATTGGAACCAAGGCTCGGGAGGCGCCTGCATGGTGGCATGCAGATCTTTGTGAAGACTGAAGGCCTGCAAGACTAGATGAAGAACCAAGAGACGAAGGCCCCCGGCAAGACCCTTGCCGGGGACGCCCACACGACCACGGCAAGACTCTTGTCGGGTCCCTGGCAAGACCCTTGCCGGGGACATCTGCGGGGCCACCGCCAGGGCCGCACTCACCAAAGCTTCGCTGCCCCGTGGCCGTCCCAACGCAGCAGCCAGCCTGCCAACTAGGCACGCACCTACGTGGCAGCATGCAGCTTCTAGGCCAACCAAGCAAACACCTGCATGGTGGCATGCAGATCTTCGTGAAGACCCTGCCACCGCACTAGCGCAGCAGCCAGCCAGCGTGGTGCTGCATGCCTCGTCAGCTCGGACGCGCGTTGAAGCGAGGCGAGGCGGCGACAAACGAGACGAGCTTCCTTGCCGTCCCCGATAAAGCAAGAGGACACGTCAGCAGCACATTAAATGCGTTTTTGGCCCACGATGTCAGAGATAGACTTGTATATTGTACATACTTTCCACCTCCAGTGTGCCACTGTGGCGACCCCTTTGACTATAAAAGGAGGCCCAAGGCATACTGAGAAAGGATTCGGACTTTTTGGGCTAGGCATGCACCGCACCTAATTCAAGATCTCCACAACACCAAATATACGCCAAAGCTGGACTAGGGTATTACGCATCACTTGCAGCCCGAACCTGGATAAAATTCCACCGCGTTGATCTTCTAAACCCGCTCTTCTTATAGCCTCGCGCCCCGACAACTGTAGTAGGGATTCCCGTGATCCCATATGTGTCATTTTTGAACCCCGACATCTTTGGCGCGCTAGGTAGGGGGCGCAAGGTATGAAAAATCCGATTTTGAAGCCAACTCACCAATTTCATCGTTGCCATGGCCCCCAAGAGGAAGGGGATCACAGCGATTGGGTCGTCCGGAGCCGGCTCGTCCGCACCAGCACGGGCGGGCGACGGGGTGGCCGCGGGTGGTGCCAGAGGCGCAGCCCGCGAGCACCCACGACACTCTGGCAATTGAAGCCAGGCAAGCGGCATCGTTCCGGCCCAAGACGATGAGCCACACGCCGCTGGGTCCAGGGACGGGGCTGTGCTGCCTACAGGCGGCGCGGCAACCTCTATGCCACCCCAGCCGGCGTCTGTGCCGCGGCCTTCCCAGGCCGCGCGCGATGAGCAACGCCGCGACGTCGGCGCCCCTGGGCGCCGCCGCGGGAAGAGCCCTTTGCGTCACTCCCAGGACGCATCGGGCCGGCATGCGCACCTGGATGCTGGCGAAAGCGGCGCCCGACCGCGAGACCGTGATAGAGATCCTTCTAACATAGTTAGAAGTCAAAGCGCATCATGGTCCACGCAACTCTCGCCGCCACCCACGCCGGCAGAAGCGTTGGCGCGCATGCAACTGCTCCTCGACTTTCCTCCCGCCGCGGAGAAGATCGACGAGTGGAGAACCACCATTCGGAGCCTCATGAGCTTTGCCAACAAGGATGAACCGCGGCCAGCGGGACCCTCGTACCGGCGCTCTGTAGAGCCGGCGCACGCCGATGGTGGGAGGACCGGAGGCGCTGCAACCACGGTGCACTCTCCTCCCCCATGCCAGCAACAGCAGCCGCCGACTCGTCGGGCCGACGCCTGTGACAACGTTTCCACAGCGTCGTCTGACCCATGAGCTCGCTGCGACCAACGTCAAGTTCTTCGGGAGCGAGCCTAGGAGGATGCTCGGACCACCATCGAGCGGCGCGGGGAAGCGCGCTATCAGTTAGATAGGCGTGCGGGGCCCGCCATGGACCACCCAGCACCGGGAGGTTCCGGCGACCTACCCTACGAGGTGGGTTGTCCGGCCTTTACCCGTGAGCTGCGGCAGTTCCAGTGGCCCTTCCACCGGACGTTCAAGCCTGATGTTGGGGAGAAGTACAATGGCAACAGTCACCGAGGAGTTCCTCAACATATACACTATCGCGATGCAAGCCGCCAGGGCTCGCGACGACAAGGTGCTTACCAATTACTTTCCGTTGGCACTTCAGCCGAACGTCATGTCATGGTTGATGCACCTGCCAGTGGACTCCATCTCTTCTTGGTCGGATCTGTGCCACAAGTTTGTTGGCGCCTTTACCAGAGGCCACCAAGCTCTTGGCCAGGCAAGTGATTTGCATGTCATCCCCTAGAAGTAAGGATGGCGAGAACCTGCGCAAGTACATCCAAAGGTTCAGCCGTGTGCAGTACAACATCCCAGATGTTCACCCTGCCGCCGTCATCAGTGTGTTTCATCAGAACGTGCGCAACCGCAAGATGCGTGAAGAGCTGGTGATGAACAAGGTCAAGGATGTAGCCGAGCTTTATGTTCTGGCTGACAGATGTGCTCGGGCTGACGAAGGAAGGAAGTACCCCGGCGAAGATGTCGGTGGGGAAACCGACTCCACAGACGAAGACGCCGCCGCCCCAGCAAAAAAGGGCCGACGCCACAACAGGAAGCGTAAGGGAAAGACCATGCTTGCCGTCGAGGGATCCGGCGACCCTGGCGCCGCCAAGGAGGCCAAGGCTGACGACCCCGGCAAGGAAGTTGCCGGGTGTGCCGCCTGCCGGGCCTTGGCAGCTGCCGACAAGCCATGGGGCTCTGATAAGCAGTATTGCAAGATCCACCGCACCAAGGGCCACGGTCTCTAGAACTAATGACAAGTTGAGCTGCTTGCCGAGAAGCAGAAAGCCCAATATGAGAGACGGGACAAGGAGAAGGGCCAGGATGGTGCTGAGGGGTCCGGCAAGAAGCGTGGCGGCCAAGGAGGCCTTCGCGGCAAGGATAATCAACAAGAGAGGCCCGCTCGCGGTTGTGACAAGAAGGAGGAAGATGATGATAATGGTGAGGACGACGAGTCCGGCGAGCACGAGTTCCAGAAAGCTATAAAGGCCATGTGCGTCGACGGTGGCACCTCGTTGCATACCTCTCACCGCCGGCTGAAGCAGTGGACGCGTGAGGTCACTGCGGCGGAGCCGTCGTTCGATGCCCAGAAGCCACTAAAGTGGTCCAGCACACCTATCATTTTTGACACCGAGGATCACCCTGATCGCACGACTACGGTCGGGTGTTTGCCGTTGTTGGTTTCACCAACAATACGAAACCTCAAGGTGACCAAAGTGCTAGTTGATGGTGGGGCCTGTCTGAATTTGATCTCGCCTGCTGTGATCGAGAGGCTGCAAATCCCTGATGGAGATCTCGTGGAGATGGTCATGTTTCAAGGAGTCAACCCGGTGAGGAGTCAGCCGAAAGGCAAAATCACGTTGCCAGTTACATTCGGGGGCGAACTGAACTACAGGACGGAGAAGATCGCTTTTGATGTCGCCAAGATCCCTCTGCCCTACAATGGGATCCTTGGCCGCCCAGCGCTGGCAAATTTTATGGCGGCGTCACATTAGGCCTACAACACGTTGAAGATGCCCGGGCAACTGAGCATCATCACCGTCCCCTCCGACAAGAAAGACGCACTCATCTGCGCCGACCAACTCTACCGGGAGGCAGTTGCAACAACTGCCGCCAAGGCACTTGCTCCTGCCGCTGTAGCCCCGGGAGGGAAGAAGGCCGGCAAGACCTCCCGCACCAACTCCAACAAGCATGCCTCTTCGGAGTGCAGCGCTCCCGTTGAGGACGTGCCAGAGAGCTCCACAGGCAAGAGCAAGAAATCCAAGGCAGCACTACCAGAGACCAAGAAGGTGGCCATCAGGGTGGACGGCATGGGCGGGGCTTTTACTATAAGCTCCACCCTTCGCAGCAAATAGGAAAGTGCTCTCGTCGCCCTCCTGTGGGCGAATGTCGACGTGTTTGCATGGCAAGCATCCGACATCCCCGGCATTCCCAGGAAGGTGATTGAGCACCATCTTGTTGTCTGCCCTCATGCGCGGCCCGTCAAGCAGAAGGTCAGGAAGCAAGCTTTGGAGCGGCAAGAGTTTATCGTCGAAGAGATCAGGAAGTTGGAGGCGGTAGGTTTGGTTAGAGGAGTGCTCCACCCCACGTGGTTGGCCAATCCGATGGTGGTGCGTAAGGCGAATGTGAAGTGGAGGCTGTTTATTGATTACACAGATATCAATAAGGGTTGTCCAAAGGATCCTTTCCCTTTGCCACGCATAGACCAGATTGTGGACTCCACTGCCGGGTGTGACCTGTTGTCGTTCCTCGACGCCTATTCAGGATACCATCAGATCTTCATGATGAAAGAAGACGATGAGAAGACCACGTTCATCACCCCATGTGGTATGTACTATTTTGTATGAATGCCTTTCGGGTTGAAGAGCGCCAATTCGTCATTTGCCCAAGCAGTCCAAATTCGTTTTGAGCCACAGCTGCATAGAAATATGGAAGCTTACATGGATGATATAGTAGTCAAAACCAAGGGAAAGGCCACGCTCGTGCAGGATCTAGAGGAAACGTTTGCAAACCTGCGCAAGATCAACCTTAAGCTCAACCCAGAGAAGTGCGTGTTCGGTGTCCCGTCCGGCAAACTTCTTGGTTCCTTGTGTCTCAGCGCGGTATCAAGGCAAATCCCGACAAGATCAAAGCAATTTAGCAGATTGGGGCACCGAGATGGGTCAAAGACGTCCGTAGGCTCGCCGGCTGCGTTGCTGCCCTAAGTAGGTTCATCTCCAAATCTGATGAGCGCGCCCTCCCCTTTTTCAAAGTTTTGAAAAAGGCAGGTCCAATAAAATGGACTCCGGAGGCAGAGGCTGCGCTGCAGGTGTCGGTGTACAAAAGAAGGGGGGCACCTTTGTACCCCTTTACCTGTGCACGGACAGTCGGAGCCGTGCCCACGGCTGCACCAAGCAGAACAGGGGAGGTGAACCGAGGTAAAACCGAAGCCTAAGACAGCCAAGGCAACGCCAAGGCTAAGGAAACAAAGAAGCAGAAGGACGAAGCAGGCTCCCCCGGCAAGACCCTTGCCGAGGCGGCTCGCCCACACTAGCGGAGTGAGCCACCCTCGAGCCCACGGGTTCCAACTCAACCAACCACGTTGAAACTAGGGCTCGGGAGGCACCTCCATGGTGGCATGCCGATCTTTGTCAAGACTAAGGAATATTCAAGATCAGATGAGGATTAAAAGACAACGGTTCCCGGCAAGATCCTTGCCGAGGAGAGCCACAAGACCTCCGGCAAGATCCTTGCCGAGGACGACAGCGCGCCACAGCAAGACCCTTGCCGGGCCACCCGGCAAGGCCCTCACCGAGGACGCCAGCAGGGCCACTGCCAGGACCGCACCGGCCAAGCTTCCACCGCCGTTCACATACAGCTGCCAGCCCAACCAGCTGGACTGGCACCTGCGTGGCAACATGCAGCTTCCAGGCCAGATTGGCAAGCGCCTGTGTGGCGGCATGCATATCTTCGTGAAGACCCTACCACCGCGCCACCTCAGCTGCCTGCCTACCTACATGGCGTCGCACGCATCGCTGGCCAGGGCGCATGTCGAAGCGAGGAGGAGCGGCGACGGACGGGACGGGCCTCGCTCCCGTCCCTGATAAAGCTAGGGGACACTTCAGCGGCGCATTAAATGCGTCTTGTCTTGTAATACGAGCGATAAGCTCGTAGCACTGTACACCTTTCCACCTCCTATGTGCCACTGTGGCAGTCCCTTTCAACTATAAAAGGAGGCCCATGGCGTACTGGAGGGGGATTCGGGTCCTTGGAACCACTCAGCCACCGTAGCTACTTCAAGGGCTCAAGAACACTCAATACATGCACCAAAGCAGGACTAGGGTTTTTCGCATCCTCACGGCCCGAACCTGGGTAGATGATCCTTGTGCTGATTACTAATCCTGCTCTTCCCGCAACCCTGCGCCCCGGCAACCGTAGTAGGGATTCTTGTGATCCCATAGGTGTCGTTCCACACCGACATCTTTGGCGCGCCAGGTAGGGGGCGCAATTGTGAGAATCTGGTCTAGTAGTTAGCCTAGCGGTTCTCCATCGCCACGGCTCCCAAGAAGAAGACGGCCAAAAGGACAGCGCTACCTGCAAGCGCGAAGGGCGCCAGAGCGGCGACAAGAAAGCTAAGTCATTCAGAGCCTTGAGTTATTTCCCTTTTATATAAGGTTATCGTCCTCGCAGATCCTGCCTATGTATGGAAAACCTGCACACAAAGGGGCCCTCCCGCGATTGGCAACACCCTTGTTCTGTTTCGAGTCTGCTCAACAGCTCAAGCGGCCGCGTCGAGAGTGGCGGGGTAGCCTTCCGCACTTCCCAACGCTCTCGATTCTGACTCGAGTCAAGCTCGACAGTTCGGGCGGCCGTGTTAAGGGCGGTAAGGTGGTTCCCCTGGCAGCAAGCACACCCGGCAGGTGAATGGGGATCCGTCCCCAAGATGCCGCCCTGGGTTTAAGCGCCAGCAGGCCTACCCAGTTACGTAGGGTGGACATACAAAGGAAAATCGAACAGGAAAATAACATGCATAATATCAAAGTACTGCAGAAGTTATATTACATCGCTTGTTGCCGCAGTTCTAACTAAAGATAAAAATCGTCTTGGTTGTGAACTTGGAGCAACGAAAAGAAACGGGGTGCCTAATCCCGGCGCTCGCCCTCCACCCTCAGAATTCCACCGACACCGCTGATGACGGGCTTGATGCGCTCCCTGAGCGGCGCGAGGTCAGTATCCTCCAGCTAGCTGTCCAGCGCGGCGTCGAAGTCGAGGTCGGGGCACTAGTACGCCACATTGGTGAGAACCTTGGTCATGGCGCCTTGGCAAAGCCTCCGGGCCTCGTCGGCCAGCGAGGCCGCCCGGTTGGCGTGAAGCCGCTCTAAAGTACCGACGACCTTCTCAAAGAACAGGGTCAGGCTGTAGTTGACGCTCACACTCCGCTCTGGGGCGTACCTCACGTTCGGCATCCCCATGGTGGCCAGCTGCGCAGTGGCCTGGTTGGCGACAGTGGCGAGGCGATCGAGCCAGCGGTTCTCGCCCTCCACGTGGTCCTTGAAGTTGAGGGCCTCGTTCTTCCGCAGCTGCTTCTCAGTCTCCAGGTTTTTGGTCAGGGTCCCTTCCCGGGCCCTGGCCTCCGACAGCATCTTCTCGAGACCCTCCAGCTTTAGCTTGAGGTCTTTGATGGATTTGTTGGCCTCGGAGAGCTCCCCGGGCCTGCTAACGGCCGCGCCCCGCGCCTCCGTCAAGGCGCTGTTGAGCGTGTCCTTCTCCTGGGACAGCTTCAGGGCCTGCTCCTTCAGCTTGTCCCGCTCCACCTCCAGCTCCTTCACCTTGCCGGCGTGAACCAGAGCCTGGGCATCGAGTGTCTTTTTGTGCCTCTGCTCCAGCTCTTGGGTCCGCTGCGCGGCAAGCTTCTCCACCTCCTTGTCCTTGGCGCGGAGTTTGGTGTCGAGGTCCGCCTCGCGCTTGGAGAGGTCCTCCTCCTGGGAGTTCAGCGCGGCCTGGTGCTGGGTCCGGGCGGCCTCGGCTGCCGCGGCCAAGCCCTCCGCCGTCTCCTGGGCCTTCTCGATGTCAGCCAGCTTCATGGTGAGCTCCACGTCGCGCTTGGCCAGCTCGCCTTGGGCGGCCTTCAGCTCCTCGTGAGCTTGGCAGAACCAGTCCTACGTCTCGGCGACGCGCTTCTGGAGGTCCGCCTCCGCTTTCTCCGCCACCGCCATCCTAGACTTAGCCTTGTCTAGGCGGGCGCGATGGAGCTCCTGTAGCTTCCGGAAGCTCGCGCCCATGGTGTGGAGGAGCCGCTCTTCCTGGGAGCCGTCGCCACCGGCGCTCGGCTCGTCAACGATCTCAAGCCCGGCGGCGGCGAGCACCTCGTCGTCAAACACCTCCCCCTCGACGGGAGCCCTAGTGCTCGACGCGCCTGGGAGGTGGACGAAGAGATCGTCGCTCACCTTCAGGTACCTGTCAGAGCCAGAGGCAGCGGAGGAGGAAGGCTGGTCATCGACCACCTCCTCCTCGGCAACGGCCTTGCCAGCCTCTCCGGCAGGCCCCTTGCCGGCCTCCCCGGCATGCCCTTTGGCGGCGTCCTCCGCGTCGGCCCTGGCGGCCTCCTTGGCGGCGATCTTCTCGGCCTCCGTCGCGGCGTCCTTGGCCACGTCCTCGATGACGGTGTCCAGGTCCTCCCGGTCCGCCGAGAGAGGATCTGGATATCAAGAAGAGGGTGGGGTAGGGCCAAGATCAAAGATTCAAAAAGAAGAGAAAAAGCAGGGACGAAAGGCCGGAGAGTTACCAGTGCCAGGCTGGGAAGCAGAAGTCCCCTCCCCGCCAACATCTGGCGCCGAGGCGAAGCCACCAGCGCCCAAGTTCTCCTCCTCCTCCTCCATGTGCGTGGGCTCGGTGCTTGGCGCCCTTGCCGGGGATGCCCCTCGGGGCGGTGTGGTTGATGGGGGCGGCGTGGTGGGAGTAGCCCTCTGCGGCTCCTCCCACTGCTGCTCTCCTCCTGCATACGCGACAAGGTCAGCGCCAAAGTATCATACCCCTGACACATGTGGACGAGGAGTGAGCGGTGAACTTACGCTGGGGGCTGTGCCGGGGGCTGCTGTCCGGGCTGCTCAACACCACCAGCGGCGCCCTTGAAGCACCAGCCGGGGGCTGGCCGCCCGCCGAGCCCTTGGCCCTCTTTACTCTTTGGGCCAGCATCTCCGCGTCCCTGCAAGGATGAAAATAAGTCAAGACATGCGGCACGGACTGAGGAAACAGAGATAGCGAAGAGGTGCAAGTTTTCTTACTCGACGTCCATCTCCTCCTCTATTGCCTTCCTTTTCCTCCTAGGGCTAAGGGACCCAAAATCAAAGGTGACCCCCGCGTCAACATCTGCCGGGGGAGGGGAAGGAGGTGGCGTCCGAACGCGCTTTGCCGAGGAAGAAGCGGATGCCTTCTCCTTCGTCGCCGCGGCCGTTACCCTTTTCTTCACCGCCGCAGCCCTCGTCAGGCGTGCGGACATCTCCTGGGCCTGCCGCAGCTGCATGGCCCTGCCAGGCCGGACCGGCTCACCGGAGGTGGCCCGCCGTAGGACCCGTCCTCTCCCATGGCCGGAGGATCGACAGCCATGACCTCCTCCTCCTCCTCGGCCTCTTCCTCCGACGACTCCGGCCGCGTCTTCGACAAGAGGAGCCCCGGTGCCGGCACTGCTGGCCTCCCAAGTGGCCTCCGCCCACCGGGCGAGCTCCTCCTCCTCCGCGGCCGCCGTGACCTTGTCCTCCACGCCACCAGCGCTGCCGGCCTCCTCGGCAAGCTGCACCTCCATCGCCCTGGCAGCAATGTAGTCCAGCTCGGCCTGGGTGGTGTCCTGGATGAGCCGCGGCTCGTCGGTGATGTACCCCTCGTGCAGGGTGTCTAAAAACTGCTGCACCTGGATGTCCTCCGGCTCAACCCAACTCGGGTCAGGGCCGTGCGTGTTGCAGTCCGGCATCATGGCGATGACGTTAGTTCGACGCGAGTTGTTGCTCAGCGGGACCACTCCCGCCGGCAACCTGAACAGGGGCCCCTTGACGACCTTGCCGGCCTTCGCGGCGGCCCTCGCGACCTTGCCGGTCCGCTCGACCTCGCCGTCGCGGCCCACGTCGACATGGAAAAGCCGCTAGCATAAATGGGCGTGCCCCATCACTGTAAAGTTGTGGTCGAGGCCGGGCCGAAGCCGCATGATGTCGGCGGCGTTCGTGAAGAGCCAGGCCGGCCTCCCCTTGTTGTGTAGCGGAGCGATCCGGCGGCGGATGAAGTCCGCCCCGATCATCTCAAGGGTGAGCCCGGCCTCGGTGAGCCGAAGGATCCCGGTGGTGGCGATCATGAGCTTCTCGTCATCGGCATCGACATCGCTCCAATCGCTTCTGCGGACGGGCGGGGCCCGGCGAACTTTGCAGAACGCCGGTGGGTCCTTCTCTTCGATTCAGCACCACCGGCCCCGCCATTCTTCCCACCTCTCCTTCATGGCGACATCCGGGTACGCTCCCTTGGACCTTGGGATCCAGGTGATGCAACCGGAAATGGCGCCTCCCGTTTGGATCCGAGGGAACAAGTAGTGGCGGAAGAGCGCCGTGTTGGGGTGCACCCCGGCGAAACCTTCGCAGAGGTGCGCGAAAAGGGCCATGCACGCCACGGCATTTGGGGTAAAATCCAAGAGGCGGAAGCCAAAGGTGTGCATGACGTCGCTGAAGAAATCAGAGAAGGGGGACAGAGCCCGCAAGATAAGTAGTCGACAAAGAAAGGGTACCGATTTGGAGCGGCCTCGGCGCAATTGGCGGGGATGACGCGCGTAGCTGGATGCCCCATCTTCTCTCCCCCGTCTTGACCCCCCACAAGGGTTTGAAGGCCTCCCGGAGCTCGAACACATCAACCGTCGAGGGGAAGTAGGCGGACTGCGTCCGCTGCACCGCCAGCGCATTCTCCGGCGGCTCCGTCGCTCCGGCATCCTTGGCCACTCCCTTGCCCTTGGTGGATTTGGGCGCCATGGCGGCTGGGGGAGGGGGCAAAATAGAGGACGGCGGGAACGCGACTGCGGCGAGCGAGAGCGAAGCTTAGGGAGGAAGGAGAAGGGGGTGGCAGCTCTGATATTGGAAGAAGGCGCAGAAGGGGTAAAGTGAGCAGAGCGCCCGCGGTTATTCCTTTTTATGGGGAAGGCACGGACCGCCTCCTTTCCCATTAACCATGATGTGATGCATGCGTGCGGGAACCGCCCCACGCATGCCGCCCATGTCACGCGCCACTCCCGCACGTCGCGTGTTCAACGCGGGTCATGGGGAAGCGCAACAGACGGAAAATTACCGCGGTAAAAACCGCCCCTCCTGCCTATGCATCGTTTTGGGCCTGGCCCAACAACGTGTCGCGCTTATGTGTGGCCCAGGCCCGGGGGCTCCTGTCGGTGTACAAAAGAAGGGGCGCACCTTTGTACCCCTTTACCTATGCACGGACAGTCGGAGCCGCGCCCACGGCCGCACCAAGCAGAACAGGGGATGTGAACCGAGGTAAAACCGAAGCCCAAGACAGCCAAGGCAACGCCAAGGCCAAGGACACAAAGAAGCAGAAGGACGAAGCAGGCACCCCCGGCAAGACCCTTGCCAGGGCAGCCTTAGCAGCCCCGACAAGACCCTTGCCAGGACGGCTCGCCCACACCAGCAGAGTGAGCCACCCTCGAGCCCATGGGTTCCAACTCAACCAACCACGTTGGAACAAGGGCTCGGGAGGCACCTCCATGGTGGCATGTAGATCTTTGTCAAGACCAAGGAATATTCATGATCAGATGAGGATTAAAAGACAATGGTTCTCGGCAAGATCCTTGCCTAGGAGAGCCACAAGACCTCCGGCAAGATCCTTGCCGGGGACGACAGCGCGCCACGGCGACGGACGGGACGGGCCTTGCTCCCCTCCCCGACGGACTGTACGCCTTTCCACCTACTATGTGCCACTGCGGCAGCCCCTTTCGACAATAAAAGGAGGCCCATGGCGTACTGGAGGGGGATTCGGCTCCTTGGAACCACTCAGCCACCGTAGCTAGTTCAAGGGCTCAAGAACACTCAATACATCCACCAAAGCAGGGCTAGGGTTTTACGCATCCTCGCGGCCCGAACCTGGGTAAACGATCCTTGTGCTGATTACTAATCCTGCTGTTCCCGCAACCCTGCGCCCCGGCAATCGTAGTAGTGATTCTTGTGATCCCATAGGTGTCGTTCCACACCGACAGCAGGATTTGAAGAAGTACCTCTCCTCCACGCCAATATTAGTCGCACCTAAACCACAAGAGCCGTTGCTGCTGTATCTAGCGGCGACGAATCAAGTGGCTAGTGTTGCGCTAGTGGCACAGAGGGAACTCGAGGAAGAAGCAGCAGTAGTAGCGGGGCCGTCGGATGATGGGCCAGAGCTCTTCCCAGCAGGGCCTGACGCCGGTGAGGCAGAGCTCCCGGCGAGGCCCGGTCCCAGCAAGACATAATCTGCGCAGATGGGCGAGGTTGGACAGAAGAAGAAGGTGGTGCAGCACCCGGATTATTTTGTTAGTTCCCTCTGGCAGGGGGCTAGATCAAGATATTCTGGCATGCAGAAGCTGCTTTTCGGCCTCCTCATGGCCTCGAGAAAGCTGCGCCACTATTTTCAAGCACACGAGATCACCGTCGTCACCCGCCTCCCTTTGCAACAGATCTTGCACAACCCAGATGCGACTGGGAGGATCGTGGAATGGGCACTGGAACTGTCGAGCTTTGGCCTAAAGTTTGAAAGTACTTCAACCATCAAGAGCCGAGCCTTGGCAGAGTTCATAGCAGAATGGACCTCAACGCCCGACGAGGAGATTCAAGAGACCACCCTTCCCGGCAAGGAGGCGAGCCGCGATTGGATCATGTACTTTGATGGAGCTTTCTCGCTACAAGGTGCTGGTGCCGGCGTGCTACTCGTCGTACCCACCGGAGAGCACCTCAAGTACATGGTCCAGATGCACTTCCCCCGGGAAAAATCAATTAACAACACAGCAGAGGACGAGGGATTGCTTGCCGGTCTCAGGATCGCAGCGGACCTCGGAATCAGCAAGCTCATCATCGGAGGTGATTCGCAGCTCGTTGTCAAGCAAGTTAATAAGGATTACCATAGCCCGTTGATGGAGGCCTACGTCGATTAAGTGAGGAAGCTGGAAGAACGTTTTGACGGGCTGCAGGCAGAGCATGTCCCCCGAGCGGAGAACAGTATTGCCGACGACCTGTCAAAACGCGCTGCCCTCAAGTTGCCTGTGGAACCAGGTACCTTTGTGCTTCAATTAACTCAGCCATCCGTTGAGCCGTTAGCAGGGAAAAACAAGCGAAGGAAGGAAGGCCCCGGCAAGTACTTCCCTGCCGAGCTCCCAGGAGCCGCCGGCAAGGATGTTGCTGGGTGCCCCCAGCTTGCCGAGGGGCAGCCACCTCTGGCAGGACCCCAAGCCCTAGCCATAGAGGCAGCTGCCCCCATGGCCGGGGATGAGCTTTTAGTCCTTGCCTCGAGCCCCAGGCTCCAGCATGGGCGCAGCACACCATCCGTTTTCTCCAAATAGGGGAACTCCCCAAGGAACAGGAAGAAGCAAAGAAAGTAGCCCGTCGGTCCAGCATGTACCAGTTTATGGACGATGTCCTAAACAGAAGGAGACCAAACAGCATAAAATTGAAGTGCATTCCTCGGGAGGACAGACTGGAGCTGTTGGCAGAGATACATGGAGGCATGTGTGGCTCCACATAGGGTTTAGAGCCCTTGCCAGCAAAGCATTCCGGCAAGGTTTCTTCTGGCCCACCGCTCTCCAAGATGCAACTGCACTAGTAACCAAGTGTGAAGCATGTCAGTTCCATTCGAAGAAGCTTCATCAACCAGCTCAAGCTCTTCCTGGCCATTTTCGGTCAGGGGGCTCAACATACTGGGCCCCTTTCCCCGTGCTGTCAGGGGCTTTGAGTACTTGTACGCCGCAATCGACAAGTTCACAAAGTGGCCGGAAGTGGAGCCGGTGAGAAAGGTGACAACACAATCAGCCGTCAAGTTATTCAAGGGGCTAGTCTGCCCTTTTTGTGTGCCGAACAGAGTCATCTCCGACAACGGCACGCAATTCCGCACCTTCATGCAGTATATCCAAGACATTGGCGGCAATGTTTGTTTTGCTTCTGTGGCCCATCCCAGAAGTAATGGCCAGGCGGAGAGGGCAAACAAAAAGGTGTTATGAGGCCTCAAGACCAGGACTTTTGACAGGCTCCACAAGTGCGGAAGGCGCTGGATTGATGAGCTACCAGCGGTTCTTTGGTTGATCAGGGGGACGCCAAATCGAGCCACTGGCCAGACGCCCTTTGCCCTGGTATACGGCGCAGAAGCAGTCCTCCCCACGGAACTCATATATGGTTCGCCTCGAGTGCTCTCTTATGATGAGCTTGAGTAAGAGCAGTTGCGCCAAGATTATGCGAAGCTCCATGAGGAAGATCGTCTTCGGGCTGCTGTGCGAGCTGCTTGTTACCAGCAAGCCTTGCGCCGCTACCATAGCTGCAAGATTCATGCCGAAGCCTTGAGGAAGGCGACCTTGTTCTTCGGCGAGTTCAATCCGCCAAGAATTCCAACAAGTTGACGCCAAAGTGGGAAGGCCCTTACCGGGTAATATGAGTCACCAGGCCTGGCTCTGTCCGCCTGGAGACCGAAGATGGAATTCTAGTGAGAAACTCCTGGAACATCGAACATCTTCGCAAGGTTTACCCATAAGGCGCGGTTGCCGGGCCTCCCGACAGACCACTTTTTGTACAAGCCTTGCTGGCAAGGCATGTAACCCTTTGTACAAAGCCAGGTGCAGACCTTGAGCAACAGATAAATAAATGAAGCGCTAGCGCCCTAGAATGTAGCATGCATGCTAGGTTGAGTCTCTCTCTATGTTAGGGTTGTAGTGCCTGGCGACAGCTAACCCCTAGCATAGAAGTCGAGTCATGTCTTTCTGTCTCTTCCAGTCTGTCCTTGGTTCGCAGGCTGCACAGGCATTTTTGCAGATCCGTTTGGAGGAAAGAAGGTGGGTCGACATCTTCGACCCTGGCAAGCCGAGGTTGCCGGGGGCTGCGAATTCAGATAAGTTTTATCTCCCCCGCTGTGCGTTTCCTTATGAAACTTGGACGTACTAAACTTCGTTCATTCCCGTACCGCCGTGCTCCCTCTTTCCTCTGCCCGAAATCTCTTTCAGGCCGGAAACGAGCGAGGGGCCTAATGCCGCTGTCTCGACCTCCGCCAAGGGCGCGAATGCGGTTGGGCTATAAAGCGGGAGGACGGCAAGGCTTGTTGCCGGGCAACGTTGTTTGCTTAAAAAAACAAGGACTCGCTCCTTGGTGTGGGCCTCACTCCGGCAGAAAAGAACCCGGCAAACCCCTTTTTCATTACGTTGATCAAACATGTACAATTCATATGGAACATAAACATGAGCAGGGGGTTACAAGGTCTAAATTCAACAAGTGCCCGCAGGCTTTAGATATAAAAAAAGGATAAGATGCCCGTAATCCCTTTCTTGTCCCTCTCCTCAGGAAGCGGATCAGGACAAACAGGAGGGCAAAAGGAGTGCCTAGGCGAGGTACGAGCAGCAGAAGACACCAAGAGAAGGCTGGTGATGACGGTGCCTGGGAAGAAGCTGAAAGATGAGGCAACAGGCGGGCAATACGCGACGAAGGTGTCGGTGCAATCGTACTCCCAGTTGACGGCCCGCCACCCACCTTCTTCGTCTTCTCCGGCCCTCCGGCGCCAGCCGCCAGAAGCAGCGGCCCCGAGAAGTTCAAGGAGCCGGCTCGAGGAGCCACCGCCAAGAACTGCCCCGCCCCCGGCAGATCATCCTGCCGTGAAAAAGGCCAGGTGCAGATGGTGTTGCTGCCGGTGTCGCCTAGGGATGGGGCGTCCGACGCCTAGTCCGACCCGTCCATGTCATGTTCCCCGCTGGTCCTCTCCCCGTCGCCGTTGCTCGAGGAGGAGCTGTCGTCGCCGGTCAAGCTCTCCGCGCAGCACCCTAGCCTGTATCCCGAACACCCGAAGACCTTGACGGAGAGCAGGTCGCTCTCCACTAACTTGAAGCAGAGAATGTGCACCTTGATCAAGCAGTGGGCACGTGCGGAGGTTTTCCAACCCCGACGAAGGAGCATCACATGAGGGACGGGGAAGCCTGTGTTCACCCACATGTTGCCGTTGCAACACCCTTTCATCTGGAGCCTCAACCTCGGTGGCTGGTCGATCTCCAGCACCCTCGCGAACGCCTCGGGAAGGCGAAGGCAGCTACGCGGCGGCTCGCACAGCTGCAAAATGAACTCCAGCGCCGTGTCCTCGACGTGGCCGCTCGATGAAGCAGGAGGAGACGGTGGCGGAGATGGTGACGGAGATGGCGATGACGCGGGTGTCCACCTTTCGCGCCCGCCTCGTCCTCGACCGCCTCTGCCTCGACCGCCTCCCCGATCGCGGCCCTTTCTGGCACCTCCACCTCGAGCATGGCCTTCGCCTTGGGCGGCTGGCTCTTCCTTGACCGTCGCGGCTCTCTGGCGGGAGGAGGACCTGGTCGCCTCCGCGGAAGAACGGCCACGGCCACGCCCTCTCGCCATGGCGGTGGATGGAGAATGGAGACGAAGGGGACACGCGAGGAGATGCCCCTCCTCGTCCTCCTGAGTCCCCTTTTTATAGCAGAGCGGGGAAGGCTAAAGACCGGCTCTACGCCTCTGAAGAGCCCGTTCAGGTACGGCTCATTAAGTTGGCAATGAGCAAGGTCATCGACTGCCCTCCCTGCCCAATCAAAGGCGCGTAAGTATCGTCCATCGCGCGCCTTCTCATATCCTGTGCGTCTGTCACCTACCCCACGCCGTGGATGCGGCGTACGTGGTGCAAGGAGCAGGTGTAGTGGGGAATGTGGAACGACGGTTCCAAGGCAAAGAGAGTAAATTAGCAGCGGCCCTGCAGTTTTCCCTCTTTTATAGGGACTCGCGAGCCGCCTCTTTACTATTTACCACGCGATGACGGGAGCATGCTGCAGTCATCCCACGCACGACCCCCACGTCACACCTTCAACGCGGGTCGTGGGGAAGCGCAACTGACGAGGGAGTTACTGCGGTAAAACTCTACCACGCATGCCCGCGCACCGTTCTGGGCCCTGATGACCCACAAGTATAGGCGATCTATCGTAGTCCTTTCGAAAGGTAAGAGTGTCGAACCCAACGAGGAGCCGAAGGAAATGACAAGCGGTTTTCAGTAAGGTATTCTCTGCAAGCACTGAAATTATCGGTAACAGATAGTTTTGTGATAAGGTAATTTGTAACGGGTAACAAGTAATAAAAGTAAATAAGGTGCATCAAGATGGCCCAATCCTTTTTGTAGCAAAGGACAAGCCTGGACAAACTCTTATATAAAGGAAGCGCTCCCGATGACACATGGGAATTATCGTCAAGCTAGTTTTCATCACGCTCATATGATTCACGTTCGTTACTTTGATAATTTGATATGTGGGTGGACCGGTGCTTGGGTACTGCCCTTCCTTGGACAAGCATCCCACTTATGATTAACCCTATTGCAAGCATCTGCAACTACAAAATAAGTATTAAGGTAAACCTAACCATAGGATGAAACATACGGATCCAAATCAGCCCCTTACGAAGCAACAGATAAACTAGGGTTTAAGCTTCTGTCACTCTAGGCCCAAACAATGGTGAAGTGTCATGTAGTCGATTTTCACATAACAACACTATAGGAGAGACAACATACATCTCATCAAAATATCGAATGAATACCAAATTCACATGACTACTCATAGCAAGACTTCTCCCATGTCCTCAGGAACAAACGTAACTACTCACAAATCAGATTCATGTTCATAATCAGAGGGGTATTAATATGCATAAAGGATCTGAACAGATGATCTTCCACCAAATAAACCAACTAGCATCAACTACAAGAAGTAATCAACACTACTAGCAACCCACAGGTACCAATATGAGGTTTTGGGACAAAGATTGGATACAAGAGATGAACTAGGGTTTGAGAGGAGATGGTGCTGGTGAAGATGTTGATGGAGATTGACCCCCTCCTGATGAGAGGATCGATGGTGATGATCTCCCCCTCCCGGAGGGATGTTTCCCCGTCAGAACAGCTCCGCCGGAGCCCTAGATTGGTTTCGCCAGGTTCCGCCTCGTGGCGTCGGTGCTTCGTCCCGAAAGCTTGCTTATTATTTTTCTTTGGACGAAAGACTTCATATAGCAGAAGATGGGCACTAGAGGCCTGCCAGGGGGGCCACGAGACAGGGGGCGCGCCCCCCACCCTCGTGGCCAGGGTGTGGGCCCCCTCTGGTTAATTCTTTCACCAGTATTTTTATATATTCCAAAACGTGCCTTCGTGAAGTTTCAGGACTTTTGGAGTTGTGCAGAATAGATCTCTAATATTTGCTCCATTTCCAGCCCAGAATTCCAGCTGCCGGCATTCTCCCTCTTCATGTAAACCTTGTAAAATAAGAGAGAATAGGCATAAGTATTGTGACATAATGTTTAATAATAGCCCATAATGTAATAAATATCGATATAAAAGCATGATGCAAAATGGACGTATCAACTCCCAAAGCTTAGACCTCGCTTGTCCTCAAGCGGAAGCCGATAACGAAAAATATGTGCACATGTTTAGAGATAGAGGTGTCGATAAAACAAATACGGACATGAGGGCATCATGATCATTCTCAGAATAGCAACATATATATATATATATATATATATATATATATATATATATATTGTCATATGGTTTCTTATGCTAAAGTAACAATCTATTCACAATGTCAAGTATGAATCAGAAACTTCATTGAAAACTAACAAACTATGATCTCGGTCATTGAAGCAATTGCAATTTAGCATAACATCGGAAATAGTCAATATAAGAGCTTTTCAGCAAGTCCACATACTCAACTATCATTTAGTCTTTCACAATTGCTAACACTCACGCAATACTTATGGGTATGGAGTTTTAATCGGACACAGAGAAAGATAGGGGCTTATAGAGTTGCCTCCCAACCTTTTACCTCAAGGGTAATGTCAACAGTAATAGTTCATGATAACTTACATCCAATTGGATATATATATATATATATATATATATATATATATATATATATATATATATATATATATATATATATATATCAGGATCTTTCCAAAACAATGTGCTTGCCAAAAGATAAAATGTAAAAATGAAAGGTGAAGATCACCATGACTATTGCATAACATATAAGACAAGAATAAAAGATAGGCCCTTTGCAGAGGGAAGCAGAGGTTGTCATGTGTTTTTGCGGTTGGATGCACAAAATCTTAATGCGCAAGAACGTCACTTTATATTGCCACTTGTGATATGGACCTTTATTATGTAGTCCGTCGCTTTTATTGCTTCCATATCACAAGATCGTATAAAGCTTATTTTCTCCACACTAATTAGTCATACATATTTAGAGATCAATTTTTATTGGATGCAACAATGACAACTTACTTGAAGGATCTTACTAAATCCATAGGTAGGTATGGTGGACACTCATGGAAAAACTGGGTTTAAGGATATTTGGAAGCACAAGTAGTATCTCTACTTGGTGCAAAGAATTGGCTAGCATGAGGGGGAAAGGCAACACTACTAGGAAAAGGGCTATAGATGGAATGGCCACTAATGGCGCACCAGACATGTGGTGCGCCATTGCTATATAGCAATGGTGCACCATGTGCTGGTGCGCCATTAGTGTGAAAGACACTAATGGCGCACCAGACAAACGGTGCGCCATTAGTAACAAATTTTTTTTTGCCAGACATACTAATGGCGCACCAGGACATGGTGCGCCATTACTAGTTGTAACTAGTAATGGCGCACCAGCAACATAGTGCGCCACTAAAATATTTTTTTTATTTTTTACTTTTTTGCAAAACTACTAATGGCGCACCGGGTGCAGTGCGCCATTACTAGTTTAAGCTAGTAATGGCGCACTGCTCCCCGTGCGCCATTAGTGTTTTTTTTGCAAAACTACTAATGGCGCACCACCAGCAGGTGCGCCATTAGTAACCAGGGTTACTAATGGCGCATTGTGTGGTGGTGCGCCATTAGTAACCTGGGACGAGCTTGATATTTTGGACAGCCACACCTACCCACTCACTTTCCCCACTTCATTCTCTCCTCCCTCCTCCAAGCTTGTCTCGGCTGCCTCCTCCTCCTCACCTCATTTGCACCATAAATTCATCCAAATTATGTGGTTAAAGCCCCTTTTTTTGATAGGTAAGTAAGGGGGAAGCTATCTTTATGTTGTTCTCCCTCCAACAACGTGCACATGCACTTTTTATGTCCTAGCTAGATCTATGTATGTTTGTGGTGTTGCATATGTTTGTGGTGTTGCATATATGTTTGTGTTTGCAGGTACCGGTATTTGAAATGCGATAGTTGCCAATATTTTGCCGGAATGTTGATTCATTTCCGTTTCGGCGAGAATTTTGGCACTATGCATTCTTTTTGGTCCTATTTTTAGGGAAAGTCATGCCAAATTTTTTCTTGGTTCTAAAATATCGTTTTGCTCTACCCCGCAGGTGACCATGGTCCGCACGATGACTGAAGGCATCGTGAATAGGTGTTTGAGCTCTGCGAAGGCCGAGATGCTTGAAAAGAACGAGACGGAGATAAGATGTCCGTGTCGAAGATGCAAGCTGAATAGCCTTATTGCGGACCCGGATTCCGGGCAGGTGCGGGACCAGCTGCTCTTGCGTGGTTTCATGGATGGCTATCGGTGGCAAGGTGATGAAGATGACTATGAAGTCGTCCATGGGGGTCGGGCAAGAAATGAGGATGGGTAGCAAGACAACCACCGCGGCTCGGGCGGGCGAGAAGACGAAGAATCTCCAGGACATGATCACGACGGTGATGCTGTACACAGTCATCATGTAGAAGATGCCAGACATGATGATGAGGAAGATGCGGGAGCAGACGAAGGGCATGATCATGAAGATGAAGATGCCGGCGGAGCAGACGACGATGGACCATCGATGGGCTGGGTGCAGGACCCTCATATTCAAGAGCTGCTTCTCAAGCAGACGGATAACGCAAGAGCTGCCGCCCGAGAGAAAGCCAAGCTGGATCAACTGGAGATAGACGCGGTTACTCCATTGTATGAAGGATGCAGGCCCGAGGATACCCGCCTGAAAGTAACGCTCATGGCTCTGGAGATGAAGGTAAAGCACAAAATGACCGACGCATGCTTCGACGAGAACATGTCATTCTGGCACGAACGTCTTCCCAAGGGGAACAAGTGCCCGACCAGTTTCGAGGAGGCGAAGAAAATCGTGTGTCCTCTGGATTTACCGCACGTGAAATACCATGTGTGCATGAACAATTGCATCATTTATCAGGACGAGCACACGGAGTCTACCATATGTCCGGTGTGCGGCGTCACTCGATACAAGAAGAGGAAGAAAGCTCCTCGAAAAGTGGTGTGGTACTTTCCGATCACTCCTCGTCTGCAGCGGTATTTCGCGGACCCTAAGGTAGCAAAGCTCCTGCGTTGGCACGCGGATAGGGAGGAGAAGAAGCGAGAAGATGATGCAAATGATCCGGAGATAAATAAAAAAGACAAGATGCTGAGTCACCCTAAGGATGGGAGCCAGTGGCAAGCGTTGAACGTCAAACACCCAGAATTTAACGATCCATGGAACATCGTGCTGGGCGCGAGCACCGATGGAGTCAATCCGTTTGGCAGCCAGAGAAGCACACATAGCACCTGGCCTGTGTTTGTGTGGATGTACAACCTTCCCCCCTGGTTGTGCATGAAGAGGAAGTACATTCACATGAGTATGCTAATTGAAGGGCCGAAACAACCAGGGAACGACATCAATCTGTATCTAGGGCTGCTGGAAGAGGAGCTAGACACGCTGTGGAAAATGCCAGCCAATACGTGGGACGCCGCAGAGAAAGAATATTTCCCTATGAGAGCCGCACTGCTCACGACGGTGCACGACTATCTTGGTTTCGGATATCTCACGGGGCAGGTGGTCCACGGATTTTCTGGATGTGTCAGGTGCATGGATGACACAATGTATCGCCAGCTAGATAGAGATCCAGGGTCTTCGAAAACCGTGTTCATGGGACATCGAAGGTGGCTTCGCGACGATGACCCGTGGAGGAAACGCAAGGATCTGTTCGATGGTGAAACCGAACCCCGAAGACGCCCGCGTATGAGGAGCGGCGAGGAAATAAACGAGTTGTTGAAAAATTGGAAAGATTGCCCACTGCCGGGAAAGAAGCAAAAGGCGCCAGAGCTGGGAAAGAAGCGAAAGGCGCCAGAGCCACTGCTGAAGGTATGGAAAACGAGGTCTGTTTTCTGGGACTTGCCGTACTGGAAGATCCACCGTGTGCCTCACAGCCTTGATTTCATGCATATCACGAAGAACGTGTGCGAGAGTCTGCTTGGTACCCTGCTCAACATGCCAGAGAGGACCAAAGATGGGCCGAAAGCAAGGGCAGACTTGAAATCAATGGGCATCAGGGAGGAGCTTCACGCTAATGATGATGATGATGATGAGGCGAAGCAGGACACGGAAAGTCGTCGCAAAGGCAAAAAGGCCAAGAAGACCGGAAATGACTTCCCTCCCGCGTGCTTCACTCTAAGTCAGGAGGAGATCGATCAGTTTCTCACCTGCCTCGTAGGAGTAAAACTTCCTTACGGTTACGCGGGGAAGATAAGCAGATACCTAGACTCAGTGAAGCAGAAGTTCAGCGGGATGAAGTCTCACGACTGTCACGTGCTGATGACGCAGATACTTCCAGTAGCAATCCATGGGATCATGGACGCGCACGTCCGTGAAACGCTATTTGGCCTATGCAACTTTTTCGACGTCATCTCTCGGAAGTCGGTTGGCGTGAGGCAACTCAGAAGGCTACAGGAAGAGATCATGGTGATACTATGCGAGCTTGAGATGTACTTCCCTCCCGCATTCTTCGACGTTATGGTGCATCTGCTGGTCCATATCGTGGAGGATATCATCCAACTCGGGCCGACGTTCCTGCACAGCATGATGCCGTTCGAAAGGATGAATGGTGTCATCAAAGGATACGTTCGCAACATGTCACGTCCAGAGGGAAGCATAGCCAGGGGCTTTCTCACCGAAGAGTGCATCTCCTACTGCACGAATTATCTAGGCATCGAGAACCCCGTTGGTCTGCCCGTCAACAGGCACCTCGGCAGGCTCGCTGGATGGGGTCACCGTGAGGGTCACCGCGAAATGCATGTCGACTTCGATGGTCGACTCGCCGACTTTGAAAGAGCAAACCTAGTCGCGCTACAACACATAGACGTGGTCGATCCTTGGGTGGTAGAGCACAAAACGTTTATTGAGAAGACGTACAATGACCGAGGCCAACAGAGGACAGACGGAGATATAATCAAAGAGCACAACTCATGTTTCACGCGTTGGTTCAAGCAGAAGCTTCTGTCGTACCCTTTACATGAGGATTCTTCCGCGGAAGAACAACTCATATTCGCCTTGTCATAGGGCGCCGAGCACAACCTGATGACGTATGAGGCGTACGATATCAACGGCTACACATTCTACACCGAGGACAAGGACATGAAGAGCGATGGTTATCAGAACTCCGGGGTAACGATGGAATCCTACACCGGTAACGACAAGGATAGATACTACGGAAGGATCGAGGAGATCTGGGAGCTGAGCTACGCTGGAGAGAAGGTCCCGATGTTCCGTGTCAGATGGGCCAAGAGCGTCATAAAAGAAGACCGGTATTTCACCACCATGGTTATACCCGAAGCCAAATCAGATGGGCCCCCTTGCTCCGCCCCCTCCGTCCGCCGCGCCTGCACGCCGTCCGCCGCTGTGCTCTTGCGCTGCCTCAACGCCGCCGCGCCGACCCCCGCGGGACTCCACCCCCGCCGCCCCCGCGCCCCCCGAACGGGATCGGCCGAGCGCGCGCCGCCCGCTCCTCTCCTCTCCTCCTCCCTCCGACGAGCGAGGGCCTCCTCCGGCCCCTGCAGCAGCCGGCGAGCGCGACCCCGACGCGCCCATCCCGCCTGCCCCTGCCGTCCTCCCCCACCGGCCCCTGCTCTCCTTCGACCGCGGCCCCGACCCCTCCGGCGACCAGGTACCTCTCCTCCTTCCTCTGTGCTACTGCTATGAACTAATGGAAGTGTCATGTGAACTCTAGAGCTCTGTCACCATCATTCAACACTCTGCTTGCTTGATGTAGTATTAGCCTAGAAAACAATTGTTGGTGTAGTATTAGCAAATCTGGGTCACTAGATCAAAAAAATAAACGGTCCAAAATAACTTGTTGTACTGTAAAAGGTCTCTTTTTTATGCCTAGAAAACAATTTTTCTTTCCTTTTCTTTTACAAGATGGAACATACTGCTAGGAGAATATATTTTACACTACTCTGTCATCATCACTGTTATAGGAAGTAACTCCAAATTTAGCAAAAAGTGTATATTGTTATTTTCTTGTCATATTCTTTAGTTTGTATGCAATTTTTTTAGCAAAATTACTGCCAACTTATACTCTAGTTATTTTCTTGTCATATTCTTTAGTTGTATTGGCAGGGGTCACCGAAATTATTATTTTTCTGTCTTAAAATTAATTTTCATTTATATTATATCCTATAACACTATCAAGTAGCTGAGCACTTAGATCTTCATCTCATATGTTGGAAAATGAACTAGACATTCACAGAGGCCAGTTGGTCTAGAATTATCAAAATTATGTCAGTTTTTAGATGCCAAAGGAAAATTCAGTTATGGCATCTAGAATTATGTCAGTTTTGTTTTGTAACTAGAAGACCAAAGCGTTAGGAATTCTGTCCAAACTGTAGTTTTCAGTATTCTGTCCAAACTGAAAACTGTTAAAAAGACCATGTGTTTTTTGGTCAAAATCTGCATGTAAAACTGAAACAATCAGTCATAAAGAATATCCTCAAGACCATGTGTTTCTTGGATTTCTGTAATGATGATGGAAGATTATAAAGCATTGTACTCCAGTGTGTATGAAGGATACAAAAAATTTAGCAACTTCTCTTATTTTATAAAGTTGTTCTTATATGGGTGAAACTTCACTTGTTTTTAGGCTAGTGCAGGGTGTTGCTTTATTGTGATGCCTCTGAATTACTTGGGACATGAGTATTTGGCCTGCCCATCATGTTTTGTCTCCGACCATTGTGTCGTGATGAATTTGCAGGTACCCCGAGAGGCCCTTGAGTTTGCTGGAATGTCGATTAACTTCCGTTCCGGCAAATTCGGGTACTCCATATGTCCTATTTTCAGCAAAGGTCATGCTGAAATTTTCCCTATGAGATTTAGCATGACTTTGCTAAAAATAGGACATATGGGGTACTTGCGACTAATGCATGGGCCGGGGTATCTTAGTACTTAGTTAAGTAGGATCGACTGCCCTGCCATTCTTGCTGCATTAAACCATAGGTGGCAATAGAGCCAAGTGATTACGCCCAACTTAGAATTCTCCTTAGCATCGATAAACCCTAGATGATAAACCCAACATAGGTGGCAATAGAGCCAAGTGATTAGTGCCAAGTGATTAGCCCCAACCTAGGGTGCCTCGGCATCGATAAACCCTAAATGATGAAAACTTAACTTAGCATTTAGGGTGCCTCGGCGTCGACAAACCCTAAATGATGAAACCTTGGCTTCTATAGGGTGCCTCGGTGTCGATGAGAACCTAAATGATGTACGCTTAGGCTTTTAGGGTGCCTCGGCGTCGACAAACCCTAAATGATAAAAGATTAGCTTTTAGGATGCCTCGGTGTCGACAAACCCTAAATGATGAGACCATGATCTTGTTCGTTGACAATAACCAACTTTTTGACCAAACTTTTTTCCTATTTAGAGCGAAACATGGCCCACAACGATGAGGCCGGCGGTTCGGGCGGCAAGCAATTCTGGGAGCTGTCCCAGGAGATGGAGGAAGAACCTCACCGCTATCGGGACGATGCCGCGGAAGACACCGATCCTGACTACACAACCCCTAGTGGGGTCGGGGATGATGACACCACTGATGGTGCCGCCGAGGATGCCACCACTGATGATGGCGGCGCACGCACAGATGGCAGCCAACCGAAGAGGCAACGGAAGGACCGGCGCCCAAACATGCTCGGCACCGTCAAGGAGGAATTTACTGAAGTTAACTCCGACGGGCATCCAACGGCGCCCAAACATGTAGTCAAGGGGTACTCGGTTCAGCTCGGGTGCATTCTCCGGAGCACCGTCTCGATCAACACCGAGAACCTAAGGCATAAGGACCGAGGGAATTTGCGCTGCCTCCTCTTCACGAAGCTGCACGAACGATACAAGTTCCCCAATGAGTTTGCAAACACACGCCTCTCAGGGAATAAAGTGAACAGTGCCGCCCTCACGAGGATGAGCACGGCCCTGTCTACATGGAGAAGCACGGTGAAGGCAATGATTGAAAAAGGTGATAGTTATGAGAAGATCAAGGCGAAATATCCTTTGATGAGCGAAGATGACTACAAGGAGTTCAAGATCAAGTGCGAGAGCAGCGCAACCTCCGAATCAAGTCAGTGGGGGAAAGAAATGCGGCAGTTGAACTTAGGGGTCCACCAACTCGGTCCCGGCGGTTATAGAGTGGCGGAGCCTATATGGGACAAGGAGGATGCGGAGCGTGCCGAGCAAGGCCTACCGCCCCGCTTCGAGAAATTAACTGACAAGCAGACCAGGAACTTTGTCAGGGCCCAGTACAAGGAGGACCCGGTAACAAAGGAGCTTACCACGGATCCGAAGACCAAGGCGCTTGAGAAAGTTCTGGTAAGGAATACACCCCCGCGTAATTAGCTACATATATGGTTGCATTCTAGTTAATGAAGCCAAATTTCTAAATGGTTCACATTCCTTCCGCAGGAGGCTGAAAGCAGTAGGGCGGGGTCATCTCAGAGCTCCCCTTTTGACACCCCTTTAAATAGGGCGTTGAACGTAATGAAAAACAAGGATAAGCTCAGTAAGCCGTCGTCAGCTAGTCGTGTGGCCGCCAAAGGCTTGTCCACAAAATGGTCGTCATACTATACCGCTGGTGGGCGAAAGGAGAAAAAGACCATCTCGGAAAGCCAGTCGCGCGAGGTTCAAGAACTCAAGGCACAAGTGGCGCGGATTCCGGAGATTGTCCAAGAGCAAGTGCAACAACAACTGGGAACGACGCTCACCGCCATTGTGACTACCTTGATTCAGGGGCTGACGACGTGGATTGCGGGCGGCCAACAGGGGCCTCCCCCGGTTCCCAGCTTCACGGCCAGCAACTCGCACAACGCGCAGGCGGCGCCATTGGTGTCTCCGGCGGAGGCGGTATTCGTGTCTCCGGCGCCGGCACGGGCATTGGAGCTTAATGCACCTGGGTGTACGCCGGCCGGCACCTCGCCAGCAAGCGGCCCCTCCGTCAGTTGCATGCGCACGCCCGCCGTTGGCGGTGCCTCGACATTAGCCGAGCTCGACGGCATCACGGTAACTAAGCCTCTCGGCCGATGACTTCATCTCCTTGCCTTTGACTGGGCATCCCTGATGCCCTACATGTTTTCGCAGGGCGCCACCGATGTTCCTTGCACTCTCCTGCACTTCGTGGGCGGCGAGTTGGTCGATGTCGCCAAGGGCAGAATCGTTCAACCGGGCAACCGCGTGTTCCACGGTAATCCGATGCCACCCACTTTCTATAGGGTTGACCTGGTTCGGGTACTGCCAGGCTGCAACGAGTTGTTACCTCCGATTCGACCCGCTGGGGCCGACGAAGATGATGTGATGACCCTCAGCGCCTGTGTAAGCTGGCCCCTGCTTTGGCCGAAGAGCCAGATTCGTTTGGGGGCGGGGGACACCACCCCACAGACAAGACCGCCAGTCGTGCCAGCGCCAAGCCATGGCAAGAACGCCGCAACGCTACCGGACCTGCCGGACATCCCTATGGCACAGGATCCGAACATGCATATGGCACAGGATCCGGACGACGACGACAACGACGACGGTACATTTACCAACGTCGATAAGTACTTTGCCGACCATGGGTACGGTGACGAGTTCTGCGGGCCTCCTTCTCAAGAACCCAACCCTCAAAAAGACGACCGTGATCTAGCTGGTACGGCGGAGAAACCCAATTGCAATAGGCGTCGTCTGGCGTTCAGTTCTCAGGAGACGCCTCCAGCTGCCGCCTTCACCGTGCCTCAGATAGCTGAGGTGCCAAATATTATCAGCCCCAACACGCTCAAGAAGGCGGTCTGTGAGCAGAACTCGATCCCATTACAGCAGATCAAGAAGAAGGGACGGAAACGAAAGACTAACAAGGGCGCCAGTGCGAGCCAACCGGCACCGAGTACGATCCGTGCTCAGGACGGACCACCTTCACCTAAGGATATCTCGAGGAGGGTGCATGTGGCGGGTAGGCCGATGCTACCGAAAAATATGCTCAATGCTGCAACCGATGCTATGCGGAGTCTGCATGACAGTGTTCTTTCTTTGGAGAAGCGGCGTCTCAGAGAGAATGATGTGGCATACCCGGTTTTCATGGCCAAGGTGCCAGAGGGCAAGGGCTTTGTGGATAGCGCCGTCGGGGGTACGATCGTCCTGCGATTTGATGACATCTTTGCTATGCTTAACCTTCATCCGCTGCACTACACCTTCGTTCGGCTGTTTTCGCTGAGTATGGAGATGCGGATCATTAGAGACAAGACCCCGGACATTGTGATAGTCGACCCCTTCTACATGCGTGCCAAGATCTTGGGCAGCGCTGGGGACCGGCAAGTCGCGAGTTCACACCTCGAAGGCGCCATTCTGGCAAACCCAGATAAGGATAACTTCCTCGTGCCTTACTTTCCCGAGTAAGTCATCTCCTAACCACCCCGTAACATATGATTTCTGAGATTTCGATCGTTCTTTTTTTTCTAACATTCCGTGTTCTGTGCAGTGACACACATTGCACACTCATCCTCTTAAGCCCGAAATATTCCATGGCCACGTATCTCGACCCGGACCGTGACTCCAAGATAGACTACACAAATATCAAGAAAGTTCTTGATGATGCTCTCCCCGGCTACGCCGCATCTGGAGGCACCTTTGAGAGGCCAGTTCGTAGGTACGGCAGGCACGTGTTCACCCACAATACGACGTTCCCCTGCGTCAAGCAGCCGCCTGGTGGTCAGAAGGATGCCTACTACGCCCTCCATCACATGCGGGCGATCGTGCGGGACCATAATCACCTTCTCCTACCAAATAATCTCAAAGATTGGGCCGCAAGCTTGGGGGCAATCCAGGACGCGGACATCCGACAAGAATTCTTTCGCATCCAGTCGGAGTTTGCAGAAATCATCCATCAAGATGTCCTTCGTACCTCGGGGCAGTTCTACCTCAAATTTCAACCATCCAACAGCGAGATAGACACAACGCTACAAATGCAGGCTGACAACGCCCGCGACTTCATGACCATCACGACAGACGGCGGCTTCATCCACGCTCCGGTCCCATGAGTCGAGTCGAAAGTTGTGATGCTATGTGTAGTTCTGAAACATTCATTAGCTCATGTTGTAATTAAACTGTAGTGAACTTGTATGTCTCTTTGGTTTGGACAGTCGTTCAACTTAGATGTAATCGATGCTATTTGTTAGTAGGACCATGAATCGTGCTATGGATGTCTTGCTTTTCTCTTCCGATCCTTTTGTTGCATACTTATATATTGCTTATGTATTGTCTGTTGTTTGCCTAGTGCATAGAGATGCCGTCGTATGTCGTGTACAAGGGTAAGGTTCCCGGAGTCTACGGCGACTGGGAGGAGTGTCGGAGACAGGTTCACCGTTTCAGCGGTAACAGTTACAAAGGGTACACCACTAGGGCGGAGGCGGAATCTAGATACGCGCGCTATCTAGCGGGAGAGAGGAGGGAGCGTTGGAGGAACCGGATGAAGACCAGTTTCATCGCGATGATGCTCATCGTGATGACCGCATCTCTCTTCTATGTGATGGTAGTTTAGATGATCGATATCGACTTGTAATGTGAAGACAAACTCGCTACTCGCGGTCTCGAGACTTGTAATGTTCTATCTTTGTTCGGTCTTTTGAATTCGGAGGCTAATATGATGAATTGTATTCGGAGACTAATCTTCTATTGTATTCGATGAATCTGCTGTTGCTGTGTCCTGCTGCTTATTTTCTGTCCAATAATATATTTTGTAATCTGTGCAAAAATCAGAAAAGAAAATAATAATAATCCCTAATATACATACTAATGGCGCATCACGCCAACGTGCGCCATTAGTATGCCAAAGGATACTAATGGCGCATCCCAGAGCAGTGCGCCATTAGTATGCCAGAGGGTACTAATGGCGCATCACCCAGCAGTGCGCCATTAGTATGCCGAAGGATACTAATGGCGCATCATACTGCAGTGCGCCATTAGTATGGCAAAGCACATGGGTATATATGGCCCCCTGGGAGGCATACTAATGGTGCACCGTGGCCTATACTAATGGCGCACGGCCCGGTGCGCCATTAGAGTACCAGATACTAATGGCGCACCAGCGGTGCGCCATTAGTAAAAATTACTAGTGGGGTGATGCTAGTGGCGCACCAGTAGTGCGCCATTAGTACGCAAAACTGGTGCGCCACTAGTAAGCCTTTTTCTAGTAGTGCAAGCTCAACATGTTGGATGATCCATGACAATATACTTTATTTCGGATATAAGAAAACATAACCCATTACGTTGTCTTCCTTGTCCAACATCAACTTTTTAGCATGTCATATTTTAATGAGTGCTCACAATCATAAAAGATGTCCAAGATAGTATATTTATATGTGAAAACCTCTCTTTCTTTATTACTTCCTATTAATTGCAACAATGACCAAAACTATGTTTGTCAACTCTCAACAACTTTTATTCATCATACTCTTTTATATGTGAAGTCATTACTCTCCATAAGGTCAATATGATCTCTTTAATTCCTTTTTATTCTTTCTCTTATTCCCTCAAGATCATAATAAGATAATCAAGCCCTTGACTCAAAACTAATCTTTAGTATATATATATATAGCTCACAGACTCGATTACATAGAAGAATCATAAAGCAAAGCTCAAAACCAGGATCATACTAAAACTTTATTCTAATAGATCAAGATATTACCAAAAGGATTGAACTAAGAAAAACGCTAAAGATAGGAGTGTGATGGTGATACGATACGATACCGGGGCACCTCCTCCAAGCTTGGAAGTTGCCAAGGGGAGCGCCCATACCCGATACTCAATTCCTCGGAGGTGGTGATGACGGAGTTGTTGATGGTGTGGGCTTGTCGTCCCTCTTCCAAGGCATAGGCTCACCATCATAGGAAGATGATCGAGTCTTCGGGATCCTCAAATCTGCAGCCAAACTCATCCTCTTGAATCTATATTCATACTCACAGTTTAGGTTTTGTAGGTCATAGATCTGGGCTTGGAGGTGCTCGATTTTCCCGTGGAGCTTGAAGGTGGCCTCCCCAATGTTCTTGGCATCCAGCTTATGGTTGTTGGTGAACTCCGCGATCATCATGTGGTTGGCGTCGAATCCGCGTTCCACCATCCCTTGGCACTTGAAAATTTGTTGCTCTATTGCTTCGAGTCTTGTCTCCACGCTTCCGGTCCTCCTTGGTCCCTCAACGTCGTGGATGTGCAGCACCCCCTCGTGCATCTCAATGGTTTGAGGGTGTTGTAGCACCTCCGTGAGGTAGTGGTTGATGACCTTCTTGACAAACTTGTCCTTGGGTGCGCTCAAAGACGTCATGGTGATCTAGATCTGTCAGAAAAAACAGCTCGAAACAAAAACAGGAGATATTTGCGTGGTACGGTGGTTAAAACCTTCGGGAGATTATATGATGAATTTTTACCTCCAAAAGAAGTATCGTGCAAGAAAACAGAGTCCGGAGGGCACACGAGGTGCCCACGAGGCAGGGGCGCGCCCTCCACCCTCATGGATGCCTCATGTCCCTTTTAGACTACTTATTTTCCTATTTTCTTAAATATTCCAAAACGGATAAATATTACCATTAGAACTGTTTTGGAGTCGGTTTACTTACCGTACCACATACCTATTCCTTTTTGGAGTCTGAAACATTTTGGAAAGTGTCCCTTATGTATTCGTCCGGGGTTACGGTTTCAATAACAGTAGTTTCAACATTTATTGGATTACCTAAGATATAATGTTTGATTCTTTGACCGTTCACCACCTTTGGATTTGTGCCTTCGAAGTTGTTGATTTTTATGGCACCGGAACGATAGACCTCCTTGATAACGTAAGGACCTTCCCATTTAGAGAGAAGTTTTCCTGCAAAAAATTTTAAACGAGGGTTGTATAGCAAAACATAATCACCTACATTAAACTCACGCTTTTGTATCCTTTTGTCATGCCATCTTTTAACTTTTTCTTTAAACAGTTTGGCATTCTCATAGGCCTGGGTTCTCCATTCATCAAGTGAGCTAATGTCAAATAGCCTCTTCTCACCAGCAAGTTTGAAATCATAATTGAGCTCTTTAATGGCCCAATATGCCTTGTGTTCTAGTTCGAGAGGTAAGTGACATGCTTTTCCATAAACCATTTTATACGGATACATACCCATAGGATTTTTATATGCAGTTCTATAGGCCCATAATGCGTCATCAAGTTTCTTAGACCAATTCTTTCTAGATCAATTAACAGTCTTTTGCAAAATTAATTTGAGCTCTCTATTACTCAGTTCTACTTGACCACTAGATTGTGGATGATATGGAGATGCAATTCTATGATTCATCATACTTAGCAACCATTTTATGAAAGGCACCATGAATAAAATGTGAACCACCATCAGTCATTAAATATCTAGGGACTCCAAACATCGGAAAAATAACTTCTTTAAGCATCTTAATAGAGGTGTTATGATCAGCACTACTACTTGGAATAGCTTCTACCCACTTAGTAACGTAATCAACAGCAACTAAGATATGTGTATACCCATTAGAGGAAGGAAACGGCCCCATATAATCAAAGCCCCATATATCGTCATGATTATTTGAAATTCTATCACTTTCCCAACAGTAATTTGTTTACCCGCCGTATGCTATTTTTCTCGAGAGAAACCACTAGTGAAATCTACGGCCCCCGGTCTATTCCCTATCATATTTGCCTTCGAGATCTATTTTTATTCGCTTTTATTGTCAGATTTATTTATCCAAAAACCCAAAAATACCTTGCTGCATTTTATTATTATTTATTTATTTCACGTTTCCGTGAGATCTATTTATCCAATCTACTACAAATTTATCTATCTTTTTACCCGTGAGGGATTGACAACCCCTCTTACACGTCGGTTTGCAAGTATTTGTTCTTTGTGTGCAGGTACCGTTTACATATTGTTGCGTAGTTCTCCTACAGGTTCGATAACCTTGGTTCCATCACTAAGGGAAACACCTACCATAGTTGTGCTGCATCATCCCTTCCTCTTTGGGGAAATACCGACGTAGTTCAAGCCGCATCAGTAGGGGCGCGGGGAACGGCGGTGTCGGGGCAGGGTAGGGGCCCGGGAGCGGCGGCGTCGGGGCAGAGCGCGGCGAGGGCGTCAAGTGCGAGGTCCGGCAGCCTGACGGTGTCGAGGTGGTTGTCGATGCCATCAGGGGAGAGGAGGATCGAAGAAACTGAATGGGGTTTGAAAATTTTCCCAAGTCCTTCTTATATACACAGCCTTTTAGTCGCTTGGTGGCTCCAACCGGGACTAAAGGCCCCCTTTAGTCCCGGTCTGAGCCACCAACCAGGTCTAAAGGGTTGAGCTCTCGCCCTTTGGGCTGGTGAATTTCACCTTTAGTCCCGGGTGGTGGCTTGGACCGGGACTAAAGGGGGGCTTTAGTCCCGACTGGAGCCACCAACCGGGACTAAAAGTCTTGTGCTGGCACTGGCGCGGTGCGGGGGAAGTTTAGTCCCACCTTGCCAACCGAAGAGCGCTCAGACCTCTTTATAAGCCCCGCTGCATTATCCCACTCGAGCGCCTCTCTAACATAGGCATGTTAGGCCTAATGTTCTTCAGTGCCCTGTTGGGCCTACTTTCCCTGCGAGCCTGCATGCTGGCCCATGTATAGTTGGGTTTCTAGTCGTATGTAGGTCGTGGATGCTTTGTAGGCGGCATTTTTTTTATTTTTTATGTTATGTCAATTTTTTGACATTCTTCAAATCACATCATATCTTTTATACATACTCGCTTATGTTATTTTTTGCATATGTTATGTCAATTTTCTTTACCTTCTTCAAATCACATCCTATTTTTTATACATACTCACTTATCTTATTTTTTGTATACGTTATGTCAATTTTTTGACCTTCAAATCACATCCTATTTTTTATACATACTAACTTATGTTTTCATTTAATTCTTTTTGCTATTAAAGGTTTTAACCGAAATTACTTTATAGAAAATTTTAGTTGCATCAATTATGTATAATTTTAAGTTAATATTATTTTGATCATAACTACAGTTTTATAAAAAGCTTTTTAGTCTATTCTTTTTGCTATTAGAGTTTTATAAAAGCTTTTTAGTTGATTATTTTGATGATTTTTTGAATAAATGACCCTGAAATTGAAAAGCACTACAAATGAAGAATATTATAAAATACTTTTGTTACCCTAATAGTGTTATATTTTCATGCATTAAATGATTTTTTAGCTAAATGACGCTGAAATTGAGAAGCACTACAAATTAACTCTGAAAAGGTTTAAACTTGGCATGGTATCATAATTTCACCCACATAGCCTGTGCTAAAAAGTTGAGAGGGTTACAGGAAAAACTGGATGCAGTTCGTGAAGAAACTGGACAATCTCTTTCGAAGTACGAGGGTTTCGAATGAAAACACATCTATTCCAAAAGGGATTTTATTTTTGAACATATTTTAACTCCAGAATTTTTGTGCGTTCAATATGCACCATTCAAAGGCACATCATCAATTTCCAACCCTTTTCTGGCTTCATTTGCTATTTTTCATGCATTGAATGATTTTTTTTAGCTAAATGACCCTGAAATTGAGAAGCACTACAAATGAACTCTGAAAAGGTAGAAACTTGGCATGGTATCATAATTTCACTCACATAGCATGTGCTAAAAATTTAAGAGGGCTACGAGAAAAACTGGATGCACTTCGTGTAGAAACTAGACAATCTCTTTCGAAGTATCAGGGTTTCGGACGAAAACTCATCTATTACAAAAGGGATTTCATTTTTTAACATATTTTAACTCCAGACTTTTTGTGCGTTCAAAATGCACCATTCAAAGGCACATCATCAATTTCCAACCCTTTTCTGACTTCATTTGCTATTTTTCATGAATTTAATGATTTTTAGCTAAATGACCCTGAAATTGAGAAGCACTACAAATGAACTCTAAAAATGTTGAAACTTGGCATGGTATCATAATTTCACCCACATAGCATGTGCTAAAAAGTTGAGAGGGTTATGGGAAAAACTGGATGCACTTCGTGTACAAACTGGACAATCTCTTTCGAAGTATTAGGGTTTCGGACGAAAACTCATCTATTACAAAAGGGATTTCATTTATTGACATGTAACTACAATGATATTCTGGATCAAAGCCATCATCAGAATAGTTGTGGAGAGAAAGTCTTCACTTTTTCTTCGCGTGTGTCCCTTGCTTATTGCGCCGTAACCATGGATAATCTTCATCGTTCAATAGGGTGCTTGGCTCAGCCTTCACTCACTACAACAAAAACAGTCAGTAGAGACATCCAATTTCATACCTAGTGACGCCTTATTTCATCTCTAGCCAACTATAGAGCCGTTTAAGCAAAGCGTCCTTGGAGCGCCTCCCCACGGACCGTCTCAAACAGATAGACACGCTAGCCAAGCGTGTCTTACATGGCATGAGACGCTTTCTAGGGACGTTCAAAATCGTGTCTACATTTAGAGACGTTGTGTTAGGCATGCTCAAAAATCGTGTGTACATGTAGAGACGTTATGTTAGGCATGCTCATATTACGTCTCTACTCATAGACACGTTTCATTCGCCTCTTATAGTCGTCTCTAAGTATACATAAGAATATTTATACAAATGGAATATTTTACTTCAAATATTATTTGATTACCCGCAAAAAAATATTATTTGATTAATTTCGAATTTGTTTCATCGTTTCAAATACAATTATTCTTAATGTCATGGTTGCACATGCAGATTGGTCAAATAATATTGTGATACGAAGACAACCTTAGTAACAACATCCAATGCATTAATTAGCAGGAACAATGTCTCCACCGAAAGTACTTGGAGTTCACAGCTGAATAATATGTAACATTCATATGAAACATGCAATGATGCAAATAAATAAGAAAAGATCCTATAGACTGGAACTATTTTTGTCTATGAAGCTAAATTCTATACATAATCTAGAATATTTGTTCATTCAAAGATAGATTCATCAACTACTCCCGACTCCTCTAGTGCACTCCCTTTTCAAGTGCTCCCCAGCCACTCGTAGCTCCTTCAATGCACTCACTCTTCAAATCCTCACCGCCCTGAAAGGGAGAAAGAACAACATTTACATGAACACATGTTTATAGAGAAGTGCAAGATAAGAGATTCTTTGATGAAATTGTAAGAAATGTATCATACCAATGCTTTGTGGTTGTGCTGGAGGGGTTGGCTTAACTATTTTTACCTAAAAAAAGGAAGATTCCTGATAAATAACATATCACACATGTGCAGATTGGAGCATACACATTGCTTGAATGGGAACATACTTACATGTGAGCGAGGCCAAGCAATAACGGAACCCATAGCATCCCTTACTGTTTGGAATTTTTCATATGGTCTAACTAGTTTCTCATCTCCTAGATATGTACAGCCGCGAACACGAACTGCAACGTATTGCACTCCAAGCATGTTTCCTCCAACCACATATGTTTTCTCTTTACTCTCTAAAGTTCCTTTGGCCACAAGTTTGTCTTTGTTTCTCAAGTTCATCGAATACAACACGACTTCAACTTTATCCTATTTTTCAAGAAATGGAACATTTGTTATTGATGAACCTGAGAAGATTTCATTTTACACAAATAAGAACAATTTCACAAATAATTAGACCAACTATCCATTATATAATCATTGTCATCTGGATATCTAGCCTATATGTACCTGCTTTGTGACTTGGTGATGACCATGTGGCTTGGTTGCATTGCTATTTTGAGCATGATCATTCTGCAATTAAATAGGAATACGCGTGAAGGGAGACACGTGGCCAACTATAATCAAGAATGATAGCTTTGAAGAGTTCCATTACATGAAGTTAGTAAGGAGCCTTATTCCACACGCACTTTCGGTTGCGCACTTTGCTTTCAAATTAGATTAAAGTCTTATTACAAAATTATTTATTGTGAAAACTTTGCAAGAATGCAGCAAGCAAACAAATGAAGTTCAAGTCATGTAAATTTATACACTAAAAACAGGATTGACCTAATATTCAAGGGCCAGGGTGTTCCTCAACATCTATGCAAGGTTTCCACCAAAAAGACCATGTATGCAAGTTTGGTGTTTTATTAGTACTCATGTATCAATTCAAAATTGATTAATTAGTTTCTTTGAATACGAGATCTCTTGGAGCAGCAATGATATGTGTGTGACTAACTTTTGGTCCCATCGGGCCAAATCATGTTGCTGTTGTATGCAATACAATTTTTTAATACTTGGTTGAATCCGACTTATGATCTGCTAGCGGTGTCACGACATTTTTTGAAACGACCTTTTCAAAATGGGATTGGTGTTTCATAATAATGTCATTTACCTTGCACTTACATACAAAATTAGACAACCTCTTGTACAATCATTGTCATTTAGATATGTAGCATATGTTTACCTGGTTAGTGACTTGGTGAAGTCGTAAACTTGGTTCAGGGCCACCTTGCTGCACTGCAAGATTATTTTCAGCATGGACATTCTGCAATTTAATAGGAAAAGATGTCATCGTCATCATTGATAAAAATCTAGATAAGTCCTTGCACGTAGGTTAAGATTACTAGGAAGGTATATACGAACCCAAACAGGTTACAGGTGCAAACCAAAAGGTTAATATTTCACAAAGTTTTAACTTGATGATAAGATAGCTTTCCAATATTTAACTACTAAAAGGGTTCAACCAATCCCAAAATTACTGGCAGGAGATAATTGATAATTGAGTACAAGTTAGTTAACACACCTTAGTGATCACATGTTCATGTGGTAAATGCGCATTGCCACAACCCTCTTTTGATTTCGTTTGCTGCAACTCCTATTAAAGCAATAGTTCTAAGACATTAGAATGGATCTGCATTAAATAGTACATAAAAAGCCCATTACATTACCTGCATGGTAGTTTGTGGCTCCTGCACATCATTATTTGATTGTTCAAGAACATTATAAGATTCAGATTTGAGATTGTTATCTCTGTCATGTGGAGTGACCTGCAATAAAATTATTGTAATAGCATATCAGTGTTCATTAATTTCATCTTTGCACAAATATAACTGCTTTTGATATGCTAACTTGATAATTTTCTGTAGGAGAATCCACTTCATTTCTGCAAATCTCTCCAGGAAACTTTTTGGCAAGGAATGCAGCAATCATAGCCATCTGACCTCTGACATCCCCTACATCACCTTTGACTTCCTTTACATCACCTTTGACGTCCTCTACATCATCTTTGACATCTTCTACATTATCTTTCACCATGCGTACTTCAAACTAAAGATTTTCTTGGTCAGATTTCCCAACAAAAGTTATTCCCTGAGAAACATTTACTCCGCTCCAATACTTGTCATCATAGTAACCTCGAAGTTTTGCCCTTTTATCAAGTGCACCTTTAAAGGCTTCAGTATAATCGTCAATGGAAAGGCTACCATTATGATCGATTTTCCTTTTTTTTAACTCCTCATTAGCTGTATCCTATTGAATAGGAATAATTATTAATTCATTACTATACTATGGAATAGATTGTATGTTGGACTGTAGACAAAATAAGTAGAATGTACCATTATTGTCTTCACATTGTCGCTTGCGTAATTGCCATCTTTTTTCTTATGAGCTTCATCCCATAGGTCAATCTTGTGGATCGGTGCTTTCCTTTTGATTTCCTAGCCAACAAAGTATGTTAGGTCCACTAATAGTTATTTTTGAAGATAATTGATTTGTCATGTAATAAAGACTATGAAAAGTATCATTGTCACCATCTCTTTTTGTAGCCTGGCATGGTTTTTTCTCCCGGTTGTGTGTGGATTCTTCTGTTGCTTCGCACACTCTGTGTTTTTCTCGCATAACTTCTGCAAACAAATTAGATGCAGACACGCAATGTTAGCAAACTAATTTTGGAGTTCAGTTTGAGCATGAGAGGATCAGATAATAACCATGTGTGAATCCTGGCACCACATTCCAACTAGAGTCTCCCATTGATGCTTATTAACACCTATTGGAACATCACTAATAATTTCCTGGAGAGATCTCTCTTTCCGTTTGAAATATTTTTTCTTCAAGCGAGATTTGTAGGCTCTCCATCTTTTGCAAACAGTCATTAGGACCCAGTCTCGTGTAAGCTGCTTTGTCTCAGATGGATAGACAAATTTCTCCTTCAACAAAGTAAATTTAATTGTTTCATGTGAAATGACAATAAAGATGTATGTGATGATACATCAAAAAAAGATGTATGTGATGATACATCAAAAAAAGATATATGTGATGATGTACCTCTACATCCTTGATCATGTTGTTCTTTCTCTGGACAAATAATTCATTATCCCATCTTGGAATGTTCAGTGGTGCAAATGTGGAGTTCTCTGCAACGTCGCTAAGATAGCTACTAAGAATGGAACCAGACCTTTCATTCGGAACACCTTTTTCGTTAGTCTCCACAATTATCTTCCTCCATGTACCTGGGATAAATTCTTCAGCCGAAATTCCCCTACAATCTGCCGCATCTCTCCATTTGGCCCTGCAAGCATGAATATCCCAACACGTCAGAAACCAGTATAATAAAAACCTCATTCCGAAGAAGATTAGTCATGGAAACTTACAAATTATCTTGATTTTGCTAGTGGATTCATGAGATCTTCCTGGTACTATATTATCAATCTCTGGAGGACCTTGCAGATTTTCTTCAGCAGGCTGCACATGTTCTGCATCATGCATTGTAAGGTTCAAGTCCCGAAGTCGTCTTGGTATCCTCGCCATCGTTAATCTGCCAAATTAACAAAAACTACAGACCTCAACCAAAAGTTCAGTGCGGCATGGCATGTACAGAGAGAAAATGCCTTAAGTCTACAGCTAGCGTAGCTAACTCGTACACTGTTACAGAGAGCTGGAACATTCAGTTAGGCAAATGGCTACACATCACCTTGATGTCTCTTGAGCTCATGACACAATCTACAACGAGATGCTTCAGATTTTCAGTTTGCAAAACATGAGCTCAGTATACAATCTTTACAAGCAAGATTAGAAATAAACAAAGGGTCAAGCCTCAGTAAAACATTAAAAAGCCCCAATGACCGAGTTAGCACAGCTAAATCAGTGCACTATGTTACTTCCTGTACCAGCGAGATGGAAGATGCAGTTAGGAAAGCGGCTACACAGTACATTGATGTCTCTTGAGGTCATGACAGAATCTGCAGCGAGATGCTTCAGGTTTTCCAGTATATTCATCAGCATCAAAAACTACAGGGGAGTTGAATAGCTGTAGCACTAACAGAACAATAAATCTCAGTGCAAAAGCTTCAGCATTTGTACAATTCTTCATAGAACAGAGGTTGTGCTGAACGTTTCTTCAGACAACTAGATAATTGAGGTACAATTCTTCAGATAACAGAGGTTCTGGCCGCCTCGCCTCGGGCCTCGTCGCTGCAGGAAGTCTCGGGGTTCCCTGTGGCAGCTAGCCATGGGACGGGGGAGACTTAGGTCGGAGTTGGGGAATTCCAAGATGATTTTGTCTAATCACTTAGAGAATAGAGGGTTATCTGCTAATTGCGCTTAAGTGGATGGTTAAGGATCCCACCTTTAATCGGTGGCGTTCATTACAGATCTGAGGGTCCACGTAGGAATCTTCAGATTTTCACTGAGTATCTATTTCGACTAGATACTTCACCAATATCAAGCATGCAATGAGATCTAATTCTGCCTAAAAGTTAAGTTAATGCAAAGCAGCACATGAACAATCTGAAAGAACAATCAACAGTTAAGTGGTTTCACTAGTACAGACTATAGAACTACAAAAACAACTGCTCACCCAAACATTTTACAAAAAAAAACAATTGGGATGGGACTCTTCCCAAATGGTTCTGCCAACATAGTTTTTGGATATTTGTGCTACTAGTACCTATGCGTGATGTGGCTTAATGGGTGTTACCAGTTACTCTGTTCCTACCATGGAGCAGAGCTCCTGCAGGTTGCACAACCGGACAGCAAACCTTCACACCGATTAAGCCACAAGAAATCAATCTAAAGATCAATGGAACTCCGTATTTTCTGCACCAAGACTTGAGAGAGCACGTCACAATGATGAGGACCAATACGAACCTGGGGCGCAGCTACCCTAGGCAGGATGGTTGTACTCGTGCTTGCTCTGCTTAATCCACCTGTAGGTTGGAGACGAACTTGCTCGTTGCAGCAGACGATTCTTGCGACCTTCCCGCCCAATCGCCGCCGTTGGCCCCAGCGCCTACACCAGCCGGTCTCTATCCCGACCTCCACAGCCTCCAATCGCCCGACCGCCCGCTCGCCGAGTCCCCGTCAGTCCGCCCGTTCATGTGATTGAGGCGATGCACATCAGCGAACGGATTGGAGGGATCCCATTAGATGGATTGGGATGGATTAGGAAGTGGAAGAAGAGAAGTGGAGAGATGGCGGCATGGGCGAGGAGAAGTGGAGAGAGGGCGGCGTGGCGGAGTGATTGGCGGGCATTTTTTTCCAATAATAAGAGCACTGGCGCGCTATTTCCTGGCGCCAAATGGAAAATAGTTGCCCCAAATGCCAAAATGATTTCCTCCAAAAAATTGAGGGGAAAATGATTTCCTCCAAATGAAATAAGGGAGAAAAAGCCTATTTAGTTGTGTTGTACACAAACAACCAAAAAATGGGCCAGGTCACGTGCTCTATTTTTATTATTATTAGCATACATTGTGTAATGTTTTCTCCTAGAAAAAGTAGAATTCCATTGTATTATAATGTATAATGAATTTTTGCGTCTAAGGGCATCTTCAATGCCAACCCCCAAACCGTCCGCATACGTCTAGACTGCGCGGTGCGGACGTTTTTTGGCGTCCAACACGGTGTTCTATCGGTCCGCTCGGCGGTCCGGACACACTTCTTCCCAAAAACCGCAAACAAAGTGGGGGGGGGGGGGGTTCCGGTGTCCGGACCGCTGCCACGTCCGCTTCTGACTACCCTGGCCGGCCCAAAAATCCCACCTGCCTCTCCTGCGCTTTCCATTGAACGCCGACGCCGCTTGCTGCACCGCATTCATGTCGGCTCAGAGCATGCATCGGCTCGCATTGATGCCCGTGATTTGACCGAACGAGAGGGCGGCACTGACGGACATGACCACTCGGGCGTAGCCGCTTCAATGCAGACGTTGCGCACTGAGAAACCAACTCCGTCCGCTGCGCCGCATTGTAGTAGGCTGACTGCCACTTCGCCTGGCCTGGTCGTGGCCATTTAAGCCGTGTGCAAGCGATACATAGAGCCGCCCGCCCCCCCCCCTCCCCGACCACCGTCCCCTCTTCCACCCTGTCACCATCCCCGAGCCCAGCGGCGATGTGAAGTTCTCATTCTCCATGTTAGTAGGCAGAGGCGGTGGAAGTCCCTTGTCTGGCAGCAGCGGCCCCATCTTCTCGTGGAGGCCCCACGTGAAGGAGGAGCCACCTTCCCCGATGCGTGTGTCCGCATGAAACGGGAGTCAACATCCCCCCAATGCCTCTGCCACGTGAAGGATGAGCCCGCATTGACAGACCCTCATCGCCGCCACGCCGCAATCGCCGCCCGATAAAGGAGGAGCTTCCACCCGTGATCATGAAGGAGCGTGGTGCATCCTCCACTACCTCTGAGGAGGTGGTTATGGCGGTGCGTCGGGCTCGAGGGCCATCGTATTTGAGGAGGAGCGCGCGGTGAGGCAACAGGAGCGGTACGGCTGGCGCAATGCCGCTCCCCGCTTTGCGTTCGTCAAGAGCGACGTGCCACTGGAATGGGTCCCCAACGACCTGGACCTTGCTGCCGCGTGGGCGCTCGACCGTTCCGTTACGACCGCTGAGACAGCCACCGGGCGCCGCAGCAAGAGGCGGAGCATGGTTGTCCTTGTGTCAAAATTTCATAATCCATATGGATACTTATTTGGGTTCAATTTTTTTGCCAATAGGCGGTGAATTGGTTTTTCAATTTTATCTTTTATTCTGTTCAGCCAAAACCATTGAAAATTTCCCACAATAATAATCATATGGTTGTCGTAAACCTCAAAAAAGCATGCAATCATTGGGGCATGCATGAATTTTCTCGTAGTCAAGGCCTAAGCCATGGATGATTTGTTGTACCTCATAGTACTTCTTTGGTAGTTGTGCCTGTGGAAGTGCATCAGACAAAACACCAAGTAGCGTTGTAAATGATTCTTGTGACCATCCATGTAAGCATTTCATGTGATACAAGGTGATGAGAAATGACAACTTAGAAAATGCTTTACATCCAGGGTATAACTCTGTGTTTGCATCCTCCAAGAAGCTTGCATACGTATTAGGTTTCTTCCTTGTTTGAGCATCTGCATTATCATCCTCAACTGAATTAGGTACCATATTCTCAAATTCAACGCATCTAATTCACCATCAGGTGTGCTTGATAAAGATTCACAACTGTTAGCCATAGCAAAGACAGCACTTAAGAGTCCTGGCATGTCATCCATCCTTCCATGGTTGCCTTCTCCAACAACATTCCTTGGGATGCCAGGAATAGAAAAATTGCCACTGTTATCTGATACATGAGCAAATGCAAATGATGGTTCACTGTAATCCTCTCCATGGCAAACCCACTTAGTGTAACCTTGAAGAATACCATCACATCTCAAGTGAGTTTTCACTCCATCATAACTCTGCATAGCTTTATTTCGGCAATTTACACAAGGACAGAGAATTCTATCACCAGCTGGAACATCATGGAATGCAAAAGACAGAAATTGTTCGACACCATCTTTGTAAGCAGCACTAGCTCTTGGTTGACTCATCCAACCTCGATCCATCGCCCTTTGATATGCCGAAGTAATTAAACAAAAAAAAACATATGTCAGTGTATAACTTCACATGTGTTATTTAAGAGATGAAAGCTGATTTAAATCTTTTTGCAAGAAAAGCATGGAATACATAGATATTTTAATTCAATGATTGGATCCTAAAATATTTCATCAACCTTGAATTGAAAAACATCAAAAGACATGTGCCATTGTAGGTTTAACTAGTATGCAAAGACGCCACTCAGTTCAATACAATTGCACATATGCTGCCATCTTTCTCCCCCTAATCCCAACTCTGGCTACATCGAAAGGAAACACACACCACATGAAAAAACAAAAATATAAAATAGGACACATGATTGATATTATATATGCAGGGCCTTCAATTATCTAGAAATATTTACTCTTTCTAATTGCTGTAGGGACTTCTTTCCTTCTGCAAAACTACTAAGATTGTTGGACTATCTAAGTATCCAAACTGAGCATAAAAACCATATAATAGGGTGCTTTAAAAAACAACTGTGTTAATTTCCCTGCTTTATATCATCATGTTATTGATGATCTTGTGCATCTCAGGTAAGCACCATATACAAAAATCAAGGTACAACAGAAGGTAAAAAAAGGCCAATGATCACAGTCAGTATTATTATATATACAGTTATCACCATACTGGAAATACACTGCTTCCCAATTACAGAAACCTGGAGGATATGTGCAGCCACCTGAATGAAAAATGAAAAGCATGTATAAAAGGGCGTTTGCAATGCAATCTAAATAATTAGTGGGCTGCACTGCATACACGTCATATCTATTTGTTCTGAGGATAACAGGAAAAGGGATATTAAGTTGGACTGATTAACAAGTCAGATAAGACATCATTGAACAAGAAACAGAGAACATATGTGATGATCGACAATACTAGATTGAAACTTAAGACCAATTTAACACCCTAGTTTGGTTAAAAGCTTACTTTGCCACAACTAAGCCAAAAGTAGTAATTGTTACCCCTCAGGACAGAGTGTGGCTTGCCACAAAAGTGTGGCCAAAATATAGTCCTTAATCATGTGACTAGTAAAGTCGCAAGCCACAACTGTGTTAGCCAACCGAACACTCACTCACCTCAGAAATTATGTGTGCCTAACCATAGGTCTGGCAACATTTGGCTGGAAACCAAACAGTCCCCAAGTGACTTGCAATTGTTGAAGGGTAGCCGGTCGCATATTTTTACAAAGTTAGCAAGCAGGGCCTAAGAGAGTAATTATCAAACAGTGCATTCTAATGCACACGATCAGTTGCTGCATGTGTTTACACCTTCAGGAAAAGGGGATTTTTAGGATACACTACCACTTGCCTCATTGGCGCATGGTAGGATACGCTGAAAAGACAACTTAGGTGAGTGGCATGTTGCTGATTTATTTATAAAAAATCCTGGAAGATTGCAGCTACTTACTTGCATTATGGAAGTTACTGTGCTCTTCAGTGTTATAAGCATGATTCAGCTTCATACATGCTACATAAATTGTTTCAGTACCGAATAGGTTGTCCACTTTACATCCAATGCTTGATACTTCTGGACAAATGGTATGTCTCTCTAGAATTTAAACTCAATTCTTAATGACACAACAAAATAGATAAAAACATGCCAAAAACTTCAAGAAAAGAGTATGGGATACAAAAGAGGTACTTTCTCGAGTTGAGATTGAAGGCGGGTTGTTTGAAGCCAAAGGCGGTGGTCCAATCTATGGTTGTTCCAATTTGTGGAGTTGATTTAGTCCAACTGAAACACTCGGTGTTGAAACTTGCAATGAAATATATCTTCCTCTTCTTTTTCTACAAAATGAAATGAAATTGATATTAAAATGCATTCCCTTCCAAATCAACAATATGTTATACATATACACAGTCCCCTGCATATTCGCTGATACACAATTTTTCAGTTCAAATTTAATTTCATTTTCATCATACACTGATAGGAAGAACAGAAGAGAGAGCTTTCTCAGAAAATACCCCTGTCCCAGCCTGCTTGCTGTTTGTTGACAGCAAGTCATGTCGTGGGCGGCAGAGTCCGGCCGAGCAGGCGAGCAGCCTGGGATTGGCAGGAGCAAAGCGCCAGAGCCGGCGCGGCAGGCGGCGGCCATCGGCAGGAGCAGGCGTGGAGCAGCACGTCCCTAGCGACCAGGCAAAGGGCCGGGGACGACCGAGGAGCGCCGGAGCAGAGGGGCCAGGGGCAGTCCTTGCGGACGGCATTCACTGGCGGCGGACGCGGCGCACTGGCAGGACTAGTTCCAGGAGGCAGGAGATGGAGTTGGTTGTTGGAGGCTATGGAGATTGGGAGGGGGCGCATGGGTGGAGGAGGAGCCAGGCCGTCGTCAGTGGCGGCATAGATGGGCGGCTCAGGATGTGGCGGCGGGTAAGGTGAAGGAGGGCGCGCGCTGAGTTCGGTACGTGGGCTCGTTTTACTGCATAGATGGGCCCCGTAATTTCCTTTTTCTGCAAAAAAATACTTTGGTTTTATTATTTATTTGTTAAACTCTTTCATGTATCCTAAAACGTCTCAAAAATCGTCTGTACCTATTTACACATGTAAAAATAATAAATGATATATACCCTAAAATTAAGATTTGTGACCGTACTTATATCGTCTCAAAAAGCATGCCTATGTACTAGATGCTTTCAGTATAGAGACGAATATAAAAGCGTCTTAGAAAAAACGTGCCTACTGACATCTTTTGTTGTAGTGACATTGAAGGGAGGAATTCGATGAAACTTTTCATAATCTTCATACATGTCAGTCTTGCCTTCCACTCTCATGATGTTTCTTTTCCCTGAAAGAAATATGTGGCACTTTGGCTCATTGTATGATGTATTCGCTTCCTTATCTTTTCTTTTTCTCGGTTTGCTAGATATGTCCTTCACATAGAAAACATGCGCCACATCATTGGCTAGGACGAATGGTTCGTATGTGCACCCAAGATTATTGAGATCCACTGTTGTCATTCTGTACTACGGGTCTACTTGTACCCCGCCTCCTGACAGCTTGACCCATTTGCACCGAAACAAAGGGACCCTAAAATCATATCCATAGTCAAGTTCCCATATGTCCACTATGTAACCATAATATGTGTCATTTCCCCTGTTGGTTGATGTATCAAAGCGGACACCGCTGTTTTGGTTGGTGCTCTTTTTATCTTGGGCGATCGTGTAAAATGTATTCCCATTTATCTCTTACCCTTGGTAAGTCAATACAGTCGAAGATGGTGTCCTGGCCAACGAGTACAGCTCATCTCCAACAATGTTGTTACCCATGAGATGTGTTTGCAACCAACTGCCGAAAGTCCTGATGTGTTCACATGTAATCCAGTCGTCAGATTGCTCCGAGTGTTTGCAAAATATTCTTGTGTTCATTGACATACAGGGTCACCAAGGTAGAATTATGTAGAACTGTGTAGTGTGCTTGAGCCCAAGAATGGTCGTCCCTACATATTATTGAATCCGCTCCTAGTGTGCCTTTTCCACTCAGTCTCCCCTCATACCGCGATTGGGGGACACCAATCGGCTTAAGGTCAGGAATAAAGTCAACACAAAACACAATGACCTCCTATGTTTGATGGCCCATGGTGATGTTTCCTTCTGGCCTAGCACGGTTACGAACATATTTCTTTAAGACTCCCATGAACCTCTCAAAGGGGAACATATTGTGTAGAAAAACAGGACCCAGAATGGCAATCTCGTCGACTAGGTGAACTAGGACGTGCGTAATGATATTGAAGAAGGATGGTGGGAACACCAACTAGGAACTGACAGGACATTGCACCAAAGCATTATGTAACCTTGGTAGGATTTCTGGATCGATTACCTTCGGAGAGATTGCATTGAGGAATGCACATAGCTTCACAACGGCTAATCGAACATTTTCCAGTAGAAGCACCCTCAATGCAACCGGAAGCAGTTGCGTCATAATCACGTGGCAGTCATGAGACTTTAGGTTCTGGAACTTCTTCTCTGCCATATTTATTATTCCCTTTATATTCGACGAGAAGACAGATGGGACCTTCATACTAAGCAGGCATTCAAAGAATATTTCCTTCTCTTATTTGGTAAGAGCGTAGCTGGGAGGACCTTGATACTGCTTTAGATGCATGCCATCTTTTTCGTGCGCACTGATACGTCTCCAACGTATCTATAATTTTAGATTGTTCCATGCTATTATATTATCTGTTTTGGATGCTTAATGGGCTTTAATATGCTCTTTTACATTATTTTTGGGACTAACCTATTAACCGGAGGCCCAGTGCCAGTTTCTGTTTTTTCCCTATTTTAGACTTTTGCAGAAAAGGAATACCAAACGGAGTCCAAACGGAATGAAACCTTTGCGATGATCTTTCTTGGACCGAAAGCAAACCAAAATATTTGGAGATGAAGTTGGAGACGCAACAAGGCGGCCACGAGGCAGGAGGGCGCGCCCAGTGGGGTAGGCGTGTCCCCCACCATCGTGGGCCCCTCGTAGCTCCACCGACGTACTTCTTTCGCCTATATATACTCTTATACCCTAGAAACATCAGGGGGAGCCACGAAACAACTTTTCCACCGCCGCAACCTTCTGTACCTGTGAGATCCCATCTTGGGGCCTTTTCCGGCGATCTACCAGGGGGGAATCGACCACGGAGGGCTTCTACATCAACACCATAGCCTCTCCGATGAAGCGTGAGTAGTTTACCACAGACCTTCGGGTGCATAGTTATTAGCTAGATGGCTTCTTGTCTCTCTTTGATCCTCAATACAAAGTTCTTTTCGATGTTCTTGGAGATCTATTCGATGTAATACTCTTTTGCAGTGTGTTTGCCGAGATTCGATGAATTGTGGATTTACGAACTTGATTATCTATGAATATTATTTGGTTCTTCTCTGAATTCTCATATGCATGACTTGATATCTTTGCAAGTCTCTTCGAATTATCGGTTTAGTTTGGCCTACTAGATTGATCTTTCATGCAATGGAAGAAGTGGTTAGCTTTGGGTTCAATCTTGCGGTGTCCTTTCCCAGTGACAGTAGGGGCAGCAAGGCACGTATTGTATTGTTGCCATCGAGGATAAAAAGATGGGGTTTATATCATATTTCTTGAGTTTATCCCTCTACATCATGTCATCTTGCTTAATGCGTTACTCTGTTCTTATGAACTTAATACTCTAGATGCATGCTGGATAGCGGTCAATGTGTGGAGTAATAGTAGTAGATGCAGAATCGTTTCGGTCTACTTGACATGGACGTGATGCCTATACTCATGATCATTGCCTTAGATATCTTCATAATTATGCGCTTTTCTATCAATTGCTCGGCAGTAATTTGTTCACCCACCGTAATACATGCTATCTTGAGAGAAGCCACTAGTGAAACCTATGGGCCCCGGGTCTCTTTTTTATTATATTACATCTCCTTTATTTACATCGCATCCCATTTACTATTTTGCAATCTTTACTTTCCAATCTATACAATAGAAATACCAAATATTTACTTTACTATCTTTATCATAACTCGCATGATTGACAACCCCTTTATCGCGTTGGTTGCAAGGTTCTTGATTGTTTGTACATGTACTAGGTGACTTGTGCGTTGTCTCCTACTGTATTGATACCTTGGTTCTGAAAAACTGAGGGAAATACTTATGCTACTTTGCTGCATCACCCTTCCCTCTTCAAGGGAAAACCAACGCATGCTCAAGAGGTAGCACACACGTTGCTGGTCCCCCCATGCCTCCGGTGTATCTTTTATCTTCCCATACACACCCAAGAAGCCTAGCAGGTTCACGCAAAGATTCTATGTCACGTGCATCAGGTCGATTGCAGAGCGGACATCTAGGTCTTTCCAATAGGGTAGGTCCCAAATATAGATTTCTTCTTCCACAGGGGTGCGCGTCCCTCGGCATCATTCGGAACAAATTGTCCGCCAGGACCCTTTCCAAAGATTACTTGTAAATCCTTGACCATATCAAGTATGTCATCACTAGTACGGAGGACGTACTTCTTCTGGTGATCTGCCTCACCTTTGAAATGCTTGCCTTTCTTTCTTAACAGATGCTTGGTCGGAACAAATCGACGATGTCCAGGTACACATTCTTCTTGCATTTGTCCAAATATATACTTTCAGTATCATCTAAACAGTGCGTGCATCACTACTAGGGAAAACCTTATACACAGAATCTTAGCAGCAGCGTGGTTTAAAAATAAACGCTACTGCTAATTAGCAGTAGCGAGCTCCAGGAAACCGCGCTACTAACATCCCGGTAGCAGTAGCGCCCTAGGTGAAACAAACGCTACTACTATCATTTCCACGGCGTTGCCTCCAGGCTAGATATAGTAGTAGCGCCCTTCTCCTGGACCAGCTACTGCTAAAGTACTCAGTAGCAGCGTTTTTCTTCAAAACTCGCTGCTGCTAAGTATCACAGCAACTAATTAAGTTTAGTCCCATACTGCTAAGCGAACAAGGGTGTTTACCACCTTAAATATGTTACTTCTCAAACTATCTCGAGCACTTGGTCTTCATTGAACTATATGTGTAGGATTTGTGGCTGCAATATGAATCCTCTCCTGTACCTATACAGGTACGGTGAGGATTCATGTTGACTATTTAGATTCTACACAAAAAGATCAATGATGTTCAATGTATATTTTTGATGTTTTTACATGCTTAGACTTATAGCGTTTTTTCAGGACAAAGCGCTACTGATATTGGGATAAACAAAAGAAATAACTGCTTCCTTTAACAGTAGCGTTTTCTCTAAAACGCGCTATAGCTAAATTAGCTATAGCGCGTTTCCTTAAGAGCGCTACTGCTAGTTCGACTTAACCACCCGCGGGCTCAAAATTTTGCTAAGTCCTCCTTTCCCCCATGTTCCCCTACTCCTCTATCGCCGCCGCCCGAGCCCGAGCCTGCCCTCACCGCCGCCGCCCGAGGCTGCCCTCAACCTCACCGCCACCGCCCGCCGCCGCTCTCGACCTCACCGTCGCTGACCTCGACCTCACCGCCGCCGCCTCCCGATCCCGAGCCCGCCCTCGCCGCCCCTATCTCCGTCGCCGAGCACTTCCCTGCCACCGTCTCTCCCCTCTCTGTAAGCCCCCCACCCCTCCCCACCCCGTCTCTCTCTGCTTAGTTAGTAGATGGTTTTTAGTAGTAGTAGATGTTAATTTAGGGTTCATAGATAATGATTTTTAGTAGTAGTAGATGTTAATTAGTAGTAGTGATGGTACTAGTTAACTAGGGCAGTATGGTTAATAGTAGATGTTTTTTACTATTGTATAATATAGTTTTTTTACTGTTTTTAGTAAGTATTTAAAATAATTAGTAAGTAAATTAATAAACTAGTTGAACTGGTTTAGTTTTAGTTGAACTAGTTTAGTAAGTAAATTAATAAACTAGATGAACTAGTTGAATTAATAGAACTAATGTATTTTTAGTAAGAAAATTAATATAACTAGTTGAACTACTTTATTTTTAGAAAGAACTAGTTTTTTCTATTTATAGTAAGTTTATATTTAGTAAGAACTAGTTGAATTAATAGAACTAGTTGAACATGTCATATTTGTTGTTATTTTTTTAGTTTAAGCAATTATTCGGGGTGTATTAGTGCTAACTTATAGGGTTTTTGTTCTTGCAGAAATCAAGGAGCCCCTCCATCATCCCCGCCGTCATCCCCGTCACCGACCCCCTCCGACCTCGAGGTGAGACCAGCCAAATCTCCATGTCAATATGAGTCCTATAAGATATGATGTAGATAAAAACATGTATATCTTGTGTTGCTCAAATAGGATATGTGGTTGCCCAAGTGGCCGGTCATGTTCAGGTTACACCTCCGAGTGGCCTATGTTTTGCCGGAGTGTTGATTAATTTTCATTCCGGCAAATTTCAGGCACTCGATATGTCCCTTTTTAGCAAAGGTCATGCCGGATTTTTCCGTGAATTCTGGCATGACTTGTGCTAGAATATGTAGGAAATATCGAGTGGCTTGGATTTTCTCGAAAAATAATTAATCGACATTTCGACAGACCGATAGTCAACCCGTGATGAATAATAATGATCTAATTTAGGTTTTTTAGTACATATTTTTAATTGTACAAGTTTAATCTTTGAATTATGAACGTAGGAAATGTCGTACTTGGACGACGAAAGTCTCCCGGGGGAGTGCAGCTGGTGCCACGACGATCGAGGTATGTGCGACATGCCTCACCTGGACGAAGATCGGCGCTTCAGCATTAAGCTCGAGGAGACCTTCGATGTTGAAATGGTACGCAATGATGACAAGTGTTTTTTTAATTAAGCACGACTTCAACTGTTTCAACGTCTAATTTTCATCTTTTACAATTCGACTAGCTTATCCCATGCCATGCAAGACGCTATGTCTTGGAGAGGATGGGTTTTGAAGACCATGAAAATTTTGAAACAAAGAAAATACACCTAAGGACCCATCATGATATGGATTTTGAAGTAAATCTGTACAATTCTCAGAGCGTAACCCATTTTGGTTGGCAAAATTGGGAAGCACTTTGCAAAATGTATGGTTTTTATGAGGATATGATTGTCACCATGGATCTTGGTGGTCCTGACATCGAGCAAGACAATATGGACATTTGGGTCCTTGTTGATACGCTTCGATTCTACCGCTATGTGAGTTTCTCAAACATAGTTATTAACTAATTTATATTTTTTATTTCAAAATAGTTGACAGCTTATTTCCATTGACAGCTTATTTTCATTCTTCAAAGAATGTGCGGAAGATGGTAGACAAAACCCACTACACTGATGGCTCCGAATTAACATATAAGGAGAAAAATCATCTGAGATCGCATTTTGTACTGATCTTGAGAATTACAATACCTATTATCGAACTCCTCCAAATTATGGTGAATATGTGCCACTAGTGCACATGTTGAACCATGGTAACTTCTATGGAGATACCCTGGTAAGATTTTTTACTATTACGACATCCGTGCATCTTTTGCATACTTCTAAAACTAGTACATCATTTCTAACTACGAAGTTATTACTATGTTTTCCAACAGAAAATCCCGATGGATTGTGTGCCTCATCTGATGTATCAGAATGGTCGCCTTGATGTTCTGAACATACAGCCAGGTCGTCCTACGGATCTCACCTATGCATATTGGATTTCTAAAACCGGTGAACGCATGCTAATCAAAGAATGGAAAAAATGTTTGGACAGCTGTAAGGAGGTTCTTGGAGGCAACATTAAGCGAAAGGCAAGAATTGCAGACAGGATAATCTCCATTCTCCATAATGGAGAGTCAGGGGCTATCTTGTTTTTTGCTATTTTACCTTAGAGAATATAGTAGGTCCTAAGAGAATGTAGTAGGTCCTATGAGGTACAATATGTTTATTATGTGGTACAATGTGTTAGAGTTGATGATGAGGAGTAGTTGTGATTATGACTAGTGACCAACTTGCTATGTGATGTCTCATTGATGAAAACGATGATCATGAGGAGGTTTTATATGACAATGATGTATTATGATGATAAGTTGTTAATGATATGATGATGATGATTTTTATTATATTATTGGGTGAAAGAACCGTGGATTAGTTTCAAGTGTATGTCCATCCACTTGAAACTAGTCCACGGTTCTTTCACCCTGTGATGTAATAACTCATTATGATGTAAAAACAATCTCTAAATTGCTGTTGTGTGAAAACTTGTATAAAGGTGTATGAATACAACATGAAATAAAAGTGAAATACGGAATAATAGTAGTAGCGCGGGCTGAGAGAAGCACTACTAGTAATTACCAGTAGCACTCTTTAGTGAAAGCGCTACTACTAAGTCGATATAGCAGTAGCATGGGTTAACAAACGCTACTGCTAACCTTTAGTTGTAGCGCCTTACTAGTAGCGCCGTACCCAGCGCTACTGATAGGCATTATTCCCGCGCTACTGCTAGGGTTTTCCCTAGTAGTGCATGCGTGGTATCCCTTGTTTGTCTGTCCTGAAAGGTTACTAAGAGCAGGTCAATCATTGATGGTTACAAACAGCAATGCATGTAGGTCAAATTACTGCTGTTTGTGCTCATCCCACACACGTACACCTTTTCCATTCCATGGCTGTAAAAGTTCTTCAACTAATGGCCTTAGGTACACGTCAATGTGTTTGCCGAGTTGCTTAGGGCCTTGGATGAGCATTGACATCATAATGAACTTCCGCTTCATGCACAACCAAGGAGGAAGGTGATAACCCACAAGTATAGGGGATCACAACAGTTTTCGAGGGTAAAGTATTTAACCCAAATTTATAGATTCGACACAAGGGGAGCCAAAGAATATTTGAAGGTATTAGCAGCTGAGTTGCCAATTAAACCACACCCTGCAGCAGAGTGATCAGTAGCAAAGTAGTTTGATAGTTTTGATAGTAGTGACAACAGCAACAGTAACAGTAACAGTGATAGAAGTAATTTTGTAGCAAGTGTAACAGTGATGATAGCAATAGTAACGTAGCAAGATCAATAACGATAAATTCGTAGGCATTGGATCGGTGACTCATTGGATGATATTTATCATGTGACAGTTATAACCTAGGGCGATACGACACTAGCTCCAGTTCATCGACATAATGTAGGCATGTATTCCGTAAATAGTCATACGTGCTTTATTAAAAGAACTTGCATGACATCTTTTGTCCTACCCTCCCGTGGCAGCGGGTTCCATATTGGAAACTAAGGGATATTAAGGCCTCCATTCAATAGAGAACCGGAACCAAGGATTCACACATAGTGAATACATGAACTCCTCAAACTACGGTCATCACCGAGAGTGGGCCCGGTTGTTGTCACTCCGGGGTTGTCGGATCATAACCGTGATAGGTGACTATAACTTGCAAGATCGGATCTAAAACATGATATAATGATGAATTCATAAACGGTTCAGATCTGAATTCATGGCACCCGGGCCCAAAGTGAGAAGCATTAAGCATAGCAAAGTCATAGCAACATCAATCTAAGAACATAGTGGATACTAGGGATCAATCCCTAACAAAACTAACTTGATTACATGATGAATCACATCCAACTCCTCACCAACCAGCGAGCCTACGAAGGAATTACTCACTCCCAGTGGGGAGCATCATGGAATTGGCGATGGAGAAGGGTTGGTGATGAGGAAGAACGAAGATCCCCCTCTCCGGAGCACCAAACGGACTCTAGATCTGCCCTCCCGAGGAAGAACAGGGCTTGCGGCGGCTCCATCTCGTGGATCGCGATAATTCTTTCTCCCTGATTTTTTCTGGAATAATGTGATTTTATAGTATCAGGGGGGTCATCAGCGGGGCCACCAGGTGGGTACAACCCACCTGGGCGCGCCAGGAGAGGGGGGCGCGCCCTGGTGGGTTGTGCCCAACCAGGGGCCCTCTCTGGTGGGTCTTGGCTCGAGAAATTCTTATTATTGATATAAAAAATCCTCGCAAAGTTTCATTCCATTCCGAGAACTTTTATTTCTGCACAAAAACAACACCATGGTAGTTCTACTGAAAACAGCGTCAGTCCGGGGTCAGTTTCATTCAAATCATGCAAATTATAGTCCAGAACAAGAGGAAAAGCGTGAGAAAAAGTAGATACGTTGGAGACGTATCAACTCCCCCAAGCTTAAACCTTTGCTTGTCCTCAAGCAATTCAGTTGATAAACTGAAAGTGAGAAAGAAAAACTTTTACAAACTCTTTTGCTCTTGTTTGCATAAATAAGCTTAAACAACACCCAAGTTTTCGGCCAACATTATAACTAACCATGTCAATAAAAACTCTTAAAGATTATAATGATTCATATCAATGACATAATCAGCTAGCGAGCAATAATAAGATATCTCAAACAGCAACACGTTGTCAAAACAACCATGATATAATATGACAATAGTGGTACCTCGCTAGCCCTTTCTGAGACCGCAAAACATAAATGCAGAGCACCTGCAAAGTTCAAGCAACGACTATACATTATAATTCATGGTACAAAAGATCCAGTCATGATGCACCCAACATTAGCTACACACAGTGCATAAATCATGACAGCTGTGCTCTACTCAGTTTCTGGCGCTAGTTTTTAGAAGGTGATGAGACAACATAAAAGTAAATAGATAGTCCCTTCGTAGAGGGAAGCAGTGGTTTGCATAGGTGCCAGAGCTCAAGTTTTAAAACAGACATAAATGATATTTTGAGACATGCCCCCTTCTCATTCACTTCACGACCATCAGTATCAACATCTTCCATGCTAAGCATGCTAGTGGCGGCTCCCAAGTGGAAAGTAGAGGTTTTGACTCCATTGGGAGTTTTTGTTTGATTATTTCAGAGATGAACTCTTTTTCATGTTTGCAGTTTGGGACTGGGAATCCCTATTACCGCCCATTTCCTCGTGAGATGGCGAGTGAATAAACACTCGACCTGAGGATAACTCGCTTAGCACGGAAGATATCGACCACCTCCTGCCGTTCCATGAACGATCCAGGCACACAAAACGGATAATTTTTTAGAAGTTTTTTAGAGGTGGCACGTGCAAATTTACTTAGGACGGTAGGGTAATACCGTATATAGGTAGGTATGGTGGACTCATCTGGAATAACTTTGGGTTCAAGGTTTTTGATGTACAAGCAGAATTCCCACTTAGTACAGGCGAAGGCTAGCAATTAAGATTGGGAAGCGGCCAGCTAGAGAGCAACAACAATCATAACCCTGCATTATGCATAAGTAACATTGGACACTAGCATGAGTAGGATATGGACACCATGAACATAAATATCATAGAGGCTATGTTGGTTCTGATTCAACTACATGCATGAACAAGTAACAAGTCAAGCCACTCGAACATTCAGAGGAGGATACCATATCATCATACTATATCACAATCATTTTAACGATATGTTGATATCCAAGATAAATCATTATCGACTCCCAGCTACTTATGCATGGCATGAGAAACTATAATCTCTAATTTTTATTGCAAACATGTTTAATCATAATAGGCTGAAGCCTAGATACTAGGTTAAACATATTTACACAGACAGAACAAGTCGAGTTCATACCAGTTTCTCTTTGCCACGGCCAGCTAATCGAATGTCGTCATTATTGCCTTTCACTTGCACGATCGAACGATATGAAAATAATAATAGTGCAAGAGTGCCAAGGACTAAGCTGGAATCTGCAAACATTTTATTCAACAGGAGAAGACAAGGTAGAATGTGCTCTTTATTAGTTCAACAATTATCCATATGAGAGCCACTCAATATTTTCATCGTGGTCTTCTCCTCGGTACAACTCGAATAAAAAGAAAAGGAATTCAGAGAAACACACTGAAATATTTTTGGAGTATTTTGTTTTCTTCAACAAGCAAATAAAAAGCAAAAACGAGAAAAACTATTTACACGGGAAAGCTCCCAACAAGCAAAAGATGAACAAGGAAATATTTTTGGGTTTTCTTTTTTTAATATTACTACTAAGCATCCATAGAAAGTAAATTACTACAACTATTTTTTTTGTTTTTTATAAAAAAATTGAAACACACAAGAAGAAAGCAAGAAAATAAATCTAAGCATGGATGATACAATGAAAAAGTGTGAGCACCGACAAATGGAATGATATGAACATGAATGTAAAGTGGGTGGAAACATGTACTCCCCCAAGCTTAGGCTTTTGGCCTAAGTTGGTAATCGATCAGTAGCCTGGAGGGTAGTAGGGATCCACTCATCCCATTCATCCCACTGGGGAGGTGCCTGTGCAGCCTGAGCGTTCCAGTAGGCGAGATCCGCACCTGGCAACAGAACCAAACAGAGCAGGTGCAGGAAAGGAGATAACATCACGAGTGTCAACGCTATAGACCAAGTTATAAGGAATGGCAATATCAGGACGATCATGTGCAAGAAAGTGATGGTGATGCATGGCTGCACGGTCTAGGTAAACTGTGGTACGAGGGACATCATGGGGGCGTATCGCAACCTCGAAGTGAGCAGCCAAACGAGTAGCAAAAATCCCACCATGTATTTTCCCTTGAGATTTATTAAGATGGAGGCGACGAGCCACAATAGCTCCCAAGCTATAAGTGTTGTCGCCCTCTATTGCACGACGTAAAATAGCAAGGTCTGGTGAAATAAGTGCACCCACCTTCTCCCTAGCAAGCAAGCATTTGGTAATAAAAAGTGCAAAGTAACGAACAGTAGGAAAATGTAAGCCATCGGCAGTGATGGCCGACACTCTTCTCTCATCACCCACTGTCAAAGTGCGACAAAAATCCTCAAACTCGGCCGGCCTAGGCTCAGCCAAGCTCCCATCGGACGGGATCATGCATATGACACAAAATTCAGTAGGCGGTATCTAATGGTTTTCAGCATATAAATCAAAGCTCACTTCAGGAGGATTATTTCTAGGCAAGAAAGTAAAGCTTTGGACAAAGATGTTTGTGAGGATTTGGTGCTGGTCACACTCATCTGCGATGAAGTCGATGAGACTGGCATTGGCAATGAATTGCATGAACTCCTCATGAATTCTAGCTTCTTGCAGGAACGGGATGTGCGGCCATTCGCACGGCCGTACCTCCGCCAACCTTTGAGGGTGGAGATCATTGTTAGAAGACTCCCCAATAACACCCTTGGAGTTCTTCTTTGAGCCAAACTTCCTGAAGATATTCATGTCCGCGTATAATTTTTCCTATGAACAAAAATCTGAATTTTTAGTTCACAAATTTTTTCCAACAAAACTTCACAAAATTGATAGCAACTACTCATAGGGATATATAGAGGCCATAGCAAGCATTCAAACTACTTAGTACACTAAGAATTGAACATGCAAGCACATCTATAGCAGCACGAAGAGCAGCTATTTATTCAAAGTATAATCCACTAAAACAAAAACTAATTGGACAAATGATGGAGTCACATACCAAGCAACAATCCCCCGAAACAGTTTCCGAAACGGAGCTTCGAGCAAAGAGATCAAAATCCGCGGGTTTGAGCTCAAGAACATGGGAGAGAGCAATGGGGATTTTTTTCTGAAGGTGAGTGATGATGTGGGCTAAAGAGATAAGTGAGGGGGGCCACGTGGGGACAACAACCCACCAGGGCGCGCCTGGGGGTCCTGGCGCGCCCAGGTGGGTTGTGCCCACCTGGTGCACCTCCCCCTGGGATTATTTGCACCAAAAATTCTTAAATATTCAGGAAAAAATCATATAAAATTTTCAGGGCATTCTGAGAACTTTATTTTTGTGTCATTTTTTTATTGCACGGGAAATTCAGAAAACAGACAAAACATGGCATTTTATTTTATTGAACTAATAAAAACAGAGAATAAAAAGTGGGGACAGAAAGTAGTGCTTACTAAATTCATCAACTTCATACCGTTCAAAATGATTCGTTAATAAGGTTGATCAAGTCTTATTAACAACCACTTTCGGTTAGTATGAAACCGAAGAACTTTCGTAAATCATTAAGTTACCTCAATGGGGATATGCATTTCCCCGACAATAAACATTTCATATTTCTTTCTGACAGTAGGTGGAGGTATTTGAAAACTTCCAATAGTGATTGTTGGCGATTTTTCAATAACATTAATACCATTCACTTGGATGTGTTTCTTTGGAAAGTGCACCGTATGCTCATTACCATTGATATGAAAAGTGACCTTGCTTTTATTGCAATCAATAACAACCCCTGCAGTATTCAAGAAGGGTCTACCAAGGATAATCGACATGTTGTCGTCCTCGGGCATCTCAAGTATAACAAAGTCAGTCAAAATAGTAACATTAGCAACAACAACGAGCACATCCTCCCAGATACCGATAAGTATGGCAGTTGATTTGTCAGCCATTTGCAAAGATATTTCAGTAGGTGTGAGTTCATTCAAGTCAAGTCTTTTATATAAAGAGAAAGGCATAACACAAACACCAGCTCCTAAATCACACAAAGCAGTTTTCACATAATTATGTTTGATAGAGCAAGGTATAGTTGGTATTCCCGGATCTCCAAGTTTTTAGGTACTCCATCTTTAAAAGTATAATTAGCAATCATAGTGGAGATTTCAGATTCCAGTATTTTTCTCTTATTTGTGATGATGTCTTTCATATACTTTGCATAAGGAGGCATTTTCAAGATATCAGTCAAGCGAGTACGCAAAAAGACTGGCCTCAGCATTTCAGCAAAGCGTTCAAATTCTTCATCATCATTCCTTTTAGTTGACTTGGGTGGAAAAGGCATAGGTTTTTGAACCCATGGTTCTCTTTCTTTACCGTGTTTTCTAGCCACAAAGTCTCTTTTATCATATCTTTTATTCTTAGGTTGTGGGTTATCAAGATCAACATGTGGTTCTATCTCAACATCATTATCTGGTTCTTTATCATTGGTTGGTTGAGAGTCTTCATGAACCTCATCAATATCATTTTCATTAGCAGTAGGTGAGTGTTCATTACCAGATTGAGTTTCAGCATCAGAGATAGAAGTTTCGTTATCATTATCAGGAGGTTTCTCTATTTCAGGTTCACTAGAAGTGTGCACAGTCCTATCATTTTTCTTTTTCTTTTTCTTTTTAGAAGAACTAGGTGCACTAGTGTTATCTCTTTGTGAATCTTGTTCAATTCTTTTTGGGTGTCCCTCAGGATAAAGTGGTTGCTGGGTTATTTTACCTCCTCTAATTACAACCATAACAGCAAAGTCATGCATATTATGATTCATTTCATCAAGTAATTCTCTTTGATATTTAGCAACTTGTTCTAACTGAGTTTGAACCATAGAAGCATGTTTTCCAACACCTCTAACATCATTTAAGATTCTAAATAACAAGTTACTCAAGTGAGGTATCATATCATAATTGTATTTCAATTGTTTCATAACATTTAAATTGAAGTGATCTTGTTTTCTAATATAGTTTTCAAACTCATAAAGGCATTGACTAGGATGCATATTGTGAGGATTATCATTTTCATTGAACTTCATAAGAGAATTTACCTCTACCACCTTAGGCAGTCGTGGTGTATTAAGCCCATGTATTTCTTCAATAGGAGGTAAAATTTTAACATCCTCAGCTTTAATACGTTTTTCCTTCAAAGATTTCTTTGCCTCTTGCATATCTTCGGGATTGAGATATAATATACCCCTCTTCTTCGGAGTGGGTTTAGCCAGTGGTTCAGGAATAGTCCAATCATCATAATTTTTCAATATATTATTCAATAATTCTTCAGCTTGTCCAATAGTTCATTCCCTGAAAACACAACCAGCACAACTATCTAGGAAGTTCCTAGAAGCATCGGTTCGTCCATTATAGAAGATATCAAGTATTTCGTTTTTCTTAAGAGGATGATCAGGCAAAGCATTAAGTAACTGGCAAAGCCTCCCCCAAGCTTGTGGGAGACTCTCTTCTTTAGTTTGCACAAAGTTAAATATTTCCTATAAGGCAGCTTGTTTCTTATGAGCCGGAAAATATTTTGCAGAGAAGTAATAAACCATATCCTGGGGACTACACACACAACCAGGAGCAAGAGTATTGTACCAAGCTTTAGCATCACCCTTTAATGAGAAAGAAAATAATTTGAGAATAAAGTAATAGTGAGTCTTCTCATCATGAGTAAAAATGGTGGCTATATCATTCAACTTAGTAAGATGTGCCACAACAGTTTCAGTTTCATAACCATGGGAAGGATCAGATTCAACCAAAGTAATTAACTCTGGGTCGACAGAGAATTCATAATCCTTATCATCAATAAAGATAGGTGAAGTGGCAACCTTAGGATCACATTTCATTCTAGCATTCAGAGATTTTTCTTTATACTTGCGTAATAATTTCTCTAGATCATCTCTATCATTGCAAGCAAGAATATCTCTAGTTGTTTCTGCACTCATAACATAACCTTCCGGTACCTTAGGCAATTCATATCTAGGAAGGCTAGTTCTAGCAGGTGTTTCAGGAGTTTCAATTTCAAGCTCATCATCAGATTCAACAACATCATGTTGTATTACTCTAGCAATTTGTTTATCGATAAAATCACCAAGTGGCACATCATCATTATCAATCAAGGTACTAGCATCATCATAAGCATCATTCATAGTAGAAGTAGCATTATCAATAACTTGCGACATATCTGAATTGATAGCATGTGGTGGTGTTGCAAGTTTACTCATAACAGAAGGTGAATCTAAAGCAGAACTGGATGGCAGTTTCTTACCTCCCCTCGTACTTGAGGGAAATATCTTAGTCTTTGGATCATTAAGATTCTTCGTAATGATAAATTGATAATAATCCCAAGTGACTCAACAAATATAGCTATGCTCCCCAGCAACGGCGCCAGAAAAAGGTCTTGATAACCCACAAGTATAGGGGATCGCAACAGTTTTCGAGGGTAAAGTATTTAACCCAAATTTATAGATTCGACACAAGGGGGGCAAAGAATATTTGAAGGTATTAGCAGCTGAGTTGTCAATTCAACCACACCTCGAGATTAATTATCTGCAATAGAGTGATCAATAGCAAAGTAGTTTGATAGTTTTGATAGTAGTGACAGCAACAACAGTAACAGTAACAGTGATAGCAATAATTTTGTAGCAAGTGTAACAGTGATGATAGCAATATACAGTAACGCAGCAAGCACTACACCACGCCCCACTATAGCTAACACATGTGTGTGTTGGTAAATACACGCTTTACCGACAAACAAGGTGTTTGCATGGACATTTACCGACACACTAGATGTTGGGTAGTGTCTGTCCGCATCTGAGCTGTCAAAAGTTGGATATGCCGACAGACACCTATCTTACCGACGGTCTATCTGTTGGTAAGTGTTCCACTTCCTGACAGACACTTGTGCCACTAAGATGTTTTCTTGCTGACAGCATGTGTGTCCCTATGTATTTCGCTTCCCGACAGCTCATGTATTGCTACGTATTTTTACTTCCTGTCAAACGGTGTTCCACGAATTTTCTTTTTGCTAACAGACGGTGTGCTCATAGGTATTTCACTTCCCAACAGCTATTGTGTCCACAAACCTTGCTTGCTGACAGACTTAATCCGTCGTCAAGTATATTGCTTGACAACAAACATGCCATCAGTACATTTTGTGTTTGTGGACAGTCAGTTGCGCTGGTAAAAATTACACATGCCGACAGATTAGTCGTCTCTTTATAATTTACTTGCCAACGGACAAACTGACAGCACAACCTACTTCCCAACACACAGCACAATTTACTTCCCAACAAACAGTATGGTATAAAAAGCTAAGTGCTGACAGACTAATAATTCTAATTCAGACCAAAATTCTCAGCACACAAATATGATTAAATCTACATCTGAGAACAACACACTATTTGCACCAAAGTCAACTATCATTCATAAATCAAATGAAGCTCACATATTCATGGTAGATCTCACAAATCTGATTGATAGCATACAGAGCATGTAATTCAGTACAAACCACACAACAAAATGACACAACTTAAATTGCATATTCCCAAAAGCATGCCAATGTTCATTGCTCAGGCATCTACAACGAAGGGTCCAAATTCTTCCTCCGGTTCTCATCTGCAAATGACACATATACACAAGGGTCAATTTCAGCGCCATTTTAACATATTTAAGACGAAATTTGACAGCATGCCACCACAAAAATATATACATGATAGTAAAATTATAGTAAGCCATTCATGTCCATAATTCCAGGTTTTCAGCAGGAAAAACATGTACTATGCGGAAGGATATGAGTATATAATACCAACCATAAAGACAAGCAACACCCGCCATGGCAGGACCACAATGTGTAACAAAACAATAAGCTATACGCTGATAACTGGTTGTACCACATCCAACTATAATCTCAAGTTTTAGTAAAACTCCATTCGCCCATTTAGTAAAACAAAAGCTAAAGCATATGTATCAATACATGTGTAACTGCATACTGAACTATATCTAAGGTTGTCTCCATTCACCTAGCAGAACAAAGTTACAGGAGTCATAGTATACGACAATTTTTTGTATTTTATATGGGAACAAAGAGCACACCAAACCATCAAGTTAGATGTTTCTCGTAGTGTATATGGGAACTGGCACCAAATCTGAAGATCAAGAAGCAAAACTAGGTGCAAAAATTGATCAAGGAGCACAGTTACTCACAGTGAACAGGAGCAACTTACTAAAGATGCTGAACCTTGGATGTTTTTGTTGCCCTTTCTTCATTCACGATCTGAAAGAAAGAGGATGAACAATATTGAGGAAATGAATCATGTGTATCAGTACCCATACATGTAATATACACTACAAAAAAAAGACACATCCGTGACATTTTGGGCCGAACGAAATTTTTTTCTGTCATACATATGACACTTCTATGACGATAATTGTGACAAAACCCGGTATCATCATAGATGTGGTGGGCTCCTACTTCTATGACAAAAAATCATGACAGAAAATGGGCTTTTCGTCCTGGGTGGGCCGGAGACGCAGCTGCATGACATTCTTTGGGCCGTCCATGATGGGAAAAACCGTGGTAGAAGCGAGGGCGAGGAAAATTTCGGGGAGTTCCCGGTTACGGGGGGAGGTCGGGGGCCGAGCGATGCGCGTTTCTCTCGTACACGTACGCGCATGTGTGCGAGGCGTTGGCTCTAACTGAACCCGAGCGAGGCGCTGGGCTCTAACTGAACCCGAGCGATTGCACTGCAGGCTACGCGTTACTGAACCCGAGCGATCGATCAATGGTTGTTAACTGAACCCGATCGAGCGATTCCTTCGCTACTGCTGCTATCTGAAGCCGATCGATGCTGCCTCTGGGATGAACAGTGAGCATTGCGGGGGGGTTTGGATGAACAGTGAGCGGTGGCGTTGCCTCTGGATGAACAGGACCCCGTGGTGTGGTGGAGGGCTGGATGAACAGTAGACGGTGGAGGGGTGCCCGTGGAGGGGTGGTTGAACAGGACCCCGTGGTGTGGAGGGCTGGATGAACAGTAGACGGTGGAGGGGTGGTTGAACAGTAGCCGGTGGAGTAGCGCGCGGTGGACGCTGGATGAACAGGAGCCCGTGGAGGCTGGAGGAGGTCGACGGTAGCCCGTGGAGGCTGGAGGAGGTCGACGTTGGAGATGAACAGTATCCCGTGGAGTCCCGTTTTGCGGTACGCCACACCCCTCCCGATGAACAGGACCCCCGTTTCGACCGTAGGAGGTCCGTTTCGTCCGTTTTGCGTACGCCACAGCCCTCCCGATCAACAGGACCCCCGTTTCGACCGTAGGAGGTCCGTTTCCTCCGTTTTGCGGTACGCCACACCCCTCCCGATCAACAGGACCCCTGTTTCGACCGTAGGAGGTCCGTTTCCTCCATTCTGCGGTACGCCAGGCCTCGTTTCCATCGCCTGTTCCGTCCAAGCCCTCCCGATGAACACGACCACGCATTCCGTTCCAACCCAGCCGGTTGGCTCCCACGCGTTCCGTTGCCTCCCGATGAACACGACGCATTCCGTTGCATACCCATGAACACGACGCATTCCGTTGCCTCCCCATGAACACGACGCATTCCGTTGCCTCCCCATGAACACGACCACGACGCTATTTCTCCGTTCCAACCCAGCCATGTACACAACCCTTGGCCGTACGTATGCGCGAGTAGGCGTTCGAGACCCCGCCCGTATGTACACATATGTGGCCGTATTTTCTCTCTTGCACCCTGGTCGCTGTACGTACGTGTACATGCTACGTGCGCGCCTCTACTACGACACGTAAGCGCCTCTACTACGACACGTGCGCGCCTCTACATCCACCAGTATATATGTACATACACGTTCGCGACCAGAATGACAAGGCTACGTACGCATCCACCAGGTGGGTCCCGACTGTCAGGCACTTCCTTGCGTGCGAAGATGTAGCTGGTGGGTCCCAGCAGTCAGGGGGGCGAATCGTTTTTTTTTTGCCCGGACGCACTTCCTTGCATGCGAAGGTGTAGCTGGTGGGTCCCAGCAGTCAGGGGGGAAACGTTTTTTATTGCGAAATACGGTGGCCCGTCCGGTGGGTCCCCGCTGTCAGGTGGAGGAATAATTATTTTGCATGTAATAAGGAGGCACTTCCTTGCTGCGGCCGTGGACCCAGCTGTCAGCCTCTCCATGTACAGTCCACATCCGATGGAAGCCGTTCGTTGACCACGTTGACCACGCTGCGCCGAGAGCACCAGGGCGGTGGACGACGGCGAGGCCTAGGAAGGGGACGACGCGGAGCCGGGGAAGACGCGGCAGTGGATGCCCACGCGTAGAGGAGTACGAGGGTTCACTGGTTCGCTGCGGTGTGAGGCTGTCGTCGCCGCAGAATAACAGGGGGTGTGGGTGAGTAGGGGGATGGCCTGGCCAGCGGTGGGAGTAGGAGGGGGCGGTGAGGCCTTCGCCGCATCGCAGCCGGCCACGGGAAGCAGGAGCACGAGGCACGACCGGCGATGGTTTGGGCGGCTGGAGCAAGAAGACCAGAGGTTGAAGAAGCACTACGGCCATTGGATGGACATCGTACGGTCACTGGAGCTAGAATCATGCATATTGACTAAGTTGGCAAAGCCCTCCGTCCCCGTCAACTTAGTAGGCCCACAAGTCAGCCTGCCACTATACTGGGTCCCAGCTAACAGGGGGTGTATTCATTCTTTTTGTGCGTAATAAGGAGGGACTTCCTTGCGTGCGAAGATATAGCTGGTGGGTCCGACCTGTCAGCGGCGGTAACTTTTTTTCGCAAAATACAGAGGCCCTTTCGGTGGGTCCCTGATGTCAGGTGGAGGAATCATTATTTTGTCGCGTAATAAGGAGGCATTTCCTTGCGTGCGGCCGTGGACCCAGCTGTCGGCCTCTCCACGTACAGTCCACTTCAGATGCATGTCGGTCGTTGACCATGTTAACCAGGCCACGCCGAGAGCACCAGGGCGGTGGACGACGGCGAGGCCTAGGAAGGGAACGACACGGAGGCAGGGAAGACTCGGCAGTTGTTTCCCACGTGGAGGGGAGTACGACTCTACGAGGGTTTACTGGTTCGTCTACCGTCGCCGGAGAATAACAGCAGGTGTGGGTTAGTAGAGGGATGGCTAGGCCAGCGATGGGAGTACGGTGGGGCGGTGAGGCCTGCGCAGCAGCAGAGCCGACCGCGGGGAGGAGGGAGCAGGCAGTCCCGCGGCGCTTGTTTGAGCGGCTGGAGCAGGAAGACCAGAGATTGAAGAAGCACGACGGCCGTTGGATGGCCATCCAACAGTCACTGCTTGTGCGTCAACCTTTTCTTTAGGAAAGCCTCAAATCTGTGGAAAATAGCATACAGCCCATCTGCCATTATTTCTAAGAATTTACAGCCCATTTGCTAATTATTAAGGTTTTTTGGAGCCCATATTCTTTTTGTTAGCATTACAGCCCATATTGTGGCCACGATTAAAAAATTATACGAAATTTTGCATATTTCGGTGCGGTCCGAACTGTTTTTAATCCCGAAATTTCGACTCACATTCAAACTGATTTTAAAAATAAATGTATATCAATATAAAATCCAACAAATTCTCCACGCATAAAAATTAATGTAATTTAAAATCTCGAAATGAAAAAAAAGATATTTGAAACTAATTGCCGCTTTGATGTGTTTTAAAAATGTACAACCCATTTCTCATTACTGATGGGCCATTTTCTCGGCCAGCCGAATGAAAACTCTCCTCGTCTTGAAAGATTTGCAGCCCAACAGTCCTGACAAAGCGACTTACTTGGCAAATCACAAAAAACTGGGCTATGGCCGTGGACCCAGCTGTCAGCCTCTCCACGTACAGTACTCTTCCGATGGAAGTCGTTCCTTGACCACGTTGACCACGCTGCGCGGAGAGCACCACGGCGGTGGACGACGGCGAGGCCTAGGAAGGGGATGACGCGGAGCCGGGGAAGACGCGGCAGTGGAAGCCCGCGCAGAGAGGATTACGAGGGTTCACTGGTTCGGCTGTGGTGTGAGGCTGCCGTCGCCGCAGGGCCTGGCCAGCGGTGGGAATAGTAGGGGGCGGTGAGGCCTCCACGGCAGCACAGCCGGCCACGGGAGGCAGGAGCATGCGGCACGACCGGCGCTGCTTTGGGCGGCTGGAGCAAGAAGACCAGAGGTTGAAGAAGCACTACGGCCGTTGGATGGACATCGTATGGTCACTGGAGCTAGAATCGTTCATATTGACTAAGTTGACAAAGCCCTTCGTCCCCGTCAACTTAGTAGGCCCACAAGTCAGCCTCCCACCAAGGTGGGTCCCAGCTAGCCGGGGGAGTATTCATTTTTTTGTGCGTAATAAGGAGGCACTTCCGGTGGGTCCGAGCTGACAGCGGGGGGAACGTTTTTTCGCGAAATACGATGACCCGTCAGGTGGGTCCCAGCAGTCAGGGGGCAAACATTTTTTTCGCAAAATACGGTGGCCCGTCTAGTGGGTCCCTACTGTCAGTTGGAGGAATCATTATTTTTCGCGTAATAAGGAGGCACTTACTTGCTGCGGCCGTGGACCCAGCTGAGACTCTCCACGTACAGTATACTTCCGATGGAAGTCGTTCCTTGACCACGTTGACCTCGCCGTGTTCCGTTGCATGCATGCGTCCATGGGCGTGGTGCGTCCCCACTGTCAGCCTCTCACGTATAGTCATCTTCCGATGACTCTCGGTTGTTGACCATGTTGACCACACCGTGCCGAGCGCCCCCAGACTGGAACGACCCGGAGATGGGGAAGACGGGGCAGTGGAGTCGCAGATGGAGAGGAGTGGGAAACTTCACTGGTTCGGGTGCGTGGCAGCACAGCCGCGGTGCCGGCCATGGGAGACAGGAGCAAGAATAGAGGTTGAAGAAGGAGCACGGCTGTTGGATTAACATCCAGCGGTCCAGCTGCTAGAATCATTTGTTGATTAAGTTGACAAAGCCGTGCGTACACGTCCGCTTAGTAGGCCCACAAGTCAGTCACCAAATCTGACGGGTCCCAGCTGTCAATGGGATGAATAATTTTTTCGCAAAACAAGGAGGCACTTCCTTCCGTGCGAAGATACAGCCGGTGGGTCCCAGCTGTCAGGTGGAGAAATAATTTTTTTCGCAAAACAAGGAGGTCCCTCCTGTAGCTGGTTCGAATCCAAAACTAGATTATGACTATATATGGTGCTATGCTACTCTGCAAGTAATGAAACTGACATATCCAACGTTCGCTTCTCCTATTCTCTACTTACTCTGCCTAGCATCAGAAGCTCTGGTCACAGCAACCATGTCCGCTGGCTGCTCGTCCCCCTGCTCTTCAGCAGGCAACAACCAGATATGCGCCAAGTCGCCACCCGTACCATCGCCTGTGGGTCTCAACACACCCCCGCCAGCACGCGCACCGCAGCCGATTGCTCATCGCAACCCGCTGCCGTTGGTGTGGTGCCACTGCTGCAAATCACGCAGACTCATCCGTCGCGTCTCAACCACAATCCGCAACCCTGGCCGAGTCTTCTACAAATGCCCGAATCATGGGGTAATAATATGTTTAAGTGTTGTTCTGCTGCGTTTAGTTGCTGATTTTTTTAATAGTTTGGTTGATGATCTTCCAATTTGATTCGTGCAGAAAAGGGAAGATTCGTGTGATTTGTATTTCTGGGAAGTTGGTGATGTGGGGGAATGCAACTACGCTGATTATTTGGTTAGCCGAGGAATCCCAATACCAGCAGGTTGGAGTGTTGGACAAGTAACTGAAGGAACGGCAGAAGAGGAAGATGCAGAGCAGAAGGTTAAAGATGCAGTTCCTCTGATCATGGCCAAGCAACAGCTGCTGAACAGCCTTGACAGCAATGAGGAGATGAAAGAGCGTGCGAAGATAATGGGCAAAATCGATGTGCTCTGTAGGATGATTGTCTCTTTATTTGTAGTGTATGTAGCACTCGTGATGTATTCAGTGGCTACGACATGAGCACTTTGCTGAAACTAGTAATGAATGAAACCTGTGTAGCAGGCTGGGCGTAGTGCTGTGAAAATCTAATGATTTCTATTAACGGAAATCAGGGGGTATCCCCTTTTGCTCATATAAATAAATAAATATAAGAGGCCCTGTAGGGTCAGCTTTGTTCTCATTCGAAGACGTCGAGCAAATTGCAGTCCAACAGCAAACTATGTCATCAAATTCAAGTTTCATAGGCAAATATGAGTACAACTAAACAACAATGTCATCATGTTTTAGTTGTCATACAATCACCAAACACAAATCAGCATACATAACAAGTGATGTTCTCACAGCAAAATACTAAACAACATGTTCATCAGGTTTCAGTTGTCATAGCAAACACAATTTCACATAGTAGATAAAAAAACGTCTTCTGACAGGCAAATACGACAAAAGCAATGTAATCATCATCCGCAGCAGCAGCGTCAACATCTTTGCCATGTGTATCAGTCTGAATCGTAATTCCCCATGGTGTCATCTTCTTCTTCGTCCTCAACGTCCTCGAACGTTGGCTTCTTCTTGATCAACTCTTGTATGTCCACAGCACGATAGGCATTGTTTCGCCGGCGTCATTGACATGATGGTTCTCAAAGATATTAGGAACATCTGTGTTATCTTGTACATCAGGAGCAGTGTAAGCATCATCTTGTTGTGCAACTTCGTTAAACGAATTCCTCTGCTCAAACCATTGCAATACTCTCCAGTCATCGCTACGTGCAAATGTGTCTTCCAAGAAAAATATCTGTGTTGCTTGATTTGCCAAAATAAAAGGCTCGTTGGTCTGGTACGCCGCCTTGACATTGATGGATTTGAAATAATCATCAGCTCTGGGTTTTGCGATCCTGGAAAACAGGTTATACCAACGACAGCACAACAGAACCACACACCGATGATCCTCGAAACTGGAGATATACTGCAACTGAACAATGTCTGTTATGTTAGCATACATTTCAGTTGTCTCTTTGTCATATGTATCCGTGCTCATGATGGCACTATTTTGTGTCTTCCTGCCTTCGTCTCGTGCAAGGGTGTTGTAGCGCACATCTCCAACAATGCAAGATTCATAATGTCTTACCCGAGTATCTGGACCCATTGCTAGTGAGTAAAGGGCATCATCAACTGCCTGCCCATCCTCCCGCATCTTCTTAACCTATGGTTAGCAAATAGACAAGCTGATCATCTTATGTACTCAATATATTAAAAAAACTGACAGTGCACTTCAAAAGCTTACATGGTTCTTGAACCATTTCGCAAATCATGCCATAACCAGTTTGTCAATGTTTCTTGGATTTTGCAGGAGTAACTCCTCTTTGTAGATGTTGCACAACATAGTGATCGCGTCAAACATCTAAATATATAAGAATGTGCTGCAAGTTTAGTAGATTACGATGTATAAGCTGCAGTACTGCACTTACTTGATATAAGGTAGTATCTCAGGACAGTTATTCAACACATACCAAACCATTTTTTCCAAATCTTTAGGTTTGTCCTCTTGTCGACTCTTCCCTGTAACTCGAACAGAATAATCAAAAACATTGAGCCCGGGATTGTCTTCACCCACCTCTTTGCTCAGCTGATCAGCTGTTTCAATGTATTCTGAGCAGAATGTCAACGCTTCTGTAGAAATTTAGGCCTCTGCAATGGAACCCTCGGGTCTAGCTCTCTTCCTAACATAGCCCTTGAAAGTGCCTAGCCGCCTTTCAATAGGGTACATCCAGCCATACTGTACTGGACCTCTAAGTAGTGCCTCATCAGGTAGATCAACAGCAAATGCACCATAACATCAAAGAAGGCTGGAGGATATATCTTCTCAAGGTCGCATAGGATAGTTGGTATCTTGTCTCTAAGACGCTCCAAAGCATCTATCCTGATATTCCTACTGCAGAGTTCCCTGAAGAATTGTCCCAACTCTGCAACTGCTCTGTATAAGTCAGGGCGGCCCAATCCTCTAAGGATAACAGGTAAAACCCTTTGATGTAGGACGTGGCAGTCATGAGTTTTCAACCCTTGTACCTTGTTTCCATCTGCACTGACTCTCCTTTCAGGGTTGGAAGCAAATCCATGTGGGAATCTCACACGTGACAGGACCTCGCAGAATTCTTTTCTTTTTACCTTGTCCAAGACGTACACAGCTGGTGCCATATCCCGTGGTTTACCTTCATCTTGCACCTGCAAATCCTTTCTGATAGCTAGGTGTGTCAAATCAATCCTAGATTTTAAGGTATCTTTCGTCTTGCCTTCAATATTAAGAAGTGTGCCGATAATGCTGTCACATATATTTTTCTCGATGTGCATCACATCAAGATTATGCCGCAGATCCAAATCTTTCCAATACTCCAAGTCCCACAAAGTGGACCTGCGGGTAAACAATAATCTCTCTTCTACCCTGCCACGCTTCCTTTTCCCGCTACCATTACCAGGATGGTTTCCTGGGGTAATATGCCTGACCTTCTCTAATTCCACTTGCAACTCATCAGCGGTGAGCCTCTTTGGCGCATCACGGTTTTCATGCTTTGCATTGAACACATGTCTTCGGTATTTTCTAGGATGCGGCTTATCCTTGGCAAGGAAACGACGGTGTCCAATGTAACAGATCTTGCTAAGTATTGCGTATGACAACGGATTCCTGTCACAGCGAACACATGCATTGTAACCATGTGTCGTTCGCCCTGACATAGTGCCAAAGCCGGATAATCATGGATGCACCAAATTATAACAGCACGCAGAAAGAAATCAGCTGGTGGGCTGCTATATAGGTCTTGAGTGAGAACACCCTTCCATAGCTGTTGAAGTTCCTCCACAAGAGGCTCCATGAACAAACAAAATCCTTTCCAGGACTTTTTGGACCTGGGATGAGCAAGGCCATCATGTAGTTTGATTCTTTGGTGCAGACATTTGGAGGCATGTTGTAAGGGATAACAAGCACTGGCCACATGCTATATGTGGCGCTCTGGTGGCCAAATGGAGTAAATCCAGTTGAAGCTAAGCCAAGTCTAATGTGTCTCGGGTCAGCAGCAAACTCTTTGTGTTTACCATTCAAGCTTTTCCACTCACTACGATGAGATGGATGGCTCATTACATTCTGATCTCTGTACTCCTGGTTCCTAGAATGCCACAGTACATCCTCTCTTGTTTCAGCATCATGAAACAACCTCTGCAATCTTGGTATAATTGGAAAATGTCTCAGAACATTATGAGGAATCCTCTTCACAGCATCGCCATCTTTCCATCTTGATGATTTGCATTTCGGGCATTCACTTAAGTTGGCATAATCCTTCCGGAATAGAACACAATTGTTCTTACAAACATGGATCATATCATATCCAATTCCAACTGCACGAAGGAAATTTTTCATTTTACTGTAGGTGTGTGGCAGCTCAGACGCATCTGGGAAAGATTCACGGAAAGCAGCCAACATCGCATCGAATGATTTGTTGGTCATCCGCTCAGATGTCTTCACCTGAAGAAAGGTGACCATAGCTAAGAATACTGATAGCTTATTTCCTGGGGTGACAGCAACGTTGCATTGTTCCAACATGCGGGCCCACCGTTTTTCTTCTGCAGGTGAAAGTTCACGGAATGCACGAGCATTTCGTAGCATTGTTTCAATGTTGGTCAAACTCACTGGCTCCGCCACCACCACCTCCTCCTCCTCTTCCACCTGAGCATCAGGCAGATCAAGATGGTGATCTGCTGCTTCCCATAGTAAATAACATTGACGTTCACAGCTTCACCATGATGAACCCACCTAGTATATGTGACCGACATCCCATACAAGTGTAGATGATTTTGCACAGTTGACTGGGGTCTTGTAACTGAATTCATACAACTGCTACACGGGCAGAGCACATCTGATTTCGGACCATCGTACTCAGCTCTGATAAAGTTCATGAAGTTTTCAACCCCCTCGACATATGCAGCGGAGAATCTTCGATCAGAAGTTATCCAAGTCCCGTCCATCGGTTAGACATACAAATTAGTTCTTCTACTAGATATTACAGGAAAAACATATATGCTTTTTTATGAAGTCCAGAAAAAATACCTAGGTCGATGTCTAAAGCTATTGCAAGATATTTGGACGAGCAGATCTAAGTAACAAAATATATGTAAAGCTAATTTAGCAAACATATTTGAGTGCCAAATTATGGCAGGCTGTTTCAGCAGTCAATGAGGCCGAGCACACAGCCATCGAACTACCGAAGGCCATCGCAGCAACAAAGATCGAGTATAAAACGGTGTAGAGCTATTTCACCTAACAGATTGGCTACTAGACCATGGCAATCTACGTCACAATAAATATATGGCAGGATATTTTAGCAACTAATCGGCCTTGGCATGCCATCTCAGTTAAGCAGATTGAGTGCAGAACAGGGCAAGGAAGCTTCTTAAGCAGAGCATATTGAAAGTAAACTACTTCAGCAAACAGTGAGATTAACAGCGTCTATCAGCTAACATTCAGCGCTACACCGACATGAACGGGGCCTCAGTCTAGAATGCGCATACCGTGGGAGAAGCTAACCGCCGTGCGTCTCCACACGAACGTCGCCAGCCGTGGCGGCGCTGACCGCCGTGCGCCTCCACAAGAACGTAGCCAGAGGTGGTGGTGCGGCTAGAGGACGGCAGTCTACGAGAGCGTACTGTGGGAGCGAGAGGATCACCGAACCGCGGCGCCGACGTGTCGGCGCGGCGGGGAGGGCGGCTTTGGCGGAGCGAATGGAGTGGAGGGGGACAGGGGGGAGGGGGGTTTGGGGAATATTATTGGCTAGTTGGCCGAAGGGCAATTGAATCAGATTTGGGGGAATTTTTGGGTGTGGGGGGGGGAGGATTTTCGCCCGGTGGGCGGGGGGAGTTTGGCGCATTGTCGGTTTCTCCAAGTGCAGTCCCACGTGTCAGTGAAGAGGAAAGCCGAAGCGCGTTCCGTTTGCGTGAGCCGTGTGCAGGACCGAACGGGTGTGGGGTGCAATGCGACCGCGACAGGAGTGCAGTGAGTGTACCGCCTTTTTTCCTTTTAAACTAGGTGCTTCGTCCCCTCAAAAAAAATTGTTGCTTCGCGCGATCCATCGATACTACTACTAGTAATCCGGTAATCCCGACTAAAACGGCGCAGCCGGGTCTTTTCCCGCGCGATATGCTGGGAGGTTGGCTTAGTTGGGTTTTTTAGGACGAGTAATGTTACACCTACGTAATCCCAGTTATGTAATTAACATAATGTGAAACGTGTGAGCTGTTGATTGTAGATTGGGGGGAGGGAGGGGCCCACCACCATGAAAATCAGGGGAGGAGAGAGAGAGGCAATTTACGTTAACCCTTTCCTAGGTTCCCGTAGATGTAGAAAGATGTGAAATGCGTGAATGTGTAGTGGACGTACTATTGGAGTGCCTAAGATAATTTGTGTATGTATAGACCCTATGTGTTTATTTTACTTCGCATGTTAGATTTGTCTCGGTTCAATAAAAAGCAGAGTTGGTGATGATGGTGCGCCTGTCATCCTGCAATATAGGCCGTCCGATCTATATCTAACGGATAGGAAGGAAACTATGACAATTTAGCCGCGCTCCTCTCCACATTTGCAGATAAGGCTTTCCCTCGTTCATCCTTTTCTCCCACAAGATCTTGATCTTCCGTGCAACGCACGGGCATCTTGCTAGTACTCCTACAATATGTATATTATTGTGAAAGTTCATATACACCGGCCGAGATTAATGCAAACACGGCAGATTTTCATTACATTTCGAACTTTTATAGGACAGAAAAATAAAATAAACCCGACCCTAAACCTATTCTACGGCGGCGACCGACGTCCTCCATCTGCGATCTCTATGTACAGGGGCGGGGTTTAAGACCCATGAAGTGAAGGTGCGGTCTCTAGCGAGGAAGAGTAGAACACGGGATACAGACCGGCCAGTTGGCACACCATGCCCTGCCGCCTCCCATGCCCTACTCATCCTCGGAGGAATCCCCGCCCTCGGCGGTGTCGGACGTTGGACGGCGGCAAGTAGGACGCGTGGCTGACGGTGCTGCCGTCGTCGGCCGCCAGCGTGGCCACCGCTTGTGCGGTCGCGTCCGCGTCCGGCTACGCCGCTATTGCGTCGCAAGAGGCGACTTGAGCGAGGGCGGCGACCTCGAGCTTCATCCCCGAAGACAAGCTCTCCCGCAGAGCGTTCGCACTTGCGGTCATGGCGGATGTGGTGCCAGGTAGGAGGACGATGCGCTATGGTGTGGAGGTTAGCTGGGCATTGCCGCTTTAAGTAGCGCATTCCGGTGAGGCCAAGCGTCTGGGTGCGTCATTAAGTCGCCAGAGTTGGTTCCTCGGGCACCGAGCCTCTTAACGACGACATACGAACGGACGGCATGAATGCGGGCAGCTGGCACTGGCTGGGAACGCACCGCGCGACGGCGCGAGGGACGAGGGTTTTGGTGTGCCAGGGTAGTCAGCTGCGGTCGTGGCAACCTTGGAGACGCCCTTTGCTCACATGCGATCCCCGCATGTCATTGAAAAAGCAAGACAACCCGGCATGGTCTCTGGTCCAGAGGATGCAGTTGGCCGCGCTACACCACTCCGCGGACGCGTCGCGGCGCCCCGTGCATCCTCGACGAGCCGGGTGTTGGGGTGTGTTTGGATTGTGGCCAAAGTGCACTTTACCAAAATTTTGGTCATGACCCAAAGATTGGTCTTTGTTTGGATGGTTGCCATTTTTTCGGCATGCCAATGAACTCTAGCCAACTCTAGTTCATTTTTCTTCCCAGTGTCGACCAAATCATGGACAATCAATACCTCAACCAAAATTTTGGTCATGACCCAAAGATTGGTCTTTGTTTGGATGGTTGCCATTTCTTTGGCAGGCCAATGAACTCTAGCCAACAGTGGTTCATTTTCTTGCCAATGTCGGCCAAATCATGGTCAACCAATACCTCAACCAAAATTTTGGCTACCCAATGCTTTGATGGGGCAACCTTGGGCACAAACCAAACATACTGTTGGTTGTGCCACACCACTAACGCCACCCTCGGCACACTGAAACCGACCGTGTCTAGCGACGATATGAGCGTGTCGCTGACCGCGGTCGCCGTGTCCAGAGGCGGTGCTGTAGCTGCGCCCCGTTGTTGGCCCCAATGACCCACATGAACGGTTGTCGGTGGCGAGGAGGTCGTGGGCCAGCTCCTCCATTGGACTAGTATGTACTACGCCGTCCCGACGGGTGTGCCCCACATGTCGGTTTCCCTGTTTTCCTGGCCATATTCGAGCATCAGTGCTCCGCATTGCGCATTAGGCCTTTCACTATGTAGGCCAAGCGAGACAACTTATTGTTTATTTGAGCCGTTCAACTATAATCATGTGGCGTTTGCTTATTTCTCATTCCTCTCCAACCCTCTTCTCCATCGATCATGTCGCCCTCCAGTCGAGTCCATCCTCCCGCATGCCTCATTTGAACATTCCGCCGAGTATCATTCGCATGTACCCACCCTAGTCCTCTTTCAATAGATCTCCGGACCCCGAGATGAAATCGAGAGGGAACGAGTGGGGGCACGTGATACCTAAGGCGGATTCAAAATTTTGAACCGGTGATCATAGCATCCGCAAATCATATATAAAGGGTATTCAATGTTCGTTTCGTTTTTGAACGTACAATATACTCACCCTATCCTTTCTAGTTTACATATAAGTTTTATGTGTAGTCAAAGTATCTCTACTTTGATCAAAAAGGTATGAACATTCAACAACGCCCAATTAATATTGTTAGATTCGTACGTACTCCTAAATTTGTACTCGAGATGGTTTCCAATTTGACTATTGACAAGATTAATAGTACATGAGATGTATAATGTGAAAATTATATCATTGGAAACTCCTTTCACATACGAATTTGACCGTATGCTTTGTGTAAGTTGCATGTCATATATTATTACTCTAACATTTGGTCAAAGTTAGCCTCGAAAAATGCATTAGACCCTGTATGCTATGTGTAAGTTGCATGTCATATATTATTACTCTAACATTTGTGTAAGTTGCATGTCATATATTATTACTCTAACATTTGGTCAAAGTAGTATAGTGGAAGTGGATCCTCTGACGTAGGTATCCCTGCCTTACCCTCCCTTTCGGTCACTTACTGGCGGACCCCATGCTTGCTAGGCCCCGCATGTCAGTTACTCAATGGGTTCGGCCATGTCAGGGGATCCTCATCTGTAGTATACTCCCTCTGTTTTTATTTACTCCGCATAAAACGGAGGGAGTGGTGGTATAATAAATGACGCGGGCGGGGGAGGGGAGGGACGTCGGTTTGCTCTCAACTGCGGTCCCACAAGCGATCGAAAACGCAAGATGAAGCGCGTTCCATTCGGTGAGCGACGTGGAGGGTCCAGCGTGCCGGGCTGCAGCGCGAACGCGACAAGAGCGATGTATAGTCAAAACCGATTGACCAGTCGTCACCGGAACCACTATTCACACCAGAACCTTCGCTGCTCGGCCTACGCCAGCCACTGCCCTAAAACCACACCAAATCTCCAGCCCATTCCCCCACCTTTCGATCCCCTGGCCCGCATCAAGCGTCCCCTAGTTCGCCGGAAAGCCATGGTGCGCCGCAAGATCACTTACTACAAGATGCTGACACCGGAGCGCCGCGCAGAAATCGCGGCGGCGGTCGGCGCCACAGACCTCCGTTCCCAAGCTCGCTTTGCGGCGGGCCAATCCCCGAGTTCTCTGGAGCCAAGCTACGAGGAGGAGGAAGCCGATCCAATGTTCATGGCGGAGGTCGCGGCGCAGAAGGCCCCCGATGGGTATGAGACGATGGACGTCAACCTCGTGCCGGCGTCCGAGTCCCCCATGGTGCAGGCGGACCAGTGGTTCAACATGGCAATACTAAAGGAGGACCGGGAGGCAGAGGCTCAACTCGATGCGGAGCGCGTGCATGCCGCTGCCATCGAGGCTCTCCTACAGGCGGAACCGGATGTCGTGGATGTGAACCGAGCGGCGGAGGCTCAACTTGAGGCGGAGCGCGCGGATGCCGCTGCCATTGAGGCCCTCCTGCAGGCGGAACCGGACGTCCTGGACTTGAACCAGGCGTAAGAGGCTCGACTCGACACAGAGCGCGCGGATGCCGCTCTCATCGACGCCCTCCTGCAGGCGGAACCGGACGTCCTGGACTTGAACCGGGCGGCGGAGGCTCGACTCGACGCGGAGCGCGCCGATGCCGCTGCCATCGAGGCCCTCCTGCAGGCGGAACCGGACATCCTCGACTTGAACCGTGCTATGCTCTCGTCCGTGCAGAGCGCCCGCACGCTCCGCTCGAACGAGTAGCTGGAGGCCGAGGACAACCACGGTGCGGAGACACACATCGGCAGCGACGGCTGGTTCGCGCCGGCAGCCAAATACGATGAGGTCGTCTCTTTCCGCGAGCAGTGATAGTTTTTCTTTATGTTGTTGTTTTTATGGATCTTTTGCTGTGTAAAAACATATATTTTTATGCAAGTCGCCTGACTTGGGTCAGTCTACCATTTCAGGCGGTTGGATGAATATCCTACGTCTCCTAACCCTTCTTTCCTTCTTCGTCACCTCTTCTTCTTCCCCGACAGACCACCGCACGGGCCGTACGGATAATCCCCAACATGTGGTTGGCTAAACATACTCTATGAACGAAAATTATGTGTCAGCGATTGGATGGCTGAGTTTGGTTTGTTCACATGCGACAGCACGTGTCAGTGAGGGTGCGTTCCCTTGGTTGGGTTTGCGGCGTGCAGGAGCGACTGTGTGAGGGTGCGGTGCGACCGCGGCGTGCAGGAGCGACCGTGTGAGGGTGCGGTGCGACCGCGACAGCCGTGCGCAAGTGTACCTCCTTCTCATTTTGAAAACTTTAGGCAAGCTTTGCAAAAATGTGTGGCGAAGTTTGGCAATGCAAGGCCTAGACCCAAACAGGATAAGTACATACGTACTAGGAGTACTAGTGTTAAAAAAGAAAGGCGGGGTTTTCCTTCGCGGGATTTAATCGATACAAATCCTCGTTTCACGTGTCAATTAATGCGTATTTTTTTCTCCAAAGACCAAAGAGCTAACCATCTCACTCCTCATCGCTTGATTAATGCAGCGCCATGCAAACCAACCTTCTCACTTCCGCATGCATGCAGGGGATATTAATGTCCTTGGTTGCTAACCCCATTTTGCCTCGATTAGTGTTAGTGGCCCTTTGCAAATTGTAATTTTGATATACTGGCCTTGTGTACAAAAAAATGGAGGTAGTAACTATATTTGACTTCCTTCCCCATTGCGGTGACGTCGACGATATCTTTTTTTTGGTGGTATGGCGAAGTGCGCTCGACGGAGAACACCATTGAGGGAGACCACGGTAAGTCGTTCGCAAGTGCCGCCTGCAAGCCGAGACAACCGCCTTATTTGCATCCAGGAAGTCCTTTACTAGTACTACTAGGAGTACTAGTGCGGTGAGATGGTTTCTCGAAGAAGACGATGGAGAAGCGGAGTCAGCGAAGAGTGAAATGATGGTTGCTTCGTCCGTGCTTTTGTGATTTGACGCCTCACTGCTTTGTGATTTGTGATAGAAGGGACAGGGGAGTAGACTCTGTTCTCTATACTATACTACATGCGTCCAAGCATGGGAGAAAGAGGAGAGACGTTGCATTTTTCTATTCCTTCAATCAATCAATCAGGGAGCTTCGGTTCCATCTTTTTGGCTTTGGCAACACCGTCCACAATGGTTCCCACGATGCCAAAAGCTATTTTCACATTTGGCTACACATTGTGGATGCCCTTAACCGTACCACTTGGTTTTGCTCATGTGTGCTATCTATACAAATCTCAATTATATTGATCTAAAAAATTATAGAATCAAGATTAGTAAAAAGGAGGTGATTTTGCCGCGCAGATGGCGGGGGAGGTTTCTTATTTGAGCAATGCTACATCCATGTAATGGTTTACGTAAAGTTACGAACTGATGTGATGTGGGACTATTTGATTGGATTAAAGGAGAGGATTAGGCCCACCCCACCTGAAAATCAGGGGGGCATATATAGATTAGATGGAAAGTATACGTAGCAGCTACGTAGCCCTTTGTAAGTCTAGGATTAGGCTTCTTATTTTTGGAGGACGTTGTCCTGGCGGTTTAACATGCGGTCCCACGTGTCAGTGCTTTACCAAGCCGATCCGCGTCCCACATGAGGCAGAACAACGGCAGAAGCAACACGTGGTTAAGTTGAAGAAGATGAGGGAGAAGCGGATTCAGCAACGAGTGAAATGATGGTTGCTTCGTCCCTCCAACTTAACTGCGGGAAAGGTGCAACTTGTGATTTGACGCCTCATTGCTCATTACTACGCCGGCGCCATGACTGGGGTGCTTCACCCCGACTGCTCTGCACTGTATTCCGGTATGGCACGTGGACCCGGTAGCTTGATGTCCCACATGTCGGCGAAAGGGACTAGAAGATTTATGAAAGCGAGCGCTCCACTCTTACGATGGAGGAGTAGACGACACGACGGCCCAGTGAACTGTCACTTGTAGTACTGTATAGTACTATAGTTTTGTTGTTTCGCACGATCCATCGATACAAACCCGATTAAACAGGAAAGGGCAGGATTTTTCCCGCGCGGTAGATGATACTGGCCATACATTTCAAAGGCACTTTTAATGTATGCAAACTGAATAATTATAAGTAACAATATGATATCTAGTAAAACTAAAAACACATATGATTTATTGTGTTAGAGTGTAGTAGTAGTGCTGTATTGCATAGTTGTTAGATGTAACATGCGAGAACGTGTAGAGATGTAGTTTTGGAGGGCCTACAGAGAGAAAAGCGTAATACGGTCACCGAACTTCAGAATAAGCTGATTACGGTCACTATATACGTTTTGCGGTGATTATACGCTCACTTGCTCACAGTTCAGCATCGGATTGCACTCTGTTGACCAGCCAAATAGTCTGCTTGGCGCCATGTTGACTAGTTAAATTGACCACGTTCCTTGTGGGTCCCACCTGTCAGTTCGCATAGGCAAAAGGTCAGATAAACACAAATTTACGCAGGCGCGACAAGGCTCCAACCCGTGCAGGGGAATCACCTGGTTGTGTATGTGTCTGTCAGGGCCTGATGTGTGCGCATGCACGTGTAGGTTGAGCACTTGAGCGTGAGAGTGTGTGTTGGTCGTGTGGTGTACTGGTGTGTGCATGCATGCGTGCGTGTGTGCGTGTGAGTGTTGCGTGCGTGCGTGTGAGTGTTGCGTGCGTGCGTGGCTGCGTGTGTACGTGTGAGTGTTGCGTGCGTGCGTGGGTGCATGTGTTTGTGTGAGTGTTGCGTGGATGCAGTTCGTGTGCATGCGTGCGTGTGTGTATAATCACCACACCAGCTCCTGTGTGTTAAAACAGACGGCTCAGCATACCAATACAAGGCCACCTTGTCCGTTGTGCCCGCGGTCATGTCGAACCACCGTCCAAAAAATTTTTTTGTCGTTTGTTTTCATTCTTACTAGAAAGATGCCCGTGCGTTGCACGTAACATCAAGATGCATTTGTATGACTTGTTTATCTTGTGAGAGAAAAGGATGAACGAGGGAAGGCCTTATTTGCAAATGTGGAGAGGTGTGTGGGTACCTTTTTGCAAAATTGCCATAGTTTCTTTCCTATCCGTCAGATATAAATTGGACGACCTATATTGCAGGATGGCAGGCACACCATCATCACCAACTCTGTTTTTTATAAGAGTGTATTTTATGTATTTTATAAGAGTGTAGATGTAGAGTAGATACAAGTCGATAGGTGGGCATGATCGTAGTGAGATAATGTGATGCAACACTAGAGGTGCCACGTGGAGCGTTTAACTGGTCAACTAGTCATGTCATGAGCAAATACAGAGTTGTACGGTGAGCCCGTGACTGTATAATAACCACTAAACGTAAATGGTGACCGTAATGAGTGGATTCTGAAGTCCAATGTATGTATCGTGCTTTCGCTTCAAATACAATGATCGTCATTGCATATATCGCGAGAGAAAGATGAAACATGCGTGAATTTTTTGGGGGCTTACTTTTAGAGGACCTGGAGATAGTTTTGTGTGCATACGTGAAAGGGGCGTACAGGGGCGGTATGCGATGGAGAGAGAGATGCTCTTCGTTTCTCTTTATTATGACTAACTTTGTATATAGTATAAAAATAAATTCATAGTGCGGAATAAATATCATTGTGGGCACCATGCAATGCAAATTAGCGTTCGTACTCCTCTATATAACTTTGTAATGTTGTATATATGTAGAAACTCTAAAATAATTTTTTGGCCACACTTTATTCAAAAGGAATGTTGTATGCGACATAAACATGAAGAGAGGGCTTTTTAGATCAATGGGGTACGTGATGTAACATGTGTGAATGTGTAGTTGATGCATTTGGCGGGGCCTAGAGAGGTATGTGTGTGTATTACGTATTCGAGAGAGGCATGGATAGAGGGGCCGACCGGGGGGCGCGTGGGAGAGATAGCACGAGAAATGAGAGTGGTCTAGAGAGAGAGACGAATATGACATCACGACAAGAGATTCCATTCCCTTGAGTGTGTATATGCAAGGGTGGAGGGAATAGAGGCACCAGGAGAAATTTTCTGTGTGTGTGGTGTTTGTGTTGGTATGTGTGGGTGTGAGAAGATAATGGGACGTGGGGGCAGAGGGTGTGTCACCACGTGAGGTCCGGTGGGTCGAGGTGAGGCCCTTCGTTCGGTTCCGACCTGCGCCACATTGGTCGGCCCGTGACGCATTTAGGAAGACCCATGGATGACTAGTCGTACAAGACAAAGATAGCAGAATTGTGAAGGACTCTATGTCCACTGACAAAGCCGGCTAGGATTTGTAACCCTAGGTTCTCGGACTAAGGTAACCCCTTTATCTCTGATATTACTATTCATCCAACCTAACTTTAAGGGGCATCCTACAGAATGCTCTGCTAGAATAATACTTGTCGATTAGGAAGAGAGGTGTGAGACAATGCGTGAGAGACAGGCGTAAAGATAATGTGCGTACATGAGACACGTAGGCAGGTCCATGTATATAGAAAGGGTCGATGAGGATTGTGCGTGTGTATGTTTGCGAGAGGAAGAGTGCTTGTGATAAAGGTTAGTGAAAACAATTGTAAATGGTTACGAGAGGGAGGGAGGGTTATATCTAGAGCATGTGTGCGAGAAAGACACCTCGGGAGAGAGTGTGTGAGCATGTGTGAGAGACCACCGATGGAGAGTGAAACTACACGTAAAAGACTGCTCTACACATTGATTAAAGATATAAATTGTATCCAAATATTAGGATGGGATCATGATATTTGTAATTCGCGTAAGGAGCGGTCATTGATCCATCAGACATCTAGATTCTATCGAATTTGAGCATGTCTATGTTATTATTCGACACAATTGATCCACATAGTTAGTATTTTGAACTCCAGAAAATGCATCGCTTTAGCAATCGAATATAAACGTGAGTATAGTTCATGTTGTGTGTGTAAAGCACATTATACATACGAAAGTTACACAATGGACATTATAAATAGCTACCTATGAACTAGCATACATTTGAATTAAACTTAAGGTGGTTTAAAAAAATCGAATTCAACATGAAGTCCATTCAATTATTTGAATTTGATATCATGGCATTTGTAAACCATACCTAAATTATGGGGGCACCAATCTTTGCTCTGATTTTCTACATAATAGCATATGTAGTCGTGTACAAAATAGATTCAAATTTAGCTCCTCCATTCCAAAATAATCGTAGTTATAGGATTTTCAAGTGTCAAAATTTCAAAAAGAAGCAGATAATTTAATGAGGTTTTCAAACATACAAGGTCAAATATAACGTTGTCTATTTAGGTCAATCCTCATAGTTCAAGAGTACTCTAAACGTGAATGCTTGTGTTTCAAAATTTCGAACAAAGCGCCAAAAGAGCCTCTACTCGCCCGAAACCGCGTGAGACCAATGTTTGGTAGTACAAGGAAATTACTTTTCTAATAACTCCGACCCGTGAAACCTACCGGACCGACGTCCAAAGGTCTAAACCAGGGTAGGTTTGTAGCTTCATCTAGACGCCACGCAACCGCATCCGAAAAACATTCATACACAATGGCCGCATGTTCAAAAAAGCCAAAAACAAGCGCGTCCCATACCGAAACATGGTTCCCCCCCCACCCGTCCGATTCCCCATTCGTACTCCGTGGGCGCCAAAACTACCTCTCCACCAGCCGCGAAACCCCGGCATCCTCCGTCCGCCACCCCATCCCACCCATCAACCGCCGCCCTCCTCCATCACGCCGGAGCCGATACCCCGACGTCGTCGTCCACCGCAACCTCAACCGCAACGCCCTCCACGGCTAGTAGTTGAAGCCGAGGCCGAGCCGTCCATACCCGAGGCAGTTCAACCACACCTTCCTGTGCCTCACCGCTGCCGCTCCAACTTCGCCACCCTCCACCGCATCGGAGCTGTTCCTGCTACGCCATCCTTCGCCGCCTCGGATCTGCTTCCCCTCCGCCGACATACGGCCACGGCAACACAGTCAACAATTTGGCCATGGGTTCGTCCAAGCCTGCACCCTCCAGAACATCGGTTTCCCCGGTAAAAAGAAGATCGGCGCGACATGTGGAGGTGACCACACCGGCAACCGAAAAAGGTACTCCTCTTCCCTTATTCATGCAAATCTTACGTCTCTGCTTGCACGGTATTCATCCCATAGAAGACACTAGTTGACCGCTTCTTCTTGATACTAGATGTTCCTAGTAACTCGCGATGCACAAGGTTTCTCCTCATATACTATTTCACCTTAGCTAGAGGTCCGTCGCCCCCCTGAATTTCAATTTCTTGCCAGTTGATTCCCAATTAACGGAAGCATTCCCCGGCGTAATAGGCGCTAGTACGCCTATTACACCGGGGAAGCAGCGCCTTGGTGTTTATCTTAGGGGCGTGTGCGGCCTAGAGCTACTGGCGCCCGATCTGGAGGTCGATCGGGATTAAAGGGATGGCCTGGGGGCGCTGCCAAGCACGGCGGTGGTGTGAGGTCGATGGGAGGGCGGGGCGGCGGAGGCAGGGGTCTGGGCCGGTGGTCGCTGGCGGTTCGAGAAAGATCGTCAACAGTGACTGGCGGGAGGTAGACGAAGGCCATCTGCCCGTTCCTTATAGGTCGGATGGTTCATAAAAAAAATTGACTGACCTATTTATTTTCAGTCGACTGTTATCTTAGATATGACCAAATGTGGCGGTGTGCTGGAGGAGTACCTGCATTTCCTGTGCTCATATATTACAAAATCATACAGAGTAGAATCTAATTTTGTTTGCCATGCAATGTTGTAGAGCTATCATATGTCTCCTATCATTTATTTTTCAGCCACCTGCTATCTGCTACTGCACACACTTCACCATTACTCTCACTATTGTGTTTTTATGCAAGGGTATTTCAGACTCTGCTGCCATGAGAGAAGCCAAAAAGAAAAGAGAGAAGTCGCTCCAGCTTCGTGTGCGGTTAGGCAAGACACGTTACAGCGCTATAAAGGGTGCAGTGTCAGCAGATGGAGACGGTAAACGTAGCTCTAGAGTTGATGACCTCGCTCACAATGAACCACCATCCCAGGTGCTTGCTTTAACTTCGCGGTGTCATATGTGGTTGCATGTTCCATATGGTGTCTAGCTTGTATTCGAAAGGCCGAAGTCGGTAAGGTAATGAAAGATATTTTTTTTACATGAACCACCATCCCGTGAGCACCAGAAGACAAATAGCTAGTCAGGGCACTGGCCGAGCCAGTGACAAGCCCAGCAAAGATAGGCATCACCTGGAAGCCAACTAAAAAGCTGCGATGGTGGCGAAGCAGCCCGCCTCCCACCAGGCTCTCAGGTCCTAGATGATCATGCTTACCACTCCAGCCGGATGTCTAGCTTGTATTGCTTCCAATTTGGTTAAATTGCATCTGATTAGCTTACACATTATACCTTTGAATATGACATGCCTTTCTGTTTTTGGTACATACTAGTACATCTGTGTATTAACCATGTTCTTACATCAAACTAATGTTCTTGTGTATCCCTCATCAATCACTTATGACGAGGTAGGCAGGCAAGGGGACTACTCCTCATTTAAAGAATGCAGCGTCAGCCTCCCGACATGATTCTCAAGAAACAGAAATGCTAGATGAAGATAGTGAACGTAGCTCTGTAGTTGATTACAGCATTTCCCCTAAACTAGCATCGCAGGTGCTTGCTCTAACTTGGCAGCGTGATATGTGGTTGCATGTTGCATATGGTGTCTAGATTGTAATTCTTCCAATCTGGTTAAACTGCATGTGCTAGTCTGCTTAGCTTATACATTATACCTGTTAATGTGACATGCCTTCCTGTATTTAGTACATAGTACATCTGTCTATTAAGCATGTCCTTACATAAAACTATTGTTTTTTTTGTATCCCGCATCAATCAACATGACGAGACACCTTTAGTATATGCAGTGCGATATTAGTTGCATCTTTCATATGATTTATAGCATGCGCTGCTTCTAATTTGTTGAAAAATTACATTTATGATGGGACGCTTTTAACTTGGCAGAGTCATATTGGTTGCATCTTTCATGTGGTGTCTAGCTTGCATTGCTTCTTATTTGCTGGAATGGTTTCTGCTTAGTTTACATAAACAGTTGTGAACATGCCATGCCGTCCTGTTTTTCATACATATTCCATCCTGGTATCATGTGTTTGCCTTACATCAAAGTAGTGATTGTCAGTATCATGCATGAATGAGTTCTGAAGAGAGAATTTTATTGCTTTTTATTGTCGGTTTTACTTGACAATTCAAAATCAATAAAGCGGAAGGAAGTTAGCAAGGCAGCGGATAAAGGTGCTCCTTCCGAACAGAGGGCCTCTACAGTTTCTACTCCTCCACACCCCCAAGATGATTTCCAAGACAACACATGCATACACACTCAACAAAGCTGTGTTTATGATGAGCACGTCTCCCCTAGTGCAGCATCACCTGTGCTCCCTCTAACTTGGCACTGTTATATGTGGTTGCATGTTATGTGTGATGTCTAGCTTGTATTGCTTCTAATTTTGTTGAATTCCATCTGCTTATTTTACACATTATACTTGAATAAGACACGTGTTCCTGTTTCTAGAACATACAATATCTGTCTATCACACCATGTTCTTACATCAAATTACTACTGTTGTGTAACCTGCAACAATCACTTATCATAAGACACGTTTGACTTCGGAGTGTGATATAGGTTACATCTCACATTCTTTTCTAGCTTGTACTACTAATTTGTTGAAATGGCACTTATGACGAGACAGTTTTAACTTGGTAGAGTGATATTCGTTGCATCTTTCATATGGTGTCTAGCTTTCATTGCTTCTAATTTGTTGAAATGCCTTCTCCTTAGTTTACACATCATAAGCTGTGAATATGCAATGCTGTGAATATGCAATGGCACTAATGACGAGAGACCTCTAACATGGTAGTGTGATGTTGTTTGCATCTTGCATATGATTTATTTCTTGTACTGCTCCACATTTGTTTAAACGCCATTTCTAATGAGACACTGTTAACTTGGCAGAGCGATATTTGTAGCATCTTTCATATGGTGTCTACCTTCCATTGCATTGCTTCTAATTTGGTGAAATGTCTTCTTCTTAGTTCACACATCATAGTTCTGGTTATCTCTTCCGTCCTGTTTTTCATACATATTACATCCTCCTATCATGTGGTTGTCTAACATCAAAGTTCAGTTCGTCTGCATCATGCATCAATTTGTTCTGAAGAACTAAATTGTTATTCGTTTCTTGTCGGCTTGACTTAACATGGCATAGAGAAAGAGGAAGAAACACAGAATGGTAGGGGATGAGAAGCGGATGAATCCTGCCGATTCTGCTGGTACTGATGGTGCAATAGAAGGTCAAAGTCCAGCAGAAAATTCTACAAACACGGCATCCCATGCTCCACGAGTTGCAAAAAAGCCAAACATAAACAAATAGCTGCCACCAAACAAGCAGAGACAGCCCTAGTTCTTGCAACACCTACCACAGTACTACCAGCTGCACGACTTACTCGTGCGTCAACTGAGCTAGCAGCACGTTCCCAAGCTCCCTTGCCACCTGACACTACTTCCCAAGCACTCTTGACACAAGACGAGTTGGCAATATCAGATGAACCTTGTGAGCTTCAACAGCAAGAAGGTAGTTGCTGGAGTCAAGTTACAGTTGCATGCTTCTTTATATGTAGTCTCACAGTTTGATGTACACTAACACTTCCTATGTTCGTTGTTGGACTAGCACCTAGGCGCAAGAGGAAACAAACATCAGGGATAATGCTCGATAGGTTAACTAAATCTAGAGGAGGAAGAATGGAGATCCGTTTTGAGGCAGGTTTAAAAAGGCCACGTGATGCTACAGAGTCAGCCAAGTTAGTATCAGAGGTAGCAGTTGCCGTTAGGTGTCATGTACGTATCCTCCCAACATGGATTCAGTACAGGAATGACAAAGACGAAACCCAGTTCAACACCTTCCTCGACCATTTATCTGTAAGTATGGTTATGTATGGAAACTAGTAATATCGTCTTGCTCTGTCCCATACTTTCTAGGTTGCTGATAATGAGACTCCCATAATTTTCAACAGATGAGGTTCAAGTTGGATAGCCAAGATGATGCAACCAGACAAGCTTGCACCCATGTTTTCAAGTCTGCTTTGCGACAGTATCGGTATAACTTGAGGAAAACTCACTTTGAAGGCAAGGCTAACAGTGAACTTTCCCAAACATCTCCAGTGGAAAATATATCGGATGAAGACTGGAGGGGCCTTGTTAAACACTGGTCTGATCTGAAGTATCAAGTACATTATATATATGTGATCAGATCACATGTTGAAGTCCTATTTACGCATGTGCCACACAAATCTATCTTCTTGTAGGTGAACTGTTCAAAGAACAAGGCCAACCGTACGAAAGTGAAATTCCAACAGACGACAGGATCTCGTAGCTATATTGCACACTGCGAGGCTCTTGTAATTAGCTGTTGTTTCACTCTTTTCGCTGTACCATATTATCAGATCTATATTGACTTGTTCGAAATGCAGAGGAAAGCCCGCAAGGACCAAAAAGTACCTGAACCAAATGCAGTGGAAATCTTCAAGGACTGTCACACCAGCAAGAAGAAGGGCATGACTACACCAGTCAAAGCCGCTGTTGTAAGTCCTTAATCCTCATGCCTTTTAACTACTACTTACTCTGACTTGTGCCTTGAACTGCATGGTTTGCAGCCAATGTCTATTACTCTTTTCAATTTTATACACAATTGTCTTAGCGTATCATTGCACCTTACAAGGTTTAAAAGAGAGGAGTGATGTTCCTTTGATCTTGACCCGTAATCTAGTTCCGTGCTGGACTTGCCCACACAACGTTACAATTGCATGTTTGTCTGTTCTCAGTTGTTTTGTGATATGACTGATGTCATACTATGCTTACCGTATTATAAACTTCGTCTCTTTATCCTTAGCCCTCAATACAATGTGAAGAAATAGACAATACATTAGCGATGGTACATGGTCATATGTTTGGAATCTGGTTTTATTATGTACTTTGCAATAAAATACAACTAATATTTTACATGCGTTCACGAGAATAAGTTCTGTATATAGACCAAAGCTATTTTGTTTGGTTTTGTTGCCTCCTTAATATCTTCTGTTCTGGTACTACTAATGTAAAACCTCAACTTTTCAGCAAGCTATGGAAAAAATGGTGGAACCGCCACCTTCTGAAGGTGGCGAGGCAACTATAACCGCAATGTCAGCTCTTGCTGCAGTGGGTCAGTACCTGTCCACTAACAGTGCCAAAAGCACGTTCCTGCGTAATACTGGGTTGGTCGTTAAGGCAATATCGTCCAAACTGCCTCATGATCAAGATATGCAAGCTCAAAGCAATGTTGTATCTGCGCTTCAGACACAAGTCCATTCCCTAACAGAGACCCTTTGTGAAATAAGGAGAAACATTGCTCAATGTCGTCAAGATATGCATGGTTTTGAAACCAGACTATCAGACATTTGCTATGTTGTTCAGGAGCCTAGGGGAAATGAAGGCGAGGGTTATGGTGCTCCATCGGACAATACAGCATGAAAACATAACAGTCGGGTCAAATGAACTGAGCTTCTGAACTTCTAGTGGTGCATTTATCTGCTAGAATGTTAAGTTTTATGCCAACCTTCCTTTTGTTATATAGTTGTAATTTGTTTTGGTGCGATACAAAATTTATTCTTAACGTGCAGCCATCGGCTGAAGAAAACAACAAGCCATTTTTGTATAGTGTAGGGTGTTCCCTATATTTGCACTGGTGGCGATCTTTGATGCCGAGTGGATGTAATCTGTGCAATCGCCTTAATAGCCTAGCATTAGTTTTGGCCTTATTTATTTCCTAGTCTTCTTTTTCCCTGGTTTGCTAGTGGCCGCAACTACCATGGGCCATATACGTGCCGTAGGATCCATGGGTCTCCTACGGGCCGTTGATAAATGGGCCTGTAATCGGTGGGCCTCGGGCCGTCGGATAAATGGGTCTACATGGGCCGTAATCGGGCGTAATTGGTATCGGCCCAGCACGGTAACAGGCCGTAGGACAGGAAAGGCTTAATTCTGTCACAGGCATAACGGGTCGTTAATGGGCCAGAATATAGGACGGGCTGGAAACGGCGCAACGGGTTAACAGGCCAGAAACGGGCCGACTCTTGCCATGGGCCAAATTTGGCCCATTAGGGTAACAGGCCAGTAACGGGCCGACTCTTGCCATGGGCCGAATTTGGCCCATTAGGGGAACATGCCAGTAATGGGCCGACTCTTGCCATGGGCCGAATTTGGCCCATTAGGGGAACAGGCCAGTAACGGGCCGACTCTTGGCATGGGCCGAATTTGGCCCATTAGGGGAACATGCCAGTAATGGGCCGGAAGTAATCGAGGGCCGAAAAGGAGCCCAAGAACGTATGGGCCGTCAATAGGCCGAAAGCTAACACGGGATGGAAACGGCCCATGTAAATCACGGGCCGTTAACGGGTATAAAGAAAATTACTGTTCATTATGGGCTAGAGTCATCGTGGGCCTGTAAAGGGCCAAAAGAAACGAAGGCCTCATATAGGCCGAAAGACGTCATGGGCCATACATGGGCCGAAAGTGAAATGGGCTGGTGTTATATTCGACGGCCCACATGACGTTGTTGGGCCGATTTCCTTTAGGGCCTAACGGGCCGTGAGTTAACGGACCGTAAATGGGCTATTTGCGAAGAGACCGTTAACAGGCTTTTCATGGGCCAGCCCGTTAACTTTTGACCAAGCCAAACGGGCCGGCTTTGTAAGCTAAATGGGCCAGTGGTGGGCCGTGGCACGTGTCGACATATCATAGGCGCCTATCTGACCCACTGACGAGCTGACACGTGTTTCGTCCGGCCAATAAGAATTTTACACGTGGAAATTTCCCATTGGTCGGGGCTGTTAACGGGTTATCGGATCCAAAACCCGACCCGATAGCTTAACGGTGTTCCGTTACGGTGGATGCCACGTGTCGGTCACCCTTGACGAAAGCACTTCTGTGACGCGCGATTTATCGTCATGGAAGTGGACACTTCCGTGATGATAATTTTGGTAATGTCATGGAACACTTCTACGACAGCACAGGTATGACTATCTTGATTCTGTCATAAAATCGTCATGGATGTACATGCATGACAAAAAACGCGACCTACAGTGACAAACACGTATCATCACGGAAGTGTATTTTTTTGTAGTGATAATAAGCAGAGTTTAGCGTGTTGTAACACCCCGGATGTAACTTTCCATATTTGTAACTCCAACTCTTGCCATTTTTGGCTATGTGTTATGATATTCCCTTCGTTGTCGGGTTTTGTCTTTCGTTTTGCATTTTTTTTCATGTCATGCATCTCATATCATGTCATCATGCGCATCTCATTTGCATACGTGTTCGTCTCATGCATCCGAGCATTTTCCCCGTTGTCCGTTTTGCAATCCGGCACTCCCACATGCACCGGCGCACCCCTCTTGTTTCTTTTCGTGAGTGGGTGTTAAACATTCTTGGAATGGACCGAGGTTTGCCAAGTGGCCTTGGTACACCACCGGTAGACCACCTGTCAAGTTTCGTTCCATTTGGAGGTCGTTTGATGCTCCAACGGTTAACCGGGTAACCGCAAAGGCCTTTTGTGTGTTGCAGCAAAAACCCCTCCAAACAGCCCAATATCCCATCTAAGTCCCCTCCATGCTCTCGGTCGTTCGATCAAGATCGTGTGGGCGAAAACCGCACTCCATTTGGAGTCTCCTAGCTCCCTCTAGCTATAAATATGTCCTCCTCGTCCAAATTCGCGGTGCAACCCTAGCCCCGCTCCCCTCGCGCCGCCGGACGAAAAAAAAAACCCCGACGGACGTGTCCGCCGCCCTCTCCGCCGCCACGTGTCGCCTCCAGATTCGCCCGTCGCCCGTGGCCACTTCCCCCGCGCCGCCGCGCGTCGGCCCGCCCGGCCCGATCCAGCCGCGCCGCCGCCCCTCGTCCTCCCACTCGCCCGCGTCCCGAGGCGCCCTGCGCCGCCGCCGTTCCCGCTCCCCGCCGCCTCGTCGCCCGTCCGCCGTCCGCCGGACGTCGCCGCGCCGCCCTCGCGCTCCGGTCGCCGGACCCGCGCCACCCCGAGTCGCCCGCGCCCCGTCGCCTCCTCGTCCCACGCCGGCGCCTCCTCACGGCCCGCTCCGGCCTCGTCCCCTCCGGCCGCCGTCGCCCTCTCCTCCGGCCATCCTCGGTTCACGCGAGAAACCCTAGATCTGGAGAGGTTGACCCTGAAAATCTTCCAAGTCCCGAAAATATCACTTTGTGTTCCTATGTTCATCACATCATATCTCATTGCATACTGCTCCGTTTTGCGTGCATGATATATCGATATGTTCATCACGAGATGCTCTTCATTTTGTTCCATTGTGCCATGCTCGTTTGAGTTCAACTTGATGCCCAAATCTCTGGTGCAAGAGTGCTATATGATGTTTACTGCTGTTACTTATCAGAACTTGATGTTTTGTTATTTTGTTGAATTTGATGTGTGCATCTTATCGGCATGAGCTCTACAGGTGTTTTGATCTATGCCATGCCATCTTTACAGGGGTGGATGCCATGTATTTTTGTGATCTATGTGGTGACTAGCACAAGCATGCAAACTAGGCTTCGTGATGTTTCTGTTTTCAGGGACAGGATTTTGCTAAGTCCATGTTTCTACAGTGAGATTCATGCTTCTTTTGGGCATGTTCAGTAAGGATGTTTTGTAGATATAATGGTGCTCTATCCATCCATGCCCCTTTTGCAATTATGGAGTGCCATAGCATGTCTTAATATTGCTCTACGTTTGCTATAAAATGTTCTTGGCAGAATGTAAACATGATATTCAATTTTGCCAAGGTTGTTGTAGTTTAATCCATACATGCTATGAACTTGCTCTTGCTATGGTTAGCTTCATAAACATGCCATATTGCTGTAGGTATTCTTGTTTTGTCATGCATTGCTTTGTGCTGAGTGAATCGAGCTCACAAAGATGCCTTCATAATTCTGTTAATGCCATGCTCTGTTTTCTGCTAAGTCTGAAACCTGTTAACGAAATTTGCTATGTTTACATGGGTGCCACCATATCTTCTGTGCCTTTTTGGCTCATGGTCAGTAAGGGACTTTTGTTCTATGCATTTAGTAGATTCATGCCATGCCTTGTTTTGCTATGATAAGTTCCTGTAGCATGTGTTTTTCTTGCTCTGAACATTGCTACCTGATGCTGTTTCAGCCATGTTCAGTATTTTCACTAAATCTGTGAAGCTGTTCTCTTTTGCACTTTTGCCATGCTTGTTTGAACCTATGGTGTGATCTAGCCGTAGCTCAGTGTTCATCTTTTGTCAAGCATCTCCTGTAGATCACTTCCATATGCTTTGTTGCTATGTTGGGGTGCTGTAGAATAGTTACTTGATGTATTCTAAGTGCTATCCTGCTGTTAATCGTAGATTTATGTCATTCTTGTTTTGCTTGCCAATTGCAAACCGTGCATCCGTTTCCGGTGATCTTTATATCGATTTCGACCGAAATCATCTCATCTTTCCAGTGGCATACTTGGTTTGCCAAGTTACTGCCTTGTTCATCCTTTTTTCTTCCGGAGCACGCATATGCATCGCATATCACATCTCGCATATCATGCATGTATTGCATCATGTTGCTTGTGCATTTCCCGTGATTGATTGTGGTTCCATTGCTTGTGTTCTTGCTGTGGGTAGAGCTAGGAGACGAGTTCGTGAATGAGGAACCTGTTGAGTACGCTTACGAGGATCAAGCTTTCGATAACTCTGAGAACCTTGCAGGCAAGATGACCATACCCTCGAAATCACTTCTATCTTTGCTTTGCTAGTTGTTCGTTCTATTGCTATGTTGTGCTACCTACCACTTGCTATACCATGCCTCCCATATTTCCATGTCAAGCCTCTAACCATCCTTTCCTAGCAAACCGTTGTTTGGCTAAGTTACCGCTTTTGCTCAGCCCTTCTTATAGCGTTGCTAGTTGCAGGTGAAGTTGAAGTTGGTTCCATGTTGGAACATGGATATTTTGGGATATCACAATATCTCTTACTTAATTAATTCATCTATATATTTGGTAAAGGGTGGAAGGCTCGGCCTTATGCCTGGTGTTTTGTTCCACTCTTGCCGCCCTAGTTTCCGTCATACCGGGATTATGTTCCTTGAGTTTGCGTTCCTTACGCGGTTGGGTGATTTATGGGACCCCCTTGACAGTTCGCCTTGAATAAAACTCTTCCAGCAAGGCTCAACCTTGGTTTTACATTTGCCTACCTAAGCCTTTTCCCCTTGGGTTTTCGCGAGCCCGAGGGTCATCTTTATTTTAACCCCGGGACAGTGCTCCTCCGAGTGTTGGTCCAAACTAGAGCACCGTCCGGGACCGTCCCTTGGCAACTTGGGTTACGTTGGTACCTGTACGCTTAGCTTATCCGGTGTGCCCTGAGAACGAGATATGTGCAGCTCCTATCGGGATTTGTCGGCACAGCGGGTGGTCTTGCTGGTCTTGTTTTACCATTGTCGAAATGTCTTGTAAACCGGGATTCCGAGACTGATCGGGTCTTCCCGGGAGAAGGTTTATCCTTCGTTGACTGTGAGAGCTTATAATGGGCTAAGTTGGGACACCCCTGCAGGGTATTATCTTTCGAAAGCCATGCCCGTGGTTATGAGGCAGATGGGAATTTGTTAATGTCCGGTTGTAGAGAACTTGACACTTGACTTAATTTAAAATACATCAACCGCGTGTGTAGCCGTGATGGTCTCTTTTCGGCGGAGTCCGGGAAGTGAACACGGTTGAGTTATGCATGAACGTGAGTAGTTTCAGGATCACTTCTTGATCATTTCTAACTTTGCGACCGTTGCGTTGCTTATCTTCTCGCTCTCATTTGCGTATGTTAGCCACCATATATGCTTAGTGCTTGCTGCAGCTCCACCCCATTTCACCATCCTTTTCTATAAGCTTAAATAGTCCTGATCTCGTGGGTGTGAGATTGTTGAGTCCTCGTGACTCACAGATTCTACCAAAACAGTTGCAGGTGCCGAAGATACCAGTGCAGATGACGCAACCGAGCTCAAGTGGGAGTTCGACGAGGAACGTGGTCGTTACTATGTTTCCTTTCCTGATGATCAGTAGTGGAGCCCAGTTGGGACGATCAGGGATCTAGCATTTTTCATTTGGATTTGACCGTAGTCGGTCTATGTGTGGATTTTGGATGATGTATGAATTAATTTATGTATTGTGTGAAGTGGCGATTGTAAGCCAACTCTCGTTATCCCATTCTTGTTCATTACATGGGATTGTGTGAAGATGACCCTTCTTGCGACAATACCTACAATGCGGTTATGCCTCTAAGTCGTGCCTCGACACGTGGGAGATATAGCCGCATCGTGGGCGTTACAAGTTGGTAATCAGAGCCATCCCCGACTTAGGAGCCCCCTGCTTGATCGAATCGCTGGCGTTGTTGAGTCTAGAACAAAAATGTTTTGAGTCTTAGGATTATATATATCGAAGAGTAGGATTCTTTTTACTCCTCAGTCCCTTCGTCGCTCTGGTGAGGCCTCCTGACGTAGAAGTTTTGACTCTCCTCTCCTCGAATTTCACAAAAAAAATTAGGATCACGCGGGTATCTTGGAATCGTTCCGATGGTTTTGTGACGAGAACATTGTTCTTGGTGCCTCCTGACATTTAGGGGTTGTGGCAGTGTCCCGGGGAGTTGAGCTCCGAGGTGTTGTCGTCACAATTTTATCGTTGCAGTTCTAAAATACCTGAGTTTCGCCGACATCGAAAATCTCTTTTATGCAGTTGTTGGTGAGATCACCTCGACGCCACCCAGTACTAGGGCGGGAGTTCAGGAGTATTGCCATAACTCGTATAACGGATGCTTTTCGAAGGTTGAGGTACACGATTTCCGAAGGTTTCTTGGTTATGTGTTGACGGATGGATACAACTGGATCTAGGGATTGCTAGTTTGGGTGATATATTTTGTGTCCCCGGTATCACCAACACCAGATTGCATAACCAGAAAGTTTCGGGAGTTTATAGGTGGTATTCAAGTAGCTCTTACCATTTTCTTCCCGCAGATATTTGGTTTGTGATTGGGTAATCCTTACCACTTATTTGTTCCACTCGTACCTTATTATTTTATTCATCAACCCTTTATCAAGTGGCTTCTCACCTTATGGAAGTGTGATGATTTACTATGGAATTCATTCGTTCACCCTTGTTTGAATGTTTATGGTGAAGACTATATGTTGCAATTTCTATCCGTTGATTCAACTTGTCTATTTGTCTATCAAGATGCTAACGGATGTCACCCTCTTCAGGATGGCTCCGCCAACGCGTCAGAATCCGGAACGCGATGAGGGGAGTCAGGCGAACCCTCCGCCACCACCTCCGCCTCCGGAGGCATGGCAAGCTATCATGGCAGCCACAAACGCCAATGCTCAGATGATTTTGCAACTCTTGCAAGAGCGCACCCAAGGGCAAGGCAATCAAGGAAATCAAGGCCAAGGCAACAATCAGCCTCACTTCGCTACCCTCAACCAGTTCCTCGCAAATCAGCCAAAGTCTTTCGGCTACTGTGCCGAGGCCACAGACGCCGATGATTGGCTCATGGACATCAACAAGCATTTTGAATGTAGCAATGTCAGGCCTGAGGACTTTGTCAAGTTCGCTTCTTTTCAACTCAAGGATCAAGCTGCCGAGTGGTATCAACAATACAAAGATTCCAGAGGAGGTCGTGTGATTACCTGGGATGATTTCCGTCGAGACTTCAAAGCTCACCACATTCCACAAAGTGTTGTTGAGAGCAAGCGTGAGGAGTTCCGCAATCTCAAGCAAGGCAGCATGTCCGTGTATCAATACAATACTCAGTTTTAGAAACTCGCTCGCTTCGCTAAGCAAGACGTTCCTGATGAAAAGAGTATGATCTATCAATTCAGAGGTGGCCTCAGAGAAGATCTGCAATTACCTCTCGTGATTTTTGAGCCGACCAAGTATGATGATTTCTACAATATGGCACTGAAGCAAGAGGCTGCTCAGCTCAAGTGTGAGGCTTCTAAGAAGAGAGTCAGGGACGCAGTTCAGTCTTCTTCTTCCTCACTAGTGGCTGCTAAGCAACAGAAGTTCTGGTTGCCTCCTCCTCCTCCGTTTCGTCAGCCTTTCCAGCAGAAGAACAAAGGTGGCCATGGATCTTCCCACCCACCCAACCCTGGCTATCAGAACAAGTCTCAGAATCAAGCTCCAAAGTCGAATGCTCCTTATCATCGTCCGCTCTCGGAGGTGACTTGCAACAAGTGTCAGCAGAAAGGTCACTATGCTAACAAGTGCTTCAATCAAAGGCGTCTTCCACCTCCTCCTCCTGTGAGATGTAACATCCCAAATTTTCAATTTGGAATGTTATACATTAGATCATCATTGCATAGCATATTTTATTGCATTTTGGCAAATCCTCGATAAATCCTAAGCAACTCAAGGACCCTCGGAGAGAGTTGGGGATTTTCCCGGTTTTTCATATTTGATTTTATCAAATAATAAAACGAGGATTCTGGTTTTAATTATTTTTCTCTCCGAAAAATATTTCGTATTAAAATAAATGAGAGGAGAAAATATGACTTCTCCAAAATAACTGAAATATTGGAGGTAAAAATATTAAAATCAAATATTGGATTTTATTCAGATTTTTATTTGCTATTTTAATTGCATAAGAAAAAAATTGCACGTTTTCAAAACTGCATTTTGGGCCAAGAAAAATGTTCATCTCATTCTAATTATTTTAATTAGACGGGGAAACTTTGTTTTAGCATTTTTGGACTTTATTTATTTTTCTGCGATTTTTTTTTATTCGGCGAATTTAAAAAAAACGCCGAGCGCGCCGACTGGGCCGAAGCCCAGCCGACGGCCCAGCCTACCCCGCGCCCCGTCTCCCTCCCGAGCACGGCTCCCGCCGCCGCCGAGTCCGGCTCGAGGCCGACGCCGCCGCCGCCTTGCCCCCTCCCCCACGACACCCCCTCCTTTTATACCCCCCACCCCGCCGCCTCTCCCCACCCCGCAGCCGCACCCGTCCCCGCCGCCAGGAGCGCCCGCGCCGCCGCCGAAGACGCCGCCGCCCCGGAGCCCGTACGCCGCTGCCCGTCGCCTCCCGTCGTCACCCGCCGTCTCCCCGAGCCCCGACGCACCTCGCCGCCCTCGCCCAACCCGCCGGAAGCCCCGCCGGAGCTGCTCGCCGAGGTAGCCGAACGCCGCCGCCGTGCCCGGTTTCTAAAAAAACGCCCCGGTTTTTTTCTCTAAACCCTAGTTTTTTTATATAGATCGGTTTATTTTTTCGATTTTATTACTTAGTGAACGTTCACCGATCCGTTCGTTTTAACGAGCGTGTTCGTCGGTTTGTCGTAGATAACGAACGTCCGTTCATTTAACTGTTCGTCAGTTTTCTTTTTCAACGGATTTTCCGCGATTATTCCAGATCGCGATTTCTGATCAGATTTTCGTTCTGGTTTAACTTTTCGCTCGTTTATCGGAATCAGGCGATTCAAGCGCCTAGAGTTTCGTCTCGAAATACTCTTTCTGTTTAACCCACTCAAACAAGTTTTTGCTACTGTAAAATTTGACCTAGATCCAGATTAGTAAACGAAGCTTGTTTCTTTCGCCGTTTGACTTTCGTTGCTTCGTTTGAGTTGATTCTTTTTACAAACCGGAGTTCTTAAGTTGAACTTTCTGGCTAGATCTTTATTTGAGTTTTACTTGTGCATTAGATGAGTGCTTATTGTTTGCTTGTTTGTTTGCGATAGAGTACCCGGAGTGCGCCGCTTGCTACTTCGAATCTCTAGGTTTCACGGATCATCAGCAAGGCAAGTAACACTTTGATCATATCCCTTTTACTACCCAGTTTTATTGCATTAGATCAACCCTCAAACATTGCATGGATAGGATCTAATTAAACTGTGGGAATTGGGAAGTAGATGAGGTAGTACCTATCACCTGTTTCATTATCAAACCCTTGGGAGTTACTTCTACGTTGCTTATATTGCTATGCCATGCTTGTAGACGTGGATTGGGTTTGAGAGATATTCACGACAGATGTGAGATTGTTAATTAATGGTTTACTTAAGGTGGCAACTAAAACTCACATCTGGGTGGACTGAGGTACCTGGGTATTCCAGGATTTCCTGTTTTTCTTTTGGACCGCCACCCAGGTTCAAAGGGATCATGAGATTATTCATGCTAGAAACTTCAGTGTGCAGCCGCAAGCTATTATGGGCTCTAGCATAGTTGATTAAGTTGTGTGAACTCTTACAGTGGTAGACTAGCAGATGTAGGGGATGTAGGTGGTACGGTCTATCACATCGTAAGGTGCAAACGCTTCCGAAAGACTATGTCTCGTTCATCCGTTTCTCAAACATCATGTAGTGCAAGAACCAAGCGGAGGCGATCGAGTCTTGTGGGGAAAAGTGCACAAACCTCTGCAGAGTGTATAAACTAATCATGGTTAGCCGTGTCCCCGGTTATGGACATCTTGAGTATCTAGTACTTGGATTATCATATGAATCTCATCACCATGTTACTTTAATAAATTTTGTTGGGTTAATGATGATACTTACTTGGGATTGAGCTGTTGTCAACCATCTCAATGTTTAACAACCACCATGATAGTTAAATAAAATTTATTCCTTTGAAGTAGGGAAAAACTGGCTTTTCGCAAAACTGTAACCATAGAGCTTTCTACCAGCCATATATGCATGTAGTATATTATTATTATGTTCATTACTCTCTATGTGTTACATTGCCAGCATATTCCATGTGCTGACCCATATTCGGGCTGCAACGTTTCATGTTGCAGACTTTTCAGACGACGAGTAAGGTGCCTTAGGTCGTGGTCTTATACTCAGTGATGCCGTTGGAGTTGATGGACTCACTTATCTTCCAAGCCTTCCGCTGTTATCGTATTAGATGGCCTTAAGCCATATTTATCATACTTATTCTCTTTTGAGATATTCGTTGTAATAAGTGTGTGATTGCTACTCTGTTAGAAATCCTCCATTTGTACTGTGCGTGTCAGCATTACTGATCCAGGGATGACACTGGTGCACAGCAGCATAGACTGTTTGAGGTCTGGTCGCTACAAAGGTGGTATCAGAGCACACGCTGACTGTAGGACACGACCACTAAGCTTAAACCCTAGAACACTACTCTCTTCTCATTTCTGACTCCTCTCCACTTTCTACTCTTTTAGGAATGGCGGATGCAAGAAATAAGTTCATGCAACCAGATGAAGAAACGCCTTTTGGACGACACTTGAAGGAAGTCACTAAGTACTTGAACATTGGAATACCAAGCATCACCGGAACCTACAACGCCACATTACCAGAAGAGGGGAGCTGGAAGATTCAAGTTCAAGTTCCAGGAAGGACGTTTACGCCAGTCACTGAGCCTATAAAGTTGTCTTTTGAAGCACCAACCTGGAGTTTAGGGAAGAGCATGGCAGCCCACATCTCTATGGGACGCATTGGAGAAGTCTACCACAGGGAGCTTAAAGATACTGTTTATCAGATTTGTGGACGCCGAGACGAGCAATGGGAGATGATTAGCACCAAGAAGGATGGATCAATTGCAGCTTTCATCCAGGAGCAAAACCAACACATTCGTCGCCAGGAGAACCAGATGTGCTCAGACATGATAGATCTGAAGAAGGCATTGACTAAGATCAAGGAGTTGGAGGAAGAACTCAAGGCTACACGCGAGGATTATTTGGAGGAAATCGTCGCACTAGTAGGGAAGAATGACGACCTGGAGAAGAAGATTGGAGTATCAAAAGGAGAAGATGATGAATGCGCTTGCCCGGATAACTACATCATCATCGACGACACCGACTCGGACCCCAGTGAAGATGACTTTGTTGATGAAGCTGGAGCAGATATCATGGAGTCTTCGACTGATCAAAATTTCTAGTAGACCACCATATCAGTAGTAGTATTTCCCCATATATATAGTATAGTTCGAGCACTTTTGTAACGCTAGTTAGATCGATTGTATGCCTTGTTTGATTTGATTGAGTGATATTGATTGTGTTTGTCTCATGAGCATATGGGTAGTGTTTTCTCTCTAGACCTCATTCTATTCTAAACTCTCATCTTTTCTAACCTATCAGATGCCTCCGAGACGCGACACCCGATTTGTTTTCCCACCGGAGATCACACAGTTGATTCAGCAGCAGAATGCCCTGGTGCAAGTGTTAGTACAGAACCAAGGCAACAACAACAACAACAACAACCCACCACCACCACCACCTGTTGACCACCTAGCCCGTTTCTTGAGGCTAAATCCGCCGGTGTTTTTCAGCAGCACCGAGCCGATTGTTGCATATGATTGGCTCTGCAAAGTTGGAAGGGAGTTGACCACTGCAGGATGCACAGATGTGGAAAGAGTGTGTTTTGCCGCACATCAGCTTGATGGACCCGCAGCATCATGGTGGGAGAATTACACGGCCACACACCCTATTGACACTGTCACATGGGACCAGTTTCAGCAAGCTTTCCGTACAGCCCATGCTTCAGCAGGAGCTATGGCTATGAAGAAGCGTGAGTTTCGCAACCTACGCCAAGGAGGACGCACCGTAGGCCAGTATGTGGAGGATTTCAATAAGTTAGCACGTTATGCACCAGATGACGTTGCTACTGATGCAGCCAAGCAGGAGAAGTTTTTGGAAGGACTGAATGATGAGCTGAGCATGCATCTAATGGTAGCAACCTTCAACAACTACCAGGAGTTGGTAGATAGAGCACTCATGATTGAGGGGAAACAGCAGCAGATTGAAAACCGTAAGAGGAAGTATGGGCAAGGGAAGTATAATTCTGGAGCCCAGCAGAAGCCACGTTTTACCCCGAAATCGGGAGGACAGTTTCAGCATACCCATGGAGGAGGTAGTTCGCACAACCATAATGACTCCAAGAATGGAAATGGGAACGGAGGAAGCAACGGACAGAACCGTACCAACCCTTCAACCCCAGCTAAGAGAGACCTGAGTCAAGTCACTTACTTTAAATGTCAGAAGACTGGACATTATGCCAATGAATGTCCTGAAGCCCAGAATGGTAATGGAAATGGAAGCTCTGGGAAGAAGCCGAACCCTTTCAACAAAGGACATGTGAACCACGTTAGCATGGAAGAGGTTGAAGCACAGCCTGATGCAGTAATAGGTAAGTTTGTGGTTAAGTCATTTACTGCACTCGTTCTTTTTGATACTGGTGCATCGCATTCGTACATATCAAGGGGATTTGTGGATAAGTATAAACTGCCAACCCAAGCCCTTAGGTCACCCATGTTAGTAACCTCGCCAGGAGCAGAGTATATGGCTAGTTTATGGTGTGATCGGTTACCATTAAGGATTGGTAACTACGTATTTCCCTCGGACCTAATAATATTGGAATCGCAAGGATTGGATGTGATATTAGGCATGGATTGGTTATCAAAGTATGGAGGGAACATCGATTGTACCAGTAAGTCGATTTTGCTTACCACCCCAGAAGGAAGAAGGATTAAGTATGTATCCCGGCATGTGCCGAAGAGGACTCAAGTGAATTCCTTATCAGGAGTTGTACAGGAGGAAGTACCAGTGGTGAAGGATTACCCGGATGTATTTCCAGAAGAGTTGCCAGGCATGCCACCGGATAGAGACATTGAGTTTCTGATTGAACTTTTGCCAGGCACAGGACCGATATCTGTAACATCCCAAATTTTTAATTTCGTATGTTATACATAGATCATCATTGCATATCATGTTTTATTGCATTTTGACAAATCCTCGATAAATCCTAAGCAACTCAAGGACCCTCGGAGAGAGTTGGGGATTTTCTCAAATTTTCATATTTGATTTTCATCAAATTATAAAACGAGGATTTTGGTTTTAATTATTTTTTTGTCCGGAAAAATATTTCATTTCAAATATAAACGAGAGGAGAAACTATGACTTCTCCAAAACAATTGAAATACTGGAGGAAAAATGTTAAAATCATTTATTGGAATTTATTTGGATTTTATTTGCAATTTTTATTGCATTAAAAATATTGCATGTTTTCAAAATATTTATTTTGTGTTAAAAAAATGTTCACCCTATTCTAGATTTTCTAACTAGACGGGGAAAATTTATTTTATATTTTTCTGACTTTTATTTATTTTTCTATGAATTATTTTCCACGATACATTTTAAAAAAAACAGCGCGCGCCCGCTGGGCCGAGCCCAGCCGCGCCAGGCCGTCGGCCCGCCCGCGTCGTCCCCTTCGCGCACGACCGCCGCCGCCGCTCGGAGTCCGAGCTCCGCACGGGAGCCGCCGCCGCCCCCTTCCCCAAGCCACCTCCGCCCCCCCCCCTTTATATACCCCCCCTCTCTTCTCTCCTCTCACCCCGCCGCCGCCCGCCTTGCCCGCCTCGCCGCCGCCGGACCGAGCCCGAGCCGCCGCCGAGCCGCCGCCGTTCGCCGCCCCCTTGCCGCCCCTCGCACCCCCCCCTGAGCTCCGCACCCCCGCCGCACCCCGCGCCCCACCGGAGCCCCGCCGGACCTCTGCCCCGACGAGGTACTGCCTCGCCTCGTTCGTCGCCGGTTTTGTTTTAAAAAAAACCGTTCGTTTAAAAAAAACCCTAGATCGGTTTTTTTCGGTTTTATTATTTTGCGAGCGTTCACTGAACCGTTCGTTTTAACGAACGCGTTCGTCGGTTTTTCTCTATTAACGAACGTCCGTTCTTTAAGCGTTCGTCCGTTTTTCTTTTTCGTCGGATTTTTCTGCGATTATCTCAGATTCGATTTCTGATCGAATCTTTGTTTCTGTTTAACTTCTCGCTCGTTTATCGGAATCAGGCGATTCAAGCGCCTAGAGTTTCGTATCGAAATTCTCTTTCCGTTTAACCTACTCAAACAAGTTTTTGCTACAGTAAAATTTGACCTAGATCCAGATTAGTAAACGAAGCTTGTTTCTTTCGCCGTTTGACTTTCGTTGCTTCTTTCGAGTTGATTCTTTTTGCAAACCGGAGTTCTTAAGTTGAACTTTCTGGTTGGATCTTTCGTTCGAGTTTTACCTGTGCATTAGATGAGTACTGATTGTATGCTTGTTTGTTTGCGATAGAGTACCCGGAGTGTGCCGCTTGTTACTTCGAATCGCTAGGTTTCGCGGATCATCAGCAAGGCAAGTAACACTTTGATCATACTTTTCATACCCAGTTTTATTGCATTAGATCTATTCCTCAAACAATTGCATGATTAGGATCTGATTAAATTGTGGGATCTGGGAAGTAATTGAGGTAGTACCTATTACCTGTTTTCTATTCAAACCCTTGGGAGTTACTTCTACGTTGCTATTATTATTGCCATGCTATGCTCGTAGATGTGGATTGGGTTTGAGAGATATTCATGACAGATGTGAGATGTTTATTAATGGTTCAACTTAAGGTGGCAACTAAAACTCACATCTGGGTGGATTGAGGCACCTGGAGAACCCAGTGTTGCCTGTTTGTATAAGGTCCGCCACCCAGGCTCAAAGGGATCATAAGATTGTTCATGCTAGAAACTTCCGTGTGCAGCCACAAGCTATTATGGGCTCTAGCATAGTTGAGTAGGTTACAAGATCTCTTGAAGAGGTGGGCTAGCAGATGTAGGGGAAAGTAGGTGTACCGGTCCATCCAGAGTAAAGAGTGATTGTTTCTGAAAGACTGTGTCTCGGTCATCCGTTTCTCAAACACCATGCCGTGCGAGAAATAAAACGGAGGCGATCGAGTCTTGTGGGGAAAAGTGCGCAAACCTCTGCAGAGTGTACAAACTAATCATGGTTAGTCGTGTCCCCGGTTATGGACAACTTGAATATCTAGTACCTGGATTATCATTTGATTCTCATCACCATGTTACTTTTAATTAATTTTGTTGGGTTAATGATGACACTTAATTGGGATTGAGTTGGAGGTACCTTCTCAATGTTTAACAACCACCATGATAGTTAAATAAAATTTCTTCCTTTGAAGTAGGATAAAATTGGCTTTTCGCAAAAATGTAACCATAGAGCTTTCCACCAGCCATATATGCATGTAGTATAGCATTATTATTGTTCATTACTCTCTATGTGTTACATTGCCAGCATATTCTATGTGCTGACCCGTTTTCGGGCTGCAACGTTTCATGTTGCAGACTTTTCAGACGACGAGTAAGGTGCCTTAGGTCGTGGTCTTATACTCAGTGATGCCGCTGGAGTTGATGGACTCACTTATCTTCCAAGTCTTCCGCTGTTATCGTATTAGATGGCCTTAAGCCATGTTTATCATACATAATCTCTTCGGAGATATTCGATGTAATAAGTGTGTGATTGCTACTCTGTTATAAATCCTCCATTTGTACTGTGCGTGTCAGCATTACTGATCCAGGGATGACACTGGTGCACAGCAGCACAGACCATTTGAGGCCTGGTCGCTACAAAGTTGGTATCAGAGCACACGATGACTGTAGGACACGACCACTAAGCTTAAGCCCTAGAAAGCTTCTCTCTTCTCATTTCTGACCCCTCTCCTTTTTCTACTCTTCTAGGAATGGCGGATGCAAGGAGCAAGTCCATGCAACCAGATGAAGACACGCCTTTTGGTCGACACTTGAAGGAAGTCACCAAGTACTTGAACATAGGAATACCAAGCATCACCGGAACCTACAACGCCACATTACCCGAAGAGGAGAGCTGGAAGATTCAAGTTCACATTCCAGGAAGGACGTTTGTGCCAGTTACTGAACCCATAAGATTGGTTTTCGAAGCACCAACCTGGAGTTTAGGGAAGAGCATGGCCGCACACATCGCCATGGGACGCATTGGAGAAGTCTACCACCAGGAGCTTAAGGATACAATTTACCAAATTTGTGGACGCCAAGACGCGCAATGGGAGATGATCAGAACCAAGAAGGATGGATCTATTGCAGCTTTCATCCAGGAGCAAAATCAACATATTCGTCGCCAGGAGAACCAGATGTGCACGGACAAGGAAGAACTGAAGAAGGCATTAACGAAGATCAAAGAGCTCCAAGAAGAACTCAAGGCTACACGCGAGGATTATATGGAGGAAATCAACGCACTAGTAGGGAAGAATGATGACCTGGAGAAGAAGATTGGAGTATTCATGGGAAACCCAGTGCCAAAAGCAGAAGTCGACGAATGCACTTGTCCGGATAACTACATCATCATCGACGACACCGACTCGGAACCAAGTGAAGATGACTGGGTTGACGAAGCTGGAGCAGACATCATGGAGTCTTCAACGGATCAGAATTTCTAGTAGACCACCATATCAGTAGTAGTTTTCCCCCATTTAATACTATAGTTCCAGCACCTTGTAACGCTAGTTAGATCGATTGTTTTGCCTTGTTTGAATTGATTGAGTGATATTGATTGTATTTGTCTCATGAGCATATGGGTAGTGTTTCTCTCTAGACCTCATTCTATTCTTAACTCTCATCTTTTCTAAACCTATCAGATGCCTCCGAGACGCGACACCGGATTTGTTTTTCCGCCAGAGATCACCCAGTTGATTCAGCAACAGAATGCCCTGATGCAAGTGTTAATGCAGAACCAAGGCAACAACAACAACAACCCACCGCCACCACCACCTGTTGATCACTTAGCCCGTTTCTTAAGGCTAAACCCGCCGGTGTTTTCCAGTAGCACCGAGCCGATTGTTGCAGATGATTGGCTCCGCAAAGTTGGAAGGGAGTTGACCACTGCAGGATGCACAGATGCGGAAAGAGTGTGATTTGTCGCACATCAGCTTGATGGACCCGCAGCATCATGGTGGGAGAATTATACAGCCACGCACCCTATTGACACTGTCACATGGGACCAGTTTCAGCAAGCTTTCCGTACAGCTCATGTTTCAGCAGGAGCTATGGCTATGAAGAAGCATGAGTTTTGTAACCTACGCCAAGGAGGACGCACCGTAGGCCAGTATGTGGAGGAATTCAGTAAGTTAGCACGTTATGCACCAGATGACGTTGCTACAGATGCTGCCAAGCAGGAGAAATTTTTGGAAGGGCTGAATGATGAACTGAGTATGCAGTTGATGGTAGCAACCTTCAACAACTACCAGGAGCTGGTAGATAGAGCTCTCATGATTGAAGGGAAGCAACAGCAGATTGAAAATCGTAAGAGGAAGTATGGACAAGGGAAGTACAATTCTAGAGCTCAGCAGAAGCCGCGATTTGCCCCAAAACTGGGAGGACAGTTTCAGCATACCCATGGAGGAGGTAGTTCGCACAACCATAATGGCTCCAAGAATGGTAATGGGAATGGAGGAAGCAACGGACAGAACCGCACCAACCCATCTACCCCAACCAAGAGGGATCTAAGTCACATTACTTGTTTCAAGTGCCAGAAGACTGGACATTATGCAACTGATTGTCCTGAAGCCCAAAATGGAAATGGCAATGGAAGCTCTGGGAAGAAGCCGAACCCGTTCAACAAAGGGCATGTGAACCACGTGAGCGTGGAGGAGGTTGAAGCTCAGCCTGATGCAGTAATAGGTAAGTTTTTGGTTAAGTCATTTGCTGCAACCGTTCTTTTCGATACTGGTGCATCGCATTCATACATATCAAGGGGATTCGTGAATAAGTTTAAGATGTCTACCCAAGTTCTCAAAACCCCTATGTTAGTAACCTCGCCAGGAGCAGAGTATATGGCAACCCAAGGATGTTTTCAGATACCATTGGCCATTGGAAGGCATGTTTTCCCCTCAGACCTCATTGTTTTGGAATCGCAAGGTTTGGATGCGTTTTTGGGAATGGATTGGCTATCGTTGTATGGAGGAAACATCGATTGTGCCAGCAAGACGATTTTGCTTACCAACCCGGAAGGAAAAAGGATCAAGTATGTATCCCGGCATATGCCGAAGAGGACTCAAGTAAATTCGTTATCAGCAGTTGTACAGGAGGAAGTACCAGTGGTGAAGGATTATCCGGATGTATTTCCAGAAGAGTTGCCAGGCATGCCACCAGATAGAGACATTGAGTTCTTGATTGAACTTTTGCCAGGCACAGGGCCAATATCTAAGAGACCGTACAGGATGCCCGCAAAAGATTTGGAGGAAATTAAGAAGCAGATTAAGGAGTTACTGGATAAAGGCTATATTCGCCCAAGTTCGTCACCTTGGGGATCACCAGTACTTCTAGTGGAGAAGAAAGATGGATCGCTGAGGATGGTTGTTGATTACCGAGGATTGAATGAAGTGACCATCAAAAACAAGTACCCGCTGCCGATGATCAATGATTTGTTTGACCGCCTACAAGGAGCTAAAGTATTTTCCAAGATCGATCTACGATCAGGATACCATCAGTTAAAGATTCGAGAGCAGGATATACCCAAAACGGCATTTACCACCAGATATGGATTGTATGAGTATACCGTTATATCATTTGGACTGACTAACGCACCTGTCTATTTCATGAACCTGATGAACAAAGTGTTTATGGTGTTTTTGGATAAGTTCGTCGTGGTGTTCATTGATGATATTTTAATCTTTTCCAAGGATGAGGAAGAGCATGAGGAGCATTTGCGATTGGTACTTGAGAAGCTCAGAGAACATCAGTTATATGCCAAGTTCAGCAAGTGTGAATTTTGGCTGAAGGAAGTTGGATTCCTTGGACATGTTATTCCTTGAAGATGGCCCCTTTCGAAGCTTTGTACGAAAGGAGGTGTAGAACACCATTGTTATGGAACGAAGTTGGGGACCGTCAGTTGTTTGGACCGGATTTGATTAAAGAGTCTGAACAGAAAGTGAGGTTGATTCGCGATAGGCTCAAGGTAGCCCAGTCCAGGCAGAAGAGTTATGCGGATTCTAAACGTAAGGAGACAGTTCACGAAGTCGGAGACAGAGTTTATCTTCGAGTATCGCCACTTCGAGGAGTGAAGCGCTTTGGAGTTAAGGGAAAGTTAGCGCCTCGTTTTGTAGGACCATACAGAGTTTTGGGGCGTATGGGAGAGGTTGCCTACAAGCTGGAATTGCCTGAAGGATTGTCAGGAGTTCATGATGTATTTCACGTTTCCCAGTTGAAGAAGTGCCACGCAGAGATGGCTGAGATACCACTGAGAGATACAGTGCCACTGGAAGCGATTCAGCTGGAAAGTGATTTGACCTATGAGGAGAAACAAGTTAAGATTCTTGAGTATGCCAGCCGAGTAACCCGCAGTAAGGTTATCAAGTTTTGCAAAGTCCAGTGGAGTCACCATACTGAGGATGAAGCCACCTGGGAGCGAGAGGAAGATCTACGAAAGAACCACTCTCACCTATTTTCTAGCCAACCCGAATCTCGAGGGCGAGATTCATCTTAAGGGGGTAGGTTTGTAACATCCCAAATTTTCAATTTGGAATGTTATACATTAGATCATCATTGCATAGCATATTTTATTGCATTTTGGCAAATCCTCGATAAATCCTAAGCAACTCAAGGACCCTCGGAGAGAGTTGGGGATTTTCCCGGTTTTTCATATTTGATTTTATCAAATAATAAAACGAGGATTCTGGTTTTAATTATTTTTCTCTCCGAAAAATATTTCGTATTAAAATAAATGAGAGGAGAAAATATGACTTCTCCAAAATAACTGAAATATTGGAGGTAAAAATATTAAAATCAAATATTGGATTTTATTCGGATTTTTATTTGCTATTTTAATTGCATAAGAAAAATTTGCACGTTTTCAAAACTGCATTTTGGGCCAAGAAAAATGTTCATCTCGTTCTAATTATTTTAATTAGACGGGGAAAATTTGTTTTAGCATTTTTGGATTTTATTTATTTTTCTGTGATTTTTTTTGATTCAGCGAATTTAAAAAAAACGCCGAGCGCGCCGACTGGGCCGAAGCCCAGCCGACGGCCCAGCCTGCCCCGCGCCCCGTCTCCCTCCCGAGCACGGCTCCCGCCGCCGCCGAGTCCGGCTCGAGGCCGACGCCGCCGCCGCCTTGCCCCCTCCCCCACGGCACCCCCTCCTTTTATACCCCCCCACCCCGCCGCCTCTCCCCACCCCGCAGCCGCACCCGTCCCCGCCGCCAGGAGCGCCCGCGCCGCCGCCGAAGACGCCGCCGCCCCGGAGCCCGTACGCCGCCGCCCGCCGTCTCCCCGAGCCCCGCCGCACCTCGCCGCCCTCGCCTGACCCGCCGGAAGCCCCGCCGGAGCCCCGCCGGAGCTGCTCGCCGAGGTAGCCGAACGCCGCCGCCGTGCCCGGTTTCTAAAAAAAACGCCCCGGTTTTTTTTCTCTAAACCCTAGTTTTTTTATATATATCGGTTTATTTTTTCGGTTTTTATTACTTAGTGAACGTTCATCGATCCGTTCGTTTTAACGAGCGTGTTCGTCGGTTTGTCGCAGATAACGAACGTCCGTTCGTTTAACTGTTCGTCAGTTTTCTTTTTCAACGGATTTTCCGCGATTATTCCAGATCGCGATTTCTGATCAGATTTTCGTTCTGGTTTAACTTTTCGGTCGTTTATCGGAATCAGGCGATTCAAGCGCCTAGAGTTTCGTCTCAAAATTCTCTTTCTGTTTAACCCACTCAAACAAGTTTTTGCTACTGTAAAATTTGACCTAGATCCAGATTAGTAAACGAGGCTTGTTTCTTTCGCCGTTTGACTTTCGTTGCTTCGTTTGAGTTGATTCTTTTTGCAAACCGGAGTTCTTAAGTTGAACTTTCTGGTTAGATCTTTATTTGAGTTTTACTTGTGCATTAGATGAGTGCTTATTGTTTGCTTGTTTGTTTGCGATAGAGTACCCGGAGTGCGCCGCTTGCTACTTCGAATCTGTCATCAGCAAGGCAAGTAACACTTTGATCATATCCCTTTTACTACCCAGTTTTATTGCATTAGATCAACCCTCAAACATTGCATGGCTAGGATCTAATTAAACTGTGGGAATTGGGAAGTAGATGAGGTAGTACCTATCACCTGTTTCATTATCAAACCCTTGGGAGTTACTTCTACGTTGCTTATATTGCTATGCTATGCTTGTAGACGTGGATTGGGTTTGAGAGATATTCACGACAGATGTGAGATTGTTAATTAATGGTTTACTTAAGGTGGCAACTAAAACTCACATCTGGGTGGATTGAGGTACCTGGGTATTCCAGGATTGCCTGTTTTTTCTTTTGGACCGCCACCCAGGTTCAAAGGGATTATGAGATTATTCATGCTAGAAACTTCCTTGTGCAGCCGCAAACTATTATGGGCTCTAGCATAGTTGATTAAGTTGTGTGAACTCTTACAGTGGTAGACTAGCAGATGTAGGGGATGTAGGTGGTACGGTCTATCACATCGTAAGGTGCAAACGCTTCCGAAAGACTATGTCTCGGTCATCCGTTTCTCAAACATCATGTAGTGCGAGAACCAAGCGGAGGCGATCGAGTCTTGTGGGGAAAAGTGCACAAACGTCTGCAGAGCGTATAAACTAATCATGGTTAGCCGTGTCCCCGGTTATGGACATCTTGAGTATCTAGTACTTGGATTATCATATGAATCTCATCACCATGTTACTTTAATAAATTTTGTTGGGTTAATGATGATACTTAATTGGGATTGAGATGCTGTCAACCATCTCAATGTTTAACAACCACCATGATAGTTAAATAAAATTTATTCCTTTGAAGTAGGGAAAAACTGGCTTTTCGCAAAACTGTAACCATAGAGCTTTCTACCAGCCATATATGCATGTAGTATATTATTATTATGTTCATTACTCTCTATGTGTTACATTGCCAGCATATTCCATGTGCTGACCCGTTTTCGGGCTGCAACGTTTCATGTTGCAGACTTTTCAGACGACGAGTAAGGTGCCTTAGGTCGTGGTCTTATACTCAGTGATGCCGTTGGAGTTGATGGACTCACTTATCTTCCAAGCCTTCCGCTGTTATCGTATTAGATGGCCTTAAGCCATATTTATCATACTTATTCTCTTTTGAGATATTCGTTGTAATAAGTGTGTGATTGCTACTCTGTTATAAATCCTCCATTTGTACTGTGCGTGTCAGCATTACTGATCCAGGGATGACACTGGTGCACAGAAGCACAGACTGTTTGAGGTCTGGTCGCTACATGAGATCTTCCAGCAATGCAGTGGTCAAGCATAATCCCAAGTTTGCAAAGGTCAACATGATGAACGCAGCTCAGGCAGAGGACTCTTCGGAAGTGATAATGGGTAATCTTCCTATTAATGATTTTCCTGCAAAAGTTCTTTTTGACACTGGTGCATCGCTTAGTTTCATCTCAAGACCATTTGCATCTAAGCATGAGTTGCATTTCCAAGAATTGCGTAGAACGTTAGCAGTTGTCTCTCCGGGCAAATGCATGAACGCAAGCTACATGGTTTCGGATGTTTCCATCAAGATGGGGGACTATAAATTTCTGTCTAAGCCAATTGTCCTTGGTGACTCGGATATTGATCTAATTCTCGGGATGGACTAGCTTTGTAAGCACAAGGCTCAACTTGATTGTGCTGCCAGGGAAATTAAATTCACACACTCTTCTGAGGATGTTATCATCTATGCCGCTCGTGATGAAACCATTCGGTTGTTTTCTCTCAATGAGAAGGGCGAGTTGGATGCAAATTCCAGTCGTTTGTGAGTACCAAGATGTCTTTCCAGAAGAGCTTCCTGGTATGCCTCCTCACCGGCCAGTTGAGTTCGTTATCGATCTTGAGCCTGGCATGGAACCCGTTTGCAAGCGTCCATACAAGCTGGGACCCAAGGAGCTGAAAGAATTGAAGAAAACAGCTCGATGAACAAGAGCGTTTGGGTCTGATCAGACCGAGTTCATCTCCATGGGGTTGTGGTGTTCTTTTTGTCCAGAAGAAGGATGGCACGGACCGACTTTGTGTCGACTACCATCCATTGAACAAGAAGACAATCAAGAACAAGTATCCACTTCCCAACATCAATGAGCTATTCGAGCAACTTAAAGGTGCTAAAGTCTTCTCCAAGCTTGACCTCCGAATGGGTTATCATCAGATTCGCATTCGTGAAGAAGATATTCCCAAGACAGCATTCAGAACAAGCTTTGGTTCTTATGGATATACTGTCATGTCTTTCGGCCTTGTCAATGCTCCTCCAACATTCTCTCGAATGATGAACTTCATCTTCAACCCCTATACCAATGAATTCGTCCTGGTGTATCTCGATGATATCTTGGTCTTCTCCTAGAATAAGAAGGATCATGCCAAACATTTGCGATTGGTGCTCGACAAGCTCAGAGAGTATCAATTCTATGCGAAGTTTTCCAAATGTGAGTTTTGGCTTGATGAAGTTCTTTACCTTGGTCATATCATCTCTGCCAAGGGCATCGCTATTAATCCCGAGAAGGTGTCTGCAATTGTGAATTGGGAACCTCCTCAGAATGTCAAGCAGCTCCGCAGCTTCCTTGGTCTTGCAAGCTATTGCCGAAGATTCGTTGAGAATTTCTCTAAGATTGCAAAGCCTCTTTCCAACCTCCTCCAGAAGCATGTGAAGTATGTCTGGACTCCTCAGTGTGACGTTGCTTTCAACACTCTCAAAGAGAAACTCGTCACAGCTCCTGTCTTAACTCCTCCTGACGAATCCAAGCCATTCGAAGTTTTCTGTGATGCTTCTCTTCAAGGTCTCGCTGCTGTGTTAATGCAAGAGAAGAAAGTTGTGGCCTATACCTCTCGTCAGTTGAAGCCCAACGAAAAGAACTACCCCACTCACGATCTTGAGTTGGCGGCAGTTGTCCATGCATTAATAACATGGAGACATCTCTTGTTGGGAAGAAAAGTGGACATATTCACCGATCACAAGAGTCTCAAGTACATCTTCACTCAGCCCAACCTCAACCTCAGGCAAACTCGATGGGTCGAAATGATTCAAGAGTACAATCCGAGTATTGAATATACTCCAGGCAAGGCCAATGTCATTGCAGATGCTTTGAGCAGGATGGCTTATTGCAACAGCTTAATTCTCAAGCCCTTCCAACCGGACCTTTGTGAAGCTTTCCGCAAGCTGAATCTCCAAGTTGTTCCTCAAGGCTTTCTTGCCAACCTCCTAGTCTCTCCTACTTTGGAAGATCAAATTCGTGAGGCACAACTCCTGGATATCATGGTGAAGAAGGTGAAACGTGGTATTGACAAGGGTCTTTCCAAATACAAGTGCTATCGCATTGATGACAGAGACACTTTATTCTTCGAGGACCGAATTGTGGTTCCTAAAGGTGATCTAAGGAAAGTCATTATGAGCGAGGCGCACAATTCTCTTCTTTCCATTCATCCTGGAAGTACGAAGATGTACCATGACCTCAAGCAGTCGTATTGGTGGACTCGAATGAAGCGAGAAATCGCTCAATTCGTGAATGAATGTGATGTCTGTCGAAGGGTGAAAGCAGAACACCAACGACCAGCTGGTCTCCTCCAACCTCTTGCTATTCCAGAATGGAAGTTTGATCATATCGAAATGGACTTCGTGACTGGATTTCCCAAGTCCAGCGCGGAAATGATGCTATCTTCGTTGTCATCGACAAGCTTACTAAAGTGGCTCATTTCCTTCCAATCAAAGAATCTATCACAGCAGCTCAGTTGGCAGAGCTATACACCTCCAGGATTGTCTCCTTGCACGGCATTCCACAATTGATATCTTCAGATCGTGGAAGCATCTTCACATCTAAGTTATGGGACTCCTTCCAGAAGGCCATGGGCACCAAAATTCGCTTCAGCACAACTTTCCATCCTCAAACTAGTGGCCAAGTCGAGCGAGTCAATCAAATCCTTGAAGATATGCTCAGGGCTTGTGTCATTTCCTTTGGCATGAAGTGGGAAGATTGTCTTCCATATGCCGAGTTCTCCTACAACAACAGCTTCCAAGCGAGTTCGGGCAAGGCCCCATTCGAGATTCTCTATGGCAGAAAGTGTCGTACTCCTCTCAATTGGTCAGAGACTGGTGAACGCCAACTTCTTGGCAATGACTTAATCACAGAGGCTGAAGAAATGTGTAAAGTCGTCCGTGAAAATCTCAAAGCCACGCAATCGCGCCAGAAGAGTTACTATGATAGCAAGCACCGTGACTTGGTTTTCGAGATCGGAGACCATGTCTACCTCCGCATCTCTCCAATGAAAGGCACTCGTCGCTTCGGTATCAAAGGGAAGCTTGCCCCTAGATACGTGGGTCCTTTCAAGATCATTGGCAAAAGAGGCTACCTCGCCTATCAACTTGAGCTTCCCTCCAATTTCGCGAACGTGCACGATGTGTTCCACGTGTCACAGCTTCGCAAGTGCTTCAAGACTCCTGAGCGCACCATCAACTTCGAAGAGATTGATCTCCAAGAAGATCTGTCTTATCATGAGCACCCCGTTGCTATTCTTGAAGAAACTGAGCGCAAGACTCGCAACAAGTCAATCAAATTCCTGAAAGTGAAGTGGTCGCACCATTCCGACCGAGAAGCCACCTGGGAACGCGAGGACCACCTCCATTCCAAATATCCAGACTTCTTTCAGTCCTAGATCTCGGGACGAGATCCTCTCGTAGTGGTGGAGTGTTGTAACACCCCGGATGTAACTTTCCATATTTGTAACTCCAACTCTTGCCATTTTCGGCTATGTGTTATGATATTCCCTTCGTGGTCGGGTTTTGTCTTTCGTTTTGCATTTTGTTCATGTCATGCATCTCATATCATGTCATCATGCGCATCTCATTTGCATACGTGTTCGTCTCATGCATCCGAGCATTTTCCCCGTTGTCCGTTTTGCAATCCGGCACTCCCACATGCACCGGCGCACCCCTCTTGTTTATTTTCGTGAGTCGGTGTTAAACGTTCTCGGAATGGACCGAGGTTTGCCAAGTGGCCTTGGTACACCACCGGTAGACCACCTGTCAAGTTTCGTTCCATTTGGAGGTCGTTTGATGCTCCAACGGTTAACCGGGTAACCGCAAAGGCCTTTTGTGTGTTGCAGAAAAAACCCCCTCCAAACAGCCCAATAACCCATCTAAGTCCCCTCCATGCTCTCGGTCGTTCGATCACGATCGTGTGGGCGAAAACCGCACTCCATTTGGAGTCTCCTAGCTCCCTCTAGCTATAAATATGTCCTACTCGTCCAAATTCGCGGTGCAACCCTAGCCCCGCTCCCCTCGCGCCGCCGGACGAAAAAAAAACCCCGACGGACGTGTCCGCCGCCCTGTCCGCCGCCACGTGTCGCCTCCGGATTCGCCCGTCGCCCGTGCCCACTTCCCCCGCGCCGCCGCGCGCCGGCCCGTCAGGGCCCAGGCGGGGCCCTCCCGGCCCGATCCGGCCGCGCCGCCGCCCCTCGTCCTCCCGCTCGCCCGCGCCCCGAGGCGCCCCGCGCCGCCGCCGTTCCCGCTCCCCACCGCCTCGTCGCCCGTCCGCCGGACCTCGCCGCGCCGCCCTCGCGCTTCGGTCGCCAGACCCGCGCCGCCCCGGGTCGCCCGCGCCCCGTCGCCTCCTCGTCCCGCGCCGGCGCCTCCTCCCGGCCCGCTCCGGCCGCCGTCGCCCTCTCCTCCGGCCATCCTCGGTTCGCGCGAGGAACCCTAGATCTGGAGAGGTTGACCCTGAAAATCTTCTAAGTCCCGAAAATATCACTTTGTGTTGCTATGTTCATCACATCATATCTCATTGCATACTGCTTCGTTTTGCGTGCATGATATATCGATATGTTCATCACGAGATGCTCTTCATTTTGTTCCATTGTGCCATACTCGTTTGAGTTCATCTTGATGCCCAAATCTCTGGTGCAAGAGTGCTATGGCACTTCATCTTGATGCCCAAATCTCTGGTGCAAGAGTGCTATATCTCGTGATGTTTACTGTTGTTACTTCTGCAAACTAGGCTTCGTGATGTTTCTGTTTTCAGGGACAGGATTTTGCTAAGTCTTTTACCTGCTGTTATTTTGATGCCATGTATCCATGTGTCTACAGTGAGATCCATGCTTCTTTTGGGCATGTTCAGTAAGGATGTTTTGTAGATATAATGGTGCTCTATCTATCCATGCCCCTGTTTGCAATTATGGAGTGCCATAGGATGTCTTAATCTTGCTCTACTTTTGCTATAAAATGTACCTAGCAGAATGTAAACATGATATTCAATTTTGCGGTTGTTGTAGTTGATCCATACATGCTATGAACTTTCTCTTGCCATGGTTAGCTTCATAAACATGCCATCTTGCTGTAGGTATGCTTGTTTTGTCATGCATTGCTTTGTGATGAGTGAATCGAGCTCACAAAGATGTCTTCATAATTCTGTTAATGTCATGCTCTGTTTTCTGCTAAGTCTGAAACCTGTTAACGAAACTTGCTATGTTTACATGGGTGCCATCATATCTTCTGTGCCTTTTTGGCTCATGGTCAGTAAGGGACTTTTGTTCTATGAACTTAGTAGATTCATGCAATGACTTTTTTTGCTATGATAAGTTCTTGTAGCATGTGTTTTGCTTGCTCTGAACATTGCTACCTGATGTTGTTTCAGCCATGTTCAGTATTTTCACTAAATCTGTGAAGCTGTTATCTTTTGCACTTTTGCCATGCTTATTCGAACCTGTTATTGTGTGATCTAGCCGTACCTCAGTGTTCATCTTTTGTCAAGCATCTCCTGTAGACCACTTCCATATGCTTTGTTGCTATGTTGGGGTGCTGTAGCATAGTTACTTGATGTATTCTAAGTGCTATCCTGCTGTTAATCGCAGATTTATGTCATTCTTGTTTTGCTTGCCAATTGCAAACCGTGCATCCATTTCCGGTGATCTTTATGTCGATTTCGACCGAAATCATCTCATCTTTCCAGTGGCATACTTGGTTTGCCAAGTTACTGCCTTGTTCATCCTTTTTTTCTTCCGGAGCACGCATATGCATCGCATATCACATCTCGCATATCATGCATGTATTGCATCATGTTGCTTGTGCATTTCCCGTGCTTGATTGTGGTTTCATTGCTTGTGTTCTTGCTGTGGGTAGAGCCGGGAGACGAGTTCGTGAACGAGGAACCTGTTGAGTACGCTTACGAGGATCAAGCTTTCGATAACTCTGAGAACCTTGCAGGCAAGATGACCATACCCTCGAAATCACTTCTATCTTTGCTTTGCTAGTTGTTCGTTCTATTGCTATGCTGCGCTACCTACCACTTGCTATACCATGCCTCCCATATTGCCATGTCAAGCCTCTAACCATCCTTTCCTAGCAAACCGTTGTTTGGCTAAGTTACCGCTTTTGCTCAGCCCTTCTTATAGCGTTGCTAGTTGCAGGTGAAGTTGAAGTTGGTTTCATGTTGGAACATGGATATTTTGGGATATCACAATATCTCTTATTTAATTAATGCATCTATATATTTGGTAAAGGGTGGAAGGCTCGGCCTTATGCCTGGTGTTTTGTTCCACTCTTGCCGTCCTAGTTTCCGTCATACCGGGATTATGTTCCTTGAGTTTGCGTTCCTTACGTGGTTGGGTGATTTATGGGACCCCCTTGATAGTTCGCCTTGAATAAAACTCCTCCAACAAGGCCCAACCTTGGTTTTACATTTGCCTACCTAAGCCTTTTCCCCTTGGGTTTTCGCGAGCCCGAGGGTCATCTTTATTTTAACCCCCGGGCCAGTGCTCCTCCGAGTGTTGGTCCAAACTAGAGCACCGTGCGGGACCGTCCCTTGGCAACTTGGGTTACGTTGGTACCTGTACGCTTAGCTTATCCGGTGTGCCCTGAGAACGAGATATGTGCAGCTCCTATCGGGATTTGTCGGCACAGCGGGTGGTCTTCCTGGTCTTGTTTACCTTTGTCGAAATGTCTTGTAAAGCAGGATTCCGAGACTGATCGGGTCTTCCCGGGAGAAGGTTTATCCTTCGTTGACCGTGAGAGCTTATAATGGGCTAAGTTGGGACACCCCTGCAGGGTATTATCTTTCGAAAGCCGTGCCCGCGGTTATGAGGCAGATGGGAATTTGTTAATGTCCGGTTGTAGAGAACTTGACACGACTTAATTTAAAATACATCAACCGCGTGTGTAGCCGTGATGGTCTCTTTTCGGCGGAGTCCGGGAAGTGAACACGGTTGAGTTATGCATGAACGTGAGTAGTTTCAGGATCACTTCTTGATCATTTCTAACTTTGCGACCGTTGCGTTGCTTCTCTTCTCGCTCTCATTTGCGTATGTTAGCCACCATATATGCTTAGTGCTTGCTGCAGCTCCACCCCATTTCACCATCCTTTTCTATAAGCTTAAATAGTCCTGATCTCGCGGGTGTGAGATTGCTGAGTCCTCGTGACTCACAGATTCTACCAAAACAGTTGCAGGTGCCGAAGATACCAGTGCAGATGACGCAACCGAGCTCAAGTGGGAGTTCGACGAGGAACGTGGCCGTTACTATGTTTCCTTTCCTGATGATCAGTAGTGGAGCCCAGTTGAGACGATCGGGGATCTAGCATTTTTCATTTGGATTTGACCGTAGTCGGTCTATGTGTGGATTTTGGATGATGTATGAATTAATTTATGTATTGTGTGAAGTGGCGATCGTAAGCCAACTCTCGTTATCCTATTCTTGTTCATTACATGAGATTGTGTGAAGATGACCCTTCTTGCGACAATACCTACAATGCGGTTATGCCTCTAAGTCGTGCCTCGACACGTGGGAGATATAGCCGCATCGTGGGCGTTACACGTATATGTTTAGCTGTGGCCAAGCTATAGAATGCCCAACGCAATCTGACAGCATCTTCAGCTTTCCATGTTGCCGAGGAAGTATATGATCACCTCTCATCACACTATTCATAAGTACTTCATGGTACTCAGGACCTAAAAGAGATCCTCCCACACGTGCTTCTGGATTGGATGTTTGGAGAGTAGCCTTAGCCACGGGTTGACCACATGGCCTCTCAACAGAAAGTAGAACAACCTCTTTCCCACCCTAGAAATGGAACAATGTTATACTTCACTACAGAATCATACATTATACAACCATGAATAGGGTGGAGCCTTGGGGTGGAGTTACATACCCCCTCGTGTCCTCTAGTGGGTTGGAGTGGAGCTCTTCCTCTCATAGGCACCATGATCATTTGCATGAGATAATTCATCAGCAGGTCACGATTCATTAACATTTGCATAGATCAATTCATTCATCGTTAACATGGTCGAAATCATACCACATCAGCATCATGATTGTTCATCATGTCATCATGCACATTATGATCACCATAATCACTAGAAACTCCTCTCATATGAGTGGTTGGTGAAGGATTAGATCCATGTTCCAGTGTAGGAGAGGACGCACGATCTGTTGCATCATCATCAAGTGTCTCTTCCTGTCCTTCGCCACCTTTCACTATTTCCCTAAGTTCTCTGACCTCATCGAATAGTTGATGTAGAGCGCCCATCAACAATATGTTTTGCTCTTGTGTTTTCTGGCTAGCACGGATTGCCATCTGTACACTTGTGGATGCACATGAGCGGTACCCATCAATGCCCAGAGTAGCAGGAGTTGGTCCTAAACCAACTCCACGTACATATCCCCTTGGTTCACGACCAAATACATGGGCAAATAGATCGCCTTTCTCTATTGGTCTTTCAAGCAATTCAGGATGAAGGATGGATTCTATATTCACAGCATCCTTTTTTGATCTTAGTGCCATATCTTCCATCCTACTACGATTATCTCTAATATTTGCAGCCCTCAAGTCCTCATACTGTTTGGCATATACTTCATCCTCTCTTCCTCTTTTTGACATCCCCCCCCCTGAAATGCATAAAACATATATGTTACATTATAGATGATGACAAGGAAGAGATAACAAAAACAGAGGTCAAGAATTAATATGATTGTGAGGAACAGAGAATGACAATAAGTAAATTGGAAGAAATAAAGACCAAAAAACAGATAATAACAAATACATGATTGCAACAAACTTACTTCCTCTTCTCATTTGATTTAGTTGTATCATTTCTAACCAAGATATCATCACCAAGAACCTTAAAATTTGCATTTAAATTTATAGGAATAACCGGTTCCTGCAATAAATACTCCAGATGTTGATTTCTCACTTCATCAATGTCATAAAGGTCACGTGGCGGTGAGACCCTTACAGCGGACCAATCTTTATTTTGTTTATCAGGAACATAATAAACTTGGCATGCTTGCGATGATAAAATGAAAGGTTCATCCATGGGCTTTTCACCGGTGCTGATAATGTGTGCCATGTGTACACTAGTTACACCAAACTTATCAGTCTTCACCCATTTACCTTGTACTCTGTTGTCAAACCAACCACATTTAAAAAGCACAATGTTTCCTTTCTGATGATAGGTCAATTCTAAGATTCCAGTAATAACACCATAATATGCCTTAGTTTGAGTATGTCCAGAAATGCTCACAGTTTGTCCAACTAAAGCTACTCCATAGCTTTACCCGGGTCTACCCTGATCATATGATTCTGTGTGGAAAACATATCCATTTATGACATAGCTATTATACTTCTTGGCAACCATTAAAAGGCCTGCAGCTAGGGCTATTACTTCTTCCTCAATATGTTCACCACTTCTAAGTAACCCAAGAACCTGTAATAAGTTAATGATATTGTCAAACTGTTTATCTTGTAGATATCCATGCCTATTGAAGCAAATAAGATTTAATTATCTACTTACATGAATTCGCAACCACTCATGGAATGTTTCATGATGTATACGTTGTCTAGATTGATGTCCAAGAGAGGAAAGGTATCCAAAGTGCTTTCTGCGAATATAATTACAGTAACTTAAGGAAAGGTTCCATATGATTGCAGTAAGCCTAGAAGGAAATAAGATAAATCACTTACTTGAGGAAAGGTTCCATATGGTTAGAATTATATAAGACATAGTTGTGAGCTTGAAGCCAAGATTTGTGGTCTAAGGTCACATTACAATTGCCAACCAAAGCTCTACCAACATTCTTGGAGAAGTATGGCAGCATATCTTGAGAGTCATCATCATTTCCAACTTGGTTGGTGCCACCATCGTTTCTAGCTTTCTGATTATGTCTGGTCTCACAACAATTTAAGTATCTAGAGAAAAATGTAAGGCTCTCATCAAATATATAACCCTCAGCTATTGAGCCCTCAGGATGACTTCTTGTTCGAACATATCTTTTTAAAGTCATCAAGAACCTAAATAGATTCAGATTAACCATGTCAAGTTATGCATAGACTAAATGCATGTTTTCATATAGATGTTTTTTTAAATTATACCTCTTCACTGGGTACATATTGCGGGACTGCTCTGTGCCACCAAGTCGAACTTGGCTAGGAAGATGAACCATCAAGTGCACCATAGAATCAAAAAAGAAGGTGGGAATATAGTCTCTAAAATAGACAATGTCTCAGCTATTTCTTCCTCAAGCTGTTGCATATCACTTATGCGCACAACAGGAGAATAAATTCTCTTGAAGAAATTGCTTACACAGATAAGTGCTATGACAACTCCTGGGAATATTCCTCGAATTGCTATTGGAAGCAATTGCTGCAGCAGGATGTGATTATCAGAGCTTTTTAGCCCAACTAACTTCTTTGCATTAACATCTACATGACAACTTATATTTGATGCATAGCCATAAGGAAACTTAACACCTTTGAGCCATTCACATAATAGCTTCTTCTACTCAGGAGTCAAGTAGTATGGGCCACGAGGAATATAGATTTTACCTTCCACTTCATAAGGAAGAAGATCTTTCCTTATTTTTAGATCTCTAACATCATATCGAGAATTTATATTATCTTTGGATTTACCAGCAATTCCTAAAAGTGCGTTAAATATATTATCACACACATTCTTTTCAATATGCATAACATCCAAATTATGCCGAAGAAGTAAATCCTTCCAGTAGGGAAGCCTAAAGAAAATAGATTTCATTTTCCATAGAATTGGTGGATCTCCTTTCTTGCGTTTTTTTGTAGGCTTCTTCCCACTTGGGTCCTTACCAAAAACAACATTCAGATTCTCTGTTTGTTTTAGAATGTCCTCTCCGGACCGTGGAGAAGGTGCTACCCTGACCTCTTCTGCTTCAAACCGTTTTTATCCAATCTAAACATATGATTTTCATCTAAGAACCGGCGATGCCCCATATAACATGTTTTTGTACCATTCTTCAGTCTTAGAAAAGAAGTTTCTGAATGGCACTCAGGGCAAGCAACATCTCCCGAGGTAGGGCAACCATGAGCATATCCTAATCCAGGGAAGTCAGAGATGATGCATAATATTGCAGCTTTCATGAGGAAGAATTCACGCTGGGAGGAATCATAAGTCCAAATGCCCTTGCGCCATAATAGTTCCAGATCTTCAATCAATGGCTCTAGATAGACATCAATATCATTACCTGGAGATTTTGGAACAGAAATCAAAGAGGACATGATGAAGTTGTCCTGTTTCATTATCATCCAAGGTGGTAGGTTATATGGAATCAGAAGAACATGCCAAGTGCTATGGTTACTATGCAAAGACCCAAAAGGATTGAAGCCATCGGTTGCCAATGCTAATCTAACATTGCGACTGTCACCACTAAATTCAGGATGTTCACCATCAATGTGTTTCCAGTTAGGAGAATCTGCTGGATGCCTAAGCAATCCATCTTTTGTGCGCTCTTCATCATGCCACCTCATATTTAGCTGCCTTCTCTGGGTTGAGGAACAACCTTTGGAGATGTTCCCTAATTGGGAAATATCTAAGGACCTTCCTAGGAACTCGGATAACACGTTTCACATCAAGGCTAGTCCTTTCCATTTTCCACCTAGAAGTAATACAAACTGGGCACTTCTGTTTGTTTAGATGCTGCTTCCAAAGCAGTATGCAATCATGTTCACAAGCATGGATAGTTATGTATCCCAGACCAATATGTTTAACTAACTTTCTTGCTTCATGGAATTTCCTTGGCAGAGTACAACCATCAGGGAAAGCCTCTCCAAGCAACTCTAGTAACATATCAAAGCTTTTGTCACTCCATCCTCCAAGGAATTTAGTATGGAGCAACCGAACTATGAAATTCAATTTTGAGATTTTTTTGCACCCAGTATACAGATCTTGACTAGCATCATCAACTAACTTGTAAAAATTTGCCACCCCTGCATCATTAACCCCTTCATTAGCCTTTTTTTAACTCCTTCAGCATCAACACTAGGGTCATCATCCCCTAGATCAGCATCCACATCTCGACCCCCGATATCACCTGCCATTACCACGACCAATATTTCTAAGCATTTCATCCATCTCATCATGATTTTCTGCAATATGTTCTAGCCCTTCATGTGTACTAGCAATATGACGTGCATGACTAGATGATGACTCCCCATGAAATAACCACAATTTGTATCCATGTTTGAATCCTTTACAGATCAAATGCTCAAAAACAGTGTTTCTGTTTCTCCAAGAACAATTACCACACTTTTTGCGGGGGCATAAGATCTTATTTCCTTTTGCTGAATGGGCAAATGCAAACTCTACAAATCCATTAACTCCCTGTACATAAGGTGGTGTGGTCCTACATGTGCAATTACTAGACTTTTAGAAAAAAGCACTATATTTAACATAAAAAGAATTCAATTTTGGTATAGATACCTAGCCCCGTCCATCCATCCTCTATCCATTCTTGACTTGTAGTAAACATCAATTTCAGCAATTACTAGTACACATGTGGTGACAGACAAGCATAAAACTGTAGTGAGCAACATTATGATGACAAATACAAAGAAAATGCATACATAGGCGATTACATTTAGATTTCAACTTAAACACAGGCACAACCAGGGGCAGAGCTGGAGAAAATGTAAACCTGATGCACGCCAAATTTTCAAGCAAAAATTGTACAGTGCGTCAATTAAGTTAACTGAAACAAATGACCACAAATTCAATTATCTTGGCTTGAGACTACAACAGTGCGTCAATTCAATTAATCTGTTGGCTAGTGCAGATCGGGACATAATTTCAATGAATCTGGTGAAAGTACTAAACAGTGCTTTTTACAATCTAACCGCAATAGAATTTATACCTCGAGGAGTACGAGTGGCGGCTGCTCGCCATGCCCTATGCCAGGCATGTGGTGGTGATCTAGTCGACCCTATAGGAAAGCATAACCTAAATCGTGTGTGTGGTTTGTGAGCCGCCTTAGACCAAATGTCAAATATCAATACGTGTGTATCAAAACTATCAGTAGGTTGAGATGTGGTCTGTACGTTGGGCTTGTGCCTTTATCTCACGGGCATGCTGCAGTTTGGGTGATGCACACTGCATGGATTACGGTGATGCACTAGGCCTAAATTGGTGCTAAGCAGTACTATGAAAATGTTTGGACCCTGATACATGTGCATCAGGGTAAGTACATTCGGCTCCGCCCCTGGGCACAACTCGTAGTTACAAACAAAGATACTCAATCCAAAAATGCATAATAGAGATTGAGAATAACTCAACAAGCTTGCTTCAGCTAGTTTCATGGGAGGGATGTAGATATCTAAAAATTGAGAGCAAACCTTGGGCGGAAGCAGCAACACGTCAGGGGAGCTGCGTCAGGTGGCAGATATCACTGGTCCGTGCAGCAGGCCGGTGTACATAGCAGCCCGACAGAGGAGCGGCGGCCGGTAGTGTAGATCGCTCGTCAAGGCACCAGGTGGAGTAAGTCCGAGCAGCAATACAACAGAGGGGCACCAGCCGGATGATGCGTGAGTGGTCGGCGACCTTCAGGTCGATGGGGAGCAGCGAGCAGGAACAAGGAACTGGGGGGAGGGGCGGGGGAGGGGGGAGGCGTGAATGCTGGCGGCCTTTAGGTGGATAGGGAGCGGCGTCCTTGAGAGGAGAGCCATGAGTGGTGGTAGCCGCCTTCGGGTCAATGGGGAGCAGCGAGCAGATGCAGGGAACTAGGGGAGCGGCGAGATGGAGCATGCGGTGAGATTCAGAGGGCGGCGAGGCATCGCGTAGTGGATGTGGATGAACGGGAGCGGTCGAGGAGATGAACGTCGGCGGCGGCAGCGGCAGTGGCGGCGAGGAATAGCGGCAGCAGCGGCGGCGAGGAATAGCGGCGGCAGCGGCGACGAGGAATAGCGGCGGCAGCGGCGACGAGGAATAGCGGCGGCAGCGGCGGCGGCGTGTGCGTGAGAGGCAGATTTGGGAGCGCTGCAACACCTAGGTTTTGGAGGTACTTGGGCGGTGAGAGGATATAGCCACTTTTATTTTTGAGAATCAGGATATAGCCACTTAGAACACCCGCCCAAATTTTCGCTCAGAAACTGGCCCGCTTCAATTTTCGTTTAGTTTTCAAGTGGGCGCGTTAATTTTCTCTAGAGCTTTCCCGACACACGACGTGTTGCTGGGCCGAAAATGAGCCCGCTTCAATTTTCGTTCAGTTTTCGACTGGGCGCGTACATTTTCTCTGGAGCCTTGCCGACGCACGACGTATTGCTGGGCCAAAAACAAGCCCGCTTCAATTTTCGTTTCATTTTCAACTGAGCGCCTAGATTTTTATTTGGGCCTTAAATATTTGCCAACACACGTTGTGTTGCCTGTTTCCCTTATTGCCGTCACACATGTTGTCTCGCTGTACATACTTGCAGACACACTGTGTGCCTATACTTTTGCCGACACATTGTGTGTTTATATGTGGTGGCTTACCAACAGAGGATTTGTTTGTATTTTTACTGACACATAGTATGTTGGCTAGTATTAAGATTTACCAACAGACGGCATGTGAGCTATAGTGGGGCGTGGTGTAGTGAAGATCAATAAGGATAAATTCGTAGGCATTGGATCGATGACTCGTTGGATGATATTCATTATGTGACAGTTATAACCTAGGGCGATACGGCACTAGCTCCAGTTCATCGATATAATGTAGGCATGTATTCCGTAAATAGTCATACGTGCTTTATTAAAAGAACTTGCATGACATCTTTTGTCCTACCCTCCCGTGGCAGCGGGGTCCATATTGGAAACTAAGGGATATTAAGGCCTCCTTTTAATAGAGAGAACCGGAACAAAGCATTAACACATAGTGAATACATGAACTCCTCAAACTACGTCATCACCGAGAGTGGGCCCGGTTGTTGTCACTCCGGGGTTGTCGGATCATAACCGTAATAGGTAACTATAACTTGCAAGATCAGATCTAAAACATGTATATAATGATGAATTCATAAACGGTTCAGATTTGAATTCATGGCACCCGGGCCCAAAGTGACAAGCATTAAGCATAACAAAGTCATAGCAACATCAATCTAAGAACATAGTGGATACTAGGGATCAAGCCCTAACAAAACTAACTCGATTACATGATGAATGTCATCCAACTCCTCACCGACCAGCGAGCCTACGAAGGAATTAGTCACTCCCGGTGGGGAGCATCATGGAATTGGCGATGGAGAAGGGTTGGTGATGACGAAGAACGAAGATCCCCCTCTCCGGAGCCCCAAACGGACTCCAGATCTGCCCTCCCAAGGAGGAACAGGGCTTGGCGGCGGCTCCGTCTCGTGGATTGCGATAATTCTTTCTCCCTGATTTTTTTCTGGAATAATGTGATTTTATAGTATCAAGGGGGTCATCAGCGGGGCCACCAGGTGGTTACAACCTACCTGGGCGCGCCCGGAGAGGGGGGCGCACCCTGGTGGGTTGTGCCCAACCAGGGGCCCCTCTCTAGTGGGTCTTGGCTCCAGAAATTTTTATTATTGATATAAAAAATCCTCGCTAAGTTTCGTTCCATTCCGAGAACTTTTATTTCTGCACAAAAACAACACCATGGTAGTTCTGCTGAAAACAGCGTCAGTCCGGGGTTAGTTTCATTCAAATCATGCATTAGAGTCCAAAACAAGAGGAAAAGCGTGAGAAAAAGTAGATACGTTGGAGGCGTATCAGAAGGTTATAGATACATAGAGTCACGGGCCAGGTGCTATGATTGTTGCTCTCCTCCCCAAAAGGATTAATGCCATCTGCACTTAAACCAAACCATACGTTTCTTGCGTCACCTGCAAAGTCCCCCCACTTTCTCTTGATTTTTCTCCACTGCGACCCGTCAGCGGGTACTCTCAATTTCCCATCTTTCTTACGGTCTTCTTTGTGCCATCACAACAACTTGGCATACTCTTTGTTTCTGAACAAACGTTTCAACCGTGGTATTACAGTGCATACCACATCACCTTGGCAGGAACTCTCTTCCTGGGGAGCTCGCCCTCAACATCACTAGGGTCATCTCGTCTGATCTTATACCGCAATGCACCGCATACCATGCATGCGTTCAATTCCTCGTACTCACCGCGGTAGAGGATGCAGTCATTAGGGCAGAGAACCTTCTTTGCTTCGTACGTACCGTCGGGCAATTCATTATCCTTTGGAAGCTTCTTCTTCATTATTTTCAGTAGCAAACCAAATCCCTTGTCAGATACACCATTGTATGTGTCGGTGTACAAAAGTAGGGGCTATCCTTTTGACCCCTTTACTTGTGCACGGGCAGTCAGAGCCACGCGTCGCGGCCACACTTAGCAGGGCAGAGGAGGGAAGCCGGAGAGAAGCCAAAGCACAAGACAACCAAGGCAACGCCAAGACCAGGAACACAGGAGAGCAAGAGGGCGAGGTAGGCTCCCTCGGCAAGATCCTTGCCGAGGCAGCCTCCGCAGTCCCGGCAAGAGCCTTGCCGGGGCAACCTGCCCGATGCCAGTGGAGCAAGCCACCCTTGAGCCCATGGGTCCCAACACCACCAACTATATTGGAACCAAGGCTCGGGAGGCTCCTCTAAGGTGGCATGCAGATCTTCGTCAAGATCATAAACATGTGAGATCAGATGAGGACTAGAAGAGGGCGACCCTCGGCGGGATCCTGGCCGAGGAAATCCACAAGACCCCCGGCAAGCACCTTGCCAGGGACGACTGCAACGCCACGGCAAGACCCTTGCCGGGCCGCCGGCAAGACCCTTGCCGAAGGCATCAGCGGGGCCACTGCCAGGCCCGGGCCAGCCAAGACTCCACCGCCATCCCCAAGCAGCTGCTAGCTCAACCAGCTGGGCAGACACCTGCGTGGCGACGGGCGGCCTCTACACCAACTCAGCAAGCACCTGCGTGGTGGCATGCAACCCTTCGTGAAGGCTCCACCACCGCGTCGGCCCAGCAACGAGCCAACGTGGCGCCACGACGCCTCGCAAGCTCGGACGCGTGTCAAGGCCAGGCGAGGCGGCGACAGCTGGGACATGCTTCCTTGCCGTCCCCGATAAAGCAAGGGGGACACGTCGGCAGCGCATTAAATGCGTTTGTCTGACAGTCCCAGAGGATAGGCTTATCAACTTTAGACCTTTCCACGTCCTGTGTGCCACTGTGGCAACCCCTTTTTGCCTATAAAAGGAGGCCCAAGGCGACCAGGAGAGGGATTCAGCTCTTTTGGGCAAGTTGCACCCCGTAGCTAGCTCATGAACACAAGAACAGTCAATAAACCCACCAAAGGAGGACTAGGGTATTACGCATCTTCGTGGCCCGAACCTGGGTAAACGGTCAGTGTGCTTCCTGTCAGACCCGCTCTTTGCACAACCTCGCGCCCGCCAACCATAGAAGGGATCCCAGTGATTCCATAGGTGTCGTTCCCACCGACATCTTTGGCGCGCCAGGTAGAGGGCGCAGTTGTGAGAATCTGGTCTAGCAGTTAGCCTAGCGGTTCTTCATCGCCATGGCTCCCAAGAAGAATGCGCCCATAGCGGTCGGTCCGTCGGGAGCCGGACGGCCCGTACCGGTGCGGGCAAGCAGTGGGCCGGTCGCAGACAGGACCCGAGGCGCGGCCCGCGAGCACCAACATCGCTCGGGCAGTCAGAGCCTGGCGAGCGGCATCGTTCGTGCGCGAGACGACGGGCCGCACGCCACAAAATCCAAAGACGGAGCTGGGCCCCCGCAGGCAGCTCGGGGCCCTCCGGGGGCGTCGCCGTGCCACCCACGGGCGGCGTGGCGACCTCCAAGATGCCCACCCCGGCGCCCACAGCGCTCTCTTCTAGGGTGCGCGCGACGAGCAGCGTCACCACACTGGTGACCCTGGACACCGCCGTGGGAAGAGCCCTGTGCATCATCTGCGGGACGAAGGAGGCCAGCATGCCCGCCGAAGTGCTGGCGAAAATGGCACGCAGCCGCTGGGCCGTGATATAGCTCCTAACGTGGTTAGAAGTTGAAGCCCGCCATGGTCCACGGAGCTTTCGCCACCACCGACGCCAGCAGAAGCTTTGGCGCGCGCGCAGCTACTCCTCTACTTCCCTCTTGCTGCGAAGAAGCTCGACGAGTGGAGAGCCACCATCCGGAGGCTAGTCGTCGTCGCCAACAAAGACGAGCCATGGCCGGTGGGGCCCTCAGGCCGGCGCTCCATCGAACCACCGCACGCCAGCAGTGGAGGGGCCGGAGGCGCCGCGGCCACGGTGCACTCTCCTCTTCCACGCCAGCCACCGTGGGTGTCGGTCCGTCGTGATGACACTTGTGATAACATTTCCATAGCGTCGCCCGACCCACGGACCCACCGCGACCAACGCCAAGTTCTTTGGGAGCGAGCTCATGAAGACGCTCGAACCACCATCGAGCGCCGGGGCGATGCACGCCACCAATCAGATGCCCGCTATGGACCACCCAGTGCCAGGAGGCTCCGGCGGCCTACCTTACGAGGTGGGTTGCCCAGCCTTTACCCGTGAGCTGCGGCAGTTCCAGTGGCCCTATCACTGCACGTTCAAGCCCGATGTCGGCGAGAAGTACAATGGCAAGCCGCTGGGGCTTGCGACGATAAGGTGCTTGCCAATTACTTCCGGTTGGCCCTCATGTCTTGGTTGATGCACTTGCCGGCGGATTCCATTTCTTCTTGGTCGGACCTGTGTCATGAGTTCGTTGGTGCCTTCACTGGAGGCCACCAAGCTCATGGCCAGGTGAGTGATTTGCATATCATTCCCCAGAAGGAAGGTGAAAACCTGCGCAAGTACATATAGAGGTTCAGCCGAGTGCAATACAACATCCCAGATGTTCACCCTGCCGCCGTGATCAGCACATTCCATCAGAATGTACACAACCGCAAGATGCGTGAAGAGCTGGCAATGAACAAGGTCAAGGACGTGGCCGAACTTTACGTTCTGGCCGATAGATGCGCTCGGGCTGAAGAGGGGAGGAAGTACCCTGGCGAAGACGCCGGCACGAAAACCGACTCTACCAACGAAGAAGGGTCGGCGTCGCAACAGGAAGTGCAAGGGCAAGACCGTGCTTGCCGTCGAGGGATCCGACGACACCGGCGCCACCAAGAAGGCCAAGGCAGACGACCCCAGCAAGGAGATTGCCGGGTGTGCCGCTTGCCGGGCCTTGGCGGCTGCCTACAAGCCAAGGGGCTCCGACAAGCAGTACTGCAAGATCCACCGCACCAAAGGCCATGACCTCCAGAACTGCCGACAAGTTGAGCTGCTTGCTGAAAAGAAAAAAGCCGAGTATGAGAAGCGGGACAAGGAGAAGGGCCAAGATGGCGCTGAAGGATCCGGCAAAAAGCGTGGCGGCCAAGGAGGTCGCCGCGGCAAGGATAATCAACAAGAGGGGCCCGCTCGGGGCCGCGACAAGAAGCAGGAAGAAGATGATCATGACGAGGACGACGAGTCCGGCGAGCATGAGTTCCAGAAGGCTACGGAGGCCATGTGCGTCGATGGTGGCACCTTGCTGCATACTTCTCACCGCCAGCTCAAACACTGGGCGCGTGAGATCACAGAAGCGAAACCCTCGTTCGACGCTCAGAAGCCACTGAAGTGGTCCATCACGCCCCTCATCTTTAACGCCGAGGACCACCCTGACTGCACAACTACGGTCGGGTGTTTGCCGTTATTGGTCTCACCAATGATACGCAACCTCAAGGTGAACAAGATGCTGGTTGACGGCGGGGCCGGTCTGAACCTGATCTCACCCGTTGTGATCAAAAGGCTGCAAATTCCTGATGGAGACCTCAAGGAAACGGGCACGTTTCAAGGGGTCAACCCAGGAAGAAGCCAGTCGAAGGGAAGGTCACGTTGCCTGTGACTTTTGGAGGCGAGTTAAAATACAGGACAGAGAGGATTGTCTTTGATGTAGCCGAGATCCTTTTGCCTTACAACGGGATCCTCGGCCGCCCGGCACTAGCCAAGTTCATGGCGGCGTCGCACTACGCCTACAACACGCTGAAGATGCCTGGGCCGATGACCATCATCACCGTCCCCTCCGACAAGAAGGACGCGCTGATCTGCGCTGACCAACTCTACCGAGAAGCAGTTGCAGCAGCTGCCGCCAAGGCACTTGCTCCTGCCGCTGAAGCCCCGGGAGGGAAGAAGAAGACCGGCAAGACCTCTCGCACCCACTCCGGCAAGCGCACCTCTTCGGATTGTTGTGCTACCGTCGAGGACGTGCCAGAGAGCTCCACCGGCAAGAGCAAGAAATCCAGAGCTGCGCCACCAGAGACCAAGAGGGTTCACCATAAGCTCCACCCTCGACAGCAAATAGGAAAGCGCGCTCGTCAGTTTCCTGCGGGCGAATGTCGATGTGTTTGATTGGCAAGCATCCGACATCCCCGGCGTTCCCTGGGAAGTGATTGAGCACCATCTTGCTGTCTGTCCCCATGTGCGACCCGTCAAGAAGAAGGTCAGGAAGCAAGCTTTGGAACGGCAGGAATTCATCACAAAGGAGATCAGGAAGTTGGAAGCGGCGGGCTTGGTGAGAGGAGTGCTCCATCCGACGTGGCTGGCCAATCCGGTGGTGGTGCGCATGGCGAACGGGAAGTGGAGGTTGTGTATTGATTACACAGATATCAATAAGGCTTGTCCTAAGGACCCCTTCCCGTTGCCGCGCATTGACCAGCTTGTTGACTCCACGGTCGGGTGCCATCTGTTATCATTCCTCGACGCCTACTCGGGCTACCACCAGATCTTCATGACAAAGCAAGACGAAGAGAAGAGAGCATTCATCACCCCATGTGGTACGTATTGCTTTTCACGGATGCCTTTCGGGTTGAAGAGTGCTAGCTCGACATTCGCAAGGGCGGTCCAAATTGGTTTTGAGCCCCAGCTACATAGAAATTTGGAAGCTTATATGGATGACATAGTGGTCAAAACCAAGTACAAGGCAACCCTTGTACAAGACTTAGAAGAGACGTTTGCCAACCTACGCAAGATCAACCTCAAGTTGAACCCTGAGAAGTGTGTCTTCGGCGTTCCGTCCGGCAAACTTCTCGGGTTCTTTGTGTCGCAGCGCGGGATCGAGGCAAACCCAGACAAGATCAAGGCTATTGAGCAGATTGAGGCACCCAAGCAGATCAAGGATGTGCGTCGGCTCACTGGCTGCGTTGCCGCCATGAGCAGATTCATCTCTAATTCCGTTGAGCGTGCCCTTCCCTTTTTCAAAATCTTGAAGAAGGCGGGCCCAATGGAGTGGACCCAGAGGCCGAGGCAGCGTTGCAGGATCTGAAGAAATACCTTTCCTCTACACCAATACTGGTTGCGCCTAAACCACAAGAGCCGTTGTTGCTGTATCTGGCGGCAACGAATCAAGTGGTCAGTGCCGCGCTAGTGGCGCAGATGGAGGTCGATGAAGAGGCAGTGGCGACGGCGGGACTGACGGATGGCAAGCCAGAGATTCCCCCTAGCAGGGCCCGATGCCACCAAGGCAAGGCCCCCGGCAGAGTCTGACACCATCAGGACAGGGCCCATGCAATCAAAAGAGGTGGTGCAGAAGAAGAAGATGATGTAGCACCCGGTTTACTTTGTAAGCTCCCTCCTGCAGGGGGCTAGGTCAAGGTACTCTGGCGTGCAGAAATTGCTCTTCGGCCTCCTTATGGCCTCGAGGAAGCTGCGTCACTACTTCCAAGCACACGAAATCAACATCGTCACCCGCCTCCCGTTACAACGAATACTGCACAACCCAGACGCGACCGGAAGGATTGTGGAGTGGGCCTTTTTTTGAAGGGTCAAAGACAGTAGGAAAGGATCCTACTGACACATATATTTCATTACTTTCGTCAGAGTGTTAATTTACATGGTTACATTAGGGGTGGTCAGTATATTAGTAGAGGTGTGTAGGCACCTCAGAGATGGGGGGGTGGGTTACAAGTAAGTTACAAGTTGGTTACAAGGAAAGCAGAGATAAGCTCAACTAGGGGGGGCTTGACCCTATGGCGTAGTAAGTCTAGATCTATTCGTAATCTAGCCCTCCAAGAACTAAAGGTGGGGGGAATTCTTTGGAAGATGATCCCATTGCGTTCTTTCCAAATGCTCCAAGCAGATAGCATGAAAATTTCCATGAACAACGACGAATGCCAACGAAGTTTCCCCCCTGGAGAAGTTGCAATCTGTTTCCACTGTCAGGCCAGGAGATACCAAGCGCAGTCTAGCAGCCTTGGCTAAAAGGGCAATTGAAGAAAAGGTGTTCCACGGTTTCCTCCTCATTGCTGTCACAAAGACTATCTGTTTCCACTGTGGAGTGGGCCTTGGAGCTTTCAAGCTTTGGTCTGAAGTTTGAAAGTACTTCGACAATCCAGAGCAGAGTCTTGGTGGAGTTCATTGCAGAATGGACCTCAACGCCTGACCACTCTCCCCGGCAAGGAAGCAAGTCACAACTGGATCATGTACTTTGACGGGGCTTTCTCGCTGCAAGGCGCCGGTGCTGGTGTGCTGCTCGTCGCACCCATCGGAGAGCACCTCAAGTATGTAATCCAGATGCACTTTCCCAGGGAGATGCCCACCAACAACACAGCTGAGTACGAGGGGTTGCTTACTGGTCTCAGGATCACGGCAGACCTCGGGGTCAAGAAGCTCATCGTCAGAGGTGATTCGCAGCTTGTCGTCAGACAAGTCAACAAAGACTATCAGAGCCCGTTGATGGAGGCCTACGTAGATGACGTGAGGAAGCTGGAGGAGCGCTTTGACGATATACAAGCGGAGCACGTTCCCCGAGCGGAGAACGACATCGCCGATTACCTGTCAAAGCACGCTGCATTCAAGCTACCTGTGGGAACCAGGTACTTTTTTGCTTCGGTTAACTCAACCATCTGTCGAACCATCAACGGAGCAGAACAAACGGAGGAAATCCGGCCCCGGCAAGTACTTTCCCACTGAGCCCCCGAGGGCCGCCGGCAAGGATGTTGCCGCGGATTCTGAGCCTGCCGAGGAGCGACTGATTCCGGCAGGCCGTCAAGCCCTGACCGTAGAGACGGCCGCTCCCATGGCAGAAGAAATGCCTTTGGTCCTTGTCGTCGAGCATCAGGCTCCAGCATGGGCACAGCATACCGTCCGATTCCTCCAAACAGGGGAGCTTCCTGAGGAGCAGGAAGAAGCGGAGAAAGTAGCCCGTCGGTCTGCTATGTATCAGTTCGTCGATGACGTCCTATACAGGAAGAGACCGAACGGTCTGAAATTGAAGTGCATTCCCTGGGAGGAAGGATAGGAGCTGTTGGCAGAGATACACGGAGGCATATGTGGCTCCCACATAGGGTTGAGGGCCCTTGCCGGCAAGGCGTTCCGGCAGGGTTTCTTATGGCCCACTGCCCTCCAGGATGCAACGGCACTAGTAACCAAGTGTGAAGCGTGTCAGTTCCATTCGAAGAAGCTTCATCAACCAGCTCAAGCCCTTCAAACAATTCCTCTCTCCTAGCCATTCTCGGCCTGGGGGCTCGACATCCTGGGCCCTTTCCCCCGCGCTGTCGGGGGCCTTGAGTACCTGTACGTTGCAATCGACATGTTCACAAAGTGGCCGGAGGTGGAGGCAGTGAGGAAGGTGACAGCACATTCAGCCGTCAAGTTCTTCAAGGGGCTAGTGTGCCGTTTTGGTGTGCCAAACAGAGTCATCACCAACAACGGCACGCAGTTCACAAGCCACACCTTCATGCAATACATCCAAGACCTCGGCAGGAGGGTCTGTTTCGCTTCCGTGGCACACCCACGGAGCAACGACCAGGCGGAGAGGGCAAATGCTGAAGTTTTTCGAGGCCTGAGGACAAAGACTTTTGACAGGCTGCACAAGAGTGGAAGGTGCTGGATTGATGAGTTGCCGACGGTTCTTTGGTCGATCAGAATGACACCAAATCGAGCCACCGGCCAGACACCCTTTGCCCTTGTATACGGGGCAGAAGCAGTTCTCCCCACAGAACTCTCATACAGGTCACCTCGAGTGCTTGCTTATGACGAGCTTGAGCAAGAGCAATTGCGGCAAGATGACGCAACGCTCCTTGAGGAAGATCGTCTTTGGGCGGCTGTGAGAGTAGCACGCTACCAGCAAGCCTTGCGCCGCTACCATAGCCGCAAGGTTCATGCCTGAAGCTTTGAGGAAGGCGACCTTGTTCTTCGGCGCGTTCAGTCGGCCAAGAATTCCACCAAGTTGACGCCGAAGTGGGAAGGCCCTTATCGGGTAATACGAGTCACCAAGCCCAGCGCAGTCCGCTTGGAGACCGAAGATGCTGTCCCAGTGAGCAACTCCTGGAACATCGAACATCTTCGCAAGTTTTACCCATAAGGCACGGTTGCCGGGCCTCCCGGCAAGCCACCTTTTGTACAAGATTTGCCGGCAAGGCATGTAACAAATCCAGGCGCAGACCCTGAGCATAAATAAACGAAGCGGTGGCGCCCTAAGTTTTAGCATGCATGCTAGGTTAAGTCTCTCCCTCGGTTAGGGTTGATAGTGATAGCGGCGGCTAACCCCTAGCCTAGAGGTCGAGTATGCATCTTTCTGTCCTCTTTGGTTCGCAGGGCACATAGACACTTCTGCTGAGCCGCTTGGGAGAAAGAGGACGAACCGACCCTCCGGCCCCGGCAAGCCGGGACGGCCAGGGGCTGAAGACATAAGGATCTAACCATGGCAAGCCAAAGTTGCCGGGGGCTAAGAATTCAGAAAAGTCCTTCATCCCCTGTTGTGCATTTCCATATGGAACTGGACAAATGAAACCTCGTTTTGCTCCGAGACCACCGTGCTCCCCCTTCTTCTTGTACCCAAGTCCCTGGGACAGAACCGGGTCGTAGATGCGGTGGCAAGGAAATAAACGAGGAGCCTAACTCTACTTTGCCCCTGCCTCCACCAAAAGCGTGAGAATGGTCGACTGAAGTCAGGGGACGGCAAGGCCTGTTGCCGGGCGACAATGTTTATCTTAAAAATAACAAGGATTCGTTCCTTGGCATGGGCCTCGCTCATGCACAAAGAACCCGGAAGGTACCCTTTTTCATTAAAAACATCCCATACAGGTACACTTCATACGGAATTAAAAACATGAGCAAGGGGATTACAAGTCTTAAAATTAACAAGTGCCCACAGGCTTACAAACTAAAAAGAGATAAGATGCCCGTAATCCCTTTCTTGTCCCTCTCCTCAGAAAGCAGCACAAGGTGGCGGGAGGGCAAAAAGAGCACCTAGGCAAGGTACGAGGAGCAGAAGGCACCGAGGGAACATCTTGGTGCCGGGAAAGGAGCAGGAAGACGAGGCAGTGGGCCGGCAATACGCGACGAAGGCGTCGGTGCCTGATACGTCTCCAACGTATCTATAATTTATGAAGTATTCATGCTATTATATTATCTGTTTTGGATGTTTATGGGCTTTACTAAAAACTTTTATATTATTTTTGGGACTAACCTATTAACGGGAGGCCCAGCCCAAATTGCTGTTTTCTTGCCTATTTCAGTGTTTCGAAGAAAAGGAATATCAAACGGAGTCCAAACGGAATGAAACCTTCGGGAGAGTTATTTTTGGAACAGTAGCAATCCATGAGACTTGGAGTAGACGTCAGGGAAGCTTCGAGGTGGCCACGAGGCAGGGAGGCGCGCATGCCCCCTGGGCGCGCCCCCACCCTCGTGGGCCCCTCGTGGCTCCCCTGACTGTCTTCTTTCGCCTATATATGTCCATATAGCCTAAAATCATCGGGGAACAGAATAGATCGGGAGTTTCGCCACCGCAAGCCTCTGTAGCCACCAAAAACCAATCGGGACCCTGTTCCGGCACACTGCCGGAGGTTGGGAACCCTCATCGGTGGCCATCTTCATCATCCCGGCGCTCTCCATGACGAGGAGGGAGTAGTTCACCCTCGGGGCTGAGGGTATGTACCAGTAGCTATGTGTTTGATCTCTCTCTCTCTCTCTCTCTCTCGTGTTCTTGAGATGGTACGATCTTGATGTATCGCGAGCTTTGCTATTATAGTTCTTATGATGTTTCTCCCCCTCTACTCTCTTGTAATGGATTGGGTTTTCCCTTTGAAGTTATCTTATCGGATTGAGTCTTTAAGGATTTGAGAACACTTGATGTATGTCTTGCATGTGCTTATCTATGTTGACATTGCACTACAAACAAAATACACTTCCGTGATGATACGTGTTTGTCACAGTAGGTCGCGTTTTTTGTCATGCATGTACATCCATGACAAATTTATGACAGAATCAAGATAGTCATACCTGTGTTGTCGTAGAAGTGTTCCATGACATTACCAAAATTATCATCACGGAAGTGTCCACTTCCATGACGATAAATCGCGCGTCACAGAAGTGCTTTCGTCAAGGGTGACCAACACATGGCATCCACCGTAACGGAACGCCGTTAAGCTATCGGGTCGGGTTTTGGATCCGATAACCCGTTAACAGCCCCAACCAATGGGAATTTTCCACGTGTAAAATCATCATTGGGTGGAGGAGACATGTGTCAGGTCCGCGTTGGCACAGGTGTCACTCATCTAATGGGCGAGACGCGCCTATGATATGTTGACACGTGGACCGGCCCATCAAGTTTAAATGGGCCGGCCCAACTGAAGGCCCACAAGATTTTGCGGACCATAATGGGCCGGCCCAGCTAAAGGCCCATGAGATTTTGCGGACCATAATGGGCTGGCCCAGCTAAAGGCCCACAAGATTTTGCGGGCCATAATGGGCCGGCCCAGGTAAAGGCCCACAAGATTTTTGTGTGCCATAATGGGCCGGCCCAGGTAAAGGCCCACAAGATTCTTGCGGATCATAATGGGCCGGCCCAGCTAAAGGCCCACGAGATTTCACCAACATTAATGGGCCGGCCCAGCTGTAGGCCCACAAGATTTTGAGGACCCTAGTAGGCCGGCCCATTAACTGGCTGCCATGTTTTGGGCCAAATGTCGGCCCATATTTGATCCGGTCCATTAATGGCCTGCCACGCTCCGGGGCTAATAGTGGCCCATATGAGATCCGGCCCGTTAAAAGCCTACCATGTTCTGGGCCAAATTACGACCCAGATCAGGTCCGACCCTTTAAGAGGCTTTGGGCTCAATTATGGCCCATATCAGATTCGGCCCGTCAACTGGACACTATGCTTTTGGGCCCACTTGCTAAAGGCCCACTTAGTAATTCGGCCTGATATTAGTTTTGGCCTGTTAAAGGCCCGTTTAACATTTTGGCCCTATATTAATTTCGGCCTGTTAAAAGTCCGTCATATAGTTGGGCCTAACTATGGCCCGGTTTGGATCCGGCCTGCTCGCAGCCGATATCTGATTGGGCCAAACAAGGACCGAGACAATTTTGGCCTGTTAAAAGCCCGTGATTTGATTCGCACAATCACGGGCCGGGGTTCATTTCGGGCTGCTGCCGACCCGTGAGCTGTTCGGCACGTTTCAGGCCCAACCTACATCGTGATTGCATGACGACGCGATTATGTACTGTAATTTTACGGTTTGGCCAGTTTACTGCGAAGACAGGATATATATACAGTAAAATAACTGCAGCATCATGAATAAGAAAAAACCTAGACTATACAATAAAGAAATTACGACATATTACAAACAAGAACAGCATTAAAGTTCGCCACTATGATAATAAAGCACAAGCAGACAGCAGATTACATACACTGGGCATCAAAGATCGCCACCAGTGCAAATAAACACGCCGACAAAATAATATACAAAACCGACAACACTTCAATAAAGTTTAAGAAAGGTTAGCCCTGCTGGGGAGCTGCAGCGCAAGCAGCTGAGCAAGATGATGAGACTGCGCTTGTTCAACACTTATATCTTCCTCACTTTGAAAAAGATAAACAAGCAGACAGATGATAGGTTTTGCACATAAAAGTATCAGTGCTGACAATTCATCACATTTCTTACTGACGAATAAAGTGACACAGTTTAAAATTGCATTAACACAATATGGTATTGTTTAGGTCAAGACATGGTAGGAAATGACATTGTGAAGGAGTTGGCAGCTTCACGACACCACTGGATTACAGATCAAGAACTCATAAGTATCAATGGTTAGTGTGCTGCCAATTTATACCATTTCAGATTGGCAAATAAAGAGACGGTTTAAATAATAGTAGAATGATATGACATTGTTCATAGTTAAGACATTGCAGAATATGACATTGTGCTGTAGTGAGTAGGTTCACCACACCACTGGATTACGGATGAAGAACAGAAGCATACATGCAGTGCAAAAGAAGATCACTTGCTCTGTATAGTTTAATTTACATGGTATGAAGAAGGAACTTGGTTGTACAACTAAAAACTTAAATTGAGAAAGGAGAAACTTTTGTTTATGAACTACATAATAAACTTTAAACAAGCAATTTGATGCAAACACCAAAAATAAACAGCTATTGCAGTCATGCCTAACCAAATATATACAACAAAGTTTGAAGGCTTGAGATGGATAAACTTACATTATTGGTGAAGATAGGCTCTATAAAGGCCTTGTCCATGCTGATGGCGGGGGGGGGGGGGGCAATTCAAGAAGTTTACCACAGAATCTTCTTCAAAAGCATTGCCTTTATTCTACATTTTGCTAAGAGTAAATATAGATGTGATAATATACGAAAAAATGGAGAATATTTAAGGTAAGATGAAGAGTGATGCTACATAACCAAGTAGCTATAAATGTAAGTGCAGCGATATAGGCAAAAGGTACAGCCAAGAGCAATGCACAGCTAAACTTCTTCAGTACCAACCTTATGGTAAGAGTAAATATAGATCTGATGTGTAGAAAATGGAGGGCAAAGGAAAATAAGCTGCAGAGTGATGGTACATGAACAACTACCTGTCATTAGAAGTACACTGATAAAGGACAACATGTACTTACAAGAACAATGCAGAGCTAAAAAAAACATTGGCATTGGATATATTCTACACTAATGTAACCATTCATACAGATCAGATAATTTGGAGCGAAAAGTTGATAAGCAAGCTATCATGCATACTGCTGTCACATAATGAACCAGGTATGTATGCAAGTACAGTGATACAGGACAACAGGTACTAACAAGAGCAATGCAGCGGGCAGCATATTTGCGATATCCTGTCGTTCTTGTCAAACCGGAATTCTTCTTCGAGCAGATTTCCTGCAAAAAAGATCCGTAAGGCACATGCGGAAAAGTTGAAGTTCAAATTGTCATGTGATTTCATAGACAGTACCTCATCCCGGGAACGAGACCAGTGCATAACAAGGTTTTTCCATTCAATGTCTTCTAAATTTAGCACATGAGATTTCACCGGAAATTCGTTTATAGACTTGCCATCAAAGTGTGATTTCCTCAGGTAACATCGATACTGCTGCAATGCTTCCTTGAAAAGCACAAGCAAGCTTTGCTCGTCATGACTATCCAGATTGACCCTCGCCTAGTTACAAAAATGTAATGTAAATCATTGATGTGTTCAATCAGCAGAAAACAGGAAAATAATAACCATGAATAATAGCACTTACACGTAAGTTGGACAGGAAGATGTGAAAATGGTGTTTGTCTTCACAATAATCTTCCCATGATGGGAATATATGCACGTAGTTCCTAACAACATTGAAAGCATTGTCTTTTAAACTAGGAATAAATGGAATGGGGTTCCAATCTGCATGAATTGGCCGTCTCTGCAGTTGGGATAGGTCTTCGGCCGGTGGACTTGCTGTACTTTTTGCTGGAGTGGGATTTTTCTGTGGTATAGCTGGTGCTATGGCAAATGAAATCGGTATACCTTTTGCTGGAGTGCAGGTCCTGTGTGGTGGGGCTAGTGGTGTGGCCAGTGAAGTATGGGTACAGTCTGCTGGAGTCGGTCCTACGTTTTGTGTCACTGGTTGTACAACCAATATAAGTGGGGTGCTGTCTGATTTCTCCGGCACCACCATGTTTTTGAAGGACTTTGCTGGTGCTCCTTCAGGTTCGGCAATCACCCTCTTCCTTTTTGATGTCTGATGCACAAGAACAGCATTTGAGTGGAAAAACATGGTATGATGACAGATGGAATATGTATTGATAATGGATGGGCATGACATCTCGACATATATGATGAGTAAACTAAGCAGATGGCGGTGCAACAAAGTAGAAGAAATGCAAGACAACATATGCAAGATACCCGCAATCAATAAAACATTGCCAAATTAGAACAGGCACCTTGATGGGTGAACAGGACAGGCCATCTGCCTTTGACTCCTCGAGGTTAGAATAGTCATTAGGATCATATTCTGAACAAGAATCAACAGGTGGGGAGCGTATGAGTTTCATTGCATCCAGAATGACACTCAATGCCTTGGTGCCAATTTTGTAAGTCATTGCAGTGTTTAGCTTCAAGAGTGGACTGCTGCTAGTGCGACACAAAGCAGCTACACAGGTCATAGTGTAGATATAACGGGAAAACCTTAAGCATCAGAGTAAAATCAACAAAGTGCAACTTGCTGGAATATATGTGCTAGTATTGCCGGTACGGCTAGAAAGGCTTCGGATACCAGCTCTCTTCAAGTGAAGGTGCGGTACTGTTAATATCAGTGTAACTCTCAAAGGCGACACAGCTCCCCACATTTCCTTGCTATTCTTATAGGATTCAAGTGGGCAGGCCACTACAAATCCTATTCCTATGTTTACAAGATCCTACGAATCAAAGAGGCTCAAAGTGTCCATCACAACCGACCGTATAGACCTCTACACTGCAAATGTCCCTGCTCATCTTCAGTACAATGAACATACTGTACTACTATCATACTCCCTCCGTTCCAAAATATAAGTCTTGGTAGAGATTTCCACTATGGATCACATACAGATGTATCCAGATACATTTTAGAGTGTAGATTCACTCATTTTGCTCCATATGTAGTCCATGGTGGAATCTATACAAAGACTTGTATTTAGGAACGGAGAGAGTACATATTAAAGAAGAACGGAAGAGGAACATGGTAAAGAAGAGCAAGCAGATTTTGGATAATAAAATGTTGGTTGCGCAGTGCCCACACAAGATGAACCAGAGCGCATTAAGGCTGTGTTCGGGAATCCTCTGCTCCTCCGCCAGGGAGCAGAGCGGGCGGAGCACCCCTTTCGCCGCTCGCTAAAATTGAACTGGTTGCCGCTCCGCTCCGTGGCGGAGTTACAGAGCAGAGTGATTCCGAACGGCCCCTAAGAATGCAACTCCTAGCTGTCTCTCGACCATTTCAGGTGGTTGGATGAAGATCCTACGTCTCCTAACCCTTCTTCTTTCTCGTCTCTGATTCTTCCCATACAGAACACCACACGGGCCGCCGGCCGGACCACCGGCCCCCACCGCCTGTGTTCCTCCGCCACCCCCACCCCCGCCCCAACCCCCACCCGCGTCGAGTTTTCTTCGTTCGGCGAGGCCCCACAACCACCCGAGCCCCTTCGATCGCACCGGCGAACTCCGGCGAGCACTGAAAAATCGACTGACCCAATTTTGAAATTTAGTCTACTGTGATTTAACTAGTGTGGAATATAAAAGGGGAAACCATAAGCATTGGGAGTATAGTGTTGAGCGTGCCATGGCGGATCTGAAGGTGCAAACCAGACAAAGGCAACTTCGCAACCAAGACAAGAAATCAGAGTAAAGCAGTGGCGATCTATTTTCTTGCTGCGATAAATAAGTTGAGCAGATACGAAAGAGTACCGCCTCTGGTGCGGCGCAGTGTACGCATCTACTGAGAATTTGACGGTGCTGTGGTAGCGATGGCTGTCGGCGGTGTGGAAGCAGATCTAGGAGGGTAGACGGTGGCGGCGGGGCACGGTGGACGAGACGGTCGTAGGAGCGGCGCCGACAAGGTGGACGAGGCGGGGATGAAGCGAGAGGACGGGATGCAAGGATCCCGGTCCGAAGCCGTGGATGAGAGAGGTCGATCTCTTGTAATGGACGGCGGCGTCGGGGTATCAGCTCCGGCATGGTGGAGGAGGACGGCGGTGGATGGGGTGGTGGACGGCGGCGGATGGAGGAGGGTGGGGTGGAGAGGGTGTTTTGGCGCCCACGGAGTACGAATGGGGAAAAGGGAGGTAGAGAGGAAGGGGGGAACCATGTATTCAGTGCGCACTTGTCTCAAATGCGAGGAAATTTACAAACTTAGCCCCCGTTTCAAATTTTTACTACATCACAGCAACATTAGTCGGTTGGGGATAGGACTGTAATCTCGCATACACCGAATATTTGCCGACGAGAGTTTGTTTTTGGCGCCCACCATGTATGAATATGAATCGGGGAGGGAGTCGATTTCGGCCGAGGACACACTGTGTTTTTGGGCCCACCGTGTATGAATCCGGGTGAGAGGCGGTTACGTCACGTTTGGGTGAAATTACAAACCTACCCCTATCGAAACCTATAGAAATCCAGCAGATAGGCTTTGCGTGGCAGGGATAGGCAGTAGTGATTTCCATCTTGCAGATTTTGGTTTTGGGCGGTTACTGCGACTTTCCCCGCTTCGTTCAAATTTTGCAGAGTGCACGTTTACCGTGCCAACTCAATTCGAATCCCGTTTGTATTCAATTTTTTTTCGGGCAGGATCCATTTTCAATTGGAATTACATTCTATATACATCATTTTTTATATATACTTTCAAAAGCACAACACCATTTATACATAAATATGGTTTACAAATGGCATGATCTCAATTTGGATTTTCAAATATTTGAAACCACTTTATGTTGAAATCCAATGTATGCATTCCTCGCTAACTGTCTCCAATTAATGTGTGTTTCATGCGGGTTTTTTTACTTCTCAAACATGTATAATGTGTTGCACACACGCAACATATAGTGTAATCCCGTTTAGACATTAATTATATATAAACCATGCATTGTTTGTAATTGAAGAATCTATGGATCACCAATATTGATAAACTATATAACATTACACGTGTGCCCAAATTCAAATGAATATGCATGTTTGATACACCAATTTGCGTTATGATATTATCGATGTCGTGATCTCCAGTTTAAATATTTGAATCCCCTTTAATCCAGATATTCATCTCATATAGCTATCACTCATGCTTATATAGGACTATCTCTCTGGACCTATACGCGTTCATCGTCTCTCAGGTATCTCTCGTGCTACCTGTATGTCGACAATGATCTTTTATCTTCGTAACACACTGACGGTACTCTCTCCCTCGACCTTCATCACTCTATCTCTCTCTAAGTATATCTCGCTCCCTGCTATGTGTCTCTAACTATGATTCTCCATGTGGAATCTCTTTCTCTCACACAAACACAAAACTTTGTCTCCCGGGGTCTCATTTCTCTCTACTATTCCCATGTGTGCCACTCGCACACCCCTCATACAGATATGTCCTTCGTTCCTTAGATATGAGAACCTACGACTCTTCCTCTTCAATATCTCTTTCTCACACACAAACACAAACTCTGTCTCCCAGGGTCTCATATTTCTCCATTGTTCTCTTGTATGTCGCTAACACACAACCTCTCTCCCTAGAGATATCTTGCGTTCCCTCGTATGTCTCTCTAGCTATCACTCTCGTTCTAAAATATCTTTCTCTCTCGCAGACACAAAAACTCCGTCTCTCTGGATCTCATTTCTCTCTGATATCTGTTTGTATGTGACTCGCATGCACCCTCTCTCTCTCTCACACCCACACACATAACCCAGCCTTCTGATCCACTCGACTCCTATCTCTAACGCACACTTGCTAGCATCTTTATCTTTCTATTTATCTATTTCTCCATGAACCTTCTTTCTCGCCCTCACTCTTGATTCCTATCACGCACACTACATATGTTTCTCTCCACATGCAGTCAAGTGCCCTCCCACACACATATATAACTTCACCCTTTGAACCACCCGACGGTCATCTCCAACACCCAAACTAGCGGATGTCCCTCTAGCTAGCATCTCCATCTCTGTATCTATCTGTAGTTTCTCCGTCAACATTTCTTTCTCGCACGGAGTCTTGCTTCCTATCACCCACACTATATATGTCTCTCCATACATATGCATTTATAGGTTGGTCTCTTTTGCACAATCGTTGCGCCTCACTCCCTCTGCTCGCCATAGATGCATGCTCCAGCCCACGCCACTATCTCTTAAAGACAAAAACACATGCTCAATTGTCGGGCCTTCTTCCCTGCATTCTCACATGCATGCATATTGTCATACCGATCCGTCTCTCCCATGTCGTTGATCTTATGACTTATGTCTTCTTTCTTTTATCTCGATCATGCGCGCGCGCACACACACACATCCCACGTATACATGTATACCTCTCACACATGCACGTTCAAGGTCTCTATGTCTCCATACGTTTAATTACCCTCAATCCTAACGCCACATCGAATCGTTCTCATCTTTTGTGCACATAACTTCCGCCTGGATGGGTAAAACACACACTCACACTTAACAATCTCCTTCTAGCTACCCCCCCGCGTCTCACTCTTCCCCTATATCCCCGAAACCAATAAGACCATCCCTTTGTTTAATACCCGCCTACATGCACGATCGATATATAGTAGTCTTCCTCGGTGTCTCTCGAACAAACACGTTCTCTCGATGTCGACTCCTCTCACGCGCACACACCTTCTCTTCCCTCTCTACGGGCATTTTCTCTCTCGCACCCCATCGTTGGTGGCCTCTGCCATACACATCACCTCCCTATGATGAAGCCATGCACACTTAAATTACATCCTCCACAGAGGACCCCGCGACACACACACACACACACACACGCACGCACACACCCCCCACACACACGCACACTAAGACTCCATCTCTCTCTCGCACACACACACACACACACAAACACACGCACGCATGCACACCCTCCCCACACACACACTAAGACTCCATCTCTATCTCTCCTCTCTCTCTCTCTCACACACACACACACCCACCCCACACACACACTAAGACTCCATCTCACACACACATGCTCTAGGCGGAGCATTTGTTCCTACCACCCTTCATCCAACCTTACCCATATGATAAACTATCACCTTTATTTACTTGCATAACATGGACAAATTCCACTTTACTTTAGTAGTCAGCAAACTTATCATCTGTACCCTTATAAAAAAACGAGTTGGCGGTGATGGTGTGCCTGCCATCTTGTAATACAGACCGTATGATCTATATCTGAGGATAGAAAGCAAACTATGATAATTTTACAAAAGATACCCGCACCTCTCTCCACGTCATTATCTCCCGCAACCTCATTGCTCAGCAATTAAAAAAGGAATAAGTCTCTGGAACAATCTCGCATGCAGTGTGGCCGCTGCCGCCTGCCGGCGCCGTCCATCCCCATGCCTCCGCCCATTCCGACCACCAGTCACCACCACGCTCCACTCCTCCTCGCCTTATCTCTCATCTTTCATTTTTTCGATGACATTCTCGAGATACCAGTTTTCTGATAAAATTCTCGAGATATCATTAGTTTTTACACATGGGATTACTCCTGCATGGGTCAATCACAACAGGTGTTCTCTAAAAAAATGCATATTGATGTTCCGTGCAATGCACGAGAATCTTGCTTGTAATTATATAACGCAAATCACAAGCAGGAAGTGACATTTTTTGACACAACCACGTTAACATGGCCACGTAAATCACTAGCTAAAGTAGATACCATTATACTTATATCCCGATGCAAAAGGTTGAGTACATGTCCGAAGAGTAGAGTCGCACACACGCACTCTGTCTCTCAGAATCTCTCACACACACACACCAGTTACATGACGCCCACTTAAGCAGACACGTATGTTACAATTTGTGCACCCGCGGGTACATGTGATGCTGCGCATTTATTTAAGCCGGAAGGCGAACCCAAACAGTAGCTGCATTCCTTCCCCTCCCGCCGCCTCTTCTCTGGTCGCCGTCGCCTGGTAGCCATGGGCCGGCCGAAGGTAACAACATACGCCATACTCCCACCGGAGCGGCGCTTTAATATGGAAATTTTAGTGGTCATGCATGCTCTTTTTGTGCTAACACTCCTATATAAGGGTTGACCGGTCGCTTCCCGCGGACGTGTGTGGGCGGTGGAAGAGGAAGGAGAAGGGAAGCGGGCTGTGGAGTAACGTTTTTTACCACAGTTTCTTAGGAAACTGAGTGCAATAATTGAGTAGTTTTGCAAACTACGTGTACTACACCTGAAACGGTTCAAAACCTATACTCCCTTGCCAGCGCGTGCTTCCCGCGTGAAACAGTCAGCGTCGCCCTGGAGCGTCAGTGCCTCATTAATGCCCAGCCAGAGCGGAGGCGACCTCTCACTGGCGCCGGCTTTGAAGTGGTGCGACGGCCGAGAGAGCGCCGCTTCCCGGTGCACGCGACTGCTCCGCGTCGAGACTGGCCATAGGCCCTGTTTGGATCCATGGGTTAGAGTTAGTTTGAGCTAGTTGGGGCTCAAATAGCCCTAAAGTATCCAAGCATGAGGGTTTAAATTGGAGCAAGTTGCACCGAACCCACCAAAAAAAACTATCCCACCCAAGAGGTGCTAACTGGAGATAGTTCTCATTGGGACCACTGAAAAATCACTTTTCTCTCTCCATGAAGTGCATTTATTGTCAATCTAACCCTGTCACCCAAACACCTCTTTGGCTACAGTTAGTTCAGGGTTAGTCATGATTTAGTCTAACCTCTAGCTAAGTTAGAGTATCAAACAGGAGCAGTATAGGACATGCAAGTTGCTCAAAGCATACAGGCAAATTCGTACGTGAAAGGATTTTTTTTTGTTTTTGAAAACGGAACGTGAAAGGAATTTTTTTAGAATGCTCTTGGCATGTCGCTAACATGTGATAGTTAACCGACCTCAATAGACGGCAGAAACGCCAGCCCGCCGCAATTTGATAGAGACGAGGAGGGAGAAGCGATACAGGCTGCTGGATTACTAGAGATAGGTGTCGCACGGAAGCCAAGAAATATGGTGATAGCGTGGGTTAGCCATTTACTAGTATGATGTAACTACACTGGGCTGCCGTGTTTCGTACTCTTCCAGTCCACTGTGGAGATGATTGGTTAATTTTATATCGCTGAATAATATTAAATATTATGAGTGCAGACGCTCCACCACGAGGTTCCTTGCTCCATCTCGGTCGTCCGGAATCTATGTTCTTCCACTCTATTTTTTACGTGAGCTTTGTTCATCCTTTTGCCAACACGCGAGACATCTAGCATCAAGGTGCACGTGTTATGCAAGGATCGTTCCATCTATATGAAGAACACGTGGGACTGGAACTACGAGACGGACATGTACCCAGGAGTGGACGTACGAACCTGAGTAATGTAGCGCAGTAAGTGAAGTAGAAAGGCACAAATGGTATGAACATGCGTGGCATATAGGGTGTGTTTGGTTGCGTTCTCGTCTCAGCATAGTTGTTCCCTCTTCATGCATGCTCAACTCAACCCCCCTCTTCATGCATGCTCTCTTCATGCATGCTTCTAGTGTATTTGTGCTAAACTAGTGTGGACTCATGCACCCTCCATACACTCTACCAAACACCCAAAAGTAGGTCGAGAAGGGAACTCTTGGGCGGCATTTGTCTCTTACTACGTACTACCACTAAATGTTGTACGTGCAATGCACGGTGATGTTATGGAGTACGTGCCTAAGTACTCTACTACTACTATATTAGTTGGAGGCACATATTAACTTTTATATTTGTTTACGTGTATGCCCCGAGACCTTCCAACTAGATGTGTCTTTCTCTCCAGGTCGCACTTTGTATCGTTCATACCACTAAGTACTACTACGTGTGGTCTCCGACCCAGAAGTGGAAGAAGTGGAGACGCTCTACCACGCTGATTTTTTACGCCGGGCTCTACCACGCTGTTCTTGTCCCACTCCTTTCGCTGACGTGTGGGACATCCAGCACGTGCCGTGTTTGGCACCCTTCGTTGTAAGAGTTGAAACGCTAGCATTCATTAGAAATAAAAAACAATTATAAATCGGCAGTGATACTATTTCTTTTGTGAACCAATCAGCAGTGATACTATACCACGCGGTTTCCTTGCTCCTCGATATCGGAAAGAATACTTCCGTTCGCCAACATGTGGGACGTCGACCATCCTGCTCCACTTGCCATGCACGCAGAACTCCAAGGGAGAGTCACCCAGGTTGTCGCGCCGCAGTAACAATGACTAATGAGCCGTCAAATCACAGGCCCACTTCCCACTTTGAAGTTGCTCGGACGAAGGAACCGTCATGACTTCGTTGAATTCCGCTTCTTGAAGAAAACTACTGTACCAGCAGTACTGCTAGCTACAGTAGTTACTCCAAAAGAGGCCTCCTTTCGTTCATAGGACAGGAATATGAAAATCATAGGAAGTGAGATGACATGCATCTCAATTCCTATAGAGAAAGAGATGCCATTTGATGCTTAGGACATGAATTTTTCCATTTAGTCTAGGCTAATGTACTGGTAATTTGCTCTAAAAACTACAGTAGTAACTAGTAGTATTGGTACATGCTCGTACTCAGACACAGACACACACACTAACTACTAGTACTACTACTTCTCACATGCTGGCCAGACATCGCCGTTCTCCTTCCCGGCTTTGTCGGCGACACCCCACCATGCTTGGATCTCCGCCGACCTCTCCGCAGCAGTGCGTGCGTCCTTTTCTTTCTTGCGGCGGCGGGCCTCTCTTTTCTTGAGTGCTTTCTGACTTTTCCGCTCCCTCTATGCGGCTTTGGCCGCCTCTTGCTCTACCGCCCATTCGGCCTTGGCATCTTCAAATTCCTCCCACATAGTTGTGAGGTCGCGAGCGGCGATGAACTCGGCACGGCGGGATGCCATCACTTCCCTACCATTTTGTGTGCGGTCATGGGCGGCGAGGAACTCGGCGCGGCAGGATGCCATCGCTGCCTTACCAGTTAGTGTGCGGCGCGGTGGCATGAACGACGCTTGGTGAGAGCTCTGGGGTGGAGTGGCCGGACAACCGTATAGTGCATTGGTTTGTCAAGAGCTCAAGGACAGAAGACGAAGCAAATTTGGATTCCCCTTCAATCCTGGTCATTTATTACCGAGTAAAATGCATTGGCGGTCATCGAACTTGTCTTGATAGCTCACTTCGATCATTGTATACGAGATATGGTGATTATACGGTCACTGGCTCAGCGTATAGCTCCGTATTTGTCTGGTTGACCAGTCAAACAGTCCGCATGCGCCTCATCAGCTCGTGTTCTTTATCTATCTACGCGGGACTACCTGTCAATGGAGAAAGAAATACTGTAAAAACCAAAATTATGCGTATGTGGGGAATCAAACCACGGACTTGTCGCTGCAACGCACCCTCGTCAGCCAAATGAAAATGAAATACTTCGCGTTAGACACTCACGCTCACGCTGTCAAAGCATACTAATGCATGCACGTCGCCCTCTAAATCAAAGTCCTGCTCATGGCGCAACACAAACGGCGAGCCCATCACCTGCGCGCCCCGGCGGTGCCTGACATTACTGTTTAGACGTTTGATGGAGGCCTACGCGAACGCCGAGCATGTATTCACCTGGCTCAACACCAACGGTCATACTCGGACCGCCTTGCTCATGTATATCGTCCATCACAACGACAATCTATAAAACAGCCTAAGCTAGAGAGGGTACTATGGTAGTATGGTACGGAGTATGTACTATCGTGAGCGACCGATCTTAGTGCCACTGCACACCGAAACCCCTTCCATCGCTAGCGCGCGCTTCCCGCCTGAAACGGTCACCGTCTCTCCAGAATGTCAATGCCGCATTCACCGGACTTAACTGCAGGTGCAATTGGTGTGTCACTGACATGCGGGCCAGATGCCCGTTGGGCCCACATGTCTGTAACCCAAACGCATCTGCAGTTAAGTCACTGAAGCAGCGTTCACATTCATGCCCGACGAACCTACTCCGGCGCCGCCAGTTGTCCATCCGTCTGCCGCGGCTCATTGCCATTCGCCCGCTATATTAACTTGAGCCCCAGCTCCCAGCCATAGCCAAAGACCCACACTTATTCTCCTCCGGTCCCTTCCTTCTGTCGGCACCACTTCAACCATGGCCTCCTGGCGCTCCGAAGCTCTCTTGGACGTACTATCGCAGGAGCAGACGAGGGACATCGGCGGCTCCGCTCCGGGCGCGCTCCAAAGCTCTCTTCGACGTACTGTCGCAGGACCAAACGAAGGAGATCGCCGGCACCCCCCCGGCCGCCCTCCGCCGCCACGACCACGAAGCCGACGCGCGTGCGCGGGCGCAGCCGGCAGCGATGAAGAGTAGTACACGGTAGGTCGCCGCCGCTCTGGTCCCGGGAAGGGCACCGCTACTCCACTCAGTCGACGCCAAGCTTGGTGGGGTAAATCGGCGGCCGATAGCCGCTTGACGGTGACGTGGAGGCGGAAATCTTCAGAACCTTGTGCTCTGGAGGAGGAGGTTATCGAGGCGGATGAGGAGGAGGCAAAGGCAATGGCCGGCCTTCTCGGGTTCATGGTCGGACATGGTGGTCAGGCGCCGGTGATCGGTTAGATTAGGTTTACAGTAGGTTTTAGTATGGTTTGTGCAAAATATGTAATGAATTTCGTCAAGTTTGTAGGAAAAGTTTTCGAGATGTAATGAATTTCATCCGGTTAATTTGAAATTTGCTTTGTTTGCACGAATTTCGTCCGGTTAGTTCATATAGTTGTCGAAAGGTATGCAGGCAGCATCGGATGGCATCCATCAGTGTCCTCGGACAGATGCCGGTGTAAATTTGTGGGCCAGCGCTGGAGATGCCCTAACTATCATGCTATAATCGCTAACAATCCTCCATTATTTGGCAGGGAACAGTTATCCCTCGATCAAAATCAGATCTGCGGTGTTTCGCACTCCTCCCGCATAAGATTGTAAACTCTTGCTTACATAAAAATGGAGCAAGTGGATGGCACTGTAGCATGTCATATCACTCGAACTAGCCCGCCTAACGAGCGAGAAAGCACCGCCCTCGTCATTTTGTTCTGGATTTCTATCGATCGATCGCGCGAAAATGTTACGCTTCACAAGTTCTAAAGGAAAAGGCGGCACACTTACGACTCGTACGCGTTGCAACCCCGACAGTCCGGCTCGCACGCCGCTCACCAGAGGGGACACACGTTGTCTTGCAATTTCACTGGCATGTGGGACTGTAATTGAATAAACCGTCGATAGCCGAAGTCTAATCGCTCGGCGGGCGTCGGCTGAGAAGAGAGAAACGGGGGAGGGAGAAGAGATCGCCCGCCCGCCGCGCACGGACTCCAAGAAATATATGGTGATAATGTGAGGTGGGTCATGCTGGAGTCCGGACCGCTTCCGGAGCCCGCTCTACCGCCCTGGCCCCTCAAGACGCCAGCTGCCCGCCGCATGCATGCATAGCAAGTAGTACTCCTTATGTGGAGGAGAGAGAGGCATTGACAAAGTCAAGGAGTGGGCTGTGCAAGAGCCCGTCTCTACACGTGCTCCTAGGTATAAAAAAATAATTCTAAAAAAGGCATAAAAAACAATTGTGTCTTAAAAAAAGAAAGGTAAAAAACATTTGAGAGGAAATAGATAGAGAGAAAGTGAGAAAAAGGTGTAACCTGGGCATTACATGAGGAAGGAGGGAGTGGTGCACATGCCAAGTTCACTGGGCTGCCGTGTTTCACACTCCTCCGTCGTAACAGTGGAGACAATAACTTTCATCAAAAATAAACAATGAATACTCGTTGCTCGTCCTCTATATCGGAAAGAGTACTTTCATTCGCCGACATGTGGGACGTCGACCATCCTGGTCCACCTGCCATGCACAAAATTATCCTGGTCTACCCCGGTCGTATCGTCGGCCCAACCTTTCCCACTGTAAGTTGTTCGGACGAAGGAACCATCATGACTTCGTTGAATTCCGCTTCTTCAAGAAAACTTATTGTACCCACAATACTGCTACCACACGCGAAGACTGGACGGCACTGTACCACGTCATATCACTGAAACCCACTAGGCCAAACTAGCCCGCCTAGGTCATCTATTTTGGAACGGAGGGAGTATGTCTCTGCACTGCTATGATTTTGTGTTGCACGTTCTCTGTACTTTTGCTACGATTTTCCTACCCTATGAACCAAATGAGGCCTGAATGTATGTCGACTATTGTCTGATCGATCGCTAAGCCTAAAATTTTAGGAGCTAGGGATATTGGTCGATCGACGAGGGATAAGTATAAGCATACCACGAGCTCATCAGCCCCAACGTTTCTCTTCGGTGAGTGTTTTGCAAGTACTATAGCTCGCACAGTAGCTAGCCTACTAACACCAAGAATCATCAAACAAGCCCTGCTGATATGATAAACAGTTCAAACTTACATCTAAGCATGCCATATATTACATCAAAAGCTGGTGAGGATACATCTGTTTCCATAACTCGGAGAGGGTTCGCATGATTTATCGCATGATTCACTATCAAACAAAAGTAGCAAGATCCGCCCACACAAGACAGTGCACTAGCCCTAAGATGGTTTGATAACACGCATCGTTTTGGTAATTAAACACAGGGCAATGCAAACTACCCTGAAGGATTAGCGCGACCAACTATTTCTTGTCATCGATCTCTCGGGCAATGACCACAGCACGGACATCGGCATGGGAATCGATTTTTGGGGCGATGTCCACAGGACTGACCACGACATCGGAATCGATCTCTGGGGCGATGTCCACAGGATGGACAGCAGCATCGGAATCGATCTCCGGGGCGATGCCAACAGGACGGGCCATGACATCGGAATCATCAAGGACGTCCAACGGCACCTGCACAACCCTAACATATTAGCAAGCACATTGCAAATAATCAAAAACCACAACTATGGTAATAAGCCATTATTTTTTACCTTGTGCAGCTCACCGGGGGATCTTCAAGAAAGGGAAGAAAGGGCTTGAACGAGCGTTCCAGTGAAATGATGGTTGCTTCGTCCAGTAAAACTTGGAGGCCACCTTACCATTGCTGGTAAAGGTGTGGGTTTTGTGATATGACGGGTCATAACGGCCACACCGGGGTGACAGGTGAGTCTCGACTGTAGCACCTCGCTGTGATTTGGTGGATGGCATGTGGGCCCGGATGCTTTGAAATGTCCCGCATGTAGATAGAGCGGCTAGTCATATAGGAGTGCTCAATATTGTGCACCGCGACCAAGGCGGAGAGGAAAACGAGAGAACTACGTAATTAATGCATGAGTTTAATTAGGGTAGTTTTGTAAAGTACGAGATACATTCCTCCAATCGCAAAATGCCTTGGTTCATGAGATTTGAGATTTGAGCCCTATAAACCGGAAGGGAGGGAGTACTGCACACGGTGTAGTCTAGTCACTTGTTGAAATCTCTAGAAAGGCAAATACTCCTTTCCGGTTTACAGGGCTATACTAGTCCCTCCGTCTAGGTGTGTAAGTCATCTTACGAAAACCAAATAGTCCCAAAACACTTAGGCGCGGTGCATTAACTTCTACCTTGTTTCTTGTTTCTTGACATATCAACCAATAAGAGATGAGAGGTGTGCATGCCTTTAATGACTTGCAATGGCTAGTTCATTGCATGCAATGCTATTAATTAGCAAATAAACATTGGTGACCCCAGGAGGAAATGGTGCTAAGCGCGTGGACCTATGCAGAATGAGTATCAACCAATGGATACTGGAGTTTAATTGTTAAACAATAGCAATTTTGTCTCATGCAAGAGCCTGGCTAGTACTCCAAGGAACCGCACCACGCGAGCATTCGCAACTGCCACGTTCGGGTTGCGCTTGGCTCTTCGCCTCTTCGAGAAGACGAACAATGATGTTACTCCTACTTCTACAATATCAAATCCACTACTGCATGTCCGTCCACCTCGTGCGGGAGGGATAGCGTGTAGCGAAAGCTTCTACTTACTGCTCCTGCATTTGCGTCTATGACAGGTGGGCCCAACAGGTGGTTGGCCCTCCTGTCATGCAGCCAAAGGCAGGTGCAGTTAAGGCACCGGAGCTCAGTCCGCGAGGGAGAGGGCGTTGTAGTAATCAAATTTCTCGGTCTTATACGAGTTGACGCGACACATCAAAGCACTGCACTCGAGATAAGTCTTTTTACACATTTCAAATGGGCTACTTCGTATGTAGGAGTAGACACATTCTGCTTTGTATGTAGTCACTTGTTGCAATCTCTAAAAAGACTTATATTTGGAAACGGAGGGAGTACAAGCATGCATGCATGCCGTGACTTTCCTTTTGATACTTGCATGTGTTGATTTGATGCACCTTGCCAAATTTTGACTATAAATTTAACTAACCAAATTTTCATGCATGTCACAAAAAATTACGGGGCTGTTTGGATTGTGACTATGTTTGTCTTATGTTGCCACATTATTTTTCCCACACTTGCCACACTTGCCTAACCTGAGTTGCTCAAATTGTTAGACACACTTTGGCTTGCCTAAGGGAATGTTGCCACAATTTTCGTGTCTATGACATGTGGGGTTCACTGCTAATAAAAAAATTCTTGTCTAAGGTGTGGCTTATAAAAAAGACTTATATTTAGGAACGGAGGGAGTAGAAAATATAAATAATAATTCATGTTGGGGCAACCCACATTTCTGCTAATTTTAGCCGTGGGCTTCACAATTTTTACGAGGGGGTGGTTGTTCATTTAATGGAGGGACTTGTAGTACCAGACTTGAACGATACAAAGTGCGACCTGGCACACCATAACACCACTTGGAACAAGCGAGTAGCTATCTCAAAAAACAATCAACAACTAAAAAAACCGCGACCTGTCATGTAGTAGTACACAATTTTAAACAATTGTTTTGATGGAGTGAAAAAGGAAAACTACCCCACTACGTATATATAGGCCGGAGCCTCCGTGCTTGCTTGCTAGGGTTGCTCTATTCACACACTCTCATCCTCTCCAGATCTAAACAAGATAGGGGTAGTAACACTATCTTTCTCCCTTCAAAAAACACTAGCTTTCTATCCTCACCACTGGTTACAGATCCGGACATATCCCCCTCCGCTCGTGAAGTGGAGGAGGGGCAGCGTTTAGGCCGTCGTCGACAGCGAGGGAGGAGACCCACTGCCGGCCGCACCGTTATCTCTGGCCGAGCGCCGACGCGGGAGGTCCTCCGATCCCTTCGTCGTTGCCTGTGGGCGGATCCGGCCTCCCGCCGCCCTCCTATCCACATCCCGACGACCTTCAGGTATATCTTCGTTCGAAACCGCCTTAGCTCTACTTCCCCAGCTCGCTACGTCGCTGCATGTGCATCATTTTCTACCTCTCAGCCCCTCTCGATCGGATGGTCCAATGTCACATATTTTTTTCTTCTATTGTTAGAGGTAAAGCTACTTCATGGAGTCGAATCTTGTACTCCCTCTGTCTGGAAATACTTGTCATTGAAATGGATGTATCTAGATGTATTTTAGTTCTAGACACATCCATTTTGATGACAAGTAATTCCGGAGGGAGGGAGTACTTGGTTCAAACAAGAAATAAAGTGGGGTGGGGGAATTTAGTATGTACATCGGACTTGGTACAAACAGGAAGGAAAGGGGGTGAAAGTAGTGCAGACTGGTCATACAACCGGTCTCTTGGTCGAAAAGGGAAATATAGGGGTAACGCTGTACAGAGTGGTATGACCAGGACTAGATTTGCTATCCACACATAGGAGTAGGTGGCTAGAGTGAACAAAAATGGGACCAACCCAGATATGTTTCTTGGATGTTTGTTTCTCGGGGCAACAAACTATGAATCACCACTTTATGCCCCTGTTTACGTACATGGTGCTGGACTGCTGGTGCACCCACTGTCCCATGCCCTTATACCAATATTTAGGCTCCGTTCGGAATAAAGGGGCAGAAAACATAGGTCTTGATGAAAATAGAGGAATAGGAAAGGAATGTAGGTATAAAACTATGGAACAGCAAACCGGAGGAAACTCTCAAGAGAATGTGTTCGGGTGGACTACGAAATGTACAGATTTGTTTTTTTAGAGTAGCATGCTTGGCAGTATGAGATGCTATTTGTTTATTCAGCTGCACAGTGACTACTCTTGTCCTCACCTCACGTACCACACATAGGTTGATTTTTTTATTCCGGCAACACAGCACAGCAACCTGTCTAACGCATGGCAGCGAGCGCCTGCCTCGAGCTTCCGCCCAAAAAATGAGCAGCGCGTGGATGTTTCTAATCCTATGGAATCAGTACTACCAGACCAGCTTTCCTATGAAACACTATTCACCTTTCCCGTGTTCCGAACGGTTGGAAGGGAAAGAATACCGTAGGAATTGTGTTCCTACGAAAATCCTGCACCAAACCTGTGAACCGAACGCAGTCTTAGCTGTTCTTAATCTAATGTCCCTGGTAAAAATGAAGCCATGCCATTGTTATAAGCCATGACAAGTTTAGCCAAATGTTTTTGCCTGTAATTGTTTGAGACTCTGACTGTTTCCTCTGTGCCTTTTTGTGCAAACAGGGATATCCAATTCACCTGGTTGCTATTGTGACCTTTTGGTGCACTGCACAAAACTCTTCTTAAAAGAAGTGAATTTTGTGCTGTTTAACTGGAATGTCAGAATGGAACAGTTGGTTCATTTTGGTGGAACTGCACAAAGGGAGATCTGTGTTCCAATCCTCATCATCCATATTGGCGCCATAACCTTCCTTTAGGTAAGAATGATATTTAATGCATGTGTTCATCTCTATTTTCTGACTGCCATGAGAAAATAATGCTGTTTTTTACTAGTACACTTGTACTCCCTCACTGACAAAACCAATTCTGAATTAGAAGGCCAATCATGTACTTGGTTTCACCAACTCATGAGGAGAAAGAGAAACAGAGCATGAAGAGGAAGAAGAAGAAGAATAAACAGTGCCAAGGCGATCTTGCTGAAGCCAGAGGCCTCAGTCGAGGCCATTCAAGGGCTCCGGCAACGACTACCTTACATGTGAGACGATCCTCCAGGGAGCACTTCCACTTCTGCTGTCTCATTTAATTAATTAGGAGTACTTAAGTACCACTAATTTATTACTGCCTAATTTTCCTGTTGGAGTTAAACAAATATTTAGTAGGACCCTATGCTGAATCCTGTGCGTGTGTATGTTTGTCTATGGAGGTGAATCATGTGGTCGAGCAGGGGGAATATTATTAGTGTCATGACATAATAGTGCTATTGTTTTGCATGTCAATTTATTGCCATTGGTTCAATGAGGCAATGTTTTGCGTATTGTCCATCATGAATTTGATGCTACTATTTGAGTAATATGCTAATGTCTTCCTATCCTTTCTCACTAAGCTAATGAAGGTTTCACCTTGTTCCTACTTGTGCAAACAGGGATCATGTTGTGCCAATCATACATTTTAGTGGAACTACACAAGACAATACAATGAACTGTATCCCAGCCAGTGCTTTAACTCTGCTGGAAGTTCTTGATAATCTTTCGATATAATCTCAGCACTGGTAAACAAGAGTGATTTCAACCATACATTTGAAGTGCACAAAAATATATACTATTGTGTGATTCCAGTGAGTGCTTTATCATCTCTTATGGGACTACATGAATAAGCTTTTTTTCTCAGGTTGGTACGGGCCTAAGGCCTTCATCCATATTAGTTTGCTGTCATCTCTATTTGTATCGTGCTACTGTCATGAGAAACTCCTTTATCTTTGCACGTTAATGTTTTGCAACCTATGATAAATGGCAATGCTTTGAGTGTTGAGTTGAGCTAATTGGCACTGATTAAATAAACTAATACCTCTCTTTAAGCAAGACTACTATGTTGCTAACTTTACCCATTAAGATAATGAGGGTGCTTCTATTTGTTAGTGTATGTTTCATCAACTAGTCCCACTATTACAGTAATCTCACTCTCTCAATATATGTGCCAACAGGGATGCTCGATTTTGGTGGAACTGCACAAAAACTTTGGGTGCTTCATTGCCTCGACAGCTTCCGTCCTTTCCTGTCAGTCGCTAATCTCCGCTTGCTTTCTTCCTTTGCTGTCAGTCGCTTGTCTTATCTCGGCTTCCAGTCAAAGGAAATAGTAATTGATATGCTACCTCACACAGGTTGGTACTGGTCTTTATCCTGATTATTGTGCATGTCATGTGTATTGGTAATTTGGTATTGTGCTACTGTTTGCCGATTTCATAAAGGAGTAATTTGGAGCCTGAACTCGCAGGCAAATCATTACATCGGGTGATTTCAGTAGAACTGCACAAAATGATCAGATGGACAGGTACTTATGCTGCTGCTATGTACTCCAAAGTTCACTCAGACAAGCATCGATGTTGACAAGAAGTGCCTATATTCATTCGAGTATCAACCGGCGTCAACCAATTGTCAAACTCCAAGTATTAGGAGAGTGAACGCCAAAAATATTGCTTGGTGCATAGCCCAGAAAAACGCAGTCCAGTCTTTGTTCCCAACTTGTGCCTTTTGGTTATCGACACATATGGTAGCGAACTATATGGCATGGAGTATATAGATTCCAAACACGTTGGTTGACGCCTATATTCATCTGGCACTTAATCAGTCTGCATGCCAAGTATGCTCCATTTCAGTTGAACTGCACAAAAAATTTGGGTGGTTCATTTTCTCAACCGCCTCCTTTCTCGTCTGCAATGTAGAATTTTGGCGAGATACAGGACCAAGATGAGCCAGTAAACTAGTTGGATGAAAGCAGTGGCCAAGTTGCTCAAACCTCCCTCGGCACAAGGCCACTATTTGAGGATAAACCTACAAGCAAAGTTCAGATTGTCTGTGCTGCCTCTTATGTACTCGAAAGTTTACTCGTACAAGAACTAATTTTAGCAAGAAATACCTCCGATTGAACACCATTTACCAGTCTGTACCCTAGGTAATTAAAGTCCGTCCATGGATCATATTGGCTGTGATCTCAATCATTTGGATGCATAAACATACTGAACATGTGTATATCTGAATCTTTTTGTGAATTATGTACGAATATTGTCGTGTGATCTATCAATCATCTGGATGCATAGATATGCTGAGCTTGTGTATATATGAATCTTTTGAGTTGTTGATAGTGAATGTTGGCTATGAATATGAACGTGTCCTGTGAACCTGAGTTTGATATGAATGTTTACCTTTTCTGTTGTATTTGTGTGTGATCTTGTTAGTATGCCTACTATGGGGTATAAAACACAGGTCTCTTATAAAAGTAATGCTGTGTCCAATTTAGGTTTTCCCTTCTAACCACATTATATATATTTATATTATTACTATTATCGTATATTTTATAGAGACTTATATATACATTATAAAAACATCCCACGTGTTATTAACTTATAAAAGTAAATGTTTAACGGAAGTTGGCAAGGAAAATCCTGGTTGTTTTTGACTCACAGGCAAGGAAAATCCTGGTGATTGCGTACAAAAGCTTGCGAAGATTTTAAAGACCAATTTAATAATAACGCGCTCATTTTTATTTTGAGCAATAACTCGCTAATTTCTTAATTATATATACAAAAAATGTGCCTCTCCGGTTTATTCTTTGATATTAATTGCTCCTTCTAACATAACATTATATATATAACGAGCCCACCTAATACGTGTATTTCAAGGAAGTGCAAATGGGCTGGGATTTCTTAGAAAATATAAATGGGCCTGATTGACGCGAAATTATTTGTTCACCCAGCCCAGCAAATGGACTGTACATTCTAGAAAACATGGGTTAAATATATGCCACGGTTTTGCAGGCTGACATGTGGGCCAATAGGTCGAAGCCTACGCAGGGCGTTGTCAACTTGGTCAACAAATGATTGTGTCATCCACAGCCATTGGATTTATATCCAACGGACGGCATGCACCTTCAATCTCTCGTCTTCTTCCTCCAGCGTCGCCGGGACCGCCTGGTCCGGCCTCCGGCGGCTAGCGGCTCTGCTTAGCACGCATCGCTACGAAGCGCTACCCCACCGCCGGCCAGGCTATCCCTCCACCCCTCGACACCTACTGTTATTCTCCACAGACTACAGCCCCACGCCGCAACAGAACCAGTTATAACCCTTCTCCTCCTCTCAATCTGCGACTCCACTGTCGCGTTTTCCCATCTCTGAGTCGTTCCCGTCCGGGGCGTCGCCGTCGTCCATCGCCTCGCTGCGTTCGGTGCGGCGTGGCTAACAAACGAGAGTCATCGGAAGGGGACTGTACGTGGAGAGCCTGACGGCTGGGACCCACGAGGTCCATGGTCGCACGCAAGGAAAGTTCCTCCTTATTAAGCTGAAAAAATGTTTCTTCCACCTGACAGCTGGGACCCACCGGCTGTATCTTCGCACGGAAGGAAGTGCCTCCTTGTTTTGTGAAAAAAATTATTCATCCCGTTGACAGCTGGGACCCGTCAGATTTGGTGACTGACTTGTGGGCCTACTAAGCGGACGTGTACGCACGGCTTTGTCAACTTAATCAACAAATGATTCTAGCAGCTGGACCGTTGGATGTTAATCCAACAGCCGTGCTCCTTCTTCAACCTCTGTTCTTGCTCCTGTCTCCCGTGGGCGGCACCGCGGCTGTGCTGCCGCGCACCCGAACCAGTGAAGTTTCCCACTCCTCTCCATCTGCGACTCCACTGCCCCGTCTTCCCCATCCGGGTCGTTCCAGTCTGGGTGCGCTCGGCATGGTGTGGTCAACATGGTCAACAACCGAGAGTCATCGGAAGATGACTGTACATGAGAGGCTGACAGTGGGGACGCACCACGCCCATGGACGCATGCATGCAACGGAACGCGGCAAGGTCAACGTGGTCAAGGAACGACTTCCATCGGAAGTATACTGTACGTGGAGAGTCTCAGCTGGGTCCACGGCCGCAGCAAGTAAGTGCCTCCTTATTACAAGGAAAATAATGATTCCTCCAACTAACAGCAGGGACCCACTGGACGGGCCACCGTATTTTGTGAAAAAAACGTTTGCCCCCTGACTGCTGGGACCCACCTGACGGGCCACCGTATTTCGCGAAAAAAACGTTCCCCCCGCTGTGAGCTCGGACCCACCGGAAGTGCCTCCTTATTACGCACAAAAAAATGAATACTCCCCCGGCTAGCTGGGACCCACCTTGGTGGGAGGCTGACTTGTGGGCCTACTAAGTTGACGGGGACAAAGGGCTTTGTCAACTTAGTCAATATGAACGATTCTAGCTCCAGTGACCGTACGATGTCCATCCAACGGCCGTAGTGCTTCTTCAACCTCTGGTCTTCTTGCTCCAGCCGCCCAAAGCAGCGCCGGTCGTGCCGCATGCTCCTGCCTCCCGTGGCCGGCCGTGCTGCCGCGGAGGCCTCACCGCCCCCTACTATTCCCACCGCTGGCCAGGCCCTGCGGCGACGACAGCCTCACACTGTAGCCGAACCAGTGAACCCTCGTACTCCTCTCCGCGCGGGCTTCCACTGCCGCGTCTTCCCCGGCTCCGCGTCGTCCCCTTCCTAGGCCTCGCCGTCGTCCACCGCCGTGGTGCTCTCCGCGTGGCGTGGTCAACGTGGTCAAGGAACGACTTCCATCGGAAGAGTACTGTACGTGGAGAGGCTGACAGCTGGGTCCACGGCCACAGCCCAGTTTTTTTGTGATTTGCCAAGTAAGTCGCTTTGTCAGGCCTGTTGGGCTGCAAATCTTTCAAGACGAGGAGAGCTTTCATTCGGCTGGTCGAGAAAATGACCCATCAGTAATGAGAAATGGGATGTACATTTTTAAAACACATCAAACCGACAATTAGTTTCAAATATCTTTTTTTTCATTTCGAGATTTTAAATTACATTAATTTTTATGCGTGGAGAATTTGTTGGATTTTATATTGATATACATTTATTTTTAAAATCAGTTTGAATGTGAGTCGAAATTTTGGGATTAAAGTTCGGACTGCACCGAAATGTGCAAAATTTCGTATAATTTTTTAACCGTGGCCACAATATGTGCTGTAATTTTAACAAAAAGAATATGGGCTCCAAAAAAACCTTAATAATTAGCAAATGGGCTGTAAATTATTAGAAATAATGGCAGATGGGCTGTATGCTGTTTTCCACAGATTTGAGGCTTTCCTAAAAAAAGGTTGACGCACAAGCAGTGACTGTTGGATGGCCATCCAACGGCTGTCGTGCTTCTTCAATCTCTGCTCTTCCTGCTCCAGCCGCTCAAACAAGCGCCGGCGGGACTGCCTGCTCCCTCCTCCCCGCGGCCGGCTGTGCTGCCGCGCAGGCCTCACCGCCGCACCGTACTCCCATCGCTGGCCTAGCCATCCCTCTACTCACCCACACCTGCTATTATTCTCCGACGACGGCAGACGAACCAGTAAACCCTTGTACAGTCGTACTCCCCTCCGCGTGGGAAACAACTGCCGAGTCTTCCCTGCCTCCGTGTCGTTCCCTTCCTAGTCCTCGCCGTCGTCCACCGCCTTGGTGCTCTCGGCGCGGCCTGGTCAACGTGGTCAACGACCGACATGCATCTGAAGTGGACTGTACGTGGAGAGGCCGACAGCTGGGTCCACGGCCGCACGCAAGGAAATGCCTCCTTATTACGCGCAAAATAATGATTCCTCCACCTGACATCAGGGACCCACTGAAAGGGCATCTGTATTTCACGAAAAAAACGTTACCGCCGCTGACAGCTCGGACCCACCAGCTATATCTTCGCACGCAAGGAAGTGCCTCCTTATTACGCACAAAAAAGAATACTCCCCCTGTTAGCTAGGACCCAATATTGTGGCACGCTGACTTGTGGGCCTACTAAGTTGACGGGGACGGAGGGCTTTGTCAACTTAGTCAATATGCACGATTCTAGCTCCAGTGACCATACGATGTCCATCCAACGGCTGTAGTGCTTCTTCAACCTCTGGTCTTCTTGCTCCAGCCGCCCAAACCAGCGCCGGTCGTGCCTCGTGCTCCTGCCTCCCGTGGCCGGCTGCGATGCGGTGGAGGCCTCACCGCCCCCTACTACTCCCACCGCTGGCCAGGTCATCCCTCTACTCACCCACATCCCTTGTTATTCTGCGGCGACGGCAGCCTCACACCGCAGCGAACCAGTGCACCCTCGTACTCCTCTACGCATGGGCATCCACTGCCGCGTCTTCCCCGGCTCCGCGTTGTCCCCTTCCTAGGCCTCGCCGTCGTCCACCGCCCTGGTGCTGTCGGCGCGGCGTGGTCAACATGGTCAAGGAACGGCTTCCATCGGATGTGAACTGTACGTGGAGAGGCTGACAGCTGGGTCCACGGCCGCAGCAAGGAAGTGCCTCCTTATTACGTGCAAAATAATTATTCCTCCATCTGACAGCGAGGACCCATCGGACGGGCCATCGTATTTCGCGAAAAAAACGTTTGCCCCTGACTGCTGGGACCCACCAGCTACATCTTCGTAGGCAAGGAAGTGCCTGACAGTCGGGACCCACCTGGTCGAAGCGTACGTAGCGTTGTCATTCTGGTCGCGAACGTGTACGTACATATATACTGGTGGATGTAGAGGCGCGCACGTGTCGTAGTAGAGGCGCGTACGTGTCGTAGTAGAGGCGCGCACGTAGCATGTACACGTACGTACATCGGCCAGGGTGCAAGAAAGAAAATATGGCCACGTATGTGTACATATGTGCGGGGTCTCGAACGCCTACTCGCGCATACGTACGGCCAGGGCTCGTGTACATGGCTGGGTCGGAACGGAGAAACAGCGTCGTCGTCGTGTTCATGGGGAGGCAACGGAATGCGTCCTGCTCATGGGGAGGCAACGGAATGCGTCGTGTTCATCGGGAGGCAACGGAACGCGTGGGAGCCAACCAGCTGGGTCGGAACGGAATGCGTGGTCGTGTTCATCGGGAGGGCTTGGACGGAACAGGCGATGGAAACGAGGCCTGGCGTACCGCACAACAGAGGAAACGGACCTCCTACGTTTGGAACGAAGTCCTGTTCATAGGGAGGGGTCTGGCGTACCGCAAAACGGAGGAAACGGATCTCCTACGGTCGAAACGGGGGTCCTGTTGATCGGGAGGGGTGTGGCGTACCGCAAAACGGACGAAACGGACCTCCTACAGTCGAAACGGGGGTCCTGTTGATCGGGAGGGGTGTGGCGTACCGCAAAACGGATGAAACGGACCTCCTACGGTCGAAACGGGGGTCCTGTTCATCGGGAGGGGTGTGGCGTACCGCAAAACGGGACTCCACGGGATACTGTTCATCTCCACCGTCGACCTCCTCCAGCCTCCACGGGCTACCGTCGACCTGCTCCAGCCTCCACGGGCTCCTGTTCAACCAGCCTCCACCGCGCGCTACTCCACCGGCTACTGTTCAACCAACCCTCCACGGGCACCCCTCCACCGTCTACTGTTCATCCAGCCCTCCACCACACCACGGGGTCCTGTTCATCCTGAGGCAACGCCACCGCTCACTGTTCATCCAAACCCCCCCGCAACGCTCACTGTTCATCCCAGAGGCAGCATCGATCGGCTTCAGTTAGTAACCGTAGCGAAGAAATCGCTCGATCGGGTTCAGTTAACAGCCATCGATCGATCGCTCGTGTTCAGTAATGCGTAGCTTGTAGTGCAATCGCTCGGGTTCAGTTAGAGCCCAACGCCTCGCTCGGGTTCAGTTAGAGCCAACGCCTCGCACACACGTGCGTACGTGTATGAGAGAAACGCGCACCGCTCGGCCGCCGACCTCCCGCCGTAACCGGGAACTCCCCGAAATTTTCCTCGCCCTCGCTTCTACCATGGTTTTTTCCGTCATGGATGGCCCAAAGAATTTCATGCAGCTGCGTCTCCGGCCCGCCCAGGACGAAAAGCCCATTTTCTGTCATGATTTTTGGTCATAGAAGTAGGAGCCCACCCCATCTATGATGATACCGGGTTTTGTCACAATTATCGTCATAGAAGTGTCATATGTACGACAGAAAAAAATTTCGTTCGGCCCAAAATGTCGCGGATGTGTCTTTTTTTTGTAGTGTTGGGATATTCACGTGATCTACTTGATGTATGTTTTGGTGATCAACTTGCGGGTTCCGTTTGTGAACTTATGCATAGGGGTTGGCACACGTTTTCATCTTGACTCTGCGGTAGAAACTTTGGGGCACTCTTTGAAGTTCTATGTGTTGGTTGAATAGATGAATCTGAGATTGTTTGATGCATATCGTATAATCATACCCACGGATACTTGAGGTGACATTGGAGTATCTAGGTGACATTAGGATTTTGGTTGATTTGTTTCTTAAGGTGTTATTCTAGTACGAACTCTATGATAGATCGATCTGAAAGAATTACTTTGAGGTTGTTTCGTACACAACAATAATTTCTTCGTTTGTTCTCCGCTATTAGTGACTTTGGAGTAACTCTTTGTTGCATGTTGAGGGATTGTTATATGATCTAATTATGTTATTATTGTTGAGAGAACTTGCACTAGTGAAAGTATGAACCCTAGGCCTTGTTTCATCGCATTGCAATACCGTTTGTGCTCACTTTTATCGCTTGCTACCTTGCTGTTTTTATATTTTCAGATTACAAAAACCTATATCTACCATCCATATTGCACTTGTATTAGCATCTCTTCGCCGAACTAGTGCACCTATACAATTTACCATTGTATTGGGTGTGTTGGGGACACAAGAGACTCTTTGTTATTTGGTTGCAGGGTTGTTTGAGAGAGACCATCTTCATCCTACGCCTCCCACGGATTGATAAACCTTAGGTCATCCACTTGAGGGATATTTGCTACTGTTCTACAGACCTCTGCACTTGGAGGCCCAACAACTGGCAATCACTACAGGAATCAGCTACTTTGCCGTCTGCCACGGCAGACGGCAAAGGCAAGGATGGCGGACGGCAAAAGGCTCCGGCAAAGTAGGCTACGGTAAAGAGCTTCTTTGCCGTCTGCTTTCTGAAGCGGACGACAAAGGGGCCTTTGCCATCAGCGGCTAACGGCAAAGAAAGCCGACGGCAATAAATGTGCTGTTAGTCCGTTAGGCGGCTAACGGCAGCCTTTGCCGTCCGCCGCTGACGGCAAAGAGCATCCGGCCTTTGCCGTCCGCCGAATGACGTCAGCTGGACATAACTGCAGGACAAGCCTTTGCCGTCTGCCGCTATAGGCAAAGCCTTTGCCGTCCGCCGCTGTAGGCAAACTGACCAAATGGGTCAGCTACCAGGGAGCACAGGTGGCCGCCGCGTGGCTTCTTTGCCGTCCGCGGCAGACGGCAAAGTCGCCTTTGCCATCAGCGGCTGACGGCAAAGGTGCCTCTTTTTTTCTGTTTTTTTAAATCCAGCAATTTTCACAGCAAATATATGACATATATATATATATATATATATATATATATATATTTCACAGGGCTATTTAACAGCAAACATATGACATATCCAGCACATAAGTTTCATCATGCATACATATATAGTTCCATCCATTCATACATAGCAAGTTGCACCTACACATTGTTCCATCCATACATATTACAATGCAAATTTTCATCAAGATAGCAAGTTCCATCATAGCAAGCTAGAAGAATACTAGAGGAGAATGAAAGAAAAAACAAGCACTCCATCATAGCAAGCTAGCTTCCGTGAAGTGAATGAAATCTACAAACAGGCAAATAAGAAAGTTAGAAAAAGGTGACTAGAAGAAGAAGTATATGCCATTTATGAGCTAACTTAGGTGAAATGGATCATTTATGAGCTAACTTAGTTGAAATGGATTGTTTATGAGCTAACCTAGGTGAAATAGATTGTTTATGAGCTAACTTAGGTATAATGCATCATTTTAGAGCTAACCTAGGTAAGATGGGTCATTTTGAAGCTAACCTAGATGAAATGGATCGTTTTTGAGCTAACCTAGGTGAAATAGATCGTTTATGAGCTAACTTTGGTAAAATGCATCATTTTAGAGCTAACCTAGGTGTGACGGGTCATTTTGGAGCTAAACTAGGTAAAATGGATCGTTTGTGAGCTAACCTAGGTGAAATCGATCATTTATGAGCTAATCTAGGTAAAATGGGTCATTTTAGAGCTAACTTGGGTAAAATGCATCATTTTGGAGCTAACCTAGGTAAGATGGGTCATTTTGGAGCTAACCTAGGTAAAATGGGTCATTTTAGAGCTAACATAGGTAAAATGGATCATTTTGGAGTTAGTCTACGTAATATGGGTCATTTTAGAGCTAACTTGGGTAAAATGGATCATTTATGAGCTAACTAAGGTATAATGGGTCATTTTAGAGCTAACTTAGGTAAAATGGATTGTTTATGAGCTAACTAAGCTAATTATGCCATTTTTGACATAAGTAAGCTAAGTACATGTCATTATTGAGCAAACCTAGTTAACTAAGCATACTAGAGCTAACTTAGGTCATTTTGGAGGAAACAAAGCTAAGTATAGATCGTTTTAGAGCTAACTTATGTAAAATGGATGGTTTTGGAGGTGAGTAAGCTTATTAAGTAATTTTGGAGGAAAAGAAGCTAACTCTAGGTCATTGTGGTAAGCATATTGCAGGAAATAAGGCTAAGTCTAGGTCTTTATGCATTTGTTAAGCAAAACACTAGAAGAAACTTACCAGCGCCCACCATCTTTCAACACCTGCCATGACAAAGAGTAAACGAAATTAGTACAACATAAAAAAAATACCGACATGAATAATAATATGTATATCACTTAAGTGTATCATCATCAAGTACAACATAAAAAAATTGAATACCTGACACTACTAATAATCTCGATCACTATCATCAATAAATGCATAATCATTATCATCACTATAATCAATGACGGGCTCATAGGGTTCAGTGGCATTAACATGTGGAAGGCCACCTTGACGTAATCGGTCAAGCATTGACAAGTCATCCGCATCAGTAACCTCTTCTTGTTCCGGCTCTTCTTGTTCCTCCTCTGGGTTGATGTCGGATTCACTGTCGCTGTCTACTTCAATGTTTTGGGGTGAAGTATAGCGGTTCTTGAAACGCTTTTTGGAAAGACGTGTCTCTTGGAAGAATTCTCCTTCATATGTGTCTGGGTTAATGTGAGGTTCATAATCCTCTTCCTTTGGGGGAGATAGTCTAGCACGTGGCGGCACTTCATAAACGACATCCCAACCTTTCAGATTTGGATTAGTTTGGCAGGCCCACGGTAGATAGAATACTTAGGTCGCCTGTTGAGCCATAATATAGACATCAGGAACATCTAAATGGGTGCTTTGTTTGACTTCAACTAGCCCTATATGTTCATGAGTCCTTCTAGTCTCCTTCGGCTGAAACCAATAACATTTGAAGAGTACTACATTCGGTGGGTTGTCACCATAGAATAGAAGTTCATAAATTGCTTCAACTCTCCCATAATACTCGGTACCTCCTTCGCCGATAGCAGATACACAACAATTTGTAGACTGTCAGTCGGCCATAGATAGCTCTTTGCCATAGGTACGAAAACGATTCCCGTTGATGTCGTATTTGTCAAATGAACGGACCTTATAGTCAAAACCATTAGTGACTTGTCTCAATTCGGCGTCCATAGACTCTGAATTAGCCTACAAGTTTAATACGAAAGGATTGTTGCATTAGGCAGAAATTAGCGATGAAATGAAATGGTCTAATAGAAATTACCGTTTGTTTGAACCAAGAGATGAAACCGGGATAGCCGCCTCCTTGCTTTGCGAGAAGCTCATACTCTTTGACGGAATCCTTTTGGATCACCGCTCCATACGAGAATATGGCGACGTATTGACTGTATGAAATTTCCAGGAATAAGAGCAGTTCAAAGGAAATAGAAGTTGCGAAACAATGTACCGAGAACTTACTCGATGTACGGCCGCACTTCTGTCAGGTTGTTGAAGATATACAACGTAATGGTCCGCCATTCTTCGTTATCCAAAGATACTGGTCTTGACTATAAGCATGTCTTTGAAGTAAGGCAGATCCCATAAGCATGTCTTGTGAGTCCAGGCGTGCTTAGAATTATACCCCTTGAAGTACCCTGGACGCTCTGGATCTGGCTTGAGAACGTTTAACTGATCCAGGGTCTAATGGCTTGTCAACGCAGGTGGTGCAGAGTTTTTGACAACTCTACCTCTGATGAAGTTCTTCTTGTCTTCCCTGAACTTATGGAGAGGATCCAGGAACTATCTATGCATGTCGAAGCAAGAAAACTTGCGACCGACCTGAAGCCAACGAAACTCAAGAGCTCCCTTGCATGTGGGGCACGGGAACCTTCCATGCACACACCAGCCAACGAATAGCGCATACGCCGGCAAGTCATGCGTCGAGTACATGTACCAGACACGCATTATGAAGTTCTGTTTGCTATAGGCGTCGTATGTCTTGAACCCATTATCCCAGGCTTCTTGCAATTCATCCTTAAGCGGCTGCATGTACACATTCATATTTTTCCCCAGATAGTTGGGCCCTGGAATTATCAACGTCAGGAAAATGTTCTTTCTTTGCATAATCTATCCGGGGGGAGATTGAGTGGAAAGACAAATACGGGCCAACAACTGTATTGGGCTGCCGTCAGACACACTGAACCCATCCGTGCTGATGCCGACTCGAGGATGCCTCGGATCTGCCACTTTCTCAGCATGTATTTCATCAAACTTTTTCCACGCAACACCATCCGATGTGTGTACGATCATCAGATTCCCATCTGCATCTAGTGTGGTTCTTTTGCCCGTTTTGTGCCATGTCATCTGTCCGTCTCTTCGACCATGAAAAGACGTTAAAGTCTTGGTACGATTGGCATATACCGAAGAACACTAACGGGGATTTTGATCTGTGTCTTCTCACCCATACCGTTGTCTAACACAACATACCTGGAAGACTTGCAAATGGGACAATAGTTCAAGTCCGCATGGTCAAGCCTAAATAAGACACATCCTTTCTCACAGGCATGTATCTTCTCATAGGGCATCTTCAGTGCATGGAGGATTTTGTCCGACTGGTACAGGTTTGCAGGCATTACATGGCCTTTGGGTAGAAAGCGTCCAAACACTATCATCATTGCGTCGTAGCATTCTCTGCCCAAGTTGAACTGAGCCTTCGGAGCCATTACTTGTGAGATGGCATTCAACTGACAAAGCTCAGTGTGCTCGTGGAGCGGACGTTTTGAAGACTCCAACATTTCATTGAAGGCCTTTACAGATTCCTCCATCTCCTCGTCCGAATCCCGAGCATCATCGAAGTCTTGCACCATGTTTTCCATCCCGGTACCATCCTCGTCGGTGCGGCGACGATCCACCTCAGCTCGGTCACGTTGGGCAGACTCACCATGATATGTCCACACCGTATAATCGGGCGTAAAACCACTCTTCTGCAGGTGTTTACCCATTTCAGCCTCTGTCCTCTTTTCCCAATTGCCGCACCGTAAACAGGGGCACCAGGTTTTCCTCTGGCCATTTGCAAATGCGGCTTGCACAAACCCCTTGGTTTTTGTGAACCATTCAGTGCTCCATTTCTTCTGACCAGTGTGACCGGTGTACATCCACGCACGATCACTCATCTTGACTTTCAGAGCTACTGGACACACAACAAATATATATATATATATATATAATTCACCATGTATATATTCATCAGTTGATCTACTTTGTCAATTTTATTACGTCCATGCAACCTACACTCTAATAGGTAATGATAGGTCCTAATCCCACCCGAGTATGTGTAGATTGGGTTCATTTTCCCATGCCATGCTCCGGATCCGACGCAAAATTTCGGCAGCACCTCCCCGCTGTTCTCATGATACACGTCTCTGCAATAAACAGAGAGGATGTGTACCCGGAGAACAATAGGGGAGGCACTGACAAAATTTATGCGTCGGATCCGGAGCAAAGCATATGGGAAAACGAACCCAATCTACACATACTCGGGCTGTCCATGGATAGCGTTGGACAATTCGAAAGAATCACGGTTATAAATATGCAAATGCATGCATATTTATAACTATAACGCTTTCGAACGGGAGACACATATTGGTTACGCATACTGATGATTCAACACAGATATATAGCTAGCTATCAAGTTTCATCGGCATGAACACCGGAACAGAGCAAATAATTAAGGGGGGAGGAGGACATGTCATTTGTGCTCACCCACGAACGAAGGGGCAGAGCTCGTCAAATGCACGGGGAGGTCGTCGAACACCAAACCTCGCAGCGATGAAACAACTTCACATTTAAATCTACCCGATCAACACAATTATATATGATGTTTTTCATAACAAAATCGAAAAATATATGACCTAACTCATAATTCCCAAATATATGACCCCGTCGGCCTCTGGTGTCGTGGGTGTCGTGTCGGGGTCGGGGTACCGTGTCGGGGTCGGGGTGCTGTTTCGGGGTCGGGGTGTCGGGGTGGTCGGGGTCGGGGTGTGGTGTCAGGGTGTCGAGGGTCGGGGTGTCGGGGTGGCGTGTCGGGGTGTCAGGGTGTCGGGGTCGGGGTTGGGGTGTGGTGTCAGGCTGTCGGGGTGTCAGGGTGTCGGGGTGTCGGGGTCGGGGTGTCGGGGTGTCAGGGTATCTTTTTCTTCTTCTTCTTCTTCTTCTTCTTCTTCTTCTTCTTCTTCTTCTTCTTCTTCTTCTTCTTCCTTTTTCCTGTTTTTTTCTTTTCTTCTTCTTCTCTTCTTCTTATTATTTTCTTCTTCTTCTTCTTCTCCTTTTTCCTCTTCTTCTTCTTCTTTTCTTCTTCTTTTCTTCTTCTTCTTCTTCTTCTTCTTCTTCTTCTTCTTCTTCTTCTTCTTCTTCTTCTTCTTCTTCTTCTTCTTCTTCTTCTTCTTCTTCTTCTTCTTCTTCTTCTTCTTCTTCTTCTCCTCCTCCTCTTCCTCCCTCCTCCTCTTCCTCTTCCTCTTCTTTCTTCCTCCTCTTCTTCTTCTTCTTCATCATCTTCTTCTTCTTTCTTCTTCTTCTTTTCTTTCTTCTTCTCCCTCCACCTCTTCCTCCCTCCTCCTACTCCTTCTACTCTTCTTATTCTTCTAAACTAAAACTAAAACTAATCTAAAATAAACTAAACTAAAACTAAAACTAAAACTAAAACTAAAGTAAAACTATAACTAAAACAGAAACTAAATTAACTAAAAGTAACTAAAACAAACTAAACTAAAAAAGGGGGGAAGATCACTCACCTGCGCAGGGGATCGCCGGTGGAGGGGGAGGCGGCGGCCCGGTGGAGGGGGAGGCCGCGGAGGGTGGGGGCGGCGGCGGCCCGGTGGAGGGGAGTCCGTGGCGGGTGGGGGCAGCGGCGGCCTGGTGGAGGGGGAGGCCACGGCGGGTGGGGGCGGCGGCGACCCGGTGGAGGGGGAGGCCGCGGCGGGACGGTGCGGGGACGGCCACGCAGGGGAGGGGAGGGGGCGGCTGGCCGGCGTGGAAGGGGCGCCGCAGGGGAGGGGTGCGGGGCGACGGGGCGAGGGGGCGGCGGCGGGTGGTGGGCGACGGGGCAAGGGGGGCGGCGGGTGGTCGGCGCGACGGGGCGAGAGGCGGTGGGTGGGCGGGTGGCGGCGGCGGGTGGTGGGGGTGGCGGCGGGTGGCTGGTGGCGGGGCGGCGGCGGGTGGCGGTGGTCGTCGTGGTGGGGAGGACAGAAAGAGAGAGAGGGAGGGAGCGGGGTGGGGGGACGGCCGTTAGTTAGGTTATCCCTTTGCCGTCTGCCCCCCTTTGCCGTCCGCTTTTTTGCTCTTTGCCGTCTGCTAGCAGACGGCAAAGAGGGGGGCCATTAGGTTTTTTTCTAAACAGCTCGTTAGTGGGGCCCACCTCTCTCTTTGCCGTCCGCCAGCAGACGGCAAAGATTCTTTGCCGTCCGCTAGCAGACGGCAAAGAATTGGCTGATGGCAAAGACATTCTTTCCCATCAGCTAGTTCTTTGCCGTCCCTTTTTTGCAAGCTAATGGCAAAGACCTTCTTTGCCGTCCGCCAGCAGACGACAAAGAATAGGCGGACGGCAAATAAGCAAATTCCAGTAGTGAATGGGCCTCTGTTGGGTCGTGCCACGTGTCGACGTATCATAGGCGCCTCCCGTCCAATGAATGGATGACATCTGTCCCAACGGTGAGTGATACATCTCCAACGTATCTATCATTTTTTATTGTTCCATGCTATTATATTATCCATCTAGGATGTTTTATATGCATTTATATGCTATTTTATATGAATTTTGGGACTAACCTATTAACCTAGAGCCACTGCCAGTTTCTGTTTTTTCCTTGTTTTTGAGTTTTACAGAAAAGGAATACCAAACGGAGTCCAATTGACGTGCCAATTTTTGATGATTTTTTATGGACCAAAAGAAGCCCCAGGAGTAAAAGAGTTGGGCAAGAAGAGTCCCGGGCTGCCCACGAGGATGGGGGGCGCGCCCTACCCCCCTGGGCGCGCCCCCTATCTCGTGGACGGCTCGGAGACCCCCCTGACGTTAGACCTACACCAAAAATTCCTATAAATACAGAAATCTCCAGAAAATAACCTAGATCGGGAGTTCCGCCGCCGCAAGCCTCTATAGCCACCAAAAACTAATCGGGACCCTGTTCTGGCACCCAGCCAGAGGGGGGGGAACCCTCATCGGTGGCCATCTTCATTATCGCGGCGCTCTCCATGACGAGGAGGGAGTAGTTCACCCTCGGAGCTGAGGGTATGTACCAGTAGCTATGTGTTTGATCTCTCTCTCTCTCTCTCGTGCTCTTGATTCGACACGATCTTGATGTATTGCAAGCTTTGCTATTATAGTTGGATCTTATGATTTTTCTCCCCCTCTACCCTCTTGTAATGGATTGAGTTTTCCCTTTGAAGTTATCTTATCGCATTGAGTCTTTAAGGATTTGAGAACACTTGATGTATGTCTTGCATGTGCTTATCTGTGGTGACAATGGGATATTCACGTGATCCACTTGATGTATGTTTTGGTGATGAACTTGCGAGTTCCGTAACCTCGTGAACTTATGCATAGGGATTGGCACACGGTTTCGTCTTGACTCTCCGGTAGAAACTTTGGGGCACTCTTTGAAGTTCTTTGTGTTGGTTGAATAGATGAATCTGAGATTGTGTGATGCATATCGTATAATCATACCCATGGATACTTGAGGTGACATTGGAGTATCTAGGTGACATTAGGGTTTTGGTTGATTTGTGTCTTAAGGTGTTATTCTAGTACGAACTCTAGGATAGATCGAACGGAAGGAATAGCTTCGTGTTATTTTACTACGGACTCTTGAATACATCGATCAGAAAGAATAACTTTGAGGTGGTTTCGTACCCTACAATAATCTCTTTGTTTGTTCTCCGCTATTAGTGACTTTGGAGTGACTCTTGGTTGCATGTTGAGGGATTGTTATATAATCCAATTATGTTATTATTGTTGAGAGAACTTGCACTAGTGAAAGTATGAACCCTAGGCCTTGTTACCTTGCTATTTTTATATTTTCAGATTACAAAAACCTATATCTACCATCCGTATTGCACTTGTATCACCATCTCTTCGCCGAACTAGTGCACCTATACAAATTACCATTGTATTGGGTGTGTTGGGGACACAAGAGACTCTTTGTTATTTGGTTGCAGGGTTGTTTGAGATAGACCATCTTCATCCTACGCCTCCCACGGATTGACAAACCTTAGGTCATCCACTTGAGGGAAATTTGCTACTGTCCTACAAACCTCTGCACTTGGAGGCCCAACAATGTCTACAAGAAGAAGGTTGCGTAGTAGACATCAGTGCCCGCGTACTCCGACTTGACGGCCGCCACCCGCCTTCTTTGCCTTCTCCGGCCCTCCTACGCCCGCCGCCCAAGGAGACGACGGGGAGCGCCCCGATGGAGAGCTTGACGAGGAAGGCCCTCGGCAGGGCGCGTGGCCGAGGGAAGGGTGACACGGTCAGTCGGAGTCGGAGTCGGCGTCCCGCCGCTCGACTCCCTCGTCGCCGCTATCGCTGTCCTCCTCGTCACTCCCGCTTGAGGAGGAATCTTCATCGTCGGAGGAGCTCTCCATGCAGCACTTTAGGCGAGTTCCAAGATCTCCGAAGACCTTGACGGAGAGCAGGCCGCCCTCCATTAACTTGAAGTAGAGGACGAGCCCCGCCGTCAGGCTATGGATGCGCAAATGTCTTCCATCCGCGACGGAGGTACATAACATGAGGAGCGGGGAACTCGACGTCAACCCGCGTGCCGCCGTTCCCGCAGCCCCTCATGTGCAATCTGAGGGTCTCGGGCGGATCGAGCTCCATTTCCCGAGAAAATGGGGTAGGGAGACGGAGACGACGACGCGGTGGCTGGCGCAGCTTGATGAAGAACTCCCGAGGCTGGTCCCCGACGTGGCCCTCCATCACGGGCGGCATCGCTGGCGGAGGCACGGCCATCGCGCCGCCTCGTCCCCCGACCGCTGCGGCGACCTCGGCCTCGCGCCCTCCCCCTTCCTCTCGTGGCTGGCTCCGCCGCTGCGAGCTCGTGGGAAGGAGGAACGTGCTGTCGAGCAGCGACCCTCACCCCCATCGTTGAAGGGCCTGCGCCCCCTCTCGCCATGACGGGTGGAAGGAAGGAGTGGAAGTGGAAGAAGATGGATGCTGGGAGAACGTGGGATGACATACCCCTCCCCCTCCTTATAAAGGCGCCGGGTCGAGGCTCGGCCGCCCCACTCGACCAATCCAGCCATCGGAGGCGCAGGGAATCAGGACCGACTCGCTGCCCCAATCGGCGACGGCCCGGTTTCCCACCTCCATCGCCTGCAACCTGCATGGGGGACGCGTGGCGAGCGACCAGGATCGAGGGGACGGGTGAGGCGACCGTTCCCGATCCCGTGATCGTGGGGGCGCGGGCGCCTTGAAGACCGCAACCCGAGTCCACTCAGTAAATAAGCCGCGCCTCTGCACCTCCCTCTTTTTCTTATGTGGAAGGCGTGGGCCGCCTCTTTACTGTGATGTAACGCATGCATGCGGGAACCTCCCCACGCATGACCCCCACGTCACACATCACCCTCCACGTTGCGCATTCAACGCAGGTCGTGGGGAAGCACAGTGTACGAAACAGTTACGACGGTAAAAATCCGCCCCACCTGCCCGCGCACCGTTCTGGGCCTGGACCAACAACGCGTCGCGCTTATGTGTGGCCCAGACCCGGGGCTCCTGTCGGTGTACAAAAGTAGGGGCTCTCCTTTTGACCCCTTTACTTGTGCACGGGCAGTCAAAGCCACGCGCCGCGACCACACTTAGCAGGGCAGAGGAGGGAAGCCGGAGAGAAGCCAAAGCACAAGACAACCAAGGCAACGCCAAGACCAGGAACAAAGGAGAGCAAGAGGGCGAGGTAGGCTCCCTCGGCAAGATCCTTGCCGAGGCAGCCTCCGTAGTTCCGGCAAGAGCCTTGCCGGGGCAACCTGCCCGATGCCAGCGGAGCAACCACCCTTGAGCCCATGGGTCCCAACACCACCAACTACATTGGAACCAAGGCTCGGGAGGCGCCTCTGAGGTGGCATGCAGATCTTCGTCAAGATCATAAACATGTGAGATCAGATGAGGACCAGAAGACGGCGACCTTCGGCGGGATCCTAGCCGAGGAAATCCACAAGACCCCCGGCAAGCGCCTTGCCGGGGACGACTGCAACGCCATGGCAAGACCCTTGCCGGGCCCCCGGCCAGACCCTTGCCGAAGGCATCAGCGGGGCCACTGCCAGGCCCGCGCCAGCCAAGACTCCACCGCCGTCCCCAAGCAGCTGCTAGCTCAACCAGCTGGGCACGCACCTGCGTAGCGATGGGCGGCCTCTACACCGACTCAGCAAGCACCTGCGTGGTGGCATGAAACCCTTCGTGAAGGCTCCACCACCGCGCCAGCCCAGCAACCATCCAACGTGGCGCCACGATGCCTCGTCAGCTCGGACGCGTGTCAAGGCCAAGCGAGGCGGCGACAGCTGGGACGTGCTTCCTTGCCATCCCCGATAAAGCAAGGGGGACACGTCGGCAGCGCATTAAATGCGTTTGTCCGACGGTCCCAGAGGATAGGCTTATCAACAGTAGACCTTTCCAACTCCTGTGTGCCACTGTGGCAACCCCTTTTTGCCTATAAAAGGAGGCCCGAGGCGACCAAGAGAGGGGTTTGGCTCTTTTGGGCAAGTTGCACCCCATAGCTAGCTCAAGAACACAAGAAGAGTCAATACACCCACCAAAGCAGGACTAGGGTATTACGCATCTTCGCGGCCCGAACCTGGGTAAATGATCCGTGTGCTTCCTGTCAAACCCGCTCTTTGCACAACCTCGCGCCCACCAACTGTAGAAGGGATCCCAGTGATTCAATAGGTATCGTTCCCACCGACAGTCTGCCTTCCATTACAGCAATTCCAGTGTGGTGCCGAGCTTTGTGTTGTCATCTTCGCAACTTGGGTACAACTCTTTTTTTGTGATCCTCTAACATGCGATCGAACTTCAACCTCTCCCTTTCACTTTAGCATTCTCTCTGTGCATCAACAATGACCGGGTGAAGATCATCCTCGGGCACATTGTCCGGTGCCTCTTGATCTTCAGCTTCCCTCATTGCAGTATCACTATGTTCAGGGAACATAGGATAGTTGTCATCATCCTCTTCTTCTTCGTTGTCTTCGATCATAACCCCTCTTTCTCCGTGCATGGTCCAAACATTATAGTGTGGCATGAAACCCTTCTCAAGCAAGTGGATGTGAAGGGTTTTCAAGGAAGAGTGATCCTTCGTATTCCCACAGACAATACATGGACAATACATAAAACCATTCTGCTTGTTTGTCTCAGTCACCTCGAGAAAATTATGCACGCCGTCAATGTAGTCGGAGGTGCGTTGGTCACCGTACATCCATTGCCGGTTCATCTATGTGTATTATATAATTAAGTGTATCAAAAAACATTATAGAACATCATGAATAGAGAAGTGACCAAATTAATACAAGTTCATCATCACATTAAACCAAAGTAGAGTCGTGATCAAATGTTATTACTGAAAAAATAAATACATAAATTTCATACATAGTTCTCATAGAACAACATACAGCTCTCTAGAGCATCTAATTAAAACATGCATTGTAACTAACACACAACTATGTAAAACATTTAAATGCAACAACAAATGTGATCAAAATCGCAACTAAGGTAACAATTGATTCAACACCATAATGATACCAAGCCTCATTATGAATGGCGTATTTCCTAATTTTTCTAAGCTTCAAGCGCATTGCATCCATATGGAACTTGTGATCATCGACGACATAGGCAACATGCAACTCCAATTTCATCTTCTTCCTCTTCACTTCTTTTCATTTTTCTTTCAAATAATTGTTTTCTTTTACAACCAAATTTAACCTCTCGACAAGAGGATCGGCTGGAATTTCCGGTTCACATACCTCCTAGATAAAAATATCTATGTCACGTTGGTCGGCATAATTGTCATAAACACTAAATGAAACAAATAGTTATAAAATATAATATACCACATCCGAATCATCGACTGAACGAGAGCCGACGGGGGCGGATACCAAAACCATGGCACTATATAATAACAAACTATAATAAAAGTAAGAAAATTATACAAGTAGCTATCTAATTCATACAAGTAAGAATGTTTTCGTTTTAAAGAGAAGATAAGAACAAGAGGCTCACCACGATGGTGCCAGTGACGAGATCTGCACGGGCGATCGACAGCGGTGAGGACGGGGACGGGTACGGGTACGGGACGGACCGCCAAACAAGACAAATCTTGAGGAAAATGGAGCTTGGAGGTCGAGCTTGGAGAGGAGAAAGCTGAAGTGTGGCTCGGGCATTTCATCGAACACCTCATATGCATAGGAGATGAGAGCAGAGGAGGACACACCTCGCACACGCCGGCCGGCCAAAAAGTGAGCGGGCAGGGGCGAGCATATATATAGGCATCTATTTAGTCCCTGTTGGTGGCTAGAACCAGGACAGAATACAAACCTTTAGTCCCGGTTCCAGCCACCAACTGGGACTAAAGGGGCTACACCAGGAGCGAGGATCTTTAGTCCCGGATCATGTCTGGAACCGGGACTAAAGGGGACAGACGAACCGGTACTAGTACCTGCCGAGGCCCAGCCGGCTCCCTAGCCGCTCGAACCGGGACTAATGCACCCATTAGTCCCGGTTCGTAACTCGGCCAGGTCTAAGGCTCTGATCTGGCTCGAACCAAAGCCATGTTTTGCACTAGTGCACTCTCTTATCCGGTTTGAAAACATGAGGGCCTGGACATGTTCCATCGCCGTCTTCTCTGCCAGCTATGTTATTTTCGAGTTCTTCACCGAGCCAACAATTAAACCTTTTTTGGCTATCACCAATGAATTTCCCTACTCAAGGTCATGTCGCACAAGAACATACCTTTGGCGGAGTCGTCGGAAGCTATCCTATCATAATTGTACCCAATATCCGATGGCGAGTTGTCGTTCTCCTCGATTGGATCTCAATTAGGTGTTGAATGTAAGTCTGGACGACCCATCATTTTTTTATGTCCACGTTCTTCAGAACGGAAAATAGTACGGTGGATTGAGGATCTGACTACTTGTGTTCACGAAAAATGAATCTTAAAGTTGCATAGCATTGGTGCCTTGCTGGTTCCCTCCAATTTATCTTTTCGTTTTTTTGATCTTTTCTTTTTCATTTTCGCGTCATAGGTTCAAGTTGTTTTCATTCGCTGCTGATTTCTTAGGACCATTGCATGGGCCATGCAAAGCGAGCAGCTGCGCGCACGCTCAAATCGCTAGATGAGGTCCACCTAATTTATTTACTTGCTCTAACCACTAAAATAATCGTTTGTAATTTTATTCCAATGCTCCATAATTTCATGCTTTCGTCACCATGCCAATAGTAATACACCTTAGATAAAGCAACAGAGTGAGTATATCTTTTGCCAACCTTTAAGCCCTAGTTTCTCACGAGAACCTGGGCATTGGTTGTGCTCTTAAAGCTTGAAACTGAACAAAGCTACAACAGAAGTTGCATGGGCTAATAGGGGAACTTGCCGGAGAAAGAGATGTCAAAATGCAATGGCATATTCATTCAACACTGTCTCTTCCTATATTTCAGAAGAGAAAATGAAATTATGTCCAGTCGAGCAAGCATAAGACTTCCCTGGCTCACAAACTTCCAATTCGAAATATATATACAAGTTCTTTATGTGAATCAGATACTTCCTTTTATTCCAGTACAAAATCATGAGGATTATACATAAGCAAGCAGCAACATCATCAAACAATAGCACCCTTCGATAGTTACAAATACACAAATTTTAAACTTCTCAAGTCCACACCGTACTACTTGGAGGTTGGAGCAACTTTATTAGACAGGAAGAAAGCACACAAAAATCAAACTAGTGAAAGCATAATCATATATGATCCCTCTCAACTGATTTAGTTGTAGGCGCCAGGGTTGGCGATAAGGTAGGCCTGAGCAACCTTAAATATGGTTGTGACAGAGTCCTTGGCCTTGGTGATCTCATCCTTCACCTCCACGCCTGGCAACAGCTTGTATGTCGATTCCACCTTCACCACGCACCACCATTCACTACCGGCTCCACCTTGATGTGTGAAGTGGTTGTCTCGATCGCCATGCCAATGCCACCCCCTCGATGAGAGTTGACTTGCACTCGCACTTGTCTGCGTCAATGAACTCGGGCCCCTCCTTCATCTGGTTGAAGAGAATGGCTGCAAGATCAAATCTGTGTTATGCTTTGACCATGTGTACCAGATTGCAGGTGATATGAGTTGTATATGATGCGTACCTGAGGTGCAGTTGAACTGCCTGACACTGCCAATGCCGCCTTCTCCTTCGACAGGGTGGGCGCTGGCGACGATCTATGGCGCGAGCTCGGTGGCCAGGGTGTGCCAGTCCATGACGCCGGCACGGAAGAGGCGTGATGTAGCGACCGACGACTAAATCTCATGGGTCCAGCTATTGGTGGAGGCCATTGCTATAATGATCATGTTAGGTTGATCTCCTCCGGATCGAACCCAACGGTTCGATGGGCCCTTGACTCCCACCCTGATCGGGGGATCCCAACCGAACTCTGGTTGGTGGGCCCCTGTCGCTGCGCTACATAAAGTGGTGGGGGAGCCGGACGCACATGGTATGAGGTTTACCATGCGCCGCAGCCCCCCACCGACACCCCTACCGATCTAGGGTTAGCGTAGGCCGACGGGAAGCACCACCGCTGCCCACGCACACCCATGCCGCCGTCCCTCCACCATGGCCACTGGCTCGGGCTCCTCGAGCCAAGGAGAAGGTATATCTCTGTCAAAGAAGATAAACTACCGATATAATCTCTAGCCTACGCAATCCAAAGGATCCATCAATGGTTTCAGAGCCAGAGTTGGTTTAAAATTTCGGTAGAACAGAAATCAAAGAAAAAAATTCCCTCCCGAAGAACACTAATCTCAGGGCAAAGAACATCACCGGCAGAGGGCCTCGAGCTCGCCGGCAAAGTGTGTGATACGTCTCCAATGTATCTATAAATTTTTATTGTTCCATGCTATTATATTATCCATCTCGGATGTTTTATATGCATTTATATGCTATTTTATATTATTTTTTGGACTAACCTATTAACCTAGAGCCTAGTGCCAGTTTCTGTTTTTCCTTGTTTTTGAGTTTTACAGAAAAGGAATATCAAACGGCGTCCAAATGAGCTGAAAATTTATGGTGATTTTTTATGGACCAGAAGAAGCCCCCGAGTAAAAGAGTTGGGCCAGAAGAGTCCCGAGGAAATGACAAGGGTGGAGGGCGCGCCCACCACCCTAGGGCGCGCTCCTACCTTGTCGCTGCCCCGCGGACCCCCCCGATGTGAAACCAACGCCAAAAATTCCTATAAATCATGAAACCCCCAGAAAAAACCTAGATCGGGAGTTCCACCGCCGCAAGCCTCTGAGTTCATGAATAACCAATCTAAGCCTGTTCCGGCACCCTGCCGGAGGGGGAAACCATCACCGGTGGCCATATTCATCATCCTAGCACTCTCCATGACTAGGAGGGAGTAGTTCACCCTCGGGGTTAAGGGTATGTACTAGTAGCTATGTGTTTGATCTCTCTCTCTCTCTCTCGTGTTCTTGATTTGGCACGATCTTGATGTACCGCGATCTTCGTTACTATAGCTGGATCTTATGGTGTTCTTCCCCCTCTACCTTATTGTGATGAATTGAGTCTTGCTCTTTGAGGTTTCGTTATGTTGGATTGAGTATTGGATTTGAGAACACTTGATGTATGTCTTGCGATGGGATATCTGTGGTGACAATAGGATGTTCTATTGATTCACGTGATGTATTTTTTGGCACTCAACTCGCGGATTCCCTAGGTGACATTGGGGTAATCTATGCATAGGGGTTGATGCACGTTTTCGTCCTAGGTTCTCCGATAGAAACTTTGGAGTGATTCTTTGTTGCACATTGAGGGATTGTTATATGAAATTATGTTATCATTGTTGAGAGAATTTGCACTAGTAAAAGTATGAACCCTAGGCCTTGTTTCCAAGCTTTGCAATACCGTTTTTACTCACTTTTATCACTTGTTTGTGATAGCCTGGCTTATTAGGGATGATAGACAACTCATATCAATAAGGAAACCCTTCTTTTCCGGGAGCCCATTCGGACAGAACTCCAAAGTTAAGCGTGCTCGGCTTGGAGTAGTTTCAGGATGGGTGACCGACCGGGAAGTTGCTCCCGGGTGCGCACGAGTGAGGACAAAGTGCGCAGAAAAGACTAGTATTGATCTGTGGGGCCAGTCGAGATCCCGCCAGGAGTAACGACCATCGGCGAGTGTGTCCCGAGCGTTATATTGTTACCTTGCTATTTTTATTTATTCAGATTATAAATATATATTTCTACCATCCATATTACACTTGTATCACCATCTCTTCGTCGAACTAGTGCACCTATACAATTTACCATTGTATTGGGTGTGTTGGGGACACAAGAGACTCTTTGTTATTCGGTTGCAGGGTTGTCTAAGAGAAACCACCTTCATCCTATGCCTCCCACGGATTGATAAACCTTAGGTCATACACTTGACGGAAATTTGCTACTGTCCTACAAAACTTTGCGCTTGGAGGCACAACACGAGTCTACAAGAAGAAGGTTGTGTAGTAGACATCAAGCTCTTTTCTGGCGCCGTTGCCAGGGAGGCTACGTAAGCGGCACTCACATCCCGTCAACGAAGCTCTTTTCCGGCGCCGTTGTCAGGGAGGTCAGTGCTTGAAGGTATATCTTTAGATCTTGCAATTGAATCTTTTAGTTTCTTGTTTTATCACTAGTTTAGTCTATAAAAGAAAACTACAAAAAAATGGAATTGAGGTTGCCTCATATGCTTCATCTTTTTAATGTCTTTCATGAAAATGATGGAAAGGAAAATTGTGCTCAAGTGTTAGAAGAACAAGTTCATAAAATGGTTGGCATAAAATATTTGAATGATGAGAATGATTGCAATGTTGTTAGTATGAATTCCTTGAATATCCATGATGCTAATGATATGCAAAGCCATAAGCTTGGGGATGCTATGTTTGATGAAGATGATATTTTTTGTCCCCCAAGTTTTGACGAGCAAATTTATTATGATGATAGCATGCCTCCTATTTATGATGATTATATTGATGAAAGTGGGTTTGGAAGAGTGTCAACTATAGGTAATGATCCCACTATTTTGGAGGGTGTTGAATCTTATAATATTTATGAAAGTGGATTTCTAGAGGTCATGACTTTATTTAGTGATGAATCCACTATTTCAGAAGAGGTTCCAATTGATTATGAGAACAAAGTTGCTATTTATGATGATTATTGTGATGACATGTATGCTATAAACAATAATGATAACCATGAAACTTGTCATAGTGATTTTAATTTTCAATTGGGTTATGCCTCAAATGATAGTTATTTTGTTGAATATGCTCCCACTACTATTCATGAGAAGAATTTTGCTTATGTGGAGAGTAGTAAATTTTATATGCTTGTGGTGATAGTTATATTGTTGAATTCGTTCATGATGCCACTGAAAATTATTATGAGGGAGGAACATATGCTGGTAGGAATTGCAATAATATCAAGTTTCCTCTCTATGTGTTGAAAGTTTTGAAGTAATCCTTGTTTTGCCTTCCTATGCTAGTTGATTCTTGTTCCCATAAGTTGTTTGCTCACAAAATCCCAGTGCATAGGAAGTGGGCTAGACTTAAATGTGCTAGTCATATGCTTCATGTTGCTCCCATCATGTTTCAATTCATATCTTTTATGTGAGCATCATTAAAATCACCATGCCTAGCTAGGGACGTTAAACAATAGCGCTTGTTGGGAGGCAACCCAATTTTATTTTGTTTCTACTTTTTTGTTACTATTTTCCAAAGTTTATCATCTAGCCTCTAGTTAGATGTGTTTTCATTTTTTAATTTAGTGTTTGTGCCAAGTAAGACCTTTGGGATGGTTTGGAAGATTGTTGATTTGATCTTGGTGAAAAACAGAAACTTTTGTGCCTAGTAAAATAATTTTCAAAAATCAAAGAAGCGTGATTTTCATCCGACATTTTTACACAAGTTTTTCATACAAATTTCCCAGGTTTTCCTAATTTTTCAGAATTTTCGGAGTTACAGAAGTATAGGAAGTTCCCTGATTACTACAGACTGTTCTGTTTATACAGATTCTGTTTTCTAAGTGTTGTTTGCTTATTTTGATGAATCTATGAGTAGTATCGGAGGGTATGAACCATGGAGAAGTTGGAATATAGTATATATAACACCAATATGAATTTAGAATGAGTTCACAACAGTACCTAAGTGGTGGTTTATCTTCTTGTACTAACGGAGCTCATAAGATTTTCTGTTGAGTTTTGTGTTGTGAAGTTTTCAAGTTTTGGGTGAAGTTTCGATGGACTAGGAATAAGGAGTGGAATGAGCCTAAGCTTGGGGATGCCCAAGGCACCCTAAGGTAATATTCAAGGAATACCCAAGCAACTACGCTTGGGGATGCCCCGGATGGCATCCCCTCGTTTGTCTTCAATCCATCGGTAAAATTACTTGAGGCTATATTTTTATTCACCACATGACATGAGATTTGCTTGGAGCATCATTTTCTTTTGTTTATATTTTCTTTCTGTTATTCAGAGACATGTTTTCTATATTTTAGTTCAATAAAAAGGTCAAGTATAGCCTTTACCATGCTTATTTTGCAAGTCCATATGTTGTTGTTTTAAAAACAGGAAGTTTTCTAGCATTGTCTGAATTCTTCTGGAAAGTCAAAATGTGATTAGATCTTGACATTTTTACACAATTAGTAACAACCAATTTTCTACCGTGTGGTAATTTTCAGAATTTTTGGAGTTAGGGAAGTATGATTCCTCTTGCATTCTTTAAAAACTGTTCTGTTTAGACAGATTGTTGTTATGTTTGCATGTGTTTGCTTGCTTAATGATTCTATTTGAGGATAGGAGTATTAAATATACAGAGGCATCTAGTATGCAATGTCAAGGTTTTTGTAGAGAATGATAATGTTTGCTTCTTGAAATGTTAGTGATTTTCTATAGTAGAGAATGATAAGGTTTTGCATGGATTTATACTAACTTATCTCACGAGTTCTTGTTGAGTTTTGTGTGGATGAAGTTTCAAGATTTAGGGAAACCTTGATATAAAAAGAATTAAGGAGACACACAATCTCAAGCTTGGAGATGCCCAAGGCATCCCTAATTAATATTTCAAGAAGTCTCAAGCATCTAAGCATGGGGATGCCCCGGTTGGCATCCCACATTTCTTCTTCAACAACTATCAGTCAGTTTTGGTTGAGCCTAAGTTTTTGCTTCTTCACATGATATGTGCTATCCTTGCAATGTCATTTTATTTTGTTTTGCTTGCTGTTTGAATAAAAATCTTAAGATCAAAATTTTCTTTATGAGAGAGAGTCTTCACATAGCTACTTAATTATTTGACTACACATTAATCTTAACTTATATCTTTTTGGAGTAGTTTGTCATTTATTCTCGTGCTTCACTTATATCCTATGAGTAAATGGTTGAATGAATTGAATATCCTAAATCTGAAATTATATATGCTTCATATCCTTATACCATGGGGAGTAATGACTTCACATATAAGAAGTAGAGGTGGTAAATTTATTGAAAGTTAGCAAACATAGTATTGGTCACTTGAACAATTCATGTAAGAATATTGAAGGAAGAGATATTTCACATATAAATATACTATCTTGGACATCTTCTATGACTGTGAGCTCCATTAATTATTTTCAAACTTGAGCAAATTAGATGAAGTTGGACAAGGAAGACAAAATAATGAGTCAGGCTTGGGTATATTTGTATAGAAGTTATATTCTTATGGATCCTCCAACATGTGGTGCTTGTTTTTTGTCCAGTTTTTTGGGAAAAGTTTATACAGTTTTCTCTATTCAAAATTTTCGAACGAAAATTCTATTTAGAAAATAGAAAAGTAAAAGAAATGCTCCTGAAAAGTATAAAGTTCATGAATTTTTATTCATGTTTTTCTACTGCAAATAAATAAAAGTGCTCTTTTAAAAGTAAATCAAACTAAAGTGAAAATTAAATTTTAAGAGAATGTTAAAGTAATTATTGAAAAAATTATGATTCTGTTATTTTATGACCAACGCTATTAATAACATGATCATGATTTGTTATTGTTATAAAAGGTGCATTTATTTCTACTTTTGCCCAACGGTGATATAGATTTAATTGCATAAATAGTTGTATGTTATAATTTTGACCAACGTTGGATTAATGCATGCAATTGTTGTTATGATCTCACTTCATTGTGGTTTCAGGAGGGTACCACTTGATGAGTTGCCTCGAGGATGTTCCAACCCTCAGAGGCGATAACTACATTGAATGGAGAAAGAAAGTTGACTTGGCTTTTGTTTGTGCTGAGGTGGATTGGGTTGTGGACACTCCATAGCCGGTCAAACCAACAGAGCCAGTCAGAGGTGCAAAATATGATGATGCTGCTTGGGAGAACAAGAAAAGGGATCATGCTCCAGTGGAGATGTCATATACCCTCGAAAACCAAAAGTGGCTCAACGCCAATAAAAAGTGCATGGCTTTCATAAAGAACACAATTGAGAACGCTATTGTGGGCTCAATTGCAGAGTGTACTTCCAAGGGGAGTTTCTTGAAAAGATAAGGTGTGAGTTCACTGGTTCTTCAAAGATATATGCTACCCAGTTGCTAAAGCAGCTGGTGACAGAAAAGTACACAGGAGGTGGACATGGCATAAGAGAGCACATCCTCAGAGCAACATGGCAGCTAAGCTTAAACCCATGGATGAGGATTTGGAGCTCAAGCCTGCACTCCTTGTTCACCTAGTCATGGCTTCACTGCCAAAAGAGTTTGAAACTTTTGTTGTCAACTACAATATGTCACCTGGTAAATAGGACATTGAAAAGACTATAGTGATACATCTTCGTCATATCTAATTTTCCTAACGCTTTTCCTCTTGTGTCGGACTCTAATTTGCATGATTTGGATGAAACTAACCCGAACTGACGATGTTTTCAACAGAACTACCATGGTGTTGTTTTTGTGCAAAAATAAAAGTTCTCGGAATGGAACGAAACTTTGTAAGAATTTTGAGAATTTCTAGATCCAAGAATCACCGGAGGGGGGCACCTGGGTGGGAACAACCCACCAGGGCGCGCCCCCCTCCAGGCGTGCCCAGGTGTGGGTTGTCCCCACCTGGTGGTCCCGCAGACCCTGAAACTGATGCTATAAAATCCTGTTTTTCTATAAAAAATCAGGGAGAAAGAATTATCACGTTCCACGAGACGAAGCTGTCGCCGTCTCCTGTTTTTCATCGGGAGGCCAGATCTGGAGTCCATTTGGGGCTTCGGAGTGGGGCATCTTCGGTCTTCGCTACAAAAAAAAGACACATCCGTGACATTTTGTGCCGAACAAAAAAAAATTCTATCATACTTATGACACTTCTATGACGATAATTGTGACAAAACCCGGTATCATCATAGATGTGGTGGGGTCCTACTTCTGTGAGAAAAAATCATGACAGAAAATGGGCTTTTCGTCCTGGGCGGGCCGGAGACGCAGCTGCATGACATTCTTTGGATTGTCCATGACGGGAAAAAATCATGGTAGAAGCGAGGGCGAGGAAAATATCGGGGAGTTCCCGTTTACGGTGGATGGTCGGGGGCCGAGCGATGCACGTTTCTCTCGTACGTACACGCGTGTGTGCGAGGTGTTGGGCTCTAACTGAACCCGAGTGAGGCGTTGGGCTCTAACTGAACCCGAGCGATTGCACTGTAGTCTATGCGTTACTGAACCCGAGCGATCGATCGATCCCTTGCTGTTAACTGAACCTGAGTGATTCCTTCGCTACTGCTGCTAACTGAAGCCGATCGAACACTACTGCCTCCTTCCCTGGATGAACAGTGAGCGTTGTTGAGGTGGTTTGTATGAACAGTCCCCGGTGGGGGGTTGGATGAATAGGACCCCGTGGTAGTAGAGGCCATTGCCGCTGGAGAACAGTACCCTGATCGATCGAGCCGGTGGATGAACAGGACCCCGTGGAGGGCTGGTTGAACAGTAGCCGGTGGAGGGCTGGTTGAACAGTAGCCGGTGGAGGGCTGGATGAACAGTAGCCCGTGGAGGGGTGATTGAACAGGACCCCGTGGAGAGGGATGGCTGAACAGTAGCCGGTGGAGGAGCGTGCGGTGGAGGCTGGATGAACAGGAGCCCGTGGATGAACAGTCACGGGTGGAGGCTGGAGGAGGTCGACGGTGGATGAACAGTGGCCCGTGGAGGCTGGAGGAGGTCGACGGTGGAGATGAACAGTATCCCGTGGAGTCCCGTTTTGCGGTACGCCACACCCCGCCCGATGAACAGGACCCCCGTTTCGACCGTAGCACTCCAACACAAATCTGTTTCCTCCGTTTTGTAGTACGCCACACCCCTCCCGATTAACAGGACCCTGTTTCGACCGTAGGAGGTCCGTTTCCTCCATTTTGCGGTACGCCAGACCCCTCCCGATGAACAGGATCCCGTTTCCACTGTGGCCGAGCGAACACAAGGTCATTTCCTTCGTTCTGCGGTACGCCAGGCCTTGTTTCCATCGGCTGTTCCATCCAAGCCGGTTGGTTCCCGATGAACAGCACGCGTTCCGTTGCCTCCCGATGAACACGACGCATTCTATTGTATCCCCATGAACACGACGACGATGCAGTTTCTCCGTTCCGACCTAGCCACAGCCATGTACACGAGCCCTGGCCGTACGTATGCGCGAGTAGGCGTTTGAGACCCCGCCCGTATGTACGTACGGGGCCGTATTTACTTTCCTGCACCCTGGCCGCTGTACGTACGTGTACATGCTACGTGCGCGCCTCTACTACGACACGTGCACGCCTCTACTACGACACGTGCCCTTCCTTGCACGGCCACGGTTCATCTCTGCAACCTGCAGACAGACCGATCGTATGTACGTACACGTTCGTGACCAGAATGACAACGCTACGTACGCTTCGACCAGGTGGGTCCTGACTGTCAGGCACTTCCTTGCGTGCGAAGATGTAGCTGGTGGGTCCTAGTAGTCAGGGGGCGAATCATTTTTCCCGTAATATGGATGCACTTCCTTGCATGCAAAGATGTAGCTGGTGGGTGCCAGCAGTCATGGGGAGAAAACATTATTTTTCAGGGTAAAAAGGATGTAGTTGCATGCATGCGTCCATGGGCGTGGTGCGTCCCCACTATCAGCCTCTCACGTACAGTCATCTTCCAATGACTCTCGGTTGTTGACCACGTTGACCACACCATGCCGAGCGCACCAAGGCCGGTGGACAACGACGAGGCCCCAGACTAGAACGACCTTGAGATGGGGAAGACACGGTAGTTGAGTCGCAGATGGAGAGGAGTGGGAAACTTGACTGGTTCGGGTGCGCGGCAGCACTGCCGCGATGCCGTCCACGGGAGACAGGAGCAAGAACAGAGGTTGAAGAAGGAGCACGACTGTTGGATTAACATCCAACAGTCCAGCTGCTAGAATCATTTGTTGATTAAGTTGACAAAGCCCTGTGTACACGTCCGTTTAGTAGGCCCACAAGTCAGCCACCCAATCTGACGGGTCCCAGCTATCAACGAGAGGAATAATTTTTTTGCATAACAAGGAGGCACTTCATTCCGTGCAAAGATAAAGCCGGTGGGTCCCAGCTGTCAGGGGGAGGAAACATTTTTTTCAGCTTAATAAGGAGGAACTTTCCTTACGTGCGACCATGGACCTCGTGGGTTCCAGCCGTCAGGCTCTCCATGTACAGTCCTCTTCCGATGAGTCTTGTTTGTTGACCACGCCGCACCGAGCGCAGTGAGGCGGTGGACGACGACACGGAGATGGGATGATGCGGCTGTGGAGTCACAGATTGAGAGGAGGAGAAGGGTTATAACTGGTTCTGGTGCGGCGTGGGGCTGCAGTCGGTGGAGAATAACAGGAGGTGTGGAGGGATAGCCTGGCCGGCGGTGGGGTAGCGCTTCGCAGCGATGCGCGCTAAGCAGAGCCGCTAGCCGCCGGAAGCCGGACCAGGCGGTCCCGGCGATGCTAGAGGAAGAAGATGAGAGATTGAAGGTGCATGCCGGCCGTTGGATATAAATCCAATGGCTGTGGATGTCATAATCATTTGCTGACCAAGTTGACAACGCCCTGCGTAGGCTTCAACCTATTGGCCCACATGTCAGCCTGCAAAAATGTGGCACATATTTAACCCATGTTTTCTCCATTTGCTGGGCTGGGTGAACAAATAATTTCGTGTCAATGCGGCCCATTTATATTTTCTAAGAAATCCCAGTCCATTTGCACTTTCTTGAAATACACGAATTAGCTGGGCTCATTCTATATATAATGTTAGGTTAGAAGGAGCAAGTAATATCAAAAAAATAAACTGAAGCGACACATTATATATATATAATTAATAAATTAGCGAGTTATTGCTCAAAATAAAAGTGAGCGTGTTATTATTACATTGGTCCTTAAAATCTTCGCAAGCTTTTGTACGCAATCACCAGCATTTTCCTTTCCTGTGAGTCAATAACAACCAGGATTTTTCCTTCCCAACTTCTGTTAAACATTTACTTTTATAAGTTAATAACACGTGGGATGTTTTTATAATGTATATATAAGTCTCTATAAAATATACGATAATAGTAATAATACAAATATATCTAATGTGGTTAGAAGGGAAAACATAAATTGGAGACAGCATTATGATTCTTATATATAGATAAATAGAACAGAGATCTGCGTTTTATTAAGAAAAATACATTGGGCTGCCGATCTTTAAGAAAAAGCCCATAGGCGGGTATGGACCTCAAAAAATAAGTTGAAGCCACTGTCTCCGTATGTCGTGGGCTATGCATGTTAAAAAACAAAACCTAGGCCTAGCTGATACTTGTTCGCCCTCTGGAAAGAAATGATACCAGCTAGATCCCCGAGCAAACTGGATTAAAGAGGGGGCCAGCGGTGTGACTGAAGAACACATTAGGAGCGATTTTTTTTCTTCAGTGGATGGCTCTCGATGGCGTTTTTTTTACTTGTCTCTGCACCATACAACTTGTATTTTTAGCCTCCCAATCCGTGGTGGACCAGCAGCCCATTTGCTGGGCGGGCCAACCTACAGAAACCAGCACTCGATTTTTCATCGAGCCCCAAAAACAACGCAGTACTATGTTTGTTTTGAGGCCGAAAACATTACGGCAGGGGTTGAGCGGGGGAGGGGGGAAGACAGGGCAAAATATTAAAAAGAGTTGATGCTCTGTTGCTACCCTAACAAAGCAGGTGCAGTTCTTCTCAGGAAGAAGGTGTGCCGTTGACACCCACACGTCACAAATCCCACAATAGGCATACTAACAAGTTCACACACAAGTACAACAGAAAAGGTAAACATTCATATCAAACTCAGGTTCACAGGACACGTTCATATTCATAGCCAACATTCACAATCAACAACTCAAAAGATTCATATATACACAAGTTCAGCATGTCTATGCATCCAAATGATTGATAGATCACACGACAATATTCATAGATAATTCACAAAATGATTCCATATGATTATGTTCAGTATGTTTATGCATCCAAATGATTGAGATCACAGCAATTATCATCCATGGACGATCTTTAATTACCTAGGGTACAGACTGGTAAATGGTGTTCAGTCGGAGGTACTTCTTGCTAAAATTAATGCTTGTATGAGTAAACTTTCGAGTACATAAGACGCAGCACAGACAACCTGAACTTTGCTTGTAGGTTTATCCTCAAATAGTGGCCTCTTACCAAGGGAGGTTTGAGCAACTTGGCCACTACTTTCATCCAACTAGTTTACTGGCTCATCTTCGTCCTGTAGCTTGCCAAAATTCTACATTGCAGACAAGAAAGGAGGCGGTTGAGAAAATGAACCACCCAAAAATTTTGTGCAGTTCAACTGAAATGGAGCATCCCTGGCGTGCAGACTGATTAAGTGCCAGATGAATATACGCGTCAACCAACTTGTCTGGAATCTTTAGACTCCATGCCATACAGTTCGCTACCATATGTGCCGATAACTAAAAGGCACAAGTTGGGACCAAAGACTGGACCATTTTTTTCTGGGCTATGCGCCAAGCAATATTTTTGGCGTTCACTCTCCTAATACTTGGTGTTTGACAAGTGGTTGACGCCGGTTGATACTCGAATGAATATAGGCACTTCTTCTTGTCAACATCGATGCTTGTTTGAGTGAACTTTGGAGTACATAGCAGTAGCATAAGTGCCTGTCCATCTGATCTTTTTGTGCAGTTCTAATGAAATCACCCAATGTAATGATTTGCCTGCGAGTTTAGGATCCAAGTTACTCCTTTATGAAATCGGGAAACAGTAGCACAATACCAAATTACCAATACATATGACAAGCACAATAATCAGGATAAAGACTAGTACCATCCTGTGTGAGGTAGCATATCAATTACTATTTCCTTTGACTGGAAGCCGAGATAAGCCAAGCGACTGACAGCAAGGGAAGAATGCAAGCCGAGATTAGCGACTGACAGGAAAGGAAGGAAGTTGTCGAGGCAATGAAGCACCCAAAGTTTGTGTGCAGTTCCACCAAAATCGAGCATCCCTGTTGGCACATATATTGAGAGAGTGAGATTACTATAATAGTGGGACTAGTTGATGAAACATACACTAACAAATAGAAGCACCCTCATTATCTTAATGGGTAAAGTTAGCAACATAGTATGCTTATATAGAGGTATTTGTTTATTTAATCAGTGCCAATTAGCTCAACACTCAAAGCATTGCCATGTATCATAGGTTGCAAAACTTTAACGTGCAAAGATAAGGGAGTTTCTCATGACAGTAGCACAATACAAATAGAGATGACAGCAAACTAATATGGATGAAGGCCTTAGGCCGGTCACAACCCGAGCAAAAAAGCTTATTCATGTAGTCCCGAAAGAGATGATAAAGCACTCACTGGAATCACTCAATAGTATATATTTTTGTGCACTTCAAATGTATGGTTGAAATCACTCTTGTTTACCAGTACTGAGATTATATCGAAAGATTATCAAGAACTTCCAGCAGAGTTAAAGCACTGGCTGGGATATAGTTCATTGTATTGTCTTGTGTAGTTCCACTAAAATGTATGATTGGCACAACATGATCCCTGTTTGCACAAGTAGGAACAAGGTGAAACCTTCATTAGCTTAGTGAGAAAGGATAGAAAGACATTAGCATATTACTCTAACAGTAGCATCAAATTCATCATGGACAATACGCAAAAGTGGAAGGGCTCCCTGGAGGATCGTCTCACATGTAAGGTAGACGTTGCCGGAGCCCTTGAATGGCCTCGAGTGAGGCCTCGGCTTCAGCAATATCACCTTGGCACTGTTTATTCTTCTTCTTCTTCCCCTTCATGCTCTATTTCTCTTTCTCCTCACCAGTTGGTGAAACCAAGTACATGATTGGCCTTCTATTTCAGAATTGGTTTTGTCAGTGAGGGAGTACAAGTGTACTAGTAAACAATTGCATTATTTCCTCATGGCAGTCGCAAAATAGAGATGAACACATGCATTAAATATCATTCTTACCTAAAGGAAGGTTATAGTGCCAATATGGATGATGAGGATTGGAACACAGATCTCCCTTTATGCAGTTCCACCGAAATGAACCAACTGTTCCATTCTGACATTCCAGTTAAACAGCACAAAAGTCACTTCTTTTAAGAAGTGTTTTGTGTAGTGCACCAAAAGGTCACAACAGCAACCAGGTGAAATGGATATCCCTGTTTGCACAAATAGCAACAGAGGAAACAGTCAGAGTCTCAAACAATTACAAGCAAAAACATTTGGCTAAACTTGTCATGGATTATAACAGTGGCATGGCTTCATTTTACTAGGGCATTAGATTAAGAACAGCTAAATAGTTGGTATAAGGGCATGGGACAGTGGGTGCACCAGCAGTCCAGCACCATGTACCTAAACCGGGGCGTAAAGTGGTGATTCAGAGTTTGTTGCCCTGAGAAACAAACATCCAAGAAACATATCTGGGTTGGTCCCATTTTTGTTCACTCTAGACACCTACTCCTATGTTTTTTGGAAATGGAGGCGTGCCCTTGGCCTCTGCATCATAATGATGCATGCGGCCATCTTATGTGTGGATAGCAAATCTAGTCCTGGTCATACCACTGTGTACAGTGTTTCCCCTATATTTCCTTTTTCGACCAAGAGACCCGTTCGATGACCAGTCTGTACTACTTTCACCCCCTATCCTTCCCGTTTGTACTATTTTCGATGCACATACTAAATTCCCCTACCCCCACTTTATTTCTTGTTTGAACCAAGTACAAGATTCGACTCCATGAAGTAGCTTTACCTCTAACAATAGAAGAAAAAATAGGTGATGTTGGACCATCCGATCAAGAGGGGCTGAGTGGCAGAAAATGATGCACATGCAGCGACGTAGCGAGCTGGGGAAGTAGATCTACGGCGGTTTCGAAGGAAGATATACCTGAAGGTCGTCGTGATGTGGATAGGTGGGCGGTGGGAGGCCGTATCCGCCCACACTAGGGCAACGATGAAGGGATCGGAGGACCTCCCGCGCCGGCGCTCGGCGAGAGATGACGGTGCGGCCGGCAGTGGGTCTCCTCCCTCGCTGTCGACGACGGCCTAAACGCTGCCCCTCCTCCCCTTCACCGGTGGAGGGGGATACGTCCGGATCTGTAACCAGTGGTGAGGATAGAAAGACAGTGTTTTTTGAAGGTAGAAAGACAGTGTTACCACCGCTATCTTGTTTAGATCTGGAGAGGATGAGAGTATGTGAATAGAGCAACCCTAGCAAGCAAGCGCGGAGGCTCCGGCCTATATATACATAGTGGGGTAGTTTTCCTTTTTCACTCCATCAAAACAATCGTCTAAAATTGTGTACGTGCCAGGTCGCTGTTTTTTAGTTGTTGATTGTTTTTTGATATAGTTACCCGCTTATTCCAAGTGGTATTACGGTGTGCCAGGTCGCACTTTGTATCGTTCAAGTCTGGTACAAGACCCTCCATTAAATGAACAACCACCCCCTCGTAAAAATTGTGAACAAGCCCACGGCTAAAATTATCGAAAACGTGGGCTGCCCCAACATCCATTATTATTTATATTTTCCGCTCCCTCCGTTCCTAAATATAAGTCTTTTTAGACATTTCAAATGGACTACAACATACGGATGTATGTAGACATATTTTAAAGTATGGGTTCGTTCATTTTGCTCCGTTTGTAGTCACTTGTTAGAATCTCTAAAAGACATATATTTGGGAACGGATGGAGTATGTGGGAGTATCCTCAAAACAAAATGTGGGAGTACAATATTTATTGGGCCCCTTTGTAATTGGTGCTAAATTTTGACCAAAGGTTTAACTGAGAAAATGTTAGTGCATGTTAACAAAAATTATATCATTTGGTTCGTATTTGAACATAGTTTTCAATGATCAACACATGCATGAACATTTGGTTAGTTAAATTTATAGTCAAAATTTGGCAAGGTGCATTAAATCAACACATGCAAGTATCAAAAGGAAAGTCATGACATGCATGCATGCGTTGTACTCCCTTCGTTTCCAAATATAAGTCTTTTTAGAGATTGCACAAGTGGCTACATACGAAGCAAAATGAGTGAATCTACAGTCTAAGATATGTCTACATACATCCGTATGTTGTAGTCCATTTGAAATGTCTAAAAAGACTTATATTTAGGAACGGAGGGAGTAACTAATGCATCGGTAAACGCAAATTATTGAAATATATCGAGTGCAGTGCTTTGATGTGTCACATCAACTCGTACAAGACCGAGAAGTTTGATTACTACAACGCCCTCTTGCCTTAACTGCACCTGCCTTTGGCTGCATGACAGGAGGGCCACCCACCTGTTGGGCCCACCTGTCATAGACACAAAGGCAGGAGCAGTAAGTCAATGAAGCTATGTCCCTCCCTTGCCCATGAGCGTGGTGGCTGGCAGGACTAGGAGAAGCTTTCGTTCGCTACACGCTCTCCCTCCCGCAGGCGGTGGACATGCAGCAGTTCAATCGGTGTCAGATGGCCAGAAGCATACTGTAGTACTCTTCCACTGCATTAGTACTCCATCAATGTTCGAATTCCCGAAGAGGCGAAGAGCCAAGCGCAGCCCGGACGCTCGTGTGGTAGTTTCATGTGTAGAGTAGTCTAGGATAGCGTGTACCGTGCCTGTAAGCTTAAAATCGTTGGGGTCGGCTCCATGCTTTTTTATTTTATTGAAATAATCTTCTGGCCCTACCTATCATCCTGGTGATTCTAGTTTGCACGCTAATCTGGTCAAGACAGGAATATATATTTTAATTTGTGGTGGGGTAAATGTTAGAGGTTGCAGCAAATGGACTATTATACACTGCGGGTCTTTCAACCAAGTTTAGAGGCAATAATATGGGGCCAGTGCGATGATGTGTCACGTCAACTCGTACAATGAGGAGAAGCTTGATTTTACTACTACACACCTTCTCCCTCGCCCATGCGCGCAGTGGCTATCCCTCCCGCACGCGATGGACGGACATGCAGAAGTGGATTCGATACTACTATAGAAGTAGTAGTAACATCATTGTTTGTCTTCTCGAAGAGGCGAAGAGCCAAGCGCAACCCGAACGTGGCAGTTGCAAACGCTTGCGTGGCAGTCTTTGTGTAGGGGTGGGGCGTGGTGCGGAGCCTTGGAGCACGCATATAGCCAGGCTCTTGCATGAGACAAAATTGCTATTTGAGCCCATTATTGTAGTACTAGTACTTGCTAGTATAGCCCTGTAAACCGGAAAGGAGTATTTGCCTTTCTAGAGATTTCACCGCGTGCAGTACTGGCTCAAATCTCAAATCTCATCAACCAAGGCATTTTGTGATTGGAGGAATGTATCTCGTACTTTACAAAACTACCCTAATTAAACTCATGCATTAATTACGTAGTTCTCTCGTTTTCCTCTCCGCCTTGGTCGCGGTTCACAATATTGAGCACTCCTATATGACTAGCCACTCTATCTACATGCGGGACATCAAAGCATCCGGACCCGCATGCCATCCACCAAATCACAGCGAGGTGCTACAGTCGACACTCACCGGTCACCCCTGTGTGCCCGTCATGACCCGTCATATCACAAAACCCACCTTTACCAGCAGTGGTAAAGTGGCCTCGAAGTGGCCTCGAAGTTGGACTGGACGAAGCAACCATCATTTCACCGGAACGCTCGTTGAAGCCCTTTCTCCCCTTTCTTGAAGAAAACCTCACTCCAGGCTACTCACTTCTGCCATTTTTCTTCTGTACCGACGAAGGAAAGGTGGGCGAATCAGTGATGCTGCTATATTTTCATTCAAAGAATCTTCTTTTTGAGAAGCACCGACCGATTCTCACAGCCTATTTTTTCCCGTTTTCATTGCGATTGTGGTTTCCTTTTGATTGCTTTTTGTTTCTCAGTTCATTGATGGATCCTGGAGCACTAGCCAAAGAGTTGCGAGCGGACAAGCCACTGGAGACAGCGATCTCCAGGAAGCGAGCACCGACCAATGAGTTGACCATGTCGGCGGGCCAACCCATGGAGATGAAGAACTCCAAGAAACAAGCACTTCCCAAAGAGTTGACGACGTTGGCGGACGAACTCCTCAAAGAAAGTTGGAAGAACAGCAAGGACCCCACCGTGCCTACCCCAGAAACTCTAATGGCCACCTATGCGAGGCTCAAGGCCGAGTTTGAGGAGATAGTCGCCGTTGAGAAGCAGTATTCCCCTGGCAAAGTGATGGCCCCCAGCGAGGACGAGGAGATGGCCCCCGGAGGGATGGGATCCCCTGGTGAGCTGCACAAGGTAAAAAATAATGGCTTACCGTAGTTGTGGTTTTTGATTATTTGCAATGTGCTTGCTAATATGTTAGGGTTGTGCAGGTGCTGGTGGACGTCCTTGATGATTCCGATGTCGTGGCCCGTCCTGTGGACAACGCCCCAGAGATCGTTTTTGATGTCGTGGTCCGTCCTGTTGACATCGCCTCGGAGATCGATTCAGATGCCGCCGTCCATCCTGTGGACAGCGCCCCAGAGATCGATTCCGATGTCGCGGTCAGTCCTGTGGACATCGCCCCATAGATCGATTCCCATGCCGCTGTCTGTGTTGTGGTCATTGCCTGAGATATCGATGACAAGAAATATTTGGTCGCGCTAATCCTTCTGGGTAGTTTGCATTGCCCTGTGTTTAATTACTAGAACGATGCGTGTTATCAAACCATCTTAGGGCTAGTGCACTGTCTTGTGTGGGCGGTACTTGCTACTTTTGTTTGATAGTGAATCATGCGAACCCTCTCTGAGTTATGGAAACAGATGTATCATCATCAGCTTTATATGTAATATATCGCATGCTTAGATGTAAATTCGAACTGTTTATCATCACTACAAGAAATATGACAACTAGTGACCTTCTGGCAGTGACCCTAGAAGAATTGGTCATAGATCTATGACCATTTGAGACCAATTGGTCAAAAGCTGTTCGGGGGGCTCCAAACGCTAAACTATATCGACCATTTTGGTCCGAAAGGTCGTAATTTCCTTACACGAAATGGTCACAAAGCAGACAAGACTGATCTGCTGCCTTATTTCTAGCTGGTCATGACCAATATAGATGGTCATAACCTTGTAAGTTGTGGTGGATTTCTATGACTAGGCGCCACCTCATCAGTTTTGCCTATGTGTCATGTCCATGTGTCAATTTTTGCCCTAGGTTGTGAAGCAAGCTATATTTCTATCATTCCCAAAATTCCCAAAAAAATTTGGGCATTCTTTACTATCCAAATCATTGCCTCATGACAATATTCAACTCCATTTGCCTGGTAAATCTACCTCGGCAAATTTCCAAAGTTTTTGTTCAACTCGAACTATTGTGAAGAAAAGACTAGCTAGGCATATCCTAATGAGCTGAATTTTTTGCCACATCTTTTATATTCCCAAATCATTGCTCTCCACAAAATTTGAGCCCCATCTAACAATACATGTGAGTGTGGCTTCAACATTCATATTTATGTCCAGTGTGGTACGTTGCAAAGAAAGTGACACCTAGGCTCCTTCATTTGAGCTGCAAATTTTCCAAGATAGTGTCCTTAGTAGATGATCATCCTCAGCCAAAACTCAGGCCCATTGGCCATGTGCATTTCCCGTACCACTAATCAAACACTTGGGTGCTAATTCATGTTTGAGCATTGTTCGGTCTCCTCGTGAGATTCTTCTGTTGTTATTTTCTTCCAAGCATCTACCTGGGAAGTGCCAAACCTACTAGACATGCCTAGGCTTCCCAGAACGCATGGCAACACCACGGTCACGCGGTGACCATGCGGCGGGCATGCGAGTCTACGCGCTTTGGAGTTGGGGCCCTGGGCCACCGTCCAAACCTCAACATATCACCACCAAACCATGTATTTATGCTTAAATAGATACTTATGTACCTAGAAATGATTTTTGGAAAAAATAAAGAGCAAACTATAAGGTAGCTGCAGTTCAAATTTGACCCGCTTCCTCCTGAATCGGCGGAAATTTATCTTTTTCACCAGAGATGGATCAAAGCTTTTGACACCCAACCATTTTTTCAATTGTGCATTAAATATGGCCTAGTATTTTAGAAAATTTATTTGGTCCAATTTTCAACAAATATATGGTAGGTCCTTCACAAAAAAACTTATTTCGGGCACTCGGAAAATGGAAAATGTATTTTCCGTGCAAAGAAAATGAAAACTCCCTTAGGAAATATTGTTTGGAATTCCAAGATGCACCCTTTTGCACAATATGAGATCATTTGAATAAACTATGCCATGAACGTGGCCATAAGATTGATCATTTGGCTTAAAAGCCATGAATCTTCACGCATGATAGCTCATTTCTGAGAACACTTTTTTAAAATAATTGCCGTATTACAAGTTTATTATTTTTCCTGGTAACTTGGTCACATATAATGACACAATGCGAAGGTTTCCCAATTTTTTGATTTTTTTTGAATTTTTTATGCCCGTTTCAAAATGCGGTCAAAATGGCGGGCTTGACCGTTCCTAGCTAGTGGTTGAATCTTGGAATTTTTTTGGTGTTTCTCTGATTAAATAGATACTTCTGTACCTAGAAATGATTTTTGGAAAAAGTAAATAGCAAACTATGAGGCAGCCGCAGTTCAAATTTGACCCGATTCCTGCTGAATCGGCGGAAATTTTTCTTTTTCACGAGAGGTGGATCAAAACCTTTGACACCCAACCATTTGGTCAATTGTGCATTAAATATGGCCTAGTATTTTATAAAAATGATTTCGTCCAATTTTGCAACAATTATTTGGTAGGTACTTCATAAAAAAACTCATTTCGGGCACTCGGAAAATGGAAAATGATTTTTCGTCCAAAGAAAATGAAAAATCCCTTAGGCAACATTGTTTGCCATTCCAATATGCACCCTAGTGCACAATATGAGATCATTTGTACAAACTATGCCATGAATATGCCGATAAGATTAATCATTTGGGTTGAAAGCCTTGAATCTTCACGCATGATAGCTCATTTCTGAGAACATTTTTTTAAAAGAATTGTCGTATTACAAGTTTATTATTTTTCCTGGTAACTTTGCCACATATAAAGACACAATGCAAAGGTTTTCCAATTTTTTGATTTTTTTGAATTTTTTATGCTCCTTTCAAAATGCAGTCAAAACGGCGGGAATGACCGTTCCTGGCTAGTGGTTGAATCTTGGAATTTTTTTGGTGTTTCTATGATTAAATAGATACTTTTGTACCTAGAAATCATTTTTGGAAAAAATAAAGAACAAACTACAAGGCAGCTACAGTTCAAATTTGACCCGCTTCCAACTGAATCGGCGGAAATTTGTCTTTTTCACGAGAGGTGGATCAAAACTTTTTACACCCAACCATTTGGTCAATTGTGCATTAAATATGGCCTAGTATTTTAGAAAAATGATTTGGTCCAATTTTGCAACAATTATTTGGGAGGTCCTTCACAAAAAAACCTCCTTTTGGGCACTCGAAAATGGAAAATGGTTTTTTCGTCCAAAGAAAATGAAAACTTCCTTAGGCAACATTGTTTGACATTACAATATGCACCCTTGTACACAATATGAGATCATTTGAACAAACTATGCCATGAATGTGGCCATAAGATTGATCATTTTGCTTGAAAGCTATTGATCTCCATACGTGATAGGTCGTTTCTGAGAATACTTTTTTAAAATAATTGCCGTATTACAAGTTTGTTATTTTTCCTGGGAACTTGGCCACATATAATGACACAATGCAAAGGTTTCCCAATTTTTTGATTTTTTTTGAATTTTTTATGCCGTTTCAAAATGCGATCAAAACGACGGGAATAACCGTTCCTAGCTAGTTGTTGAATCTTGGAATTTTTTTTGTGTTTCTCTGATTAAAAAGATACTTATGTACCTCGAAATTATTTTTGGAAAAAATAAAGAGCAAACTACAAGGTAGCTACAGTTCAAATTTGACCCGCTTCCAGGTGAATCGGCGAAAATTTGTCTTTTTCACGAGAGGTGGATCAAAACTTTTTACACCCAACCATTTGGTAAATTGTGCATTAAATATGACCTAGTATTTTAGAAAAATGATTTGGTCCAATTTTGCAACAAATATATTATAGGTCCTTCACAAAAAAAATTATTTTGGGCACTCGAAAAATGGAAAGTTGATTTTTCGTGCAAAGGAAATAAAAACTCCCTTTGTCAATATTGTTTGCAAATCCACGATGTAAACTTGTGTAAAATATGATATCATTTGAACAAATATTTGATAGGACTTTCACAAAAATACTCATTTTGAGCACTGAAAAATGGAATGAAATTTTTTATCTTGAATCGATCACGACCAATTTATATGGTCATAAGGTCATCAAATGGTTTGCTGCGTTCTGATTGGACCATGAGCATATCACGCGGATCACGCATCAACCACCGTCGGATGCTTCCGGATACAACGGCCCAAACCCACCCGAGCCGTAACCCTAGGTCTGTCCTCATGGACATTTTGCACCCACCCCCCTGCCTCCATTCTTTCTTTCTTTCTTTCTCTCCCTCCCCCCTCAGATCATCTCCCCTCTCCCCCGATGCAGATCCCCCTCGTCCCCCTCGTCACCACCACCCACCCCTCTGAACCTCGCCGCCACCGACCTCCACCGCCGCCCTCACTCTCCCCTCGTCTCCCTCGTCCTCGACCAACCTCGCCGCCATGCAGGGGCTGGGTTGTCGCCGCGTGCTGTTCCTGCGGGTTGTCGTTGCAGGGGGTGGCTCCCATGATTCGATCCAATCCTCTCCCCCGATCCCACCTGCCGGCGGCGACCTGCTCTCAACGAGCCCCGCCGCCGGCCTCCAGATCCAACCCAGCAGCTACAAGCTCAGGCCGGTGTGTGCTCTGCTTCGCTGTTCCCCACCATAGCAGTCGATCCTGGCCGCCCCTGCTTCACTGCCCTCCTCCATCTCTTCCGGAAAGATCTGACGGCCCCCCACCTTCTGCCCGTGGAGGATGACGAGGGCGAGGATGCGGAAGTCGGCGAGGGGGGAGGCGGCGGCGGGATGCGCCCGGTGGCCATCCGGTTGCCCTGCGTCACCTGCGCCCTCAAGAACAAGCGCGAGGACATGGTGAGTCGCTCTGGTTGGCGTCGCCGCCCCGTACCTTGGCGTCGCCTCTACCCCGCCCGCTTCCCCTCGCCGGGATATCACGTTCCCTGCTGCTGGGACTCCGCTCCGCCCCCTGCAGTCGCCGACCATTGGGCTCCAAGGTACGGGCCTCTTCTCCATCCGATGATTGGTTAAATCCTACTGCCGTTTGCCATCACTGGGGCGGGCGCTACAGATCTCTGGGTGTGCATCCATCTCTACTGCTGTCTTCGATTTCGGGAATAGATGCTAGTTTGTTTTACTTTGTACACTCCGGATGTCTAATATGTGTTGTGGAGAAGGACTGTTGCTATGTTTTAGAGGAAATAGCGTGCATGCTACTAATTGTAGTGCCGTTTAGCAATTTTGTATCTCTTCTCGTCGGAGAAATGTGCACGTTCTGTTTGTATCGCTTGCTCCTTGCTGGTCCAGGTCTCATCAAATAAAAAGGGAAGTCAGCGGTGTTGACTCTATGTACCATGCCAGCCAAGCTTACAATCTGTTTTTAAGACTAATATAACAGGGAGGCTAAGCTTAAAATATGTATCATCGTCTTTCTCTTTGAGTAGAAGTGAACTAGGACTTGGTATTTGCATCTCAACTATATTGTAGTGTACCCAATGTGTCCTGCTCTACTTTGAGTTGGTTCGAATTTGAATGGTTCGCCGTGTGTAGGTGTGATCTGAATTCTGAATGGGTCTTTTGGCAAGTACGTGGAGGCCGGGAGCGCCAAGGCGCACCTCACGGACGCGGACGTTGATCATGGTGTACCAGCTTTGCAAGGGCGTTGCTTTTTGCCACGGACGTGGTGTCCGGCACCATGACCTCGAGCCACACAACCTGCAAATTGGTGGATGGGTTGGTATCCTCTTGTTTGATCCCAGCAAGAGGAAGTGTTCTCTTCTCTTTATCAACCAAAGGCACTTTCTTCTCTCATGGATGGATGGGACTCCACCAATTTAGTATCAGTTTAGGTGTTAGTATGCTGTTGATGCTTGTGTTGATGCCATGGTTTTTGTCTTGTCATGTGCTGATATTAACTGGCAGCATCAGCTCCCATGATTGCTTGCTTTCTTACTCTATAACCTGTACAGCTAAAACATGTTATCCTACTCCATGATGTTGTATCATTTGCAAATACTCCTGGACATCAGCTCCCATGATGTTGCATTAGCTATAATCTGTACTACTAAAAGAGGAGTATAAATTGGAGTAATTTTTTCAGCCATTATCTTTGTTTTCTTTTGGGCGGATGCTCTCCACTGGAGTACAGTTGGGTACTGCATCTCTTTTTGCATTCCTTTTTCAGTCAGTGCTTGAACATTTTTTTAAAGATGAATTGGAATACTCCTGGACAGCAGTACATGGAGTATAGCTGTAACTTCTTGCAGTATAGCTGTAGCAATCCATTAGGAGTAGTTTTGCATCAGTAGCATTAGTTGTAACTTCTTGCAGAAACTCTTTGACACAAATATTGTCATGCATCAGTAGCATGTTTGCTTGTTTTAGAGCAGCGATTAATTACTTGTAATGTTTTTCTTGTCTGAGAAACATGTCGAGCTGCTTTCCAACCCTGTGGAATGTTGCAATCAAATATTCTCTGATGTCCTTGCTTTTTCAGCTTTGCAATCTTATTCTGGAAAATTATTTCAATCTGAAATTCTTAGTTTCAGAATCTCTATTCAAATTTATTAATTACCTAGTTACTACTATGCAAGGGATGTTACTGTTAAGTCAAAAACCTGCATTGCAAGATATACGGCAGTGCATGTCCTTGTGGTACTATGGGATTTATTAGCTGTTTGGAGATGTACTCATATTGTGCCATGTATCTTCTTAGCTATATGATTACACATGTTGGTTTTATTATCAAAATCCGAACTGTAGTAGTCATAATATTGGGCTGTTGGGAGCCTCACCTTTTTGTGCAAAATACATTTAGCAGACATATCCACACTGAGTGATTATGAAATAGCTATGTGTCCTGCACAATAAGTGCTTGTTCATGTTTGGTTTTCCCTAAACTTTATTTGTATGCTTGAGAGAAAATTTAGTTGATTCTTTGATGGAGCACTAAGACTATGCGTGGAACATTAGTTTGTAAGATCTAAAAATGCTCGTCATTCCTGTGATGATGTAGTTTAGTAGATCTCAACGAATCACGACGTACTGGTGCAATCCTTGGTGAAAAATTGTATGGGTAAATGATCACTAAACCAAGGAGGCTTAAGCGTATAATAACTGGTGCATGTATATATTTGGGTGCTAGTCAATTAGAGAATGTCTGTGATACCATGTCTGTAGTATGTGCCAGTGTAGCTATACTGATGCTTTGGTTTTCATCCGTGTAGCAGAGGACAAGGGCGTCATGGCCAACCAAGGCGCATGGTGCTCGCTAGGGACGAACGGAGGCTGTTTGACATCGGCATGGAGGAGGAGGACAGAGCACCTCTCTTTTTCCAGAGGAGGAGGACAGGCACGGACGGAGGAGGACAGAGCACCTCTCTTTTTCCAGGTTCTTCTCCTTATCTTCACTTAATGTATGTGCCTGTGCTGCAGCTCACCCATGGTGTAGTTTTTCCTGCAGGTTAGTGAGTAGCTTTAGGAGGAGCTCAAGCACGACCACCAAGAGGCACCACCGCCGCAACAGGTTGCACGTCCATCTCCACCTCCCTCTCCCTCTACTCCCAATCCTTTTTATTAGAATATATTGAGTACATTCTAAACCCCCTGATGTGACACAAGTATATGCACATGCTATGGTTTAAGTGTTGCTTGTGTTTGGCAAATAGGTTGAGCACCCACCGTTGTTTGATACTATTTTGTTTAGGATTCTGTTCCTCTATGCGTGTAACCTACAAACCATGATCAAGCATACATACACGGTTGATTTGCATGCAACGATTACTATACTAACTAAAGAAGAAAGCAGACTTCTTCACATAAAGGAAGATATGTCTGCTTTAGTAATATAAACAAATAAAAAATATTATTTGCATACAATCAGATCATTCTCACTTATTAGTTGAGTTCTAAGTACGTAGAATCTTTAGTTCTCTGGTTATATTATAGTCAGAATTATAACGTGTGACAATCTTTAGTTCTCTGGTTATAGTATAGTCAGAATTATACTGTGTGACTAAGTTCTGTTGGGAGTGTGCATGATTTTATCCATTGCTGGCACTATGGATAGAGCTTTGTGTGTAATATGGAGTTGTTCCCATTATTGTTCTATCCATTTTATTGGTGTTACATGTGTAGCCAGTAACTAGGACCTGCACTTGTGCCATGCAGTCATATTGTCTCTATTGTCTTGTATGAATATCTCATTTTAACTAGCCAGGCTAAAAAAGCTCGGTACTAGCTGAAGTCTGTTTATCATTATATAAAGAATTGTCCTGTACTCCTTTACTACTTTTTTTGAATGGAATGTTCATATTATATTGGCTCCAGTTTTTCTGCTTCTTCTCAGCCGATTCATGTAACAGGGCGACCGTGGAAGGCATGTTGTCGTTCCGTTAGCCCAGTCCTGACTGGCTGTCCGCGAGTCCGACATTTGATCGTTGGTGAAGGAGCTCCATGCTGAAGAAGAGAACATTTCAAGAGAATACTTGTAGAGCTTGTATCTAGTTATTACACTTGTAGAGCTTGTGAAGTACTGTATTATGTGTTATTGGTAGAGCTTGTTCTGAATCTGGGTATATGTTACAGCTTGTATTATGTGTTATTTGTAGAGCTTGTACTGAATCTGGCTATTGTTATTTGAAGTATTTTGTGTGTTTTCTGCTTGCCAATTTAAATATTGGTTATTGTTTTACTGTCAAATTGAAATATGAAGAATCTCAGCCTAATAGTTGGGATCTACTTATCATAACCTGACAAGTGGGACCTGTTTGACTAGTGGACCCATTTTATAAAAAAGAAAACTTAAGTTATTTGTACAAAAGGCCATGGCCCAGAAAATAAAAAGGCCAAATTGTTGGGCTAGGCCCATGTAGCTAGAGAAAATTAACAGAACAAATATACAGTAAAAGGCTGTATTAGTGGGCTCGGCCCATGTAAAGCGTCGAATTGGATCGGGCTGAATCTTATCAACGACCTTTTCAATTGGTCGCAATTTTGCCACGTCGGATCCGACGTGGCCTGGGCAGAAAGCTAGCAACCAAAACAGAAGGTCATAGAATCAATGACCTTTTATTTTGGTCGTGGAATTCCACGACCTTCTCGCAGAGAAGGTCGATAATTTCAGTTTACGACCGCCAGCTTTTGACCTTCTGTTTTTGGTCACAAAAAGGTCACAAATGAAAAACTATGACCTTTTAGCGGCCAATAGTGAGGGTCACAAGTTGACATATTTCTTGTAGTGCATATCAGCAGGGCTTGTTTGATGATTCTTGGTGTTAGTAGGCTAGTTACTGTGCCAGCTATAGTACTTGCAAAACACTCACCGAAGAGAAACATTGGGGCTGATGAGCTCGTGGTATGCTTATACTTATCCGTCGTTGATTGGCCAATAGCCCAAGCTCCTAAAATTGTAGGCTTAGCGATCGATTAGATAATAGTCGACACGGATACATTCAGGCGTCATTTGGTTCATAGGGTAGGAAAATCGTAGCAAAAGTACAGAGACGCACAACACAAAATCACAGCAGTACAGAGACGTACTCCCTCCGTTCCAAAATAGATGAATCAACTTTGTACTACTAACTTTGAAACGGAGGGAGTACAAATCCTAGGCGGGCTAGTTTGGCCTAGTGGGTTTAAGTGATATGACGTGGTACAGTGTCGTCCAGTCTTCGCGTGTGGTAGCAGTATTGCGGGTATAGTAAGTCTTCTTGAAGAAGCGGAATTCAACGAAGTCATGATGGTTCCTTCATCTGACCAACTTACAGCGGGAAAGGATGGGCCTGCGCTACGACTGGGGTGGACCAGGATAATTTTGTGCATGGCAGGTGGACCAAGATGGTCGACGTCCCACATGTCGGCGAATGGAAAGTATTCTTTTCCGATATAGAGGACGAGCAACGAGTATTCATTGTTTATTTTTATGAAAGCTATTGTCTGCACTGTTACGACGGAGGAGTGTGAAACATGGCAGCCCAGTGAACTGGGCATGTGCACCACTCCCTCCTTCCTCATGTAATACTACTACCATAGTGTTGACTATAAGATTGGCTATAAAGGTTACAACTTTTTCTCACATTCTCTCTATCTATTTCCTCTCAAATGTTTTTTACCTTTCTTCTTTTTAGACACAATTGTTTTTTATGCCTCTTTGTTTAGAATTAGTTTTTTATACCTAGGAGCACGTGTAGAGACGGGCTCTTGCAGAGCCCACTCCTTCACTTTGTCAATGCCTCTCTCTCCTCCACATAAGCAGGCTTATAGGCCAGTATTTTACTGGTACTACTTGCTATGAATGCGGGCAGCTGGCGTCTGAGGGGGGAGGGCTTGGAAGCGGTCCGGACTCCCGCATGGCCCACCTCACATTATCACCATATATTTCTTGGAGTCCGTGTGCGGCGGGCGGGCGATTTCTTCTCCCTCCCCAACCGATCTCTTCTCAGCCGACGCCCGCCGAGCGATTAGATTTCGGCTATCGACGGTTTATTCAATTGCAGTCCCACATGTCAGTGAAATTGCAATACAACGCATGTCCCTTCTGGTGAGCGGCGTGCGAGACGGACTGTCGTGGGTGCGACGCGTACGAGTCGTAAGTGTGCCACCTTTTCTTTTGAACTTGCAAAGCGAAACATTTTCGTGCGATCGATCGATAGAAATCCAGAACAAAATGACGAGGGCGGTGCTTTCCGGCGCGTTAGGCGGGCTAGTTTGAGTGATATGACGTGCTACAGTGCCGTCCACTTGCTCCATTTTTATGTACGCAAGAGTTTACACTCTTACGTGGGAGGAGTGCGAAACACGGCGGATCTGATTTTGATCGAGGGATAACTTTTCCCTGCCAAATAATGGAGCACTGTTAATCTCCAGCGCTGGCCCACAAATTTACACCGGCATCTATCCGAGGACACTGATGGATGCCATCCAATGCTGCCCGCATACCTTTCGACAACTATATGAACTAACCGGACGAAATTCATGCAAACAAAGCAAATTTCAAATTAACCGGATAAAATTCATTACATTTCGAAAACTTTTCCTACAAACTGGATGAAATTCATTACATATTTCGCACAAAACCGTACTAAAACCTACTGTAAACCTAATCTAAATGATCGCCGGCACCCGACCACCATGTCCGTCCATGAACCCGAGAAAGCCGGCCATTGCCTTTGCCTCCTCCTCGTCCGCCTCGATAACCTCCTCCTCCGGGGCACAAGGTTCTGAAGATTTCTGCCTCCACGTCGCTGTCAAGCGGCTAATCGGCCGCCGATGTTTATCCCACCAAGCTTGGCGTCGACTGAGTGGAGGAGCAGTGGCCTTCCTGGGACCAGAGCGGCGACGACCTACTGATACGTCTCCATCGTATCTACTTTTCCAAACACTTTTGCCCTTGTTTTGGACTCTAACTTGTATGATTTGAATGGAACTAACCCGGACTGATGCTGTTTTCAGCAGAATTGGCATGGTGTTATTTATGTGCAGAAACAAAAGTTCTCGGAATGACCTGAAACTCCACGGAGATTATTTTTGGAAATAATAAAAAATACTGGCGAAAGAATCAAGGCCAGGGGCCCACACCCTTGCCACGAGGGTGGGGGGCACGCCTGCCCCCCTGGGCGGGCCCCCTGGAGCTGCACCGACCGCAACTCCAACTCCATATATTCGTGTTCGGGGAGAAAAAAATCAGAGAGAAAGATTCATCGCGTTTTACGATACGGAGCCGCCGCCAAGCCCTAAACTCTCTTGGGAGGGCTGATCTGGAGTCCGTTCGGGGCTCCGGAGAGGGAATCCGTCGCCATCGTCATCATCAACCATCCTCCATCACCAATTTCATGATGCTCACCGCCGTGCGTGAGTAATTCCATTGTAGGCTTGTTGGACGGTGATGGGTTGGATGAGATTTATCATGTAATCGAGTTAGATTTGTTAGGGTTTGATCCCTAGTATCCACTATGTTCTGAGATTGATGTTGCTATGACTTTGCTATGCTTAATGCTTGTCACTAGGGCCCAAGTGCCATGATTTCAGATCTGAACCTATTATGTTTTCATGAATATATGTGAGTTATTGATCCTATCTTGCAAGTCTATAGTCACCTACTATGTGTTATGATCCGGCAACCCCGAAGTGACAATAATCGGGACCACTGCCGGTGATGACCATAGTTTGAGGAGTTCATGTATTCACTATGTGTTAATGCTTTGGTCCGGTACTCTGTTAAAAGGAGGCCTTAATATCCCTTAGTTTCCGCTAGGACCCCGCTGCCACGGGAGGGTAGGACAAAATATGTCATGCAAGTTCTTTTCCATAAGCACGTATGACTATATTCGGAATACATGCCTACATTACATTGATGAATTGGAGCTAGTTCTGTGTCACCCTATGTTATGACTGTTACATGATGAACCGCATCCGGCATAATTCACCATCACCGATCCAATGCCTACGAGCTTTTCACATATTGTTCTTCGCTTATTTACCTTTCCGTTGCTACTGTTACAATCACTACAAAACCCAAAAAATATTACTTTTGCTACCGTTACCGTTACTTCCATATTACTTTGCTACTAAACACTTTGCTGCAGATACTAAGTTATCCAGGTGTGGTTGAATTGACAACTCAGCTGCTAATACTTGAGAATATTCTTTGGCTCCCCTTGTGTCGAATCAATAAATTTGGGTTGAATACTCTACCCTCGAAAACTGTTGCGATCCCCTATACTTGTGGGTTATCAAGACTATTTTCTGGCGGTGTTGCCGGGGAGCGTAGCTATATTATTTGAGTCACTTGGGATTTATATCTGCTGGTCACTATGAGGAACTTGAAAGACGAGAAAACAAAAATTTATCCCTCAACTAAGAGGGGAGGTAAGGAACTGCCATCTAGCTCTGCACTTGATTCACCTTCTGTTTGGAGTAAGCTTGCGACACGTAAACCTGCTTCTGCTATTAATTCTCATATGTCGCATGTTATTGATGATGCCACTTCTGCTATGCATGATACTTATGATGAAACTACTTCTATGCTTGATACTACTGTGCCACTTGGTGAATTTCTTGATGAACAACTTGCTAGGGCTAGAGAGAATGAAATTATTGAAACTGATAATATTGAAGAAGTGATGATGAAGACTCTCCTAATAAATATGAATTGCCTGTTGTGCCTGAGGGCTATGTTATGGATGAGGAAACTGCTAGAGACTTTCTTGCATGCAATGATAGAAGTGATCTTAAGAAATTATTAGCTAAGCTGAAACAAAAAACTCTGAATGCTAGAATGAAATACGATCCTGCTTATGCTACTTCACCTATCTTCGTTACTGATAAGGATTATGAATTCTCTGTTGATCCTGATTAATTACTTTGGTTGAATCTGATCCTTTTTATGGTTATGAATCTGAAACTGTTGTGGCACATCTTACTAAATTAAATGATATAGCCACCCTATTCACTAATGATGAAAGCACTCCCTACTTTTATATCCTTAAAATATTTCCGTTCTCATTAAAGGGTGATGCTAAGATATGGTTTAATTCTCTTGATCCTGGTTGTGTGCGTAGTCCCCAGGATATGATTTATTACTTCTCTGCTAAATATTTCCCCGCTCAAAAAAAACAAGCTGGTTTAAGGGAAATATATAATTTTGTGCAAATTGAAGAAGAGAGTCTCCCACAAGCTTGGGGGAGGCTTCTCCAATTACTTAATGCTTTGCCTGATCATCCTCTTAAGAAAAATGAAATACTTGATATCTTTTATAACGGACTAACCGATGCTTCCAGAGACCACCTGGATAGTTGTGCAGGTTCTGTTTTCAGGGAAAGAACACCGGATGAAGCTAAAATTCTATTGAATAATATGTTGACTAATGAAAATAATTGGACACTTCCTGAGCCAACTCATGAGCCTGTTACTAAACCAACTCCGAAGAAAAGGGGTGTTCTATTTCTCAGTCCTGAAGATATGCAAGAGGCAAAGAAATCTATGAAGGAAAAGGGTATTAAAGCTGAAGATGTTAAGAATTTACCTCCTATTGAAGAAATACATGGTCTTAATTTACCGCTTGTTGAAGAAATATATGATCTTAATTCATCACCTATTGAAGAAACTCATGGTCTTGATAACCCGACACAGGTAGTAAAGGTAAATTATCTCTATAGATATGATAAAGCTGAAATCCCTCCTACTAAGTTTGCTAGCCAATGTTTGGATGAGTTTGATAATTTTATGGTCAAACAAGAAAATTTCAATGCTTATGTTGTTAGACAATTGAAACACAATGCTTATATGATTGAACACTTGGGTGATTATATGTCTAGAGTTAAAGGTGAACTTAAACTCATTAGTAAACATGCTTCTATGGTTACCACTCAAGTAGAACAAGTACTTAAAGCTCAAAATGATTTGCTCAATGAATTGAATAGTAAGAATAACGATTTTGCTGTTAGAGTGCTACTAGAACTGGTAAAATGACTCAGGAACCTTTGTATCCTAAAGGCCATCCGAAGAGAATTGAGCAGGACTCTCAGAGAAATAATATTGATGCACCTAGTCCTTCTAAAAAGAAGAAAAAGAAAAATGATAGGACGTTGCATGCTTCTAGTGAACCTATTGCTGAACCACCTGAGAATCCCAAAGATATTTCTATTTCTGATGCTGAAACACAATCTGGTAATGAACATGAACCTAGTGATAATATTAATCATGATGTTCATGTTGATGCTCAACCTAGCAATGATAATGACGTAGAAATTGAACCTGCTGTTGATCTTGATAACCCACAATCAAGGAATCAACGTTATGATAAGAGAGACTTTGTTGCTAGGAAGCACGGTAAAGAAAGGGAACCATGGGTTCAGGAACCCTTGCCTTTTCCTCCCAAACCATCCAAGAAAAAGGATGATGAGGAGTTTGAGCGCTTTGCTGAAATGATTAGACCTATCTTTTTGCGTATGCGATTAACTGATATGCTCAAAATGAATCCTTATGCTAAGTACATGAAAGAAATTGTTACTAATAAAAGAAAGATTCCGGAAGCTGAAATTTCCACCATGCTTGCTAATTATACTTTTAAGGATGGAATACCAAAGAAACTTGGAGATCTAGGAGTACCTACTATACCATGCTCCATTAAAGGAAATTATGTTAGAACTGCTTTATGTGATCTTGGAGCCGGTGTTAGTGTTATGCCTCTCTCTTTATACCGTAGACTTGATTTGAATAAGTTGACACCTACTGAAATATCTTTGCAAATGGCTGATAAATCCACTACTATACCTATCGGTATTTGTGAGGATGTGCCTGTTGTGGTTGCAAATGTTACTATTTTAACGGACTTTGTTATTCTTGATATTCCCAAGGACGATAGTATGTCTATTATTCTTGGAAGACCCTTTTTGAATACTGCAGGGGCTGTTATTGATTGCAACAAATGCAATGTCACTTTTCATGTTAATGGTAATGAGCATACGATACGCTTTCCGAGGAAACAACCTCAAGTCCACAGTATCAATTCTATTGGAAAAATTCCATCGATTATTTTTGGAGGTTTTGAATTTCCTCTTCCTACTGTCAAGAAGAAATATGATATTCGTATTATTGGGGATGTGCATATCCCCGTTGAGGTAACATAGTGTTATTCGAAATTTCTCCGGTTCCATGTTAGTCGGAATGAGTTTGTTAACAACACTTGATCAACCTTGTTAGTGGATTCCTTTTGATGAGCATGAGATGGATGAAGTTAGAAAGCACAACCTTCTGTACCCTCCTTTTACTTTCTGTTATTTAGTTGAAATAAAGTAAAATTAGTATTTTCTGTCTGTTTTCTGAAATTATCCGTGCAATATAAAAATACACCGAAAATAAAAGTTCTCCAAATGCCCTGCCAATTTAATATGATTTTTTGGAATATTTGAGAATATCTGGCACTGAGAACACATCAGGGGGAGCAAGCACCTGGGCACGAGGGTCCAGGGCGCGCCCACCCCCCTGGGCGCGCCCCCTGCCTCGTGGGCCCACGGTGGCTCCCCTCCACTTATTCCTGCACCACACATTTCTTCCTCCTCCCAAAAAAATCACCATCCAGCTCAAGCATGTGTTCTAGCTCATTTTGCTGCGATTTTCGATCTCCTTGCTCAAAGCACCTCTCACAAAACTGCTTTGGGGGATTGTTCCCTGAGGAAGAAATGTGTTTAGGAGAATGTACCAAGGTGGTTCTTCAAGGAAGCAAGGACCCAGGCTTGCAATGCGCGATGCTGATGATGAACCACCAATAGACGCTCCAGTACGGGCTTGTGAATGGCCTTCAGAGGACTTCATGGATCAAGCAGGAATCAAGGAAGAATTTAACGCATATGTGCGTAATGCTGATCTTGAGAGCTTTGAGGCAGATAAGTGCCGTCAGTACCACTATCTCACTAGTTCCTTTGTGAGGAGGTTTGAATATTCATCTTCACACAATTCTCAAACTGTCCTGTTCGATCTTTATGAAAATTCTTATACTATGGACTTTGAGGATTCTACCACTGCTTGCAAACTTCCACAATGGGTTAGTACTAGTGAACCTCGCAAATCTGAATTTAGAGATTTTCTTGCTAGTATAACTGCGGGGGAATCTAGAGACATAGCACAAGCTACCATAGGGAGCATTCATTTTCCTGCTATACATTATTTTTCTCTCTTCATAGGTAGGTGCATAAATGGTAAGGATGAAGCATGTCACATGTGTGTCCCTGACCTCAGTGTTCTCAGGAGTGCTGTGTTAGGAGATAAACATTATAATTTGGGAGCCATTGTTGCACGTAGGTTGCATCATAATAGATTTAATGGAGATTTCTTTGGTGGAATTTATGCAACCCGTTTAGCTAATTTTCTTGGTGTGACCATACGTGAGGATGATATTGAGTTGCCTTCTATTTATTTAGATTATGAGGCTATGGTTCATCATCTTTTTGTTGAGAAGAACGATCAGTTCCTCCAGTACTGACTAATCTTTGACAAACGACGCACCTATCATGTCGCTCTCCCTCCTTCTGCTTTCTTTGACTTTCAAGCAAAAGGGATATATTTTATAACCAGAGAGGAGGCGGAAGAGTATAAGAGGAGGGCTGAGATAGCTCGCCTCCCAGCTGCAGCCCATGATGCAATAACTGCTACATCTCAGTACGACCCCAACTACAACTTTGGATATTCACCAGGCCATCCGTGGCAATAGACCAACTTAGGCCAAAATCCTAAGCTTGGGGGAGTACGTATTTCGCACCGACATTACATTCATGTTCACACACTCATGCTAGTTGTCGGTGCTCATACTTTTTCATTATAATATCCATGCTAGTTTATTTTCCTTTTTATGCTTTCTTCTTGTGTGTTTGAAACACCTTAAGAAAACCAAAAAAATTTAGTTGTAACGCTTAGTTAGTTTACCTTTCTTGCTGTAGTAGTAATTAAAAAGAAAACCCAAAAAGATTTCATGTTCTTCTTTTGCTTGTTGGGAGCTTTTCCATGTAAATAGTTTTATTTCTTTTCTTTTCTTTGGGGTCGATAGGAGAAGACCACGATTAAATTGTTAAAATGGCTCTTATATGCATTATTGTTGATTTAACCAAGAGTCCATATTGCCTTGTCTTCTCCTGTTTATTGAATGCTCGCAGATTTCAGCTTAGTCCAATGCACGTCCACTATTGTTATTCACATCGTTCGGTCGTGCAAGTGAAAGGCAATTATGACGATATATGATGGACTGATTGAGATGGGAGAAGCTGGTATGAACTCGACCTCTCTTGTTTTGGTAAATATGATTAGTTCATCGTTCCTGATTCAGCCTATTATGAATAAACATGTTTGCAATGACAATTAGAGATTATAGTTGCTTATGCCATGCTTAATTAGCTAGGAGCTTATAATGGTTTACCTTGCGTGCCAACATTGCTATTAAAATGGTTGTGATGTGGTATGATGGGGTGGTATCCTCCTTTGAATGATTTAAGTGACTTGACTTGGCACATGTTCACGCATGTAGTTGAAACAAAATCAACATAGCCTTCATGACATTTATGTTCATTGTGGATTATATCCTACTCATGCTTGCACTCAATGTTTATTAATTTTAATGCATGTTCATGACTGTTGTCGTTCTCTAGTTGGTCGCTTCCCATATTAGTCTACTAAGCGGGAATACTGCTTGTGCATCCAATTCCTTAAACCCCAAAGTTATTCCATATTAGTCTACTATACCTTCCAATATGCGGTATCTACCTGTCGTTCCAAGTAAATTTGTATGTGCCAAACTCTAAACCTTCAAATGAAATTCTGTTTTGTATGCTCGAATAGCTCATGTATCAACTAGGGCTGTCCGTATCTTCCATGCTAGGCGGGTTATTCTCAAGAGGAGTGGACTCCGCTCCTCACTCACGAGAAAATGGCTGGTCACCGGGATGCCCAGTCCCATGCTTTATGCAAATCAAATCAAAATAATTGCAAACAAAACTCCCCCGGGACTGTTGTTAGCTGGAGGCACTCATTGTTTCGAGCAAGCCATGGATTGATGCTTGTTGGTGGAGGGGGAGTATAAACTTTACCATTCTGTTTGGGAACCGCCTATAATGTGTGTAGCATGGAAGATATCGCCATCTCTTGGTTGTTATGTTGACAATGAAAGTATGCCGCTCAAAATATTATTTATCTCTGCTTTAAAACTGAGCTCTGGCACCTCTACAATCCCTGCTTCCCTCTGCGAAGGGCCTATCTATTTACTTTCATGTTGAGTCATCACCCTCTTATTAAAAAGCACCAGTTGGAGAGCACCGCTGTCATTTGCATCCATTACTATTAATTTATATTGGGTATGACTATGACTGGATCTCTTTTACCATGAATTACAATGTTTAGTCAGTCCTTGATCTTTAAAGGTGCTCTGCATTTATGTTTTGCGGTCTCAGAAAGGGCTAGCGAGATACCATCTTGTTATATCATATTATGATTGTTTTGAGAAAGTGATGTCATCCGAGATTTATTATTATTGCTCGCTAGTTGATTATGCCATTGACATGAGCAAACATGAGACCTAAGTGCTATTGTGAATATGGTTAGTTCATAATCTTTGCTGAAAACTTGAATGCTGGCTTTACATATTTACAACAACAAGAGCAAACAGAGTTTGTAAAAGTTTTTCTTTATCACTTTCAGTTTATCAACTGAATTGCTAGAGGACAAGCAAAGGTTTAAGCTCGGGGGAGTTGATACGTCTCTGTCGTGTCTACTTTTCCAAACACTTTTGCCCTTGTTTTGGACTCTAACTTGTATGATTTGAATGGAACTAACCCAGACTGACGCTGTTTTCAGCAGAATTGCCATGGTGTTATTTATGTGCAGAAACAAAAGTTCTCGGAATGACCTGAAGCGCCACGGAGATTATTTTTGGAAATAATAAAAAATAATGGCGAAAGAATCAAGGCCAGGGGGCCCACACCCTTGCCACGAGGGTGGGGGGCGCGCCCCCTGCCTCGTGGGCCCCCTGGAGCTCCACCGACCTCAACTCCAGCTCCATATATTCGTGTTCGGGGAGAAAAAAACCAGAGAGAAAGATTCATTGCGTTTTACGATACGGAGCCGCCGCCAAGCCCTAAACTCTCTCGGGAGGGCTAATTTCGAGTCCGTTCGGGGCTCCGGCGAGGGGAATCCGTCGCCATCGTCATCATCAACCATCCTCCTTCACCAATTTCATGATGCTCACCGCCGTGCGTGAGTAATTCCATCGTAGGCTTGCTGGACGGTGATGCATTGGATGAGATTTATCATATAATCGAGTTAGATTTGTTAGGGTTTGATCCCTAGTATCCACTATGTTCTGAGATTGATGTTGCTATGACTTTGCTATGCTTAATGCTTGTCACTAGGGCCCGAGTGCCATGATTTCAGATCTGAACCTATTATGTTTTCATGAATATATGTGAGTTCTTGATCCTATCTTGCAAGTCTATAGTCACCTACTATGTGTTATGATCCGGCAAACCCGAAGTGACAATAATCGGGACCACTCCCGGTGATGGCCATAGTTTGAGGAGTTCATGTATTCACTATGTGTTAATGCTTTGGTCCGGTACTCTATTAAAAGGAGGCCTTAATATCTCTTAGTTTCCGCTAGGACCCCGCTGCCACGGGAGGGTAGGACAAAAGATGTCATGCAAGTTCTTTTCCATAAGCACGTATGACTATATTCGGAATACATGCCTACATTACATTGATGAATTGGAGCTAGTTCTGTGTCACCCTATGTTATGACTGTTACATGATGAACCGCATCCGGCATAATTCTCCATCACCAAGCCAATGCCTACGAGCTTTTCACATATTGTTCTTCGCTTATTTACCTTTCCGTTTCTACTGTTACAATCACTACAAACCCCAAAAATATTACTTTTGCTACCGTTACCGTTACTTCCATATTACTTTGCTACTAAACACTTTGCTGCAGATACTAAGTTATCCAGGTGTGGTTGAATTGACAACTCAGCTGCTAATACTTGAGAATATTCTTTGGCCCCCCTTGTGTCGAATCAATAAATTTGGGTTGAGTACTCTACCCTCAAAAACTGTTGCGATCCCCTATACTTGTGGGTTATCACCTAAGGTGTACTACTCTTCCTTGCTGCCGACTGCGCCCGCTCACGTGCGCCGGCTTCGTTGTAGTGGCGGCGGAGGGCGGCCGGGGGGGGGGACCGGCGATCTCCTTCGTCTGCTCCTGCGACAGTACGTCCAAGAGAGCTTTGGAGCACGCCCGGAGCGGAGCCGCCGATGTCCTGCATCTGCTCCTGCGGCAGTACGTCCAAGAGAGCTTTGGAGCGTTAGGAGGCCAAGGTTGGAGTGGTGCCGATAGAAGGAAGGGACTGGAGGAGAATGAGTGTGGGTCTTTGGCTATGGCTGGGAGCTGGGGCTCAAGTTAATATAGCGGGCGAATGGCAATGAGCCGCGGCAGACGGATGGACGGCTGGCGCGGGACTAGGTTCGTCGGGTGTGAATGCGGACGCTGCTTCAGTGACTTAACTGCAGTGCGTTGGGTCACTGACATGTGGGCCCAACGGGCATCTGGCCCGCATGTCAGTGACACACCAACTGCACATGCAGTTAAGTCCGGTGAATGCGGCATTGACGTTCTAGAGAGATGGTGACCATTTCAGGCGGGAAGCGCGCGCTAGCGATGGAAGGGGTTTCGGTAGGCCAGGGCGGTCAGACGCTGGCGTGGTGGTAAAATGTGAACTCATGGATGACGAGCCTTTGAAGTGTATGCAGCACATATTGACAACCAGGCGTCCATGCAACCGGTCTTGTTGCCAGCTAGCCTTCGACGACCACCATTAGACACCACACAACCATGCATAACTTTCGAATAATGGACGAATCGATCAGACACACACTCGTGTGCAGTGGCACTATGATCGTTCGCTCATGATAGTACATACTCCGTACCATAGTACCCTCTCTAGCTAGGCTATTTAATATATTGTCGTTGTGATGGACGATATACATGAGCAAGGCGCCGAGTCCCGAGTATGACCGTTGGTGTTGAGTTAGGTGAATACATGCTCGGCATTCGCGGAGGCCTCCATCAAATGTCTAAACAGTAATGTCAGGCACCGCCGGGGCGCGCAGGTGACGGGCTCGCCGTTTGCGTTGCACCATGAGCAGGACTTTGATTGAGAGGGCGACGTGCATGCATTAGCATGCTTTGACAGCATGAGCGTGAGTGTTTGCACGCGTACATGCTACTTGCCTCTATGTATGGTGTGCGCTAATGTGTGCATCACGTATAATATAATGATCAAAGTGAGCTATCAACACAAGTTCGATGACCACCAATGCATTTTACTCGGTAATAAATGACCAGGATTGAAGGGGAATCCGAATTTCCTTCGTCTTCTGTTCTTGAGCTCTTGACAAACCAATGCACTATACGGTTGTCCGGCCACTCCACCCCACAGCTCTCACCAAGCGACGTTCATGCCACCGTGCCGCACACTAACCGGTAAGGAAGCGATGGCATCTCGCCGCACCGAGTTCCTCGCCCCCACGACCGCACACAAAATGGTAGGGAAGCGATGGCATCCTGCCGTGCTGAGTTCATCGCTGCTCGCAACCTCACACCTACGTGGGCACAATTTGATGCTGCCGAGGCCGAATGGGCGGTAGAGCAAGAGGCGGCCAAAGCCGCACATAGGAAGCGGAGAATTCAAAAAGCACTAAAGAAAAGAAAGGCCCGTCGCCGCAAGAAAGAAGAGGACGCACGCGCTGCTGCGGAGAGGTCGACGGAGATCCAAGCACGGTGGGGTGTCGCCGACAAAGCCGGGAAGGAGAACGACAGCGTCTGGCCAGCATGTGAGAAGTAGTAGTACTACTAGTAGTTAGTGTGTGTGTCTGTGTCTGAGTACGAGCATGTACCGGTACTACTATTTACTACTGTAGTTTTTAGAGCAAATTACCAGTACATTAGCCTAGACTCAATGGAAAATTCCTATCCTATGCATCAAATGGCATCTCTTTCTCTATAGGAACTGAGATGCATGTCATCTCACTTCCTATGATTTTCATATTCCTATAAAATTCCGATCCTGTGAACGAAAGGAGGCCTCTGCCTTGTTTCAAAAAAAAGGAGGCCTCTGCTGGAGTAACTACTGTAGCTAGCAGTACTGCTGGTACAGTAGTTTTCTTCAAGAAGCGGAATTCAACGAAGTCATGATGGTTCCTTCGTCCGAGCAACTTCACAGTGGGAAATGTTGGGCCTGTGATTTGACGGCTCATTAGTCATTATTACTGCGGCGCGACGACCGGGGTGACTCTTCCTTGGAGTTCTGCGTGCATGGCAAGTGGATCAGGATGGTCGATGTCCCACATGTTGGCGAACGGAAGTATTCTTTCTGGTATCGAGGAGCAATGAAACCGCGTGGTATAGTATCACTGCTGATTTATATTTTTTCTGATGAATGCTAGCGTTTCAACTCTTACGACGAAGGAGTGCCAAACACGACACGTGTTGGATGTCCCACACGTCAGCGAAAGGAGTGGGACATGAACAACGTGGTAGAGCGTCTCCACTTCTGGGTCGGAGACCACACGTAGTAGTACTAGTGGTATGAACGATACAAAGTGCGACCCGGAGACAACGACACGTCTAGTTGGAAGGTCTTGGGGCATACACGTAAACAAATATAAAACCTAATATGTGCCTCCAATTAATATAGTAGTAGTAGTAGAGTACTTAGGCACGTACTCCATAACATCACCATGCGTTGCACGTACAACATTTATTGGTACGTAGTAGACAAATGCCTATATGCCACGCATGTTCATACTATTTGTGCCTTTCTACTTCACTTACTACGCTACATTACTTAGGTTCGTACGTCCACTCCTGGGTACATGTCCGTCTCGTAGTTCCAGTCCCACGTGTTCTTCATAGATGGAACGATCCATATCATCGCAGTTAGTGTGGCTCCCCACGATGGAGACTCATCCAAACTATGGCCAGCCTCGACGCGGAGCAGTCGCATGCACCGGGAAGTGGCACTCTCTCGGCCGTCGCGCTGCTTCAACGCCGGCGCCAGTGAGAGGTTGCCTCCGCTCTGGCCGGGCATTAATGCGGCACTGACGCTCCAGGGTGATGCTGACCGTTTTACGCGGGAAGTGCGCGCTGACAAGGGAGTATTGGTTTTGAACCATTTCAGGTGTAGTACTGGTAATTTGCAAAACTACTCAATTATTGCACTCAGTTTCCTAAGAAATTGTGGTAAAAAACTTTACTCCATAGCCCGCTTCCCTTCTCCTTCCTCTTCCACCGCCCGCGCACGTCCGCAGGAAGCGACCGGTTAACCCTTACATAGGAGTGCTAGCACAAAAAGATGCATGCATGAGCACTAAAAATTCCAGATTAAAGCGCCGCTCCGGCGGGAGTATGGCGTATGTCGTTACCTTCGGCCGGGCCATGGCTACCGGACGACGGCGACCAGAGAAGTGGCGGCAGGAGGGGAATGAATGCAGCTATTGTTTGGGTTCACCGTCCGGCTTAAATAAATGCGCACCATCACGTGTACCTGCGGGTGCACAAATTGTAACGTACGTGTCTGCTTAAGTGGACGTCACGTAACTGGTGTGTGTGTGAGATTATGAGAGATAGAGTGCGTGTGTGCGACTCTACTCTTCAGACATGTACTCAACCTTTTGCATCGGGATATAAGTATAATGGTATTACACTTTAGCTAGTGATTTACGTGGCCATATTAACGTGGTTGTGTAAAAAAATGTAACTTCCTGCTCGTGATTTGCGTTATATAATTACAAGCAAGATGCTCGTGCATTGCACGGAACAACAATATGCATTTTTTTTACAAAACAGCTATTGTGATTGACCCATGCAGGAGTAATCCCATGTGCAAAAACTAATGATATCTCAAGAAATTTATCAGAAAACTGGTATCTCGAGAATTTCATCAAAAAAATGAAAGATGAGAGATAATGTGAGGAAGAGTGGAGCATGGTGGTGACTGGTGGTCGGACTGGGCGGAGGCATGGGGATGGACGGCGCCAGCAGGCGACAGCGGCCACCATGCTAGATTGTTCCAGAGACTTCCTTTTTTAATTGCTCAGCAAATGTTGTGGGAGATAAGAATGTGGAGAGAGGTGCGGGTATCTTTTGTAAAATTATCATAGTTTCCTTTCTATCCGTCAGATATAGATCGGACGGTCTATATTACAAGATGGTAGGCACACCATCATCACCAACTCGGTTTTTTTATAAGAGTAGAGATGATAAGTTTTCTAACTACTAAATTAAAGTGGAATTTGTCCATGTTATACAAGTAAATTAAGGTGATTGTTTATCATATGGGTAAGGTTGGACGAAGGGTGGTAGGAACAAATGCTCCGCCTAGAGCATGTGTTTGTGAGATGGAGTCTTAGTGTGTGCGTGTGTGTCTGGGGGGGTGGGTGGGTGGGTGCGTGTGAGAGAGAGAGAGAGAGAGATGGAGTCTTAGTGTGTGCGAGGGGGGTGGGTGGGTGGGTGTGTGCGTGTTTGTGGGGGGGTGGGTGGGTGCGGGCGTGTGTGTGTGCGTGACGTGGGGTCCTCGGTGGCGGATGTAATTTAAGTGTTGTGGCTTCATCACAGAGGGGTGATGTGTATGGCAAAGTCCACCAACGATGGGGTGCGAGAGAGAAAAGGCCCGTAGAGAGGGAAGACAAGGTGTGTGCGCATGAGAGGAGTCGACATCGAGAGAACGTGTTTGTTTGAGAGACACCAAGGAAGACTACTATATATCGATGGTGCATGTAGGCAGGAATTAAACGAAGGGATGGTCGTATTAGTTTCGGGGATATAGGGGAAGAGTGAGACGGGGTAGCTAGAAGGAGATTGTTAAGTGTGAGAGTGTGTTTTACCCATCCAGACGGAAGTTATGTGCACATAAGAAGAGAACGATTCAATGTGGCGTTAGGGTTGAGGGTAATTAACTACGTATGGAGACATAGAGACCTTGAACGTGCATGTGCGAGAGGTATACATGTATACGTGGATGTGTGTGTGTGCGCGCGCGCATGATCGAGATAAAAGAAAGAAGACATAAGTCATAAGATCAACGACATGGGAGAGACAGATCGGTATGACAATATGCATGCATGTGAGAGTGCAGGGAAGAAGGCCCGACAATTGAGCATGTGTTTTTGTCTTTAAGAGATAGTGGCGTGGGCTGGAGCATGCATCTATGGCGAGCAGAGGGAGTGAGACACAACGGTTGCGCAAAAGAGATCAACCTATAAATTCATGTATGGAGAGACATATATAGTGTGGGTGATAGGAAGCAAGAGTGCGTGCGAGAAAGAAATGTTGATGGAGAAACTACAGATAGATACAGAGATGGAAATGCTAGCTAGAGGGACATCGGCTAGTTTGAGTGTTGGAGATGACCGCCGGGTGGTTCAGAGGGTGAAGTTATGTGTGTGTGAGAGAAAGATAAAAAGAGGGCACTTGACTGCATGTAGAGAGAAACATACATAGTGTGCGTGGTAGGAAGCAAGAGTGAGGGCGAGAAAGAAGGTTGATGGAGAAACAGATAAATAGAAAGATAATGATGCTAGCTAGTGTGCATTAGAGATAGGAGTTGAGTGGATCAGAAGGCTGAGTTATCTGTGTGGGTGTGAGAGAGATGACTCACATACAAACAAATATCTGGGAGAAAGAGATCCCGAGAGACGGAGTTTTGTGTCTGCGAGAGAGAAAGATATTTCACAACGAGAGTGATAGCTACAGAGACATATGAGGGAACGCAAGATATCTCTAGGGAGAGATAGTGTGTGTGAGCGACATACAAGAGAATGGTGGAGAGATATGAGACCCTGGGAGACAGAGTTTGTGTTTGTGTGTGAGAAAGAGATATTTAAGAGGAAGAGTCGTAGCTTCTCATACCTAAGGAGCGAAAGACATCTTTGTGTGAGAGGGTGTGTGCGAGTGGCACACAGGGGAATAGTAGAGAGAAATGAGACCCTGGGAGACGAAGTTTGTGCTTATGTGAGAGAAAGAGATTTCACATGGAGAATCATAGTTAGAGACACATAGCAGGGAGCGAGATATACTTAGAGAGAGATATAGTGATGGAGGTCGAGGGAGAGAGTACCGTCGGTGTGTTACGAAGATAAAAGATCATTGTCGACATACAGGTAGCATGAGAGATACCCGAGAGACGATGAACGCGTATAGGTCTAGAGAGATACTCCTATATAAGCATGAGTGATAGCTATATGAGACGAATATCTGGATTAAAGGGGATTCAAATATTTAAACTGGAGATCACAACATCGATAATATCATAACGCAAATTGGTATCAAACATGCATATTCATTTGAATTTGGGGACACATGTAATGTTATATAGTTTATCAATATTAGTGATCCATAGATTCTTTAATTAGAGACAATGCATGGTTTATATGCAATTAATGTCTAAACGGGATTACACTATATGTTGCGTGTGTGAAACACATTATACATGTTTGAGAAGTAAAAAAATAAAAACCCGCATGAAACACACATTAATTGGAGACAGTTAGCGAGGAATGCATACATTCGATTTCAACATAAAGTGGTTTCAAATATTTGAATATCCAAATTAAGATGGATACAGCCTTATGAATCTGAGATAATGCCATTTGTAAACCATATTTATGTCTAAAGGGTGTTGTGCTTTTGAAAGTATATATATAAAAAATGATGTATATAGAATTTTATTCCAATCGAAAATGGACCCTGCCCGAACAAAAATAGAATACAAACTGGATTCGAATTGAGTTGGCATGGTAAACGTGCACTCTTGCTCTGCAAAAATTTGAACGAAGCAGGGAAAGTCACAGTAACCGCCCGAAACCAAAATCTGCGAGATGGAAATTACAGCCTATCCCTGCCACGCAAAGCCTATTGGCTCAATTTCTATAGGTTTCGATAGGGGTAGGTTTGTAATTTCACTCAAACGTGACATAACCGCCTCTCACCCGGATTCATACACGGTGGGCGCCAAAACGCAGTGTCTCCTCGGCCGAAATCGACTCCTTCCCCGATTCATACACGGTGGGCGCCAAAAACAAACTCTCTTCGGCAAATATTCGGTGTATGCGAGATTACGTCTTATCCCCAACCGACTAATATTGCTGTGATGTAGGAAATTTTAAACGGGGGCTAAGTTTGTAAATTTCCTTGCATTTGAGACAAGCGCGCCCTGAAGACATGGTTCCCCCTTCCTTTCTCCCTCCATTTCCCCATTCGTACTCCGTGGGCGCCAAAACACCCTCTCCACCCCAGCCTCATCCGTCCGCCACCCCATCCACCGCCGTCCTCCTCCACCATGCCGGAGCTGATACCCCGACGCTGTCGGCCATTACAAGAGATCGACCTCTCTCATCCACGGCTTCGGACCGGGATCCTTGCATCCCGTCCTCTGATACGTCTCCATCATATCTATAATTTTTGATTGTTCCATGCCAATATTCTACAACTTTTACATACTTTTGGCAACTTTTTATACTATTTTTGGGACTAACATATTGATCCAGTGCCCAGTGCCAGTTCCTGTTGGTTGCATGTAGTTTGTTTCGCAGAAAATCCATATCAAACAGACTCCAAACGGGATAAAAACTAACGTGGACTTTTTTTTGGAATATATGTGAATTTTGGGAAGTGGAATCAACGCGAGACGGTGCCCGAGGGGCCCACTAGGGTGAGGGGCGCGCCCTGGGCCCTCGTGGCCACTCCGTATGGAGGTTGGTGTCCTTATTTCGCCGCAAGAAAGCCAATATCCGGATAGAAATCGTGTCCAAATTTTAGCCCAATCGGAGTTACGGATCTCCGGGAATATAAGAAACGGTGAAAGGGCAGAATCCGGAACGCAGAAACAGAGAGAGACAGAGAGACAGATCCAATCACGGAGGGG